>NC_088377.1:41861346-42498076 GCF_037993035.2 Macaca fascicularis | reverse complement strand
GTGGAGTTGTCACAACGGACATTACCTCTCTTATGTCAAAGCTCCAGGAGGCCAGTGGTATAAAATGGATGACGCCGAGGTCACTGCCTGTAGCATCGCTTCTGTCCTGAGTCAACAGGCCTATGTCCTCTTTTACATCCAGAAGAGTCAACTGGAAAGATGCAGTGAGAGTGTGTCAATAGGCAGGGAACCAGGAGCCCTTGGTGCTGAACACAAAGACAGGCGAGCAACGCAAGGAGAGCTCCAGAGAGAACCCTGCCTCCAGGTACCCGACTTGGAGGAGCACTTGGTGGAAAGAGCCACTCAGGAAAGCACCTTAGACCACTGGAAGTTCCTCCAAAAGCAACACAAAACCAAGCCTGACTTCAACGTCAGAAAAGTCGAATGTACCCTGCCTCCCAACGTGCTTGTGATTCATCCATCAAAATACAAGAGTGGGATGAACAACCGTCATCCTGAACAGCAAAGCTCCCTGCTGAACCTCTCTTCAAGGAACCTGGCACCTCAGGAGTCCATGAACACTGGCACACTCACTTCTCTGCAAGGGAGGACCAGGAGATCCAAAGGGAGGAACAAACACAGCAAGAGGGCTCTGTTTGTGTGCCAGTGATCTCAGGAAAAGTCTCCATGCAAACGCAGGAGTGCATGCGCACACACACTGACACACACACACATACACGTACACACACACGCACACCCACGAGGGGGTTCGCGCGCGCGCACACACACACCATCACCTACGCAGTCAATCCGACATAAAGTAATGAGGAGCCCAGGTGTCTGTCTACACAAGAGGGAAAACTGGATAGTGATGGCTGCGTTTCAGGATGAGCCCAGACATGGGAAACATCGAGTTTTGCAGTCGTGAGTCTTCTGAACCTGTGGAGGGATTGTCTGTGTGTTTGTGTTCACGGTAGATGTCATTCAGTGTGAATTTCTGAATATGACATATTGCGGTGTAGGGTTGCGCGTGAGGTTATTGCAGGGGACGGGGTTGACTATTTTCTCTTGGGGTGTGTTTCATTCGTCAGTTGTTGGTGAGCACCAGAGGTTGAAATTTTGCGAACGTGGGACTTCCGTGGATCCTTCTCGCTACCTTGAGTAGTGGAAACTGGAACGCATTTGAAGAGAGGAAGGGTGTTCTTCTTTGGAACCTGCCTCGCCGTTTTTACATTACTTGTTGAATGGACGTCAGGCGCCCTAGGACTTGTGCCCTTGGTGGAACCCACAGAATGCTGGAGACAGACAGACAGACACACTTGCCTATTGAATGGTGTCCATTTCCAATGAATTGAAGCAGAAAATCATCCCACTGGTATGTGAGTCATTTGGAAGTAAGTCGTATTGATAATAAAGGAAATCAAACACAGGAGCGTGTGTGTATTCAACTAAAATAAAATCAGCAAGCACTGAAATAAATCGCATTTGGTGTGCATCAAAATGGCGTCTGGGAGATTCCGGGTCAATCGTCCAGCTGCGAAAGGTGCATCTCTGAAGCACAGTCCCTGACCTGCAGTGAGACTTGTTCATCCGAGGTGGTGTTGCAGTGGAAATGATTGTGGGAAATGGCCCCTTCCTTTTGTGTATTCGCTGATTGGATTTCAGGCTCCGTTTCTCGTTCGGTACAGCGATCCAAGTTGACCAACCCGAGAGGAAAGATGTCCAGGGCATAACTCAGGGCTCCATACAACCACAGAATCTTGGGTGCAACCCTGCTCAAGCACACAAATGCGCGTATTAACAGTGTCTCTGTGTGTGACGTGTGTGCAAAGTACAGTGTGATGAGCATGACTGGCAGACAGGTGATCCATTGGGCTCACCTGAAAATCAGTTATGAGCATGAAAGAACACCGACGCCCAGGTCCCCGCTTCAGACATAACACCCACCAGCGTCTTGTGTGAAGCCACGGCATCTGGACTGCTCATGCTTCTGGGGATCATTCTCCTGAAAATGGTGGCTCCTTTCTCCCTGTGGAGCAACTCTCTACGCAGAGCTTCTTTCCTCCCCCAGGACTCATTTCATGGGGCCCGGGAAGCCTTCTGATTCAACACACCTGACCCATGAAAAGAAAAGGGAAAGAAAGGAGGCCAAAGGTCACACTCTCCTCATTCCACCGTCCTCCCTAAAATCGTCCTGATTTCATGGGCCCTGAGACCGGGGATGCTTCTGTACACCTCGAGGCCTTGGCGCCTGGCCCAAATGCTATTCTCTTTCTCATTATCTGAAAAATTTTAAGAAAATCCCTAGAGCCAGGATCTTTATTCCTAGGAAGCCGAATGTCCCAAAGAAACACCCAAATTCTGTCCCTCTTAGTTTGGGAAACAAGTCTACCTTCATCAGCATGACATTTTCCACCAAAGGTGGTAACTGCAAGTCCACCACACAATGCTTAACTGGAATTGGAGGCAACATCTCAGACGATGAAAAATACATGCAAGAATCCCTAAGACAAATGGTTTATTTTTCCCTTTCTTACTAAAACAACTGCCAGTATTAACAATGGTATGCAAATCTCTTTTAGACGCCCTGCTTTTAAATCTCTATGTTTCTTCCTGAGACAGGGACTCATTCCCATCACCCAGGCATTTACAGTGTTTAATTCTGGTTATATGCTATTCTCAAATTTACAACTATTCATTTCATCTCTCTCAAATGTTGATCTATTATCACATACGTATTAAAATATTATCTCCCATGCTGCGTGATATGTTGTTTTTATATTCATCCTTTCTTAAATGAACCAAAGGTTTTAGTTGGATTAGATTGTGATTAGTCAAGTTTTCTGATTTCATGATTTCTTAAATTGCGGTCATACGACCTCAATCACTGGAAATAGAATGTCATGAGTATTTCTCTTTACTTGCAATCATAAATTCGGGGAATGTCATCAATTGGTATGTCGGTGATTGCATGATTTCCTGAAAGTCTTTCACAGTCTAATTTGGGCACCAAGTATTTCGTCTAGGTTCAGTGCATGTTTCCAACACTTGATGCTTTATGATTTGGGTATACAGCTTCCACAAGAGCATTTCCTGCAAAGACATGTCTCGGTCCCCACTGGTAAGTCATTTCACTCGAACACAGAATCAATAGGCTGAACATGGAAAGGTTACTGCTAGAATACTTATTAGACTGCATGGATCTATTCTTTGATATTAAGGAAACAAATACACCGTGTTATTAACTGTACTTCATTGATGATTCTCAAGTCAGAAAGTACAGGTCTGACTTCCTGTCCTTCAATGCCTGAAAGGATGATCGTATCTGCCAAAAGCACATAGTTAGAAGCACATCGCAGCTCAAACACACACACACCCAGAAATATAAACAAACACAAAGAAACACTCACATGGGCATGATTCTGCATGTTTTAAGGAAACTAACGCATTTTAAGTAAACTACCACTTAAGTTTACTGTTTTAAGTAAACACCACTGTTTTAAGTAAACTAACGCCTTCCCCAGGAGTTTTAAGTGAACTCCCTGGGGAATACAAGGGGACACACCCTATGGTTCATTCTTTAACTGAGTGCTGATATTGGATTGGTGGACCGCGTACCTGATGGGTGGGTGGGGTGTTCGAGGTAGGCGGGGTTGAGTTATATAAGGGCTGATGCGGCCAGATGGCGTGTCATTTGAAGACTCTCTCGGAAGAGATAGCATCTTTCTGCAACGTGCGGTCCCAGCAGAGAAAGCTTGTGATCCTTGCTCCTGGGGACATGGAGGCCGATTCACTCCACTTGGGAGGTGAGTGGCAGTTCAACCACTTTTCAAAACTCACATCTTCTCGGCCAGATGCAGCTTTTGCTGAAATCCAGCGGACTTCTCTACCTGAGAAGTCACCACTGTCATCTGAGACCCATGTCGACCTCTGTGATGGTTTGGCTCCTGTGGCAAGACAGCCTGCCCCTGGGGAGAAGCTTCCTCTCAGTAGCAGGAGACCTGCTGCGGTGGGGGCTGGGCTCCAGAATATGGGAAATACTTGCTATGTGAATGCTTCCCTGCAGTGCCTGACATACACACCACCCCTTGCCAACTACATGCTGTCCCGGGAGCACTCTCAACTTTGTCATCATCACAAGTGCTGCATGCTGTGTACGATGGAAGCTCACATGACACGGGCCCTCCACCGTCCTGGCCACGTCATCCAGCCCTCACAGGCATTGGTTGCTGGCTTCCATCGAGGCAAGCAGGAAGATGCCCATGAATTTCTGATGTTCATTGTGGATGCCATGAAAAGGGCATGCCTTCCCGGGCACAAGCAGGTAGATCATGACTCTGAGGACACCACCCTCATCCACCAGATATTTGGAGGCTGCTGGAGATCTCAAATCAAGTGTTTCCACTGCCAGGGCGTTTCGGACACCTTTGACCCTTACCTGGACATCGCCCTGGATATCCAGGCAGCTCAGAGTGTGAAGCAAGCTTTGGAACAGGTGGTGAAGCCCGAAGAACTCAATGGAGAGAATGCCTATCATTGTGGTCTTTGTCTCCAGAAGGCGCCTGCCTCCAAGACGTTCACTCTACACACTTCTGCCAAGGTCCTCATCCTTGTATTGAAGAGATTCTCCGATGTCACAGGCAACAAACTTGCCAAGAATGTGCAATACCCTGAGTGCCTTGACATGCAGCCATACATGTCTCAGCAGAACACAGGACCTCTTGTCTATGTCCTCTATGCTGTGCTGGTCCATGCTGGGTGGAGTTGTCACAACGGACATTACCTCTCTTATGTCAAAGCTCCAGGAGGCCAGTGGTATAAAATGGATGACGCCGAGGTCACTGCCTGTAGCATCGCTTCTGTCCTGAGTCAACAGGCCTATGTCCTCTTTTACATCCAGAAGAGTCAACTGGAAAGATGCAGTGAGAGTGTGTCAATAGGCAGGGAACCAGGAGCCCTTGGTGCTGAACACAAAGACAGGCGAGCAACGCAAGGAGAGCTCCAGAGAGAACCCTGCCTCCAGGTACCCGACTTGGAGGAGCACTTGGTGGAAAGAGCCACTCAGGAAAGCACCTTAGACCACTGGAAGTTCCTCCAAGAGCAACACAAAACCAAGCCTGACTTCAACGTCAGAAAAGTCGAATGTACCCTGCCTCCCAACGTGCTTGTGATTCATCCATCAAAATACAAGAGTGGGATGAACAACCGTCATCCTGAACAGCAAAGCTCCCTGCTGAACCTCTCTTCAAGGAACCTGGCACCTCAGGAGTCCATGAACACTGGCACACTCACTTCTCTGCAAGGGAGGACCAGGAGATCCAAAGGGAGGAACAAACACAGCAAGAGGGCTCTGTTTGTGTGCCAGTGATCTCAGGAAAAGTCTCCATGCAAACGCAGGAGTGCATGCGCACACACACTGACACACACACACATACACGTACACACACACGCACACCCACGAGGGGGTTCGCGCGCGCGCACACACACACCATCACCTACGCAGTCAATCCGACATAAAGTAATGAGGAGCCCAGGTGTCTGTCTACACAAGAGGGAAAACTGGATAGTGATGGCTGCGTTTCAGGATGAGCCCAGACATGGGAAACATCGAGTTTTGCAGTCGTGAGTCTTCTGAACCTGTCCAGGGATTGTCTGTGTGTTTGTGTTCACGGTAGATGTCATTCAGTGTGATTTTCTGAATATGACATATTGCGGTGTAGGGTTGCGCGTGAGGTAATTGCAGGGGACGGGGTTGACTATTTTCTCTTGGGGTGTGTTTCATTCGTCAGTTGTTGGTGAGCACCAGAAGTTGAAATTTTGCGAACGTGGGACTTCCGTGGATCCTTCTCGCTACCTTGAGTAGTGGAAACTGGAACGCATTTGAAGAGAGGAAGGGTGTTCTTCTTTGGAACCTGCCTCGCCGTTTTTACATTACTTGTTGAATGGACGTCAGGCGCCCTAGGACTTGTGCCCTTGGTGGAACCCACAGAATGCTGGAGACAGACAGACAGACACACTTGCCTATTGAATGGTGTCCATTTCCAATGAATTGAAGCAGAAAATCATCCCACTGGTATGTGAGTCATTTGGAAGTAAGTCGTATTGATAATAAAGGAAATCAAACACAGGAGCGTGTGTGTATTCAACTAAAATAAAATCAGCAAGCACTGAAATAAATCGCATTTGGTGTGCATCAAAATGGCGTCTGGGAGATTCCGGGTCAATCGTCCAGCTGCGAAAGGTGCATCTCTGAAGCACAGTCCCTGACCTGCAGTGAGACTTGTTCATCCGAGGTGGTGTTGCAGTGGAAATGATTGTGGGAAATGGCCCCTTCCTTTTGTGTATTCGCTGATTGGATTTCAGGCTCCGTTTCTCGTTCGGTACAGCGATCCAAGTTGACCAACCCGAGAGGAAAGATGTCCAGGGCATAACTCAGGGCTCCATACAACCACAGAATCTTGGGTGCAACCCTGCTCAAGCACACAAATGCGCGTATTAACAGTGTCTCTGTGTGTGACGTGTGTGCAAAGTACAGTGTGATGAGCATGACTGGCAGACAGGTGATCCATTGGGCTCACCTGAAAATCAGTTATGAGCATGAAAGAACACCGACGCCCAGGTCCCCGCTTCAGACATAACACCCACCAGCGTCTTGTGTGAAGCCACGGCATCTGGACTGCTCATGCTTCTGGGGATCATTCTCCTGAAAATGGTGGCTCCTTTCTCCCTGTGGAGCAACTCTCTACGCAGAGCTTCTTTCCTCCCCCAGGACTCATTTCATGGGGCCCGGGAAGCCTTCTGATTCAACACACCTGACCCATGAAAAGAAAAGGGAAAGAAAGGAGGCCAAAGGTCACACTCTCCTCATTCCACCGTCCTCCCTAAAATCGTCCTGATTTCATGGGCCCTGAGACCGGGGATGCTTCTGTACACCTCGAGGCCTTGGCGCCTGGCCCAAATGCTATTCTCTTTCTCATTATCTGAAAAATTTTAAGAAAATCCCTAGAGCCAGGATCTTTATTCCTAGGAAGCCGAAAGTCCCAAAGAAACACCCAAATTCTGTCCCTCTTAGTTTGGGAAACAAGTCTACCTTCATCAGCATGACATTTTCCACCAAAGGTGGTAACTGCAAGTCCACCACACAATGCTTAACTGGAATTGGAGGCAACATCTCAGACGATGAAAAATACATGCAAGAATCCCTAAGACAAATGGTTTATTTTTCCCTTTCTTACTAAAACAACTGCCAGTATTAACAATGGTATGCAAATCTCTTTTAGACGCCCTGCTTTTAAATCTCTATGTTTCTTCCTGAGACAGGGACTCATTCCCATCACCCAGGCATTTACAGTGTTTAATTCTGGTTATATGCTATTCTCAAATTTACAACTATTCATTTCATCTCTCTCAAATGTTGATCTATTATCACATACGTATTAAAATATTATCTCCCATGCTGCGTGATATGTTGTTTTTATATTCATCCTTTCTTAAATGAACCAAAGGTTTTAGTTGGATTAGATTGTGATTAGTCAAGTTTTCTGATTTCATGATTTCTTAAATTGCGGTCATACGACCTCAATCACTGGAAATAGAATGTCATGAGTATTTCTCTTTACTTGCAATCATAAATTCGGGGAATGTCATCAATTGGTATGTCGGTGATTGCATGATTTCCTGAAAGTCTTTCACAGTCTAATTTGGGCACCAAGTATTTCGTCTAGGTTCAGTGCATGTTTCCAACACTTGATGCTTTATGATTTGGGTATACAGCTTCCACAAGAGCATTTCCTGCAAAGACATGTCTCGGTCCCCACTGGTAAGTCATTTCACTCGAACACAGAATCAATAGGCTGAACATGGAAAGGTTACTGCTAGAATACTTATTAGACTGCATGGATCTATTCTTTGATATTAAGGAAACAAATACACCGTGTTATTAACTGTACTTCATTGATGATTCTCAAGTCAGAAAGTACAGGTCTGACTTCCTGTCCTTCAATGCCTGAAAGGATGATCGTATCTGCCAAAAGCACATAGTTAGAAGCACATCGCAGCTCAAACACACACACACCCAGAAATATAAACAAACACAAAGAAACACTCACATGGGCATGATTCTGCATGTTTTAAGGAAACTAACGCATTTTAAGTAAACTACCACTTAAGTTTACTGTTTTAAGTAAACACCACTGTTTTAAGTAAACTAACGCCTTCCCCAGGAGTTTTAAGTGAACTCCCTGGGGAATACAAGGGGACACACCCTATGGTTCATTCTTTAACTGAGTGCTGATATTGGATTGGTGGACCGCGTACCTGATGGGTGGGTGGGGTGTTCGAGGTAGGCGGGGTTGAGTTATATAAGGGCTGATGCGGCCAGATGGCGTGTCATTTGAAGACTCTCTCGGAAGAGATAGCATCTTTCTGCAACGTGCGGTCCCAGCAGAGAAAGCTTGTGATCCTTGCTCCTGGCGACATGGAGGCCGATTCACTCCACTTGGGAGGTGAGTGGCAGTTCAACCACTTTTCAAAACTCACATCTTCTCGGCCAGATGCAGCTTTTGCTGAAATCCAGCGGACTTCTCTACCTGAGAAGTCACCACTGTCATCTGAGACCCATGTCGACCTCTGTGATGGTTTGGCTCCTGTGGCAAGACAGCCTGCCCCTGGGGAGAAGCTTCCTCTCAGTAGCAGGAGACCTGCTGCGGTGGGGGCTGGGCTCCAGAATATGGGAAATACTTGCTATGTGAATGCTTCCCTGCAGTGCCTGACATACACACCACCCCTTGCCAACTACATGCTGTCCCGGGAGCACTCTCAACTTTGTCATCATCACAAGTGCTGCATGCTGTGTACCATGGAAGCTCACATGACACGGGCCCTCCACCGTCCTGGCCACGTCATCCAGCCCTCACAGGCATTGGTTGCTGGCTTCCATCGAGGCAAGCAGGAAGATGCCCATGAATTTCTGATGTTCATTGTGGATGCCATGAAAAGGGCATGCCTTCCCGGGCACAAGCAGGTAGATCATGACTCTGAGGACACCACCCTCATCCACCAGATATTTGGAGGCTGCTGGAGATCTCAAATCAAGTGTCTCCACTGCCAGGGCGTTTCGGACACCTTTGACCCTTACCTGGACATCGCCCTGGATATCCAGGCAGCTCAGAGTGTGAAGCAAGCTTTGGAACAGGTGGTGAAGCCCGAAGAACTCAATGGAGAGAATGCCTATCATTGTGGTCTTTGTCTCCAGAAGGCGCCTGCCTCCAAGACGTTCACTCTACACACTTCTGCCAAGGTCCTCATCCTTGTATTGAAGAGATTCTCCGATGTCACAGGCAACAAACTTGCCAAGAATGTGCAATACCCTGAGTGCCTTGACATGCAGCCATACATGTCTCAGCAGAACACAGGACCTCTTGTCTATGTCCTCTATGCTGTGCTGGTCCATGCTGGGTGGAGTTGTCACAACGGACATTACCTCTCTTATGTCAAAGCTCCAGGAGGCCAGTGGTATAAAATGGATGACGCCGAGGTCACTGCCTGTAGCATCGCTTCTGTCCTGAGTCAACAGGCCTATGTCCTCTTTTACATCCAGAAGAGTCAACTGGAAAGATGCAGTGAGAGTGTGTCAATAGGCAGGGAACCAGGAGCCCTTGGTGCTGAACACAAAGACAGGCGAGCAACGCAAGGAGAGCTCCAGAGAGAACCCTGCCTCCAGGTACCCGACTTGGAGGAGCACTTGGTGGAAAGAGCCACTCAGGAAAGCACCTTAGACCACTGGAAGTTCCTCCAAGAGCAACACAAAACCAAGCCTGACTTCAACGTCAGAAAAGTCGAATGTACCCTGCCTCCCAACGTGCTTGTGATTCATCCATCAAAATACAAGAGTGGGATGAACAACCGTCATCCTGAACAGCAAAGCTCCCTGCTGAACCTCTCTTCAAGGAACCTGGCACCTCAGGAGTCCATGAACACTGGCACACTCACTTCTCTGCAAGGGAGGACCAGGAGATCCAAAGGGAGGAACAAACACAGCAAGAGGGCTCTGTTTGTGTGCCAGTGATCTCAGGAAAAGTCTCCATGCAAACGCAGGAGTGCATGCGCACACACACTGACACACACACACATACACGTACACACACACGCACACCCACGAGGGGGTTCGCGCGCGCGCACACACACACCATCACCTACGCAGTCAATCCGACATAAAGTAATGAGGAGCCCAGGTGTCTGTCTACACAAGAGGGAAAACTGGATAGTGATGGCTGCGTTTCAGGATGAGCCCAGACATGGGAAACATCGAGTTTTGCAGTCGTGAGTCTTCTGAACCTGTGGAGGGATTGTCTGTGTGTTTGTGTTCACGGTAGATGTCATTCAGTGTGATTTTCTGAATATGACATATTGCGGTGTAGGGTTGCGCGTGAGGTAATTGCAGGGGACGGGGTTGACTATTTTCTCTTGGGGTGTGTTTCATTCGTCAGTTGTTGGTGAGCACCAGAAGTTGAAATTTTGCGAACGTGGGACTTCCGTGGATCCTTCTCGCTACCTTGAGTAGTGGAAACTGGAACGCATTTGAAGAGAGGAAGGGTGTTCTTCTTTGGAACCTGCCTCGCCGTTTTTACATTACTTGTTGAATGGACGTCAGGCGCCCTAGGACTTGTGCCCTTGGTGGAACCCACAGAATGCTGGAGACAGACAGACAGACACACTTGCCTATTGAATGGTGTCCATTTCCAATGAATTGAAGCAGAAAATCATCCCACTGGTATGTGAGTCATTTGGAAGTAAGTCGTATTGATAATAAAGGAAATCAAACACAGGAGCGTGTGTGTATTCAACTAAAATAAAATCAGCAAGCACTGAAATAAATCGCATTTGGTGTGCATCAAAATGGCGTCTGGGAGATTCCGGGTCAATCGTCCAGCTGCGAAAGGTGCATCTCTGAAGCACAGTCCCTGACCTGCAGTGAGACTTGTTCATCCGAGGTGGTGTTGCAGTGGAAATGATTGTGGGAAATGGCCCCTTCCTTTTGTGTATTCGCTGATTGGATTTCAGGCTCCGTTTCTCGTTCGGTACAGCGATCCAAGTTGACCAACCCGAGAGGAAAGATGTCCAGGGCATAACTCAGGGCTCCATACAACCACAGAATCTCGGGTGCAACCCTGCTCAAGCACACAAATGCGCGTATTAACAGTGTCTCTGTGTGTGACGTGTGTGCAAAGTACAGTGTGATGAGCATGACTGGCAGACAGGTGATCCATTGGGCTCACCTGAAAATCAGTTATGAGCATGAAAGAACACCGACGCCCAGGTCCCCGCTTCAGACATAACACCCACCAGCGTCTTGTGTGAAGCCACGGCATCTGGACTGCTCATGCTTCTGGGGATCATTCTCCTGAAAATGGTGGCTCCTTTCTCCCTGTGGAGCAACTCTCTACGCAGCGCTTCTTTCCTACCCCAGGACTCATTTCATCGGGCCCGGGAAGCCTTCTGATTCAACACACCAGACCCATGAAAAGGAAAGGGAAAGAAAGGAGGCCAAAGGTCACACTCTCCTCATTCCACCGTCCTCCCTAAAATCGTCCTGATTTCATGGGCCCTGAGACCGGGGATGCTTCTGTACACCTCGAGGCCTTGGCGCCTGGCCCAAATGCTATTCTCTTTCTCATTATCTGAAAAATTTTAAGAAAATCCCTAGAGCCAGGATCTTTATTCCTAGTAAGCCGAAAGTCCCAAAGAAACACCCAAATTCTGTCCCTCTTAGTTTGGGAAACAAGTCTACCTTCATCAGCATGACATTTTCCACCAAAGGTGGTAACTGCAAGTCCACCACACAATGCTTAACTGGAATTGGAGGCAACATCTCAGACGATGAAAAATACATGCAAGAATCCCTAAGACAAATGGTTTATTTTTCCCTTTCTTACTAAAACAACTGCCAGTATTAACAATGGTATGCAAATCTCTTTTAGACGCCCTGCTTTTAACTCTCTATGTTTCTTCCTGAGACAGGGACTCATTCCCATCACCCAGGCATTTACAGTGTTTAATTCTGGTTATATGCTATTCTCAAATTTACAACTATTCATTTCATCTCTCTCAAATGTTGATCTATTATCACATACGTATTAAAATATTATCTCCCATGCTGCGTGATATGTTGTTTTTATATTCATCCTTTCTTAAATGAACCAAAGGTTTTAGTTGGATTAGATTGTGATTAGTCAAGTTTTCTGATTTCATGATTTCTTAAATTGCGGTCATACGACCTCAATCACTGGAAATAGAATGTCATGAGTATTTCTCTTTACTTGCAATCATAAATTCGGGGAATGTCATCAATTGGTATGTCGGTGATTGCATGATTTCCTGAAAGTCTTTCACAGTCTAATTTGGGCACCAAGTATTTCGTCTAGGTTCAGTGCATGTTTCCAACACTTGATGCTTTATGATTTGGGTATACAGCTTCCACAAGAGCATTTCCTGCAAAGACATGTCTCGGTCCCCACTGGTAAGTCATTTCACTCGAACACAGAATCAATAGGCTGAACATGGAAAGGTTACTGCTAGAATACTTATTAGACTGCATGGATCTATTCTTTGATATTAAGGAAACAAATACACCGTGTTATTAACTGTACTTCATTGATGATTCTCAAGTCAGAAAGTACAGGTCTGACTTCCTGTCCTTCAATGCCTGAAAGGATGATCGTATCTGCCAAAAGCACATAGTTAGAAGCACATCGCAGCTCAAACACACACACACCCAGAAATATAAACAAACACAAAGAAACACTCACATGGGCATGATTCTGCATGTTTTAAGTAAACTAACGCATTTTAAGTAAACTACCACTTAAGTTTACTGTTTTAAGTAAACACCACTGTTTTAAGTAAACTAACGCCTTCCCCAGGAGTTTTAAGTGAACTCCCTGGGGAATACAAGGGGACACACCCTATGGTTCATTCTTTAACTGAGTGCTGATATTGGATTGGTGGACCGCGTACCTGATGGGTGGGTGGGGTGTTCGAGGTAGGCGGGGTTGAGTTATATAAGGGCTGATGCGGCCAGATGGCGTGTCATTTGAAGACTCTCTCGGAAGAGATAGCATCTTTCTGCAACGTGCGGTCCCAGCAGAGAAAGCTTGTGATCCTTGCTCCTGGCGACATGGAGGCCGATTCACTCCACTTGGGAGGTGAGTGGCAGTTCAACCACTTTTCAAAACTCACATCTTCTCGGCCAGATGCAGCTTTTGCTGAAATCCAGCGGACTTCTCTACCTGAGAAGTCACCACTGTCATCTGAGACCCATGTCGACCTCTGTGATGGTTTGGCTCCTGTGGCAAGACAGCCTGCCCCTGGGGAGAAGCTTCCTCTCAGTAGCAGGAGACCTGCTGCGGTGGGGGCTGGGCTCCAGAATATGGGAAATACTTGCTATGTGAATGCTTCCCTGCAGTGCCTGACATACACACCACCCCTTGCCAACTACATGCTGTCCCGGGAGCACTCTCAACTTTGTCATCATCACAAGTGCTGCATGCTGTGTACGATGGAAGCTCACATCACACGGGCCCTCCACCGTCCTGGCCACGTCATCCAGCCCTCACAGGCATTGGTTGCTGGCTTCCATCGAGGCAAGCAGGAAGATGCCCATGAATTTCTGATGTTCATTGTGGATGCCATGAAAAGGGCATGCCTTCCCGGGCACAAGCAGGTAGATCATGACTCTGAGGACACCACCCTCATCCACCAGATATTTGGAGGCTGCTGGAGATCTCAAATCAAGTGTCTCCACTGCCAGGGCGTTTCGGACACCTTTGACCCTTACCTGGACATCGCCCTGGATATCCAGGCAGCTCAGAGTGTGAAGCAAGCTTTGGAACAGGTGGTGAAGCCCGAAGAACTCAATGGAGAGAATGCCTATCATTGTGGTCTTTGTCTCCAGAAGGCGCCTGCCTCCAAGACGTTCACTCTACACACTTCTGCCAAGGTCCTCATCCTTGTATTGAAGAGATTCTCCGATGTCACAGGCAACAAACTTGCCAAGAATGTGCAATACCCTGAGTGCCTTGACATGCAGCCATACATGTCTCAGCAGAACACAGGACCTCTTGTCTATGTCCTCTATGCTGTGCTGGTCCATGCTGGGTGGAGTTGTCACAACGGACATTACCTCTCTTATGTCAAAGCTCCAGGAGGCCAGTGGTATAAAATGGATGACGCCGAGGTCACTGCCTGTAGCATCGCTTCTGTCCTGAGTCAACAGGCCTATGTCCTCTTTTACATCCAGAAGAGTCAACTGGAAAGATGCAGTGAGAGTGTGTCAATAGGCAGGGAACCAGGAGCCCTTGGTGCTGAACACAAAGACAGGCGAGCAACGCAAGGAGAGCTCCAGAGAGAACCCTGCCTCCAGGTACCCGACTTGGAGGAGCACTTGGTGGAAAGAGCCACTCAGGAAAGCACCTTAGACCACTGGAAGTTCCTCCAAGAGCAACACAAAACCAAGCCTGACTTCAACGTCAGAAAAGTCGAATGTACCCTGCCTCCCAACGTGCTTGTGATTCATCCATCAAAATACAAGAGTGGGATGAACAACCGTCATCCTGAACAGCAAAGCTCCCTGCTGAACCTCTCTTCAAGGAACCTGGCACCTCAGGAGTCCATGAACACTGGCACACTCACTTCTCTGCAAGGGAGGACCAGGAGATCCAAAGGGAGGAACAAACACAGCAAGAGGGCTCTGTTTGTGTGCCAGTGATCTCAGGAAAAGTCTCCATGCAAACGCAGGAGTGCATGCGCACACACACTGACACACACACACATACACGTACACACACACGCACACCCACGAGGGGGTTCGCGCGCGCGCACACACACACCATCACCTACGCAGTCAATCCGACATAAAGTAATGAGGAGCCCAGGTGTCTGTCTACACAAGAGGGAAAACTGGATAGTGATGGCTGCGTTTCAGGATGAGCCCAGACATGGGAAACATCGAGTTTTGCAGTCGTGAGTCTTCTGAACCTGTGGAGGGATTGTCTGTGTGTTTGTGTTCACGGTAGATGTCATTCAGTGTGATTTTCTGAATATGACATATTGCGGTGTAGGGTTGCGCGTGAGGTAATTGCAGGGGACGGGGTTGACTATTTTCTCTTGGGGTGTGTTTCATTCGTCAGTTGTTGGTGAGCACCAGAAGTTGAAATTTTGCGAACGTGGGACTTCCGTGGATCCTTCTCGCTACCTTGAGTAGTGGAAACTGGAACGCATTTGAAGAGAGGAAGGGTGTTCTTCTTTGGAACCTGCCTCGCCGTTTTTACATTACTTGTTGAATGGACGTCAGGCGCCCTAGGACTTGTGCCCTTGGTGGAACCCACAGAATGCTGGAGACAGACAGACAGACACACTTGCCTATTGAATGGTGTCCATTTCCAATGAATTGAAGCAGAAAATCATCCCACTGGTATGTGAGTCATTTGGAAGTAAGTCGTATTGATAATAAAGGAAATCAAACACAGGAGCGTGTGTGTATTCAACTAAAATAAAATCAGCAAGCACTGAAATAAATCGCATTTGGTGTGCATCAAAATGGCGTCTGGGAGATTCCGGGTCAATCGTCCAGCTGCGAAAGGTGCATCTCTGAAGCACAGTCCCTGACCTGCAGTGAGACTTGTTCATCCGAGGTGGTGTTGCAGTGGAAATGATTGTGGGAAATGGCCCCTTCCTTTTGTGTATTCGCTGATTGGATTTCAGGCTCCGTTTCTCGTTCGGTACAGCGATCCAAGTTGACCAACCCGAGAGGAAAGATGTCCAGGGCATAACTCAGGGCTCCATACAACCACAGAATCTCGGGTGCAACCCTGCTCAAGCACACAAATGCGCGTATTAACAGTGTCTCTGTGTGTGACGTGTGTGCAAAGTACAGTGTGATGAGCATGACTGGCAGACAGGTGATCCATTGGGCTCACCTGAAAATCAGTTATGAGCATGAAAGAACACCGACGCCCAGGTCCCCGCTTCAGACATAACACCCACCAGCGTCTTGTGTGAAGCCACGGCATCTGGACTGCTCATGCTTCTGGGGATCATTCTCCTGAAAATGGTGGCTCCTTTCTCCCTGTGGAGCAACTCTCTACGCAGCGCTTCTTTCCTACCCCAGGACTCATTTCATCGGGCCCGGGAAGCCTTCTGATTCAACACACCAGACCCATGAAAAGGAAAGGGAAAGAAAGGAGGCCAAAGGTCACACTCTCCTCATTCCACCGTCCTCCCTAAAATCGTCCTGATTTCATGGGCCCTGAGACCGGGGATGCTTCTGTACACCTCGAGGCCTTGGCGCCTGGCCCAAATGCTATTCTCTTTCTCATTATCTGAAAAATTTTAAGAAAATCCCTAGAGCCAGGATCTTTATTCCTAGTAAGCCGAAAGTCCCAAAGAAACACCCAAATTCTGTCCCTCTTAGTTTGGGAAACAAGTCTACCTTCATCAGCATGACATTTTCCACCAAAGGTGGTAACTGCAAGTCCACCACACAATGCTTAACTGGAATTGGAGGCAACATCTCAGACGATGAAAAATACATGCAAGAATCCCTAAGACAAATGGTTTATTTTTCCCTTTCTTACTAAAACAACTGCCAGTATTAACAATGGTATGCAAATCTCTTTTAGACGCCCTGCTTTTAACTCTCTATGTTTCTTCCTGAGACAGGGACTCATTCCCATCACCCAGGCATTTACAGTGTTTAATTCTGGTTATATGCTATTCTCAAATTTACAACTATTCATTTCATCTCTCTCAAATGTTGATCTATTATCACATACGTATTAAAATATTATCTCCCATGCTGCGTGATATGTTGTTTTTATATTCATCCTTTCTTAAATGAACCAAAGGTTTTAGTTGGATTAGATTGTGATTAGTCAAGTTTTCTGATTTCATGATTTCTTAAATTGCGGTCATACGACCTCAATCACTGGAAATAGAATGTCATGAGTATTTCTCTTTACTTGCAATCATAAATTCGGGGAATGTCATCAATTGGTATGTCGGTGATTGCATGATTTCCTGAAAGTCTTTCACAGTCTAATTTGGGCACCAAGTATTTCGTCTAGGTTCAGTGCATGTTTCCAACACTTGATGCTTTATGATTTGGGTATACAGCTTCCACAAGAGCATTTCCTGCAAAGACATGTCTCGGTCCCCACTGGTAAGTCATTTCACTCGAACACAGAATCAATAGGCTGAACATGGAAAGGTTACTGCTAGAATACTTATTAGACTGCATGGATCTATTCTTTGATATTAAGGAAACAAATACACCGTGTTATTAACTGTACTTCATTGATGATTCTCAAGTCAGAAAGTACAGGTCTGACTTCCTGTCCTTCAATGCCTGAAAGGATGATCGTATCTGCCAAAAGCACATAGTTAGAAGCACATCGCAGCTCAAACACACACACACCCAGAAATATAAACAAACACAAAGAAACACTCACATGGGCATGATTCTGCATGTTTTAAGGAAACTAACGCATTTTAAGTAAACTACCACTTAAGTTTACTGTTTTAAGTAAACACCACTGTTTTAAGTAAACTAACGCCTTCCCCAGGAGTTTTAAGTGAACTCCCTGGGGAATACAAGGGGACACACCCTATGGTTCATTCTTTAACTGAGTGCTGATATTGGATTGGTGGACCGCGTACCTGATGGGTGGGTGGGGTGTTCGAGGTAGGCGGGGTTGAGTTATATAAGGGCTGATGCGGCCAGATGGCGTGTCATTTGAAGACTCTCTCGGAAGAGATAGCATCTTTCTGCAACGTGCGGTCCCAGCAGAGAAAGCTTGTGATCCTTGCTCCTGGCGACATGGAGGCCGATTCACTCCACTTGGGAGGTGAGTGGCAGTTCAACCACTTTTCAAAACTCACATCTTCTCGGCCAGATGCAGCTTTTGCTGAAATCCAGCGGACTTCTCTACCTGAGAAGTCACCACTGTCATCTGAGACCCATGTCGACCTCTGTGATGGTTTGGCTCCTGTGGCAAGACAGCCTGCCCCTGGGGAGAAGCTTCCTCTCAGTAGCAGGAGACCTGCTGCGGTGGGGGCTGGGCTCCAGAATATGGGAAATACTTGCTATGTGAATGCTTCCCTGCAGTGCCTGACATACACACCACCCCTTGCCAACTACATGCTGTCCCGGGAGCACTCTCAACTTTGTCATCATCACAAGTGCTGCATGCTGTGTACCATGGAAGCTCACATCACACGGGCCCTCCACCGTCCTGGCCACGTCATCCAGCCCTCACAGGCATTGGTTGCTGGCTTCCATTGAGGCAAGCAGGAAGATGCCCATGAATTTCTGATGTTCATTGTGGATGCCATGAAAAGGGCATGCCTTCCCGGGCACAAGCAGGTAGATCATGACTCTGAGGACACCACCCTCATCCACCAGATATTTGGAGGCTGCTGGAGATCTCAAATCAAGTGTCTCCACTGCCAGGGCGTTTCGGACACCTTTGACCCTTACCTGGACATCGCCCTGGATATCCAGGCAGCTCAGAGTGTGAAGCAAGCTTTGGAACAGGTGGTGAAGCCCGAAGAACTCAATGGAGAGAATGCCTATCATTGTGGTCTTTGTCTCCAGAAGGCGCCTGCCTCCAAGACGTTCACTCTACACACTTCTGCCAAGGTCCTCATCCTTGTATTGAAGAGATTCTCCGATGTCACAGGCAACAAACTTGCCAAGAATGTGCAATACCCTGAGTGCCTTGACATGCAGCCATACATGTCTCAGCAGAACACAGGACCTCTTGTCTATGTCCTCTATGCTGTGCTGGTCCATGCTGGGTGGAGTTGTCACAACGGACATTACCTCTCTTATGTCAAAGCTCCAGGAGGCCAGTGGTATAAAATGGATGACGCCGAGGTCACTGCCTGTAGCATCGCTTCTGTCCTGAGTCAACAGGCCTATGTCCTCTTTTACATCCAGAAGAGTCAACTGGAAAGATGCAGTGAGAGTGTGTCAATAGGCAGGGAACCAGGAGCCCTTGGTGCTGAACACAAAGACAGGCGAGCAACGCAAGGAGAGCTCCAGAGAGAACCCTGCCTCCAGGTACCCGACTTGGAGGAGCACTTGGTGGAAAGAGCCACTCAGGAAAGCACCTTAGACCACTGGAAGTTCCTCCAAGAGCAACACAAAACCAAGCCTGACTTCAACGTCAGAAAAGTCGAATGTACCCTGCCTCCCAACGTGCTTGTGATTCATCCATCAAAATACAAGAGTGGGATGAACAACCGTCATCCTGAACAGCAAAGCTCCCTGCTGAACCTCTCTTCAAGGAACCTGGCACCTCAGGAGTCCATGAACACTGGCACACTCACTTCTCTGCAAGGGAGGACCAGGAGATCCAAAGGGAGGAACAAACACAGCAAGAGGGCTCTGTTTGTGTGCCAGTGATCTCAGGAAAAGTCTCCATGCAAACGCAGGAGTGCATGCGCACACACACTGACACACACACACATACACGTACACACGCACGCACACCCACGAGGGGGTTCGCGCGCGCGCACACACACACCATCACCTACGCAGTCAATCCGACATAAAGTAATGAGGAGCCCAGGTGTCTGTCTACACAAGAGGGAAAACTGGATAGTGATGGCTGCGTTTCAGGATGAGCCCAGACATGGGAAACATCGAGTTTTGCAGTCGTGAGTCTTCTGAACCTGTGGAGGGATTGTCTGTGTGTTTGTGTTCACGGTAGATGTCATTCAGTGTGAATTTCTGAATATGACATATTGCGGTGTAGGGTTGCGCGTGAGGTTATTGCAGGGGACGGGGTTGACTATTTTCTCTTGGGGTGTGTTTCATTCGTCAGTTGTTGGTGAGCACCAGAAGTTGAAATTTTGCGAACGTGGGACTTCCGTGGATCCTTCTCGCTACCTTGAGTAGTGGAAACTGGAACGCATTTGAAGAGAGGAAGGGTGTTCTTCTTTGGAACCTGCCTCGCCGTTTTTACATTACTTGTTGAATGGACGTCAGGCGCCCTAGGACTTGTGCCCTTGGTGGAACCCACAGAATGCTGGAGACAGACAGACAGACACACTTGCCTATTGAATGGTGTCCATTTCCAATGAATTGAAGCAGAAAATCATCCCACTGGTATGTGAGTCATTTGGAAGTAAGTCGTATTGATAATAAAGGAAATCAAACACAGGAGCGTGTGTGTATTCAACTAAAATAAAATCAGCAAGCACTGAAATAAATCGCATTTGGTGTGCATCAAAATGGCGTCTGGGAGATTCCGGGTCAATCGTCCAGCTGCGAAAGGTGCATCTCTGAAGCACAGTCCCTGACCTGCAGTGAGACTTGTTCATCCGAGGTGGTGTTGCAGTGGAAATGATTGTGGGAAATGGCCCCTTCCTTTTGTGTATTCGCTGATTGGATTTCAGGCTCCGTTTCTCGTTCGGTACAGCGATCCAAGTTGACCAACCCGAGAGGAAAGATGTCCAGGGCATAACTCAGGGCTCCATACAACCACAGAATCTCGGGTGCAACCCTGCTCAAGCACACAAATGCGCGTATTAACAGTGTCTCTGTGTGTGACGTGTGTGCAAAGTACAGTGTGATGAGCATGACTGGCAGACAGGTGATCCATTGGGCTCACCTGAAAATCAGTTATGAGCATGAAAGAACACCGACGCCCAGGTCCCCGCTTCAGACATAACACCCACCAGCGTCTTGTGTGAAGCCACGGCATCTGGACTGCTCATGCTTCTGGGGATCATTCTCCTGAAAATGGTGGCTCCTTTCTCCCTGTGGAGCAACTCTCTACGCAGCGCTTCTTTCCTCCCCCAGGACTCATTTCATCGGGCCCGGGAAGCCTTCTGATTCAACACACCAGACCCATGAAAAGGAAAGGGAAAGAAAGGAGGCCAAAGGTCACACTCTCCTCATTCCACCGTCCTCCCTAAAATCGTCCTGATTTCATGGGCCCTGAGACCGGGGATGCTTCTGTACACCTCGAGGCCTTGGCGCCTGGCCCAAATGCTATTCTCTTTCTCATTATCTGAAAAATTTTAAGAAAATCCCTAGAGCCAGGATCTTTATTCCTAGTAAGCCGAAAGTCCCAAAGAAACACCCAAATTCTGTCCCTCTTAGTTTGGGAAACAAGTCTACCTTCATCAGCATGACATTTTCCACCAAAGGTGGTAACTGCAAGTCCACCACACAATGCTTAACTGGAATTGGAGGCAACATCTCAGACGATGAAAAATACATGCAAGAATCCCTAAGACAAATGGTTTATTTTTCCCTTTCTTACTAAAACAACTGCCAGTATTAACAATGGTATGCAAATCTCTTTTAGACGCCCTGCTTTTAAATCTCTATGTTTCTTCCTGAGACAGGGACTCATTCCCATCACCCAGGCATTTACAGTGTTTAATTCTGGTTATATGCTATTCTCAAATTTACAACTATTCATTTCATCTCTCTCAAATGTTGATCTATTATCACATACGTATTAAAATATTATCTCCCATGCTGCGTGATATGTTGTTTTTATATTCATCCTTTCTTAAATGAACCAAAGGTTTTAGTTGGATTAGATTGTGATTAGTCAAGTTTTCTGATTTCATGATTTCTTAAATTGCGGTCATACGACCTCAATCACTGGAAATAGAATGTCATGAGTATTTCTCTTTACTTGCAATCATAAATTCGGGGAATGTCATCAATTGGTATGTCGGTGATTGCATGATTTCCTGAAAGTCTTTCACAGTCTAATTTGGGCACCAAGTATTTCGTCTAGGTTCAGTGCATGTTTCCAACACTTGATGCTTTATGATTTGGGTATACAGCTTCCACAAGAGCATTTCCTGCAAAGACATGTCTCGGTCCCCACTGGTAAGTCATTTCACTCGAACACAGAATCAATAGGCTGAACATGGAAAGGTTACTGCTAGAATACTTATTAGACTGCATGGATCTATTCTTTGATATTAAGGAAACAAATACACCGTGTTATTAACTGTACTTCATTGATGATTCTCAAGTCAGAAAGTACAGGTCTGACTTCCTGTCCTTCAATGCCTGAAAGGATGATCGTATCTGCCAAAAGCACATAGTTAGAAGCACATCGCAGCTCAAACACACACACACCCAGAAATATAAACAAACACAAAGAAACACTCACATGGGCATGATTCTGCATGTTTTAAGTAAACTAACGCATTTTAAGTAAACTACCACTTAAGTTTACTGTTTTAAGTAAACACCACTGTTTTAAGTAAACTAACGCCTTCCCCAGGAGTTTTAAGTGAACTCCCTGGGGAATACAAGGGGACACACCCTATGGTTCATTCTTTAACTGAGTGCTGATATTGGATTGGTGGACCGCGTACCTGATGGGTGGGTGGGGTGTTCGAGGTAGGCGGGGTTGAGTTATATAAGGGCTGATGCGGCCAGATGGCGTGTCATTTGAAGACTCTCTCGGAAGAGATAGCATCTTTCTGCAACGTGCGGTCCCAGCAGAGAAAGCTTGTGATCCTTGCTCCTGGCGACATGGAGGCCGATTCACTCCACTTGGGAGGTGAGTGGCAGTTCAACCACTTTTCAAAACTCACATCTTCTCGGCCAGATGCAGCTTTTGCTGAAATCCAGCGGACTTCTCTACCTGAGAAGTCACCACTGTCATCTGAGACCCATGTCGACCTCTGTGATGGTTTGGCTCCTGTGGCAAGACAGCCTGCCCCTGGGGAGAAGCTTCCTCTCAGTAGCAGGAGACCTGCTGCGGTGGGGGCTGGGCTCCAGAATATGGGAAATACTTGCTATGTGAATGCTTCCCTGCAGTGCCTGACATACACACCACCCCTTGCCAACTACATGCTGTCCCGGGAGCACTCTCAACTTTGTCATCATCACAAGTGCTGCATGCTGTGTACCATGGAAGCTCACATCACACGGGCCCTCCACCGTCCTGGCCACGTCATCCAGCCCTCACAGGCATTGGTTGCTGGCTTCCATTGAGGCAAGCAGGAAGATGCCCATGAATTTCTGATGTTCATTGTGGATGCCATGAAAAGGGCATGCCTTCCCGGGCACAAGCAGGTAGATCATGACTCTGAGGACACCACCCTCATCCACCAGATATTTGGAGGCTGCTGGAGATCTCAAATCAAGTGTCTCCACTGCCAGGGCGTTTCGGACACCTTTGACCCTTACCTGGACATCGCCCTGGATATCCAGGCAGCTCAGAGTGTGAAGCAAGCTTTGGAACAGGTGGTGAAGCCCGAAGAACTCAATGGAGAGAATGCCTATCATTGTGGTCTTTGTCTCCAGAAGGCGCCTGCCTCCAAGACGTTCACTCTACACACTTCTGCCAAGGTCCTCATCCTTGTATTGAAGAGATTCTCCGATGTCACAGGCAACAAACTTGCCAAGAATGTGCAATACCCTGAGTGCCTTGACATGCAGCCATACATGTCTCAGCAGAACACAGGACCTCTTGTCTATGTCCTCTATGCTGTGCTGGTCCATGCTGGGTGGAGTTGTCACAACGGACATTACCTCTCTTATGTCAAAGCTCCAGGAGGCCAGTGGTATAAAATGGATGACGCCGAGGTCACTGCCTGTAGCATCGCTTCTGTCCTGAGTCAACAGGCCTATGTCCTCTTTTACATCCAGAAGAGTCAACTGGAAAGATGCAGTGAGAGTGTGTCAATAGGCAGGGAACCAGGAGCCCTTGGTGCTGAACACAAAGACAGGCGAGCAACGCAAGGAGAGCTCCAGAGAGAACCCTGCCTCCAGGTACCCGACTTGGAGGAGCACTTGGTGGAAAGAGCCACTCAGGAAAGCACCTTAGACCACTGGAAGTTCCTCCAAGAGCAAAACAAAACCAAGCCTGACTTCAACGTCAGAAAAGTCGAATGTACCCTGCCTCCCAACGTGCTTGTGATTCATCCATCAAAATACAAGAGTGGGATGAACAACCGTCATCCTGAACAGCAAAGCTCCCTGCTGAACCTCTCTTCAAGGAACCTGGCACCTCAGGAGTCCATGAACACTGGTACACTCACTTCTCTGCAAGGGAGGACCAGGAGATCCAAAGGGAGGAACAAACACAGCAAGAGGGCTCTGTTTGTGTGCCAGTGATCTCAGGAAAAGTCTCCATGCAAACGCAGGAGTGCATGCGCACACACACTGACACACACACACATACACGTACACACACACACACACCCACGAGGGGGTTCGCGCGCGCGCACACACACACCATCACCTACGCAGTCAATCCGACATAAAGTAATGAGGAGCCCAGGTGTCTGTCTACACAAGAGGGAAAACTGGATAGTGATGGCTGCGTTTCAGGATGAGCCCAGACATGGGAAACATCGAGTTTTGCAGTCGTGAGTCTTCTGAACCTGTGGAGGGATTGTCTGTGTGTTTGTGTTCACGGTAGATGTCATTCAGTGTGAATTTCTGAATATGACATATTGCGGTGTAGGGTTGCGCGTGAGGTTATTGCAGGGGACGGGGTTGACTATTTTCTCTTGGGGTGTGTTTCATTCGTCAGTTGTTGGTGAGCACCAGAAGTTGAAATTTTGCGAACGTGGGACTTCCGTGGATCCTTCTCGCTACCTTGAGTAGTGGAAACTGGAACGCATTTGAAGAGAGGAAGGGTGTTCTTCTTTGGAACCTGCCTCGCCGTTTTTACATTACTTGTTGAATGGACGTCAGGCGCCCTAGGACTTGTGCCCTTGGTGGAACCCACAGAATGCTGGAGACAGACAGACAGACACACTTGTCTATTGAATGGTGTCCATTTCCAATGAATTGAAGCAGAAAATCATCCCACTGGTATGTGAGTCATTTGGAAGTACGTCGTATTGATAATAAAGGAAATCAAACACAGGAGCGTGTGTGTATTCAACTAAAATAAAATCAGCAAGCACTGAAATAAATCGCATTTGGTGTGCATCAAAATGGCGTCTGGGAGATTCCGGGTCAATCGTCCAGCTGCGAAAGGTGCATCTCTGAAGCACAGTCCCTGACCTGCAGTGAGACTTGTTCATCCGAGGTGGTGTTGCAGTGGAAATGATTGTGGGAAATGGCCCCTTCCTTTTGTGTATTCGCTGATTGGATTTCAGGCTCCGTTTCTCGTTCGGTACAGCGATCCAAGTTGACCAACCCGAGAGGAAAGATGTCCAGGGCATAACTCAGGGCTCCATACAACCACAGAATCTCGGGTGCAACCCTGCTCAAGCACACAAATGCGCGTATTAACAGTGTCTCTGTGTGTGACGTGTGTGCAAAGTACAGTGTGATGAGCATGACTGGCAGACAGGTGATCCATTGGGCTCACCTGAAAATCAGTTATGAGCATGAAAGAACACCGACGCCCAGGTCCCCGCTTCAGACATAACACCCACCAGCGTCTTGTGTGAAGCCACGGCATCTGGACTGCTCATGCTTCTGGGGATCATTCTCCTGAAAATGGTGGCTCCTTTCTCCCTGTGGAGCAACTCTCTACGCAGAGCTTCTTTCCTCCCCCAGGACTCATTTCATGGGGCCCGGGAAGCCTTCAGATTCAACACACCTGACCCATGAAAAGAAAAGGGAAAGAAAGGAGGCCAAAGGTCACACTCTCCTCATTCCACCGTCCTCCCTAAAATCGTCCTGATTTCATGGGCCCTGAGACAGGGGATGCTTCTGTACACCTCGAGGCCTTGGCGCCTGGCCCAAATGCTATTCTCTTTCTCATTATCTGAAAAATTTTAAGAAAATCCCTAGAGCCAGGATCTTTATTCCTAGTAAGCCGAAAGTCCCAAAGAAACACCCAAATTCTGTCCCTCTTAGTTTGGGTAACAAGTCTACCTTCATCAGCATGACATTTTCCACCAAAGGTGGTAACTGCAAGTCCACCACACAATGCTTAACTGGAATTGGAGGCAACATCTCAGACGATGAAAAATACATGCAAGAATCCCTTAGACAAATGGTTTATTTTTCCCTTTCTTACTAAAACAACTGCCAGTATTAACAATGGTATGCAAATCTCTTTTAGACGCCCTGCTTTTAACTCTCTATGTTTCTTCCTGAGACAGGGACTCATTCCCATCACCCAGGCATTTACAGTGTTTAATTCTGGTTATATGCTATTCTCAACTTTACAACTATTCATTTCATCTCTCTCAAATGTTGATCTATTATCACATACGTATTAAAATATTATCTCCCATGCTGCGTGATATGTTGTTTTTATATTCATCCTTTCTTAAATGAACCAAAGGTTTTAGTTGGATTAGATTGTGATTAGTCAAGTTTTCTGATTTCATGATTTCTTAAATTGCGGTCATACGACCTCAATCACTGGAAATAGAATGTCATGAGTATTTCTCTTTACTTGCAATCATAAATTCGGGGAATGTCATCAATTGGTATGTCGGTGATTGCATGATTTCCTGAAAGTCTTTCACAGTCTAATTTGGGCACCAAGTATTTCGTCTAGGTTCAGTGCATGTTTCCAACACTTGATGCTTTATGATTTGGGTATACAGCTTCCACAAGAGCATTTCCTGCAAAGACATGTCTCGGTCCCCACTGGTAAGTCATTTCACTCGAACACAGAATCAATAGGCTGAACATGGAAAGGTTACTGCTAGAATACTTATTAGACTGCATGGATCTATTCTTTGATATTAAGGAAACAAATACACCGTGTTATTAACTGTACTTCATTGATGATTCTCAAGTCAGAAAGTACAGGTCTGACTTCCTGTCCTTCAATGCCTGAAAGGATGATCGTATCTGCCAAAAGCACATAGTTAGAAGCACATCGCAGCTCAAACACACACACACCCAGAAATATAAACAAACACAAAGAAACACTCACATGGGCATGATTCTGCATGTTTTAAGGAAACTAACGCATTTTAAGTAAACTACCACTTAAGTTTACTGTTTTAAGTAAACACCACTGTTTTAAGTAAACTAACGCCTTCCCCAGGAGTTTTAAGTGAACTCCCTGGGGAATACAAGGGGACACACCCTATGGTTCATTCTTTAACTGAGTGCTGATATTGGATTGGTGGACCGCGTACCTGATGGGTGGGTGGGGTGTTCGAGGTAGGCGGGGTTGAGTTATATAAGGGCTGATGCGGCCAGATGGCGTGTCATTTGAAGACTCTCTCGGAAGAGATAGCATCTTTCTGCAACGTGCGGTCCCAGCAGAGAAAGCTTGTGATCCTTGCTCCTGGCGACATGGAGGCCGATTCACTCCACTTGGGAGGTGAGTGGCAGTTCAACCACTTTTCAAAACTCACATCTTCTCGGCCAGATGCAGCTTTTGCTGAAATCCAGCGGACTTCTCTACCTGAGAAGTCACCACTGTCATCTGAGACCCATGTCGACCTCTGTGATGGTTTGGCTCCTGTGGCAAGACAGCCTGCCCCTGGGGAGAAGCTTCCTCTCAGTAGCAGGAGACCTGCTGCGGTGGGGGCTGGGCTCCAGAATATGGGAAATACTTGCTATGTGAATGCTTCCCTGCAGTGCCTGACATACACACCACCCCTTGCCAACTACATGCTGTCCCGGGAGCACTCTCAACTTTGTCATCATCACAAGTGCTGCATGCTGTGTACGATGGAAGCTCACATCACACGGGCCCTCCACCGTCCTGGCCACGTCATCCAGCCCTCACAGGCATTGGTTGCTGGCTTCCATCGAGGCAAGCAGGAAGATGCCCATGAATTTCTGATGTTCATTGTGGATGCCATGAAAAGGGCATGCCTTCCCGGGCACAAGCAGGTAGATCATGACTCTGAGGACACCACCCTCATCCACCAGATATTTGGAGGCTGCTGGAGATCTCAAATCAAGTGTCTCCACTGCCAGGGCGTTTCGGACACCTTTGACCCTTACCTGGACATCGCCCTGGATATCCAGGCAGCTCAGAGTGTGAAGCAAGCTTTGGAACAGGTGGTGAAGCCCGAAGAACTCAATGGAGAGAATGCCTATCATTGTGGTCTTTGTCTCCAGAAGGCGCCTGCCTCCAAGACGTTCACTCTACACACTTCTGCCAAGGTCCTCATCCTTGTATTGAAGAGATTCTCCGATGTCACAGGCAACAAACTTGCCAAGAATGTGCAATACCCTGAGTGCCTTGACATGCAGCCATACATGTCTCAGCAGAACACAGGACCTCTTGTCTATGTCCTCTATGCTGTGCTGGTCCATGCTGGGTGGAGTTGTCACAACGGACATTACCTCTCTTATGTCAAAGCTCCAGGAGGCCAGTGGTATAAAATGGATGACGCCGAGGTCACTGCCTGTAGCATCGCTTCTGTCCTGAGTCAACAGGCCTATGTCCTCTTTTACATCCAGAAGAGTCAACTGGAAAGATGCAGTGAGAGTGTGTCAATAGGCAGGGAACCAGGAGCCCTTGGTGCTGAACACAAAGACAGGCGAGCAACGCAAGGAGAGCTCCAGAGAGAACCCTGCCTCCAGGTACCCGACTTGGAGGAGCACTTGGTGGAAAGAGCCACTCAGGAAAGCACCTTAGACCACTGGAAGTTCCTCCAAGAGCAAAACAAAACCAAGCCTGACTTCAACGTCAGAAAAGTCGAATGTACCCTGCCTCCCAACGTGCTTGTGATTCATCCATCAAAATACAAGAGTGGGATGAACAACCGTCATCCTGAACAGCAAAGCTCCCTGCTGAACCTCTCTTCAAGGAACCTGGCACCTCAGGAGTCCATGAACACTGGCACACTCACTTCTCTGCAAGCGAGGACCAGGAGATCCAAAGGGAAAAACAAACACAGCAAGAGGGCTCTGTTTGTGTGCCAGTGATCTCAGGAAAAGTCTCCATGCAAACGCAGGAGTGCATGCGCACACACACTGACACACACACACATACACGTACACACGCACGCACACCCACGAGGGGGTTCGCGCGCGCGCACACACACACCATCACCTACGCAGTCAATACGACATAAAGTAATGAGGAGCCCAGGTGTCTGTCTACACAAGAGGGAAAACTGGATAGTGATGGCTGCGTTTCAGGATGAGCCCAGACATGGGAAACATCGAGTTTTGCAGTCGTGAGTCTTCTGAACCTGTGGAGGGATTGTCTGTGTGTTTGTGTTCACGGTAGATGTCATTCAGTGTGATTTTCTGAATATGACATATTGCGGTGTAGGGTTGCGCGTGAGGTAATTGCAGGGGACGGGGTTGACTATTTTCTCTTGGGGTGTGTTTCATTCGTCAGTTGTTGGTGAGCACCAGAAGTTGAAATTTTGCGAACGTGGGACTTCCGTGGATCCTTCTCGCTACCTTGAGTAGTGGAAACTGGAACGCATTTGAAGAGAGGAAGGGTGTTCTTCTTTGGAACCTGCCTCGCCGTTTTTACATTACTTGTTGAATGGACGTCAGGCGCCCTAGGACTTGTGCCCTTGATGGAACCCACAGAATGCTGGAGACAGACAGACAGACACACTTGTCTATTGAATGGTGTCCATTTCCAATGAATTGAAGCAGAAAATCATCCCACTGGTATGTGAGTCATTTGGAAGTAAGTCGTATTGATAATAAAGGAAATCAAACACAGGAGCGTGTGTGTATTCAACTAAAATAAAATCAGCAAGCACTGAAATAAATCGCATTTGGTGTGCATCAAAATGGCGTCTGGGAGATTCCGGGTCAATCGTCCAGCTGCGAAAGGTGCATCTCTGAAGCACAGTCCCTGACCTGCAGTGAGACTTGTTCATCCGAGGTGGTGTTGCAGTGGAAATGATTGTGGGAAATGGCCCCTTCCTTTTGTGTATTCGCTGATTGGATTTCAGGCTCCGTTTCTCGTTCGGTACAGCGATCCAAGTTGACCAACCCGAGAGGAAAGATGTCCAGGGCATAACTCAGGGCTCCATACAACCACAGAATCTCGGGTGCAACCCTGCTCAAGCACACAAATGCGCGTATTAACAGTGTCTCTGTGTGTGACGTGTGTGCAAAGTACAGTGTGATGAGCATGACTGGCAGACAGGTGATCCATTGGGCTCACCTGAAAATCAGTTATGAGCATGAAAGAACACCGACGCCCAGGTCCCCGCTTCAGACATAACACCCACCAGCGTCTTGTGTGAAGCCACGGCATCTGGACTGCTCATGCTTCTGGGGATCATTCTCCTGAAAATGGTGGCTCCTTTCTCCCTGTGGAGCAACTCTCTACGCAGCGCTTCTTTCCTCCCCCAGGACTCATTTCATCGGGCCCGGGAAGCCTTCTGATTCAACACACCTGACCCATGAAAAGGAAAGGGAAAGAAAGGAGGCCAAAGGTCACACTCTCCTCATTCCACCATCCTCCCTAAAATCTTCCTGATTTCATGGGCCCTGAGACAGGGGATGCTTCTGTACACCTCGAGGCCTTGGCGCCTGGCACAAATGCTATTCTCTTTCTCATTATCTGAAAAATTTTAAGAAAATCCCTAGAGCCAGGATCTTTATTCCTAGTAAGCCGAAAGTCCCAAAGAAACACCCAAATTCTGTCCCTCTTAGTTTGGGAAACAAGTCTACCGTCATCAGCATGACATTTTCCAGCAAAGGTGGTAACTGCAAGTCCACCACACAATGCTTAACTGGAATTGGAAGCAACATCTCAGACGATGAAAAATACATGCAAGAATCCCTAAGACAAATGGTTTATTTTCCCCTTTCTTACTAAAACAACTGCCAGTATTAACAATGGTATGCAAATCTCTTTTAGACGCCCTGCTTTTAAATCTCTATGTTTCTTCCTGAGACGGGGACTCATTCCCATCACCCAGGCATTTACAGTGTTTAATTCTGGTTATATGCTATTCTCAAATTTACAACTATTCATTTCATCTCTCTCAAATGTTGATCTATTATCACATACGTATTAAAATATTATCTCCCATGCTGCGTGATATGTTGTTTTTATATTCATCCTTTCTTAAATGAACCAAAGGTTTTAGTTGGATTAGATTGTGATTAGTCAAGTTTTCTGATTTCATGATTTCTTAAATTGCGGTCATACGACCTCAATCACTGGAAATAGAATGTCATGAGTATTTCTCTTTACTTGCAATCATAAATTCGGGGAATGTCATCAATTGGTATGTCGGTGATTGCATGATTTCCTGAAAGTCTTTCACAGTCTAATTTGGGCACTAAGTATTTCGTCTAGGTTCAGTGCATGTTTCCAACACTTGATGCTTTATGATTTGGGTATACAGCTTCCACAAGAGCATTTCCTGCAAAGACATGTCTCGGTCCCCACTGGTAAGTCATTTCACTCGAACACAGAATCAATAGGCTGAACATGGAAAGGTTACTGCTAGAATACTTATTAGACTGCATGGATCTATTCTTTGATATTAAGGAAACAAATACACCGTGTTATTAACTGTACTTCATTGATGATTCTCAAGTCAGAAAGTACAGGTCTGACTTCCTGTCCTTCAATGCCTGAAAGGATGATCGTATCTGCCAAAAGCACATAGTTAGAAGCACATCGCAGCTCAAACACACACACACCCAGAAATATAAACAAACACAAAGAAACACTCACATGGGCATGATTCTGCATGTTTTAAGTAAACGAACGCATTTTAAGTAAACTACCACTTAAGTTTACTGTTTTAAGTAAACACCACTGTTTTAAGTAAACTAACGCCTTCCCCAGGAGTTTTAAGTGAACTCCCTGGGGAATACAAGGGGACACACCCTATGGTTCATTCTTTAACTGAGTGCTGATATTGGATTGGTGGACCGCGTACCTGATGGGTGGGTGGGGTGTTCGAGGTAGGCGGGGTTGAGTTATATAAGGGCTGATGCGGCCAGATGGCGTGTCATTTGAAGACTCTCTCGGAAGAGATAGCATCTTTCTGCAACGTGCGGTCCCAGCAGAGAAAGCTTGTGATCCTTGCTCCTGGCGACATGGAGGCCGATTCACTCCACTTGGGAGGTGAGTGGCAGTTCAACCACTTTTCAAAACTCACATCTTCTCGGCCAGATGCAGCTTTTGCTGAAATCCAGCGGACTTCTCTACCTGAGAAGTCACCACTGTCATCTGAGACCCATGTCGACCTCTGTGATGGTTTGGCTCCTGTGGCAAGACAGCCTGCCCCTGGGGAGAAGCTTCCTCTCAGTAGCAGGAGACCTGCTGCGGTGGGGGCTGGGCTCCAGAATATGGGAAATACTTGCTATGTGAATGCTTCCCTGCAGTGCCTGACATACACACCACCCCTTGCCAACTACATGCTGTCCCGGGAGCACTCTCAACTTTGTCATCATCACAAGTGCTGCATGCTGTGTACGATGGAAGCTCACATCACACGGGCCCTCCACCGTCCTGGCCACGTCATCCAGCCCTCACAGGCATTGGTTGCTGGCTTCCATCGAGGCAAGCAGGAAGATGCCCATGAATTTCTGATGTTCATTGTGGATGCCATGAAAAGGGCATGCCTTCCCGGGCACAAGCAGGTAGATCATGACTCTGAGGACACCACCCTCATCCACCAGATATTTGGAGGCTGCTGGAGATCTCAAATCAAGTGTCTCCACTGCCAGGGCGTTTCGGACACCTTTGACCCTTACCTGGACATTGCCCTGGATATCCAGGCAGCTCAGAGTGTGAAGCAAGCTTTGGAACAGGTGGTGAAGCCCGAAGAACTCAATGGAGAGAATGCCTATCATTGTGGTCTTTGTCTCCAGAAGGCGCCTGCCTCCAAGACGTTCACTCTACACACTTCTGCCAAGGTCCTCATCCTTGTATTGAAGAGATTCTCCGATGTCACAGGCAACAAACTTGCCAAGAATGTGCAATACCCTGAGTGCCTTGACATGCAGCCATACATGTCTCAGCAGAACACAGGACCTCTTGTCTATGTCCTCTATGCTGTGCTGGTCCATGCTGGGTGGAGTTGTCACAACGGACATTACCTCTCTTATGTCAAAGCTCCAGGAGGCCAGTGGTATAAAATGGATGACGCCGTGGTCACTGCCTGTAGCATCGCTTCTGTCCTGAGTCAACAGGCCTATGTCCTCTTTTACATCCAGAAGAGTCAACTGGAAAGATGCAGTGAGAGTGTGTCAATAGGCAGGGAACCAGGAGCCCTTGGTGCTGAACACAAAGACAGGCGAGCAACGCAAGGAGAGCTCCAGAGAGAACCCTGCCTCCAGGTACCCGACTTGGAGGAGCACTTGGTGGAAAGAGCCACTCAGGAAAGCACCTTAGACCACTGGAAGTTCCTCCAAGAGCAAAACAAAACCAAGCCTGACTTCAACGTCAGAAAAGTCGAATGTACCCTGCCTCCCAACGTGCTTGTGATTCATCCATCAAAATACAAGAGTGGGATGAACAACCGTCATCCTGAACAGCAAAGCTCCCTGCTGAACCTCTCTTCAAGGAACCTGGCACCTCAGGAGTCCATGAACACTGGCACGCTCACTTCTCTGCAAGGGAGGACCAGGAGATCCAAAGGGAGGAACAAACACAGCAAGAGGGCTCTGTTTGTGTGCCAGTGATCTCAGGAAAAGTCTCCATGCAAACGCAGGAGTGCATGCGCACACACACTGACACACACACACACATACACGTACACACACACACACCCACGAGATGGTTCGCGCGCGCACACACACACACCATCACCTACGCAGTCAATCCGGCATAAAGTAATGAGGAGCCCAGGTGTCTGTCTACACAAGAGGGAAAACTGGATAGTGATGGCTGCGTTTCAGGATGAGCCCAGACATGGGAAACATCGAGTTTTGCAGTCGTGAGTCTTCTGAACCTGTGGAGGGATTGTCTGTGTGTTTGTGTTCACGGTAGATGTCATTCAGTGTGAATTTCTGAATATGACATATTGCGGTGTAGGGTTGCGCGTGAGGTTATTGCAGGGGACGGGGTTGACTATTTTCTCTTGGGGTGTGTTTCATTCGTCAGTTGTTGGTGAGCACCAGACGTTGAAATTTTGCGAACGTGGGACTTCTGTGGATCCTTCTCGCTACCTTGAGTAGTGGAAACTGGAACGCATTTGAAGAGAGGAAGGGTGTTCTTCTTTGGAACCTGCCTCGCCGTTTTTACATTACTTGTTGAATGGACGTCAGGCGCCCTAGGACTTGTGCCCTTGGTGGAACCCACAGAATGCTGGAGACAGACAGACAGACACACTTGCCTATTGAATGGTGTCCATTTCCAATGAATTGAAGCAGAAAATCATCCCACTGGTATGTGAGTCATTTGGAAGTAAGTCGTATTGATAATAAAGGAAATCAAACACAGGAGCGTGTGTGTATTCAACTAAAATAAAATCAGCAAGCACTGAAATAAATCGCATTTGGTGTGCATCAAAATGTCGTCTGGGAGATTCCGGGTCAATCGTCCAGCTGCGAAAGGTGCATCTCTGAAGCACAGTCCCTGACCTGCAGTGAGACTTGTTCATCCGAGGTGGTGTTGCAGTGGAAATGATTGTGGGAAATGGCCCCTTCCTTTTGTGTATTCGCTGATTGGATTTCAGGCTCCGTTTCTCGTTCGGTACAGCGATCCAAGTTGACCAACCCGAGAGGAAAGATGTCCAGGGCATAACTCAGGGCTCCATACAACCACAGAATCTTGGGTGCAACCCTGCTCAAGCACACAAATGCGCGTATTAACAGTGTCTCTGTGTGTGACGTGTGTGCAAAGTACAGTGTGATGAGCATGACTGGCAGACAGGTGATCCATTGGGCTCACCTGAAAATCAGTTATGAGCATGAAAGAACACCGACGCCCAGGTCCCCGCTTCAGACATAACACCCACCAGCGTCTTGTGTGAAGCCACGGCATCTGGACTGCTCATGCTTCTGGGGATCATTCTCCTGAAAATGGTGGCTCCTTTCTCCCTGTGGAGCAACTCTCTACGCAGCGCTTCTTTCCTCCCCCAGGACTCATTTCATCGGGCCCGGGAAGCCTTCTGATTCAACACACCTGACCCATGAAAAGGAAAGGGAAAGAAAGGAGGCCAAAGGTCACACTCTCCTCATTCCACCATCCTCCCTAAAATCATCCTGATTTCATGGGCCCTGAGACCGGGGATGCTTCTGTACACCTCGAGGCCTTGGCGCCTGGCCCAAATGCTATTCTCTTTCTCATTACCTGAAAAATTTTAAGAAAATCCCTAGAGCCAGGATCTTTATTCCTAGTAAGCCGAAAGTCCCAAAGAAACACCCAAATTCTGTCCCTCTTAGTTTGGGAAACAAGTCTACCTTCATCAGCATGACATTTTCCACCAAAGGTGGTAACTGCAAGTCCACCACACAATGCTTAACTGGAATTGGAAGCAACATCTCAGACGATGAAAAATACATGCAAGAATCCCTAAGACAAATGGTTTATTTTCCCCTTTCTTACTAAAACAACTGCCAGTATTAACAATGGTATGCAAATCTCTTTTAGACGCCCTGCTTTTAAATCTCTATGTTTCTTCCTGAGACAGGGACTCATTCCCATCACCCAGGCATTTACAGTGTTTAATTCTGGTTATATGCTATTCTCAAATTTACAACTATTCATTTCATCTCTCTCAAATGTTGATCTATTATCACATACGTATTAAAATATTATCTCCCATGCTGCGTGATATGTTGTTTTTATATTCATCCTTTCTTAAATGAACCAAAGGTTTTAGTTGGATTAGATTGTGATTAGTCAAGTTTTCTGATTTCATGATTTCTTAAGTTGCGGTCATACGACCTCAATCACTGGAAATAGAATGTCATGAGTATTTCTCTTTACTTGCAATCACAAATTCGGGGAATGTCATCAATTGGTATGTCGGTGATTGCATGATTTCCTGAAAGTCTTTCACAGTCTAATTTGGGCACTAAGTATTTCGTCTAGGTTCAGTGCATGTTTCCAACACTTGATGCTTTATGATTTGGGTATACAGCTTCCACAAGAGCATTTCCTGCAAAGACATGTCTCGGTCCCCACTGGTAAGTCATTTCACTCGAACACAGAATCAATAGGCTGAACATGGAAAGGTTACTGCTAGAATACTTATTAGACTGCATGGATCTATTCTTTGATATTAAGGAAACAAATACACCGTGTTATTAACTGTACTTCATTGATGATTCTCAAGTCAGAAAGTACAGGTCTGACTTCCTGTCCTTCAATGCCTGAAAGGATGATCGTATCTGCCAAAAGCACATAGTTAGAAGCACATCGCAGCTCAAACACACACACACCCAGAAATATAAACAAACACAAAGAAACACTCACAAGGGCATGATTCTGCATGTTTTAAGTAAACTAACGCATTTTAAGTAAACTACCACTTAAGTTTACTGTTTTAAGTAAACACCACTGTTTTAAGTAAACTAACGCCTTCCCCAGGAGTTTTAAGTGAACTCCCTGGGGAATACAAGGGGACACACCCTATGATTCATTCTTTAACTGAGTGCTGATATTGGATTGGTGGACTGCGTACCTGATGGGTGGGTGGGGTGTTCGAGGTAGGCGGGATTAAGTTATATAAGGGCTGATGCGGCCAGATGGCGTGTCATTTGAAGACTCTCTCGGAAGAGATAGCATCTTTCTGCAACGTGCGGTCCCAGCAGAGAAAGCTTGTGATCCTTGCTCCTGGCGACATGGAGGCCGATTCACTCCACTTGGGAGGTGAGTGGCAATTCAACCACTTTTCAAAACTCACATCTTCTCGGCCAGATGCAGCTTTTGCTGAAATCCAGCGGACTTCTCTACCTGAGAAGTCACCACTGTCATCTGAGACCCATGTCGACCTCTGTGATGGTTTGGCTCCTGTGGCAAGACAGCCTGCCCCTGGGGAGAAGCTTCCTCTCAGTAGCAGGAGACCTGCTGCGGTGGGGGCTGGGCTCCAGAATATGGGAAATACTTGCTATGTGAATGCTTCCCTGCAGTGCCTGACATACACACCACCCCTTGCCAACTACATGCTGTCCCGGGAGCACTCTCAACTTTGTCATCATCACAAGTGCTGCATGCTGTGTACCATGGAAGCTCACATCACACGGGCCCTCCACCGTCCTGGCCACGTCATCCAGCCCTCACAGGCATTGGTTGCTGGCTTCCATTGAGGCAAGCAGGAAGATGCCCATGAATTTCTGATGTTCATTGTGGATGCCATGAAAAGGGCATGCCTTCCCGGGCACAAGCAGGTAGATCATGACTCTGAGGACACCACCCTCATCCACCAGATATTTGGAGGCTGCTGGAGATCTCAAATCAAGTGTCTCCACTGCCAGGGCGTTTCGGACACCTTTGACCCTTACCTGGACATTGCCCTGGATATCCAGGCAGCTCAGAGTGTGAAGCAAGCTTTGGAACAGGTGGTGAAGCCCGAAGAACTCAATGGAGAGAATGCCTATCATTGTGGTCTTTGTCTCCAGAAGGCGCCTGCCTCCAAGACGTTCACTCTACACACTTCTGCCAAGGTCCTCATCCTTGTATTGAAGAGATTCTCCGATGTCACAGGCAACAAACTTGCCAAGAATGTGCAATACCCTGAGTGCCTTGACATGCAGCCATACATGTCTCAGCAGAACACAGGACCTCTTGTCTATGTCCTCTATGCTGTGCTGGTCCATGCTGGGTGGAGTTGTCACAACGGACATTACCTCTCTTATGTCAAAGCTCCAGGAGGCCAGTGGTATAAAATGGATGACGCCGAGGTCACTGCCTGTAGCATCGCTTCTGTCCTGAGTCAACAGGCCTATGTCCTCTTTTACATCCAGAAGAGTCAACTGGAAAGATGCAGTGAGAGTGTGTCAATAGGCAGGGAACCAGGAGCCCTTGGTGCTGAACACAAAGACAGGCGAGCAACGCAAGGAGAGCTCCAGAGAGAACCCTGCCTCCACGTACCCGACTTGGAGGAGCACTTGGTGGAAAGAGCCACTCAGGAAAGCACCTTAGACAACTGGAAGTTCCTCCAAGAGCAAAACAAAACCAAGCCTGACTTCAACGTCAGAAAAGTCGAATGTACCCTGCCTCCCAACGTGCTTGTGATTCATCCATCAAAATACAAGAGTGGGATGAACAACCGTCATCCTGAACAGCAAAGCTCCCTGCTGAACCTCTCTTCAAGGAACCTGGCACCTCAGGGGTCCATGAACACTGGCACGCTCACTTCTCTGCAAGTGAGGACCAGGAGATCCAAAGGGAGGAACAAACACAGCAAGAGGGCTCTGTTTGTGTGCCAGTGATCTCAGGAAAAGTCTCCATGCAAACGCAGGAGTGCATGCGCACACACACTGACACACACACACACATACACGTACACACACACACACCCACGAGGGGGTTCGCGCCCGCACACACACACACCATCACCTACGCAGTCAATCCGGCATAAAGTAATGAGGAGCCCAGGTGTCTGTCTACACAAGAGGGAAAACTGGATAGTGATGGCTGCGTTTCAGGATGAGCCCAGACATGGGAAACATCGAGTTTTGCAGTCGTGAGTCTTCTGAACCTGTGGAGGGATTGTCTGTGTGTTTGTGTTCACGGTAGATGTCATTCAGTGTGAATTTCTGAATATGACATATTGCGGTGTAGAGTTGCGCGTGAGGTTATTGCAGGGGACGGGGTTGACTATTTTCTCTTGGGGTGTGTTTCGTTCGTCAGTTGTTGGTGAGCACCAGACGTTGAAATTTTGCGAACGTGGGACTTCTGTGGATCCTTCTCGCTACCTTGAGTAGTGGAAACTGGAACGCATTTGAAGAGAGGAAGGGTGTTCTTCTTTGGAACCTGCCTCGCCGTTTTTACATTACTTGTTGAATGGACGTCAGGCGCCCTAGGACTTGTGCCCTTGGTGGAACCCACAGAATGCTGGAGACAGACAGACAGACACACTTGCCTATTGAATGGTGTCCATTTCCAATGAATTGAAGCAGAAAATCATCCCACTGGTATGTGAGTCATTTGGAAGTACGTCGTATTGATAATAAAGGAAATCAAACACAGGAGCGTGTGTGTATTCAACTAAAATAAAATCAGCAAGCACTGAAATAAATCGCATTTGGTGTGCATCAAAATGGCGTCTGGGAGATTCCGGGTCAATCGTCCAGCTGCGAAAGGTGCATCTCTGAAGCACAGTCCCTGACCTGCAGTGAGACTTGTTCATCCGAGGTGGTGTTGCAGTGGAAATGATTGTGGGAAATGGCCCCTTCCTTTTGTGTATTCGCTGATTGGATTTCAGGCTCCGTTTCTCGTTCGGTACAGCGATCCAAGTTGACCAACCCGAGAGGAAAGATGTCCAGGGCATAACTCAGGGCTCCATACAACCACAGAATCTCGGGTGCAACCCTGCTCAAGCACACAAATGCGCGTATTAGCAGTGTCTCTGTGTGTGACGTGTGTGCAAAGTACAGTGTGATGAGCATGACTGGCAGACAGGTGATCCATTGGGCTCACCTGAAAATCAGTTATGAGCATGAAAGAACACCGACGCCCAGGTCCCCGCTTCAGACATAACACCCACCAGCGTCTTGTGTGAAGCCACGGCATCTGGACTGCTCATGCTTCTGGGGATCATTCTCCTGAAAATGGTGGCTCCTTTCTCCCTGTGGAGCAACTCTCTACGCAGCGCTTCTTTCCTCCCCCAGGACTCATTTCATCGGGCCCGGGAAGCCTTCTGATTCAACACACCTGACCCATGAAAAGGAAAGGGAAAGAAAGGAGGCCAAAGGTCACACTCTCCTCATTCCACCATCCTCCCTAAAATCATCCTGATTTCATGGGCCCTGAGACAGGGGATGCTTCTGTACACCTCGAGGCCTTGGCGCCTGGCCCAAATGCTATTCTCTTTCTCATTATCTGAAAAATTTTAAGAAAATCCCTAGAGCCAGGATCTTTATTCCTAGTAAGCCGAAAGTCCCAAAGAAACACCCAAATTCTGTCCCTCTTAGTTTGGGAAACAAGTCTACCGTCATCAGCATGACATTTTCCAGCAAAGGTGGTAACTGCAAGTCCACCACACAATGCTTAACTGGAATTGGAAGCAACATCTCAGACGATGAAAAATACATGCAAGAATCCCTAAGACAAATGGTTTATTTTCCCCTTTCTTACTAAAACAACTGCCAGTATTAACAATGGTATGCAAATCTCTTTTAGACGCCCTGCTTTTAAATCTCTATGTTTCTTCCTGAGACGGGGACTCATTCCCATCACCCAGGCATTTACAGTGTTTAATTCTGGTTATATGCTATTCTCAAATTTACAACTATTCATTTCATCTCTCTCAAATGTTGATCTATTATCACATACGTATTAAAATATTATCTCCCATGCTGCGTGATATGTTGTTTTTATATTCATCCTTTCTTAAATGAACCAAAGGTTTTAGTTGGATTAGATTGTGATTAGTCAAGTTTTCTGATTTCATGATTTCTTAAATTGCGGTCATACGACCTCAATCACTGGAAATAGAATGTCATGAGTATTTCTCTTTACTTGCAATCATAAATTCGGGGAATGTCATCAATTGGTATGTCGGTGATTGCATGATTTCCTGAAAGTCTTTCACAGTCTAATTTGGGCACTAAGTATTTCGTCTAGGTTCAGTGCATGTTTCCAACACTTGATGCTTTATGATTTGGGTATACAGCTTCCACAAGAGCATTTCCTGCAAAGACATGTCTCGGTCCCCACTGGTAAGTCATTTCACTCGAACACAGAATCAATAGGCTGAACATGGAAAGGTTACTGCTAGAATACTTATTAGACTGCATGGATCTATTCTTTGATATTAAGGAAACAAATACACCGTGTTATTAACTGTACTTCATTGATGATTCTCAAGTCAGAAAGTACAGGTCTGACTTCCTGTCCTTCAATGCCTGAAAGGATGATCGTATCTGCCAAAAGCACATAGTTAGAAGCACATCGCAGCTCAAACACACACACACCCAGAAATATAAACAAACACAAAGAAACACTCACATGGGCATGATTCTGCATGTTTTAAGTAAACTAACGCATTTTAAGTAAACTACCACTTAAGTTTACTGTTTTAAGTAAACACCACTGTTTTAAGTAAACTAACGCCTTCCCCAGGAGTTTTAAGTGAACTCCCTGGGGAATACAAGGGGACACACCCTATGGTTCATTCTTTAACTGAGTGCTGATATTGGATTGGTGGACCGCGTACCTGATGGGTGGGTGGGGTGTTCGAGGTAGGCGGGGTTGAGTTATATAAGGGCTGATGCGGCCAGATGGCGTGTCATTTGAAGACTCTCTCGGAAGAGATAGCATCTTTCTGCAACGTGCGGTCCCAGCAGAGAAAGCTTGTGATCCTTGCTCCTGGGGACATGGAGGCCGATTCACTCCACTTGGGAGGTGAGTGGCAGTTCAACCACTTTTCAAAACTCACATCTTCTCGGCCAGATGCAGCTTTTGCTGAAATCCAGCGGACTTCTCTACCTGAGAAGTCACCACTGTCATCTGAGACCCATGTCGACCTCTGTGATGGTTTGGCTCCTGTGGCAAGACAGCCTGCCCCTGGGGAGAAGCTTCCTCTCAGTAGCAGGAGACCTGCTGCGGTGGGGGCTGGGCTCCAGAATATGGGAAATACTTGCTATGTGAATGCTTCCCTGCAGTGCCTGACATACACACCACCCCTTGCCAACTACATGCTGTCCCGGGAGCACTCTCAACTTTGTCATCATCACAAGTGCTGCATGCTGTGTACCATGGAAGCTCACATCACACGGGCCCTCCACCGTCCTGGCCACGTCATCCAGCCCTCACAGGCATTGGTTGCTGGCTTCCATTGAGGCAAGCAGGAAGATGCCCATGAATTTCTGATGTTCATTGTGGATGCCATGAAAAGGGCATGCCTTCCCGGGCACAAGCAGGTAGATCATGACTCTGAGGACACCACCCTCATCCACCAGATATTTGGAGGCTGCTGGAGATCTCAAATCAAGTGTCTCCACTGCCAGGGCGTTTCGGACACCTTTGACCCTTACCTGGACATTGCCCTGGATATCCAGGCAGCTCAGAGTGTGAAGCAAGCTTTGGAACAGGTGGTGAAGCCCGAAGAACTCAATGGAGAGAATGCCTATCATTGTGGTCTTTGTCTCCAGAAGGCGCCTGCCTCCAAGACGTTCACTCTACACACTTCTGCCAAGGTCCTCATCCTTGTATTGAAGAGATTCTCCGATGTCACAGGCAACAAACTTGCCAAGAATGTGCAATACCCTGAGTGCCTTGACATGCAGCCATACATGTCTCAGCAGAACACAGGACCTCTTGTCTATGTCCTCTATGCTGTGCTGGTCCATGCTGGGTGGAGTTGTCACAACGGACATTACCTCTCTTATGTCAAAGCTCCAGGAGGCCAGTGGTATAAAATGGATGACGCCGAGGTCACTGCCTGTAGCATCGCTTCTGTCCTGAGTCAACAGGCCTATGTCCTCTTTTACATCCAGAAGAGTCAACTGGAAAGATGCAGTGAGAGTGTGTCAATAGGCAGGGAACCAGGAGCCCTTGGTGCTGAACACAAAGACAGGCGAGCAACGCAAGGAGAGCTCCAGAGAGAACCCTGCCTCCAGGTACCCGACTTGGAGGAGCACTTGGTGGAAAGAGCCACTCAGGAAAGCACCTTAGACCACTGGAAGTTCCTCCAAGAGCAAAACAAAACCAAGCCTGACTTCAACGTCAGAAAAGTCGAATGTACCCTGCCTCCCAACGTGCTTGTGATTCATCCATCAAAATACAAGAGTGGGATGAACAACCGTCATCCTGAACAGCAAAGCTCCCTGCTGAACCTCTCTTCAAGGAACCTGGCACCTCAGGAGTCCATGAACACTGGCACGCTCACTTCTCTGCAAGGGAGGACCAGGAGATCCAAAGGGAGGAACAAACACAGCAAGAGGGCTCTGTTTGTGTGCCAGTGATCTCAGGAAAAGTCTCCATGCAAACGCAGGAGTGCATGCGCACACACACTGACACACACACACACATACACGTACACACACACACACCCACGAGGGGGTTCGCGCCCGCACACACACACACCATCACCTACGCAGTCAATCCGGCATAAAGTAATGAGGAGCCCAGGTGTCTGTCTACACAAGAGGGCAAACTGGATAGTGATGGCTGCGTTTCAGGATGAGCCCAGACATGGGAAACATCGAGTTTTGCAGTCGTGAGTCTTCTGAACCTGTGGAGGGATTGTCTGTGTGTTTGTGTTCACGGTAGATGTCATTCAGTGTGAATTTCTGAATATGACATATTGCGGTGTAGGGTTGCGCGTGAGGTTATTGCAGGGGACGGGGTTGACTATTTTCTCTTGGGGTGTGTTTCGTTCGTCAGTTGTTGGTGAGCACCAGAAGTTGAAATTTTGCGAACGTGGGACTTCTGTGGATCCTTCTCGCTACCTTGAGTAGTGGAAACTGGAACGCATTTGAAGAGAGGAAGGGTGTTCTTCTTTGGAACCTGCCTCGCCGTTTTTACATTACTTGTTGAATGGACGTCAGGCGCCCTAGGACTTGTGCCCTTGGTGGAACCCACAGAATGCTGGAGACAGACAGACAGACACACTTGCCTATTGAATGGTGTCCATTTCCAATGAATTGAAGCAGAAAATCATCCCACTGATATGTGAGTCATTTGGAAGTACGTCGTATTGATAATCAAGGAAATCAAACACAGGAGCGTGTGTGTATTCAACTAAAATAAAATCAGCAAGCACTGAAATAAATCGCATTTGGTGTGCATCAAAATGGCGTCTGGGAGATTCCGGGTCAATCGTCCAGCTGCGAAAGGTGCATCTCTGAAGCACAGTCCCTGACCTGCAGTGAGACTTGTTCATCCGAGGTGGTGTTGCAGTGGAAATGATTGTGGGAAATGGCCCCTTCCTTTTGTGTATTCGCTGATTGGATTTCAGGCTCCGTTTCTCGTTCGGTACAGCGATCCAAGTTGACCAACCCGAGAGGAAAGATGTCCAGGGCATAACTCAGGGCTCCATACAACCACAGAATCTCGGGTGCAACCCTGCTCAAGCACACAAATGCGCGTATTAACAGTGTCTCTGTGTGTGACGTGTGTGCAAAGTACAGTGTGATGAGCATGACTGGCAGACAGGTGATCCATTGGGCTCACCTGAAAATCAGTTATGAGCATGAAAGAACACCGACGCCCAGGTCCCCGCTTCAGACATAACACCCACCAGCGTCTTGGGTGAAGCCACGGCATCTGGACTGCTCATGCTTCTGGGGATCATTCTCCTGAAAATGGTGGCTCCTTTCTCCCTGTGGAGCAACTCTCTACGCAGCGCTTCTTTCCTCCCCCAGGACTCATTTCATCGGGCCCGGGAAGCCTTCTGATTCAACACACCTGACCCATGAAAAGGAAAGGGAAAGAAAGGAGGCCAAAGGTCCCACTCTCCTCATTCCACCATCCTCCCTAAAATCATCCTGATTTCATGGGCCCTGAGACAGGGGATGCTTCTGTACACCTCGAGGCCTTGGCGCCTGGCCCAAATGCTATTCTCTTTCTCATTATCTGAAAAATTTTAAGAAAATCCCTAGAGCCAGGATCTTTATTCCTAGTAAGCCGAAAGTCCCAAAGAAACACCCAAATTCTGTCCCTCTTAGTTTGGGAAACAAGTCTACCGTCATCAGCATGACATTTTCCAGCAAAGGTGGTAACTGCAAGTCCACCACACAATGCTTAACTGGAATTGGAAGCAACATCTCAGACGATGAAAAATACATGCAAGAATCCCTAAGACAAATGGTTTATTTTCCCCTTTCTTACTAAAACAACTGCCAGTATTAACAATGGTATGCAAATCTCTTTTAGACGCCCTGCTTTTAAATCTCTATGTTTCTTCCTGAGACGGGGACTCATTCCCATCACCCAGGCATTTACAGTGTTTAATTCTGGTTATATGCTATTCTCAAATTTACAACTATTCATTTCATCTCTCTCAAATGTTGATCTATTATCACATACGTATTAAAATATTATCTCCCATGCTGCGTGATATGTTGTTTTTATATTCATCCTTTCTTAAATGAACCAAAGGTTTTAGTTGGATTAGATTGTGATTAGTCAAGTTTTCTGATTTCATGATTTCTTAAATTGCGGTCATACGACCTCAATCACTGGAAATAGAATGTCATGAGTATTTCTCTTTACTTGCAATCATAAATTCGGGGAATGTCATCAATTGGTATGTCGGTGATTGCATGATTTCCTGAAAGTCTTTCACAGTCTAATTTGGGCACTAAGTATTTCGTCTAGGTTCAGTGCATGTTTCCAACACTTGATGCTTTATGATTTGGGTATACAGCTTCCACAAGAGCATTTCCTGCAAAGACATGTCTCGGTCCCCACTGGTAAGTCATTTCACTCGAACACAGAATCAATAGGCTGAACATGGAAAGGTTACTGCTAGAATACTTATTAGACTGCATGGATCTATTCTTTGATATTAAGGAAACAAATACACCGTGTTATTAACTGTACTTCATTGATGATTCTCAAGTCAGAAAGTACAGGTCTGACTTCCTGTCCTTCAATGCCTGAAAGGATGATCGTATCTGCCAAAAGCACATAGTTAGAAGCACATCGCAGCTCAAACACACACACACCCAGAAATATAAACAAACACAAAGAAACACTCACATGGGCATGATTCTGCATGTTTTAAGTAAACGAACGCATTTTAAGTAAACTACCACTTAAGTTTACTGTTTTAAGTAAACACCACTGTTTTAAGTAAACTAACGCCTTCCCCAGGAGTTTTAAGTGAACTCCCTGGGGAATACAAGGGGACACACCCTATGGTTCATTCTTTAACTGAGTGCTGATATTGGATTGGTGGACCGCGTACCTGATGGGTGGGTGGGGTGTTCGAGGTAGGCGGGGTTGAGTTATATAAGGGCTGATGCGGCCAGATGGCGTGTCATTTGAAGACTCTCTCGGAAGAGATAGCATCTTTCTGCAACGTGCGGTCCCAGCAGAGAAAGCTTGTGATCCTTGCTCCTGGGGACATGGAGGCCGATTCACTCCACTTGGGAGGTGAGTGGCAGTTCAACCACTTTTCAAAACTCACATCTTCTCGGCCAGATGCAGCTTTTGCTGAAATCCAGCGGACTTCTCTACCTGAGAAGTCACCACTGTCATCTGAGACCCATGTCGACCTCTGTGATGGTTTGGCTCCTGTGGCAAGACAGCCTGCCCCTGGGGAGAAGCTTCCTCTCAGTAGCAGGAGACCTGCTGCGGTGGGGGCTGGGCTCCAGAATATGGGAAATACTTGCTATGTGAATGCTTCCCTGCAGTGCCTGACATACACACCACCCCTTGCCAACTACATGCTGTCCCGGGAGCACTCTCAACTTTGTCATCATCACAAGTGCTGCATGCTGTGTACCATGGAAGCTCACATCACACGGGCCCTCCACCGTCCTGGCCACGTCATCCAGCCCTCACAGGCATTGGTTGCTGGCTTCCATTGAGGCAAGCAGGAAGATGCCCATGAATTTCTGATGTTCATTGTGGATGCCATGAAAAGGGCATGCCTTCCCGGGCACAAGCAGGTAGATCATGACTCTGAGGACACCACCCTCATCCACCAGATATTTGGAGGCTGCTGGAGATCTCAAATCAAGTGTCTCCACTGCCAGGGCGTTTCGGACACCTTTGACCCTTACCTGGACATTGCCCTGGATATCCAGGCAGCTCAGAGTGTGAAGCAAGCTTTGGAACAGGTGGTGAAGCCCGAAGAACTCAATGGAGAGAATGCCTATCATTGTGGTCTTTGTCTCCAGAAGGCGCCTGCCTCCAAGACGTTCACTCTACACACTTCTGCCAAGGTCCTCATCCTTGTATTGAAGAGATTCTCCGATGTCACAGGCAACAAACTTGCCAAGAATGTGCAATACCCTGAGTGCCTTGACATGCAGCCATACATGTCTCAGCAGAACACAGGACCTCTTGTCTATGTCCTCTATGCTGTGCTGGTCCATGCTGGGTGGAGTTGTCACAACGGACATTACCTCTCTTATGTCAAAGCTCCAGGAGGCCAGTGGTATAAAATGGATGACGCCGAGGTCACTGCCTGTAGCATCGCTTCTGTCCTGAGTCAACAGGCCTATGTCCTCTTTTACATCCAGAAGAGTCAACTGGAAAGATGCAGTGAGAGTGTGTCAATAGGCAGGGAACCAGGAGCCCTTGGTGCTGAACACAAAGACAGGCGAGCAACGCAAGGAGAGCTCCAGAGAGAACCCTGCCTCCAGGTACCCGACTTGGAGGAGCACTTGGTGGAAAGAGCCACTCAGGAAAGCACCTTAGACCACTGGAAGTTCCTCCAAGAGCAAAACAAAACCAAGCCTGACTTCAACGTCAGAAAAGTCGAATGTACCCTGCCTCCCAACGTGCTTGTGATTCATCCATCAAAATACAAGAGTGGGATGAACAACCGTCATCCTGAACAGCAAAGCTCCCTGCTGAACCTCTCTTCAAGGAACCTGGCACCTCAGGGGTCCATGAACACTGGCACGCTCACTTCTCTGCAAGGGAGGACCAGGAGATCCAAAGGGAGGAACAAACACAGCAAGAGGGCTCTGTTTGTGTGCCAGTGATCTCAGGAAAAGTCTCCATGCAAACGCAGGAGTGCATGCGCACACACACTGACACACACACACACATACACGTACACACACACACACCCACGAGGGGGTTCGCGCCCGCACACACACACACCATCACCTACGCAGTCAATCCGGCATAAAGTAATGAGGAGCCCAGGTGTCTGTCTACACAAGAGGGAAAACTGGATAGTGATGGCTGCGTTTCAGGATGAGCCCAGACATGGGAAACATCGAGTTTTGCAGTCGTGAGTCTTCTGAACCTGTGGAGGGATTGTCTGTGTGTTTGTGTTCACGGTAGATGTCATTCAGTGTGAATTTCTGAATATGACATATTGCGGTGTAGGGTTGCGCGTGAGGTTATTGCAGGGGACGGGGTTGACTATTTTCTCTTGGGGTGTGTTTCGTTCGTCAGTTGTTGGTGAGCACCAGACGTTGAAATTTTGCGAACGTGGGACTTCTGTGGATCCTTCTCGCTACCTTGAGTAGTGGAAACTGGAACGCATTTGAAGAGAGGAAGGGTGTTCTTCTTTGGAACCTGCCTCGCCGTTTTTACATTACTTGTTGAATGGACGTCAGGCGCCCTAGGACTTGTGCCCTTGGTGGAACCCACAGAATGCTGGAGACAGACAGACAGACACACTTGCCTATTGAATGGTGTCCATTTCCAATGAATTGAAGCAGAAAATCATCCCACTGGTATGTGAGTCATTTGGAAGTACGTCGTATTGATAATCAAGGAAATCAAACACAGGAGCGTGTGTGTATTCAACTAAAATAAAATCAGCAAGCACTGAAATAAATCGCATTTGGTGTGCATCAAAATGGCGTCTGGGAGATTCCGGGTCAATCGTCCAGCTGCGAAAGGTGCATCTCTGAAGCACAGTCCCTGACCTGCAGTGAGACTTGTTCATCCGAGGTGGTGTTGCAGTGGAAATGATTGTGGGAAATGGCCCCTTCCTTTTGTGTATTCGCTGATTGGATTTCAGGCTCCGTTTCTCGTTCGGTACAGCGATCCAAGTTGACCAACCCGAGAGGAAAGATGTCCAGGGCATAACTCAGGGCTCCATACAACCACAGAATCTCGGGTGCAACCCTGCTCAAGCACACAAATGCGCGTATTAACAGTGTCTCTGTGTGTGACGTGTGTGCAAAGTACAGTGTGATGAGCATGACTGGCAGACAGGTGATCCATTGGGCTCACCTGAAAATCAGTTATGAGCATGAAAGAACACCGACGCCCAGGTCCCCGCTTCAGACATAACACCCACCAGCGTCTTGTGTGAAGCCACGGCATCTGGACTGCTCATGCTTCTGGGGATCATTCTCCTGAAAATGGTGGCTCCTTTCTCCCTGTGGAGCAACTCTCTACGCAGCGCTTCTTTCCTCCCCCAGGACTCATTTCATCGGGCCCGGGAAGCCTTCTGATTCAACACACCTGACCCATGAAAAGGAAAGGGAAAGAAAGGAGGCCAAAGGTCCCACTCTCCTCATTCCACCATCCTCCCTAAAATCATCCTGATTTCATGGGCCCTGAGACAGGGGATGCTTCTGTACACCTCGAGGCCTTGGCGCCTGGCCCAAATGCTATTCTCTTTCTCATTATCTGAAAAATTTTAAGAAAATCCCTAGAGCCAGGATCTTTATTCCTAGTAAGCCGAAAGTCCCAAAGAAACACCCAAATTCTGTCCCTCTTAGTTTGGGAAACAAGTCTACCGTCATCAGCATGACATTTTCCAGCAAAGGTGGTAACTGCAAGTCCACCACACAATGCTTAACTGGAATTGGAAGCAACATCTCAGACGATGAAAAATACATGCAAGAATCCCTAAGACAAATGGTTTATTTTCCCCTTTCTTACTAAAACAACTGCCAGTATTAACAATGGTATGCAAATCTCTTTTAGACGCCCTGCTTTTAAATCTCTATGTTTCTTCCTGAGACGGGGACTCATTCCCATCACCCAGGCATTTACAGTGTTTAATTCTGGTTATATGCTATTCTCAAATTTACAACTATTCATTTCATCTCTCTCAAATGTTGATCTATTATCACATACGTATTAAAATATTATCTCCCATGCTGCGTGATATGTTGTTTTTATATTCATCCTTTCTTAAATGAACCAAAGGTTTTAGTTGGATTAGATTGTGATTAGTCAAGTTTTCTGATTTCATGATTTCTTAAATTGCGGTCATACGACCTCAATCACTGGAAATAGAATGTCATGAGTATTTCTCTTTACTTGCAATCATAAATTCGGGGAATGTCATCAATTGGTATGTCGGTGATTGCATGATTTCCTGAAAGTCTTTCACAGTCTAATTTGGGCACTAAGTATTTCGTCTAGGTTCAGTGCATGTTTCCAACACTTGATGCTTTATGATTTGGGTATACAGCTTCCACAAGAGCATTTCCTGCAAAGACATGTCTCGGTCCCCACTGGTAAGTCATTTCACTCGAACACAGAATCAATAGGCTGAACATGGAAAGGTTACTGCTAGAATACTTATTAGACTGCATGGATCTATTCTTTGATATTAAGGAAACAAATACACCGTGTTATTAACTGTACTTCATTGATGATTCTCAAGTCAGAAAGTACAGGTCTGACTTCCTGTCCTTCAATGCCTGAAAGGATGATCGTATCTGCCAAAAGCACATAGTTAGAAGCACATCGCAGCTCAAACACACACACACCCAGAAATATAAACAAACACAAAGAAACACTCACATGGGCATGATTCTGCATGTTTTAAGTAAACGAACGCATTTTAAGTAAACTACCACTTAAGTTTACTGTTTTAAGTAAACACCACTGTTTTAAGTAAACTAACGCCTTCCCCAGGAGTTTTAAGTGAACTCCCTGGGGAATACAAGGGGACACACCCTATGGTTCATTCTTTAACTGAGTGCTGATATTGGATTGGTGGACCGCGTACCTGATGGGTGGGTGGGGTGTTCGAGGTAGGCGGGGTTGAGTTATATAAGGGCTGATGCGGCCAGATGGCGTGTCATTTGAAGACTCTCTCGGAAGAGATAGCATCTTTCTGCAACGTGCGGTCCCAGCAGAGAAAGCTTGTGATCCTTGCTCCTGGGGACATGGAGGCCGATTCACTCCACTTGGGAGGTGAGTGGCAGTTCAACCACTTTTCAAAACTCACATCTTCTCGGCCAGATGCAGCTTTTGCTGAAATCCAGCGGACTTCTCTACCTGAGAAGTCACCACTGTCATCTGAGACCCATGTCGACCTCTGTGATGGTTTGGCTCCTGTGGCAAGACAGCCTGCCCCTGGGGAGAAGCTTCCTCTCAGTAGCAGGAGACCTGCTGCGGTGGGGGCTGGGCTCCAGAATATGGGAAATACTTGCTATGTGAATGCTTCCCTGCAGTGCCTGACATACACACCACCCCTTGCCAACTACATGCTGTCCCGGGAGCACTCTCAACTTTGTCATCATCACAAGTGCTGCATGCTGTGTACCATGGAAGCTCACATCACACGGGCCCTCCACCGTCCTGGCCACGTCATCCAGCCCTCACAGGCATTGGTTGCTGGCTTCCATTGAGGCAAGCAGGAAGATGCCCATGAATTTCTGATGTTCATTGTGGATGCCATGAAAAGGGCATGCCTTCCCGGGCACAAGCAGGTAGATCATGACTCTGAGGACACCACCCTCATCCACCAGATATTTGGAGGCTGCTGGAGATCTCAAATCAAGTGTCTCCACTGCCAGGGCGTTTCGGACACCTTTGACCCTTACCTGGACATTGCCCTGGATATCCAGGCAGCTCAGAGTGTGAAGCAAGCTTTGGAACAGGTGGTGAAGCCCGAAGAACTCAATGGAGAGAATGCCTATCATTGTGGTCTTTGTCTCCAGAAGGCGCCTGCCTCCAAGACGTTCACTCTACACACTTCTGCCAAGGTCCTCATCCTTGTATTGAAGAGATTCTCCGATGTCACAGGCAACAAACTTGCCAAGAATGTGCAATACCCTGAGTGCCTTGACATGCAGCCATACATGTCTCAGCAGAACACAGGACCTCTTGTCTATGTCCTCTATGCTGTGCTGGTCCATGCTGGGTGGAGTTGTCACAACGGACATTACCTCTCTTATGTCAAAGCTCCAGGAGGCCAGTGGTATAAAATGGATGAAGCCGAGGTCACTGCCTGTAGCATCGCTTCTGTCCTGAGTCAACAGGCCTATGTCCTCTTTTACATCCAGAAGAGTCAACTGGAAAGATGCAGTGAGAGTGTGTCAATAGGCAGGGAACCAGGAGCCCTTGGTGCTGAACACAAAGACAGGCGAGCAACGCAAGGAGAGCTCCAGAGAGAACCCTGCCTCCAGGTACCCGACTTGGAGGAGCACTTGGTGGAAAGAGCCACTCAGGAAAGCACCTTAGACCACTGGAAGTTCCTCCAAGAGCAAAACAAAACCAAGCCTGACTTCAACGTCAGAAAAGTCGAATGTACCCTGCCTCCCAACGTGCTTGTGATTCATCCATCAAAATACAAGAGTGGGATGAACAACCGTCATCCTGAACAGCAAAGCTCCCTGCTGAACCTCTCTTCAAGGAACCTGGCACCTCAGGGGTCCATGAACACTGGCACGCTCACTTCTCTGCAAGGGAGGACCAGGAGATCCAAAGGGAGGAACAAACACAGCAAGAGGGCTCTGTTTGTGTGCCAGTGATCTCAGGAAAAGTCTCCATGCAAACGCAGGAGTGCATGCGCACACACACTGACACACACACACACATACACGTACACACACACACACCCACGAGGGGGTTCGCGCCCGCACACACACACACCATCACCTACGCAGTCAATCCGGCATTAAGTAATGAGGAGCCCAGGTGTCTGTCTACACAAGAGGGAAAACTGGATAGTGATGGCTGCGTTTCAGGATGAGCCCAGACATGGGAAACATCGAGTTTTGCAGTCGTGAGTCTTCTGAACCTGTGGAGGGATTGTCTGTGTGTTTGTGTTCACGGTAGATGTCATTCAGTGTGAATTTCTGAATATGACATATTGCGGTGTAGGGTTGCGCGTGAGGTTATTGCAGGGGACGGGGTTGACTATTTTCTCTTGGGGTGTGTTTCGTTCGTCATTTGTTGGTGAGCACCAGACGTTGAAATTTTGCGAACGTGGGACTTCTGTGGATCCTTCTCGCTACCTTGAGTAGTGGAAACTGGAACGCATTTGAAGAGAGGAAGGGTGTTCTTCTTTGGAACCTGCCTCGCCGTGTTTACATTACTTGTTGAATGGACGTCAGGCGCCCTAGGACTTGTGCCCTTGGTGGAACCCACAGAATGCTGGAGACAGACAGACAGACACACTTGCCTATTGAATGGTGTCCATTTCCAATGAATTGAAGCAGAAAATCATCCCACTGGTATGTGAGTCATTTGGAAGTACGTCGTATTGATAATAAAGGAAATCAAACACAGGAGCGTGTGTGTATTCAACTAAAATAAAATCAGCAAGCACTGAAATAAATCGCATTTGGTGTGCATCAAAATGGCGTCTGGGAGATTCCGGGTCAATCGTCCAGCTGCGAAAGGTGCATCTCTGAAGCACAGTCCCTGACCTGCAGTGAGACTTGTTCATCCGAGGTGGTGTTGCAGTGGAAATGATTGTGGGAAATGGCCCCTTCCTTTTGTGTATTCGCTGATTGGATTTCAGGCTCCGTTTCTCGTTCGGTACAGCGATCCAAGTTGACCAACCCGAGAGGAAAGATGTCCAGGGCATAACTCAGGGCTCCATACAACCACAGAATCTCGGGTGCAACCCTGCTCAAGCACACAAATGCGCGTATTAACAGTGTCTCTGTGTGTGACGTGTGTGCAAAGTACAGTGTGATGAGCATGACTGGCAGACAGGTGATCCATTGGGCTCACCTGAAAATCAGTTATGAGCATGAAAGAACACCGACGCCCAGGTCCCCGCTTCAGACATAACACCCACCAGCGTCTTGGGTGAAGCCACGGCATCTGGACTGCTCATGCTTCTGGGGATCATTCTCCTGAAAATGGTGGCTCCTTTCTCCCTGTGGAGCAACTCTCTACGCAGCGCTTCTTTCCTCCCCCAGGACTCATTTCATCGGGCCCGGGAAGCCTTCTGATTCAACACACCTGACCCATGAAAAGGAAAGGGAAAGAAAGGAGGCCAAAGGTCCCACTCTCCTCATTCCACCATCCTCCCTAAAATCATCCTGATTTCATGGGCCCTGAGACAGGGGATGCTTCTGTACACCTCGAGGCCTTGGCGCCTGGCCCAAATGCTATTCTCTTTCTCATTATCTGAAAAATTTTAAGAAAATCCCTAGAGCCAGGATCTTTATTCCTAGTAAGCCGAAAGTCCCAAAGAAACACCCAAATTCTGTCCCTCTTAGTTTGGGAAACAAGTCTACCGTCATCAGCATGACATTTTCCAGCAAAGGTGGTAACTGCAAGTCCACCACACAATGCTTAACTGGAATTGGAAGCAACATCTCAGACGATGAAAAATACATGCAAGAATCCCTAAGACAAATGGTTTATTTTCCCCTTTCTTACTAAAACAACTGCCAGTATTAACAATGGTATGCAAATCTCTTTTAGACGCCCTGCTTTTAAATCTCTATGTTTCTTCCTGAGACGGGGACTCATTCCCATCACCCAGGCATTTACAGTGTTTAATTCTGGTTATATGCTATTCTCAAATTTACAACTATTCATTTCATCTCTCTCAAATGTTGATCTATTATCACATACGTATTAAAATATTATCTCCCATGCTGCGTGATATGTTGTTTTTATATTCATCCTTTCTTAAATGAACCAAAGGTTTTAGTTGGATTAGATTGTGATTAGTCAAGTTTTCTGATTTCATGATTTCTTAAATTGCGGTCATACGACCTCAATCACTGGAAATAGAATGTCATGAGTATTTCTCTTTACTTGCAATCATAAATTCGGGGAATGTCATCAATTGGTATGTCGGTGATTGCATGATTTCCTGAAAGTCTTTCACAGTCTAATTTGGGCACTAAGTATTTCGTCTAGGTTCAGTGCATGTTTCCAACACTTGATGCTTTATGATTTGGGTATACAGCTTCCACAAGAGCATTTCCTGCAAAGACATGTCTCGGTCCCCACTGGTAAGTCATTTCACTCGAACACAGAATCAATAGGCTGAACATGGAAAGGTTACTGCTAGAATACTTATTAGACTGCATGGATCTATTCTTTGATATTAAGGAAACAAATACACCGTGTTATTAACTGTACTTCATTGATGATTCTCAAGTCAGAAAGTACAGGTCTGACTTCCTGTCCTTCAATGCCTGAAAGGATGATCGTATCTGCCAAAAGCACATAGTTAGAAGCACATCGCAGCTCAAACACACACACACCCAGAAATATAAACAAACACAAAGAAACACTCACATGGGCATGATTCTGCATGTTTTAAGGAAACTAACGCATTTTAAGTAAACTACCACTTAAGTTTACTGTTTTAAGTAAACACCACTGTTTTAAGTAAACTAACGCCTTCCCCAGGAGTTTTAAGTGAACTCCCTGGGGAATACAAGGGGACACACCCTATGGTTCATTCTTTAACTGAGTGCTGATATTGGATTGGTGGACCGCGTACCTGATGGGTGGGTGGGGTGTTCGAGGTAGGCGGGGTTGAGTTATATAAGGGCTGATGCGGCCAGATGGCGTGTCATTTGAAGACTCTCTCGGAAGAGATAGCATCTTTCTGCAACGTGCGGTCCCAGCAGAGAAAGCTTGTGATCCTTGCTCCTGGGGACATGGAGGCCGATTCACTCCACTTGGGAGGTGAGTGGCAGTTCAACCACTTTTCAAAACTCACATCTTCTCGGCCAGATGCAGCTTTTGCTGAAATCCAGCGGACTTCTCTACCTGAGAAGTCACCACTGTCATCTGAGACCCATGTCGACCTCTGTGATGGTTTGGCTCCTGTGGCAAGACAGCCTGCCCCTGGGGAGAAGCTTCCTCTCAGTAGCAGGAGACCTGCTGCGGTGGGGGCTGGGCTCCAGAATATGGGAAATACTTGCTATGTGAATGCTTCCCTGCAGTGCCTGACATACACACCACCCCTTGCCAACTACATGCTGTCCCGGGAGCACTCTCAACTTTGTCATCATCACAAGTGCTGCATGCTGTGTACCATGGAAGCTCACATCACACGGGCCCTCCACCGTCCTGGCCACGTCATCCAGCCCTCACAGGCATTGGTTGCTGGCTTCCATTGAGGCAAGCAGGAAGATGCCCATGAATTTCTGATGTTCATTGTGGATGCCATGAAAAGGGCATGCCTTCCCGGGCACAAGCAGGTAGATCATGACTCTGAGGACACCACCCTCATCCACCAGATATTTGGAGGCTGCTGGAGATCTCAAATCAAGTGTCTCCACTGCCAGGGCGTTTCGGACACCTTTGACCCTTACCTGGACATTGCCCTGGATATCCAGGCAGCTCAGAGTGTGAAGCAAGCTTTGGAACAGGTGGTGAAGCCCGAAGAACTCAATGGAGAGAATGCCTATCATTGTGGTCTTTGTCTCCAGAAGGCGCCTGCCTCCAAGACGTTCACTCTACACACTTCTGCCAAGGTCCTCATCCTTGTATTGAAGAGATTCTCCGATGTCACAGGCAACAAACTTGCCAAGAATGTGCAATACCCTGAGTGCCTTGACATGCAGCCATACATGTCTCAGCAGAACACAGGACCTCTTGTCTATGTCCTCTATGCTGTGCTGGTCCATGCTGGGTGGAGTTGTCACAACGGACATTACCTCTCTTATGTCAAAGCTCCAGGAGGCCAGTGGTATAAAATGGATGACGCCGAGGTCACTGCCTGTAGCATCGCTTCTGTCCTGAGTCAACAGGCCTATGTCCTCTTTTACATCCAGAAGAGTCAACTGGAAAGATGCAGTGAGAGTGTGTCAATAGGCAGGGAACCAGGAGCCCTTGGTGCTGAACACAAAGACAGGCGAGCAACGCAAGGAGAGCTCCAGAGAGAACCCTGCCTCCAGGTACCCGACTTGGAGGAGCACTTGGTGGAAAGAGCCACTCAGGAAAGCACCTTAGACCACTGGAAGTTCCTCCAAGAGCAAAACAAAACCAAGCCTGACTTCAACGTCAGAAAAGTCGAATGTACCCTGCCTCCCAACGTGCTTGTGATTCATCCATCAAAATACAAGAGTGGGATGAACAACCGTCATCCTGAACAGCAAAGCTCCCTGCTGAACCTCTCTTCAAGGAACCTGGCACCTCAGGGGTCCATGAACACTGGCACGCTCACTTCTCTGCAAGGGAGGACCAGGAGATCCAAAGGGAGGAACAAACACAGCAAGAGGGCTCTGTTTGTGTGCCAGTGATCTCAGGAAAAGTCTCCATGCAAACGCAGGAGTGCATGCGCACACACACTGACACACACACACACATACACGTACACACACACACACCCACGAGGGGGTTCGCGCCCGCACACACACACACCATCACCTACGCAGTCAATCCGGCATAAAGTAATGAGGAGCCCAGGTGTCTGTCTACACAAGAGGGCAAACTGGATAGTGATGGCTGCGTTTCAGGATGAGCCCAGACATGGGAAACATCGAGTTTTGCAGTCGTGAGTCTTCTGAACCTGTGGAGGGATTGTCTGTGTGTTTGTGTTCACGGTAGATGTCATTCAGTGTGAATTTCTGAATATGACATATTGCGGTGTAGGGTTGCGCGTGAGGTTATTGCAGGGGACGGGGTTGACTATTTTCTCTTGGGGTGTGTTTCGTTCGTCAGTTGTTGGTGAGCACCAGACGTTGAAATTTTGCGAACGTGGGACTTCTGTGGATCCTTCTCGCTACCTTGAGTAGTGGAAACTGGAACGCATTTGAAGAGAGGAAGGGTGTTCTTCTTTGGAACCTGCCTCGCCGTTTTTACATTACTTGTTGAATGGACGTCAGGCGCCCTAGGACTTGTGCCCTTGGTGGAACCCACAGAATGCTGGAGACAGACAGACAGACACACTTGCCTATTGAATGGTGTCCATTTCCAATGAATTGAAGCAGAAAATCATCCCACTGGTATGTGAGTCATTTGGAAGTACGTCGTATTGATAATAAAGGAAATCAAACACAGGAGCGTGTGTGTATTCAACTAAAATAAAATCAGCAAGCACTGAAATAAATCGCATTTGGTGTGCATCAAAATGGCGTCTGGGAGATTCCGGGTCAATCGTCCAGCTGCGAAAGGTGCATCTCTGAAGCACAGTCCCTGACCTGCAGTGAGACTTGTTCATCCGAGGTGGTGTTGCAGTGGAAATGATTGTGGGAAATGGCCCCTTCCTTTTGTGTATTCGCTGATTGGATTTCAGGCTCCGTTTCTCGTTCGGTACAGCGATCCAAGTTGACCAACCCGAGAGGAAAGATGTCCAGGGCATAACTCAGGGCTCCATACAACCACAGAATCTCGGGTGCAACCCTGCTCAAGCACACAAATGCGCGTATTAACAGTGTCTCTGTGTGTGACGTGTGTGCAAAGTACAGTGTGATGAGCATGACTGGCAGACAGGTGATCCATTGGGCTCACCTGAAAATCAGTTATGAGCATGAAAGAACACCGACGCCCAGGTCCCCGCTTCAGACATAACACCCACCAGCGTCTTGTGTGAAGCCACGGCATCTGGACTGCTCATGCTTCTGGGGATCATTCTCCTGAAAATGGTGGCTCCTTTCTCCCTGTGGAGCAACTCTCTACGCAGCGCTTCTTTCCTCCCCCAGGACTCATTTCATCGGGCCCGGGAAGCCTTCTGATTCAACACACCTGACCCATGAAAAGGAAAGGGAAAGAAAGGAGGCCAAAGGTCCCACTCTCCTCATTCCACCATCCTCCCTAAAATCATCCTGATTTCATGGGCCCTGAGACAGGGGATGCTTCTGTACACCTCGAGGCCTTGGCGCCTGGCCCAAATGCTATTCTCTTTCTCATTATCTGAAAAATTTTAAGAAAATCCCTAGAGCCAGGATCTTTATTCCTAGTAAGCCGAAAGTCCCAAAGAAACACCCAAATTCTGTCCCTCTTAGTTTGGGAAACAAGTCTACCGTCATCAGCATGACATTTTCCAGCAAAGGTGGTAACTGCAAGTCCACCACACAATGCTTAACTGGAATTGGAAGCAACATCTCAGACGATGAAAAATACATGCAAGAATCCCTAAGACAAATGGTTTATTTTCCCCTTTCTTACTAAAACAACTGCCAGTATTAACAATGGTATGCAAATCTCTTTTAGACGCCCTGCTTTTAAATCTCTATGTTTCTTCCTGAGACGGGGACTCATTCCCATCACCCAGGCATTTACAGTGTTTAATTCTGGTTATATGCTATTCTCAAATTTACAACTATTCATTTCATCTCTCTCAAATGTTGATCTATTATCACATACGTATTAAAATATTATCTCCCATGCTGCGTGATATGTTGTTTTTATATTCATCCTTTCTTAAATGAACCAAAGGTTTTAGTTGGATTAGATTGTGATTAGTCAAGTTTTCTGATTTCATGATTTCTTAAATTGCGGTCATACGACCTCAATCACTGGAAATAGAATGTCATGAGTATTTCTCTTTACTTGCAATCATAAATTCGGGGAATGTCATCAATTGGTATGTCGGTGATTGCATGATTTCCTGAAAGTCTTTCACAGTCTAATTTGGGCACTAAGTATTTCGTCTAGGTTCAGTGCATGTTTCCAACACTTGATGCTTTATGATTTGGGTATACAGCTTCCACAAGAGCATTTCCTGCAAAGACATGTCTCGGTCCCCACTGGTAAGTCATTTCACTCGAACACAGAATCAATAGGCTGAACATGGAAAGGTTACTGCTAGAATACTTATTAGACTGCATGGATCTATTCTTTGATATTAAGGAAACAAATACACCGTGTTATTAACTGTACTTCATTGATGATTCTCAAGTCAGAAAGTACAGGTCTGACTTCCTGTCCTTCAATGCCTGAAAGGATGATCGTATCTGCCAAAAGCACATAGTTAGAAGCACATCGCAGCTCAAACACACACACACCCAGAAATATAAACAAACACAAAGAAACACTCACATGGGCATGATTCTGCATGTTTTAAGTAAACGAACGCATTTTAAGTAAACTACCACTTAAGTTTACTGTTTTAAGTAAACACCACTGTTTTAAGTAAACTAACGCCTTCCCCAGGAGTTTTAAGTGAACTCCCTGGGGAATACAAGGGGACACACCCTATGGTTCATTCTTTAACTGAGTGCTGATATTGGATTGGTGGACCGCGTACCTGATGGGTGGGTGGGGTGTTCGAGGTAGGCGGGGTTGAGTTATATAAGGGCTGATGCGGCCAGATGGCGTGTCATTTGAAGACTCTCTCGGAAGAGATAGCATCTTTCTGCAACGTGCGGTCCCAGCAGAGAAAGCTTGTGATCCTTGCTCCTGGGGACATGGAGGCCGATTCACTCCACTTGGGAGGTGAGTGGCAGTTCAACCACTTTTCAAAACTCACATCTTCTCGGCCAGATGCAGCTTTTGCTGAAATCCAGCGGACTTCTCTACCTGAGAAGTCACCACTGTCATCTGAGACCCATGTCGACCTCTGTGATGGTTTGGCTCCTGTGGCAAGACAGCCTGCCCCTGGGGAGAAGCTTCCTCTCAGTAGCAGGAGACCTGCTGCGGTGGGGGCTGGGCTCCAGAATATGGGAAATACTTGCTATGTGAATGCTTCCCTGCAGTGCCTGACATACACACCACCCCTTGCCAACTACATGCTGTCCCGGGAGCACTCTCAACTTTGTCATCATCACAAGTGCTGCATGCTGTGTACCATGGAAGCTCACATCACAGGGGCCCTCCACCGTCCTGGCCACGTCATCCAGCCCTCACAGGCATTGGTTGCTGGCTTCCATCGAGGCAAGCAGGAAGATGCCCATGAATTTCTGATGTTCATTGTGGATGCCATGAAAAGGGCATGCCTTCCCGGGCACAAGCAGGTAGATCATGACTCTGAGGACACCACCCTCATCCACCAGATATTTGGAGGCTGCTGGAGATCTCAAATCAAGTGTCTCCACTGCCAGGGCGTTTCGGACACCTTTGACCCTTACCTGGACATTGCCCTGGATATCCAGGCAGCTCAGAGTGTGAAGCAAGCTTTGGAACAGGTGGTGAAGCCCGAAGAACTCAATGGAGAGAATGCCTATCATTGTGGTCTTTGTCTCCAGAAGGCGCCTGCCTCTAAGACGTTCACTCTACACACTTCTGCCAAGGTCCTCATCCTTGTATTGAAGAGATTCTCCGATGTCACAGGCAACAAACTTGCCAAGAATGTGCAATACCCTGAGTGCCTTGACATGCAGCCATACATGTCTCAGCAGAACACAGGACCTCTTGTCTATGTCCTCTATGCTGTGCTGGTCCATGCTGGGTGGAGTTGTCACAACGGACATTACCTCTCTTATGTCAAAGCTCCAGGAGGCCAGTGGTATAAAATGGATGACGCCGAGGTCACTGCCTGTAGCATCGCTTCTGTCCTGAGTCAACAGGCCTATGTCCTCTTTTACATCCAGAAGAGTCAACTGGAAAGATGCAGTGAGAGTGTGTCAATAGGCAGGGAACCAGGAGCCCTTGGTGCTGAACACAAAGACAGGCGAGCAACGCAAGGAGAGCTCCAGAGAGAACCCTGCCTCCAGGTACCCGACTTGGAGGAGCACTTGGTGGAAAGAGCCACTCAGGAAAGCACCTTAGACCACTGGAAGTTCCTCCAAGAGCAAAACAAAACCAAGCCTGACTTCAACGTCAGAAAAGTCGAATGTACCCTGCCTCCCAACGTGCTTGTGATTCATCCATCAAAATACAAGAGTGGGATGAACAACCGTCATCCTGAACAGCAAAGCTCCCTGCTGAACCTCTCTTCAAGGAACCTGGCACCTCAGGAGTCCATGAACACTGGCACGCTCACTTCTCTGCAAGGGAGGACCAGGAGATCCAAAGGGAGGAACAAACACAGCAAGAGGGCTCTGTTTGTGTGCCAGTGATCTCAGGAAAAGTCTCCATGCAAACGCAGGAGTGCATGCGCACACACACTGACACACACACACACATACACGTACACACACACACACCCACGAGATGGTTTGCGCGCGCGCACACACACACCATCACCTACGCAGTCAATCCGGCATAAAGTAATGAGGAGCCCAGGTGTCTCTGTACACAAGAGGGAAAACTGGATAGTGATGGCTGCGTTTCAGGATGAGCCCAGACATGGGAAACATCGAGTTTTGCAGTCGTGAGTCTTCTGAACCTGTGGAGGGATTGTCTGTGTGTTTGTGTTCACGGTAGATGTCATTCAGTGTGAATTTCTGAATATGACATATTGCGGTGTAGGGTTGCGCGTGAGGTTATTGCAGGGGACGGGGTTGACTATTTTCTCTTGGGGTGTGTTTCATTCGTCAGTTGTTGGTGAGCACCAGACGTTGAAATTTTGCGAACGTGGGACTTCTGTGGATCCTTCTCGCTACCTTGAGTAGTGGAAACTGGAACGCATTTGAAGAGAGGAAGGGTGTTCTTCTTTGGAACCTGCCTCGCCGTTTTTACATTACTTGTTGAATGGACGTCAGGCGCCCTAGGACTTGTGCCCTTGGTGGAACCCACAGAATGCTGGAGACAGACAGACAGACACACTTGCCTATTGAATGGTGTCCATTTCCAATGAATTGAAGCAGAAAATCATCCCACTGGTATGTGAGTCATTTGGAAGTAAGTCGTATTGATAATAAAGGAAATCAAACACAGGAGCGTGTGTGTATTCAACTAAAATAAAATCAGCAAGCACTGAAATAAATCGCATTTGGTGTGCATCAAAATGGCGTCTGGGAGATTCCGGGTCAATCGTCCAGCTGCGAAAGGTGCATCTCTGAAGCACAGTCCCTGACCTGCAGTGAGACTTGTTCATCCGAGGTGGTGTTGCAGTGGAAATGATTGTGGGAAATGGCCCCTTCCTTTTGTGTATTCGCTGATTGGATTTCAGGCTCCGTTTCTCGTTCGGTACAGCGATCCAAGTTGACCAACCCGAGAGGAAAGATGTCCAGGGCATAACTCAGGGCTCCATACAACCACAGAATCTCGGGTGCAACCCTGCTCAAGCACACAAATGCGCGTATTAACAGTGTCTCTGTGTGTGACGTGTGTGCAAAGTACAGTGTGATGAGCATGACTGGCAGACAGGTGATCCATTGGGCTCACCTGAAAATCAGTTATGAGCATGAAAGAACACCGACGCCCAGGTCCCCGCTTCAGACATAACACCGACCAGCGTCTTGTGTGAAGCCACGGCATCTGGACTGCTCATGCTTCTGGGGATCATTCTCCTGAAAATGGTGGCTCCTTTCTCCCTGTGGAGCAACTCTCTACGCAGCGCTTCCTTCCTCCCCCAGGACTCATTTCATGGGGCCCGGGAAGCCTTCTGATTCAACACACCTGACCCATGAAAAGAAAAGGGAAAGAAAGGAGGCCAAAGGTCACACTCTCCTCATTCCACCGTCCTCCCTAAAATCGTCCTGATTTCATGGGCCCTGAGACCGGGGATGCTTCTGTACACCTCGAGGCCTTGGCGCCTGGCCCAAATGCTATTCTCTTTCTCATTATCTGAAAAATTTTAAGAAAATCCCTAGAGCCAGGATCTTTATTCCTAGTAAGCCGAAAGTCCCAAAGAAACACCCAAATTCTGTCCCTCTTAGTTTGGGAAACAAGTCTACCTTCATCAGCATGACATTTTCCACCAAAGGTGGTAACTGCAAGTCCACCACACAATGCTTAACTGGAATTGGAGGCAACATCTCAGACGATGAAAAATACATGCAAGAATCCCTAAGACAAATGGCTTATTTTTCCCTTTCTTACTAAAACAACTGCCAGTATTAACAATGGTATGCAAATCTCTTTTAGACGCCCTGCTTTTAAATCTCTATGTTTCTTCCTGAGACAGGGACTCATTCCCATCACCCAGGCATTTACAGTGTTTAATTCTGGTTATATGCTATTCTCAAATTTACAACTATTCATTTCATCTCTCTCAAATGTTGATCTATTATCACATACGTATTAAAATATTATCTCCCATGCTGCGTGATATGTTGTTTTTATATTCATTCTTTCTTAAATGAACCAAAGGTTTTAGTTGGATTAGATTGTGATTAGTCAAGTTTTCTGATGTCATGATTTCTTAAATTGCGGTCATACGACCTCAATCACTGGAAATAGAATGTCATGAGTATTTCTCTTTACTTGCAATCATAAATTCGGGGAATGTCATCAATTGGTATGTCGGTGATTGCGTGATTTCCTGAAAGTTTTTCACAGTCTAATTTGGGCACCAAGTATTTCGTCTAGGTTCAGTGCATGTTTCCAACACTTGATGCTTTATGATTTGGGTATACAGCTTCCACAAGAGCATTTCCTGCAAAGACATGTCTCGGTCCCCACTGGTAAGTCATTTCACTCGAACACAGAATCAATAGGCTGAACATGGAAAGGTTACTGCTAGAATACTTATTAGACTGCGTGGATCTATTCTTTGATATTAAGGAAACAAATACACCGTGTTATTAACTGTACTTCATTGATGATTCTCAAGTCAGAAAGTACAGGTCTGACTTCCTGTCCTTCAATGCCTGAAAGGATGATCGTATCTGCCAAAAGCACATAGTTAGAAGCACATCGCAGCTCAAACACACACACACCCAGAAATATACACAAACACAAAGAAACACTCACATGGGCATGATTCTGCATGTTTTAAGGAAACTAACGCATTTTAAGTAAACTACCACTTAAGTTTACTGTTTTAAGTAAACACCACTGTTTTAAGTAAACTAACGCCTTCCCCAGGAGTTTTAAGTGAACTCCCTGGGGAATACAAGGGGACACACCCTATGGTTCATTCTTTAACTGAGTGCTGATATTGGATTGGTGGACCGCGTACCTGATGGGTGGGTGGGGTGTTCGAGGTAGGCGGGGTTGAGTTATATAAGGGCTGATGCGGCCAGATGGCGTGTCATTTGAAGACTCTCTCGGAAGAGATAGCATCTTTCTGCAACGTGCGGTCCCAGCAGAGAAAGCTTGTGATCCTTGCTCCTGGCGACATGGAGGCCGATTCACTCCACTTGGGAGGTGAGTGGCAGTTCAACCACTTTTCAAAACTCACATCTTCTCAGCCAGATGCAGCTTTTGCTGAAATCCAGCGGACTTCTCTACCTGAGAAGTCACCACTGTCATCTGAGACCCATGTCGACCTCTGTGATGGTTTGGCTCCTGTGGCAAGACAGCCTGCCCCTGGGGAGAAGCTTCCTCTCAGTAGCAGGAGACCTGCTGCGGTGGGGGCTGGGCTCCAGAATATGGGAAATACTTGCTATGTGAATGCTTCCCTGCAGTGCCTGACATACACACCACCCCTTGCCAACTACATGCTGTCCCGGGAGCACTCTCAACTTTGTCATCATCACAAGTGCTGCATGCTGTGTACGATGGAAGCTCACATCACACGGGCCCTCCACCGTCCTGGCCACGTCATCCAGCCCTCACAGGCATTGGTTGCTGGCTTCCATCGAGGCAAGCAGGAAGATGCCCATGAATTTCTGATGTTCATTGTGGATGCCATGAAAAGGGCATGCCTTCCCGGGCACAAGCAGGTAGATCATGACTCTGAGGACACCACCCTCATCCACCAGATATTTGGAGGCTGCTGGAGATCTCAAATCAAGTGTCTCCACTGCCAGGGCGTTTCGGACACCTTTGACCCTTACCTGGACATCGCCCTGGATATCCAGGCAGCTCAGAGTGTGAAGCAAGCTTTGGAACAGGTGGTGAAGCCCGAAGAACTCAATGGAGAGAATGCCTATCATTGTGGTCTTTGTCTCCAGAAGGCGCCTGCCTCCAAGACGTTCACTCTACACACTTCTGCCAAGGTCCTCATCCTTGTATTGAAGAGATTCTCCGATGTCAGAGGCAACAAACTTGCCAAGAATGTGCAATACCCTGAGTGCCTTGACATGCAGCCATACACGTCTCAGCAGAACACAGGACCTCTTGTCTATGTCCTCTATGCTGTGCTGGTCCATGCTGGGTGGAGTTGTCACAACGGACATTACCTCTCTTATGTCAAAGCTCCAGGAGGCCAGTGGTATAAAATGGATGACGCCGAGGTCACTGCCTGTAGCATCGCTTCTGTCCTGAGTCAACAGGCCTATGTCCTCTTTTACATCCAGAAGAGTCAACTGGAAAGATGCAGTGAGAGTGTGTCAATAGGCAGGGAACCAGGAGCCCTTGGTGCTGAACACAAAGACAGGCGAGCAACGCAAGGAGAGCTCCAGAGAGAACCCTGCCTCCAGGTACCCGACTTGGAGGAGCACTTGGTGGAAAGAGCCACTCAGGAAAGCACCTTAGACCACTGGAAGTTCCTCCAAGAGCAAAACAAAACCAAGCCTGACTTCAACGTCAGAAAAGTCGAATGTACCCTGCCTCCCAACGTGCTTGTGATTCATCCATCAAAATACAAGAGTGGGATGAACAACCGTCATCCTGAACAGCAAAGCTCCCTGCTGAACCTCTCTTCAAGGAACCTGGCACCTCAGGAGTCCATGAACACTGACACGCTCACTTCTCTGCAAGGGAGGACAAGGAGATCCAAAGGGAGGAACAAACACAGCAAGAGGGCTCTGTTTGTGTGCCAGTGATCTCAGGAATAGTCTCCATGCAAACGCAGGAGTGCATGCGCACACACACTGACACACACACACACCTACACGTACACACACACACACCCACGAGGGGGTTCGCGCGCGCGCACACACACACCATCACCTACGCGGTCAATCCGACATAAAGTAATGAGGAGCCCAGGTGTCTGTCTACACAAGAGGGAAAACTGGATAGTGATGGCTGCGTTTCAGGATGAGCCCAGACATGGGAAACATCGAGTTTTGCAGTCGTGAGTCTTCTGAACCTGTGGAGGGATTGTCTGTGTGTTTGTGTTCACGGTAGATGTCATTCAGTGTGAATTTCTGAATATGACATATTGCGGTGTAGGGTTGCGCGTGAGGTTATTGCAGGGGACGGGGTTGACTATTTTCTCTTGGGGTGTGTTTCATTCGTCAGTTTTTGGTGAGCACCAGAAGTTGAAATTTTGCGAACGTGGGACTTCCGTGGATCCTTCTCGCTACCTTGAGTAGTGGAAACTGGAACGCATTTGAAGAGAGGAAGGGTGTTCTTCTTTGGAACCTGCCTCGCCGTTTTTACATTACTTGAATGGACGTCAGGCGCCCTAGGACTTGTGCCCTTGGTGGAACCCACAGAATGCTGGAGACAGACAGACAGACACACTTGCCTATTGAATGGTGTCCATTTCCAATGAATTGAAGCAGAAAATCATCCCACTGGTATGTGAGTCATTTGGAAGTAAGTCGTATTGATAATAAAGGAAATCAAACACAGGAGCGTGTGTGTATTCAACTAAAATAAAATCAGCAAGCACTGAAATAAATCGCATTTGGTGTGCATCAAAATGGCGTCTGGGAGATTCCGGGTCAATCGTCCAGCTGCGAAAGGTGCATCTCTGAAGCACAGTCCCTGACCTGCAGTGAGACTTGTTCATCCGAGGTGGTGTTGCAGTGGAAATGATTGTGGGAAATGGCCCCTTCCTTTTGTGTATTCGCTGATTGGATTTCAGGCTCCGTTTCTCGTTCGGTACAGCGATCCAAGTTGACCAACCCGAGAGGAAAGATGTCCAGGGCATAACTCAGGGCTCCATACAACCACAGAATCTCGGGTGCAACCCTGCTCAAGCACACAAATGCGCGTATTAACAGTGTCTCTGTGTGTGACGTGTGTGCAAAGTACAGTGTGATGAGCATGACTGGCAGACAGGTGATCCATTGGGCTCACCTGAAAATCAGTTATGAGCATGAAAGAACACCGACGCCCAGGTCCCCGCTTCAGACATAACACCCACCAGCGTCTTGTGTGAAGCCACGGCATCTGGACTGCTCATGCTTCTGGGGATCATTCTCCTGAAAATGGTGGCTCCTTTCTCCCTGTGGAGCAACTCTCTACGCAGCGCTTCTTTCCTCCCCCAGGACTCATTTCATCGGGCCCGGGAAGCCTTCTGATTCAACACACCTGACCCATGAAAAGGAAAGGGAAAGAAAGGAGGCCAAAGGTCCCACTCTCCTCATTCCACCATCCTCCCTAACATCATCCTGATTTCATGGGCCCTGAGACAGGGGATGCTTCTGTACACCTCGAGGCCTTGGCGCCTGGCCCAAATGCTATTCTCTTTCTCATTATCTGAAAAATTTTAAGAAAATCCCTAGAGCCAGGATCTTTATTCCTAGTAAGCCGAAAGTCCCAAAGAAACACCCTAATTCTGTCCCTCTTAGTTTGGGAAACAAGTCTACCGTCATCAGCATGACATTTTCCAGCAAAGGTGGTAACTGCAAGTCCACCACACAATGCTTAACTGGAATTGGAAGCAACATCTCAGACGATGAAAAATACATGCAAGAATCCCTAAGACAAATGGTTTATTTTCCCCTTTCTTACTAAAACAACTGCCAGTATTAACAATGGTATGCAAATCTCTTTTAGACGCCCTGCTTTTAAATCTCTATGTTTCTTCCTGAGACGGGGACTCATTCCCATCACCCAGGCATTTACAGTGTTTAATTCTGGTTATATGCTATTCTCAAATTTACAACTATTCATTTCATCTCTCTCAAATGTTGATCTATTATCACATACGTATTAAAATATTATCTCCCATGCTGCGTGATATGTTGTTTTTATATTCATCCTTTCTTAAATGAACCAAAGGTTTTAGTTGGATTAGATTGTGATTAGTCAAGTTTTCTGATGTCATGATTTCTTAAATTGCGGTCATACGACCTCAATCACTGGAAATAGAATGTCATGAGTATTTCTCTTTACTTGCAATCATAAATTCGGGGAATGTCATCAATTGGTATGTCGGTGATTGCATGATTTCCTGAAAGTCTTTCACAGTCTAATTTGGGCACTAAGTATTTCGTCTAGGTTCAGTGCATGTTTCCAACACTTGATGCTTTATGATTTGGGTATACAGCTTCCACAAGAGCATTTCCTGCAAAGACATGTCTCGGTCCCCACTGGTAAGTCATTTCACTCGAACACAGAATCAATAGGCTGAACATGGAAAGGTTACTGCTAGAATACTTATTAGACTGCGTGGATCTATTCTTTGATATTAAGGAAACAAATACACCGTGTTATTAACTGTACTTCATTGATGATTCTCAAGTCAGAAAGTACAGGTCTGACTTCCTGTCCTTCAATGCCTGAAAGGATGATCGTATCTGCCAAAAGCACATAGTTAGAAGCACATCGCAGCTCAAACACACACACACCCAGAAATATAAACAAACACAAAGAAACACTCACATGGGCATGATTCTGCATGTTTTAAGGAAACTAACGCATTTTAAGTAAACTACCACTTAAGTTTACTGTTTTAAGTAAACACCACTGTTTTAAGTAAACTAACGCCTTCCCCAGGAGTTTTAAGTGAACTCCCTGGGGAATACAAGGGGACACACCCTATGGTTCATTCTTTAACTGAGTGCTGATATTGGATTGGTGGACCGCGTACCTGATGGGTGGGTGGGGTGTTCGAGGTAGGCGGGGTTGAGTTATATAAGGGCTGATGCGGCCAGATGGCGTGTCATTTGAAGACTCTCTCGGAAGAGATAGCATCTTTCTGCAACGTGCGGTCCCAGCAGAGAAAGCTTGTGATCCTTGCTCCTGGCGACATGGAGGCCGATTCACTCCACTTGGGAGGTGAGTGGCAGTTCAACCACTTTTCAAAACTCACATCTTCTCGGCCAGATGCAGCTTTTGCTGAAATCCAGCGGACTTCTCTACCTGAGAAGTCACCACTGTCATCTGAGACCCATGTCGACCTCTGTGATGGTTTGGCTCCTGTGGCAAGACAGCCTGCCCCTGGGGAGAAGCTTCCTCTCAGTAGCAGGAGACCTGCTGCGGTGGGGGCTGGGCTCCAGAATATGGGAAATACTTGCTATGTGAATGCTTCCCTGCAGTGCCTGACATACACACCACCCCTTGCCAACTACATGCTGTCCCGGGAGCACTCTCAACTTTGTCATCATCACAAGTGCTGCATGCTGTGTACCATGGAAGCTCACATCACACGGGCCCTCCACCGTCCTGGCCACGTCATCCAGCCCTCACAGGCATTGGTTGCTGGCTTCCATTGAGGCAAGCAGGAAGATGCCCATGAATTTCTGATGTTCATTGTGGATGCCATGAAAAGGGCATGCCTTCCCGGGCACAAGCAGGTAGATCATGACTCTGAGGACACCACCCTCATCCACCAGATATTTGGAGGCTGCTGGAGATCTCAAATCAAGTGTCTCCACTGCCAGGGCGTTTCGGACACCTTTGACCCTTACCTGGACATTGCCCTGGATATCCAGGCAGCTCAGAGTGTGAAGCAAGCTTTGGAACAGGTGGTGAAGCCCGAAGAACTCAATGGAGAGAATGCCTATCATTGTGGTCTTTGTCTCCAGAAGGCGCCTGCCTCCAAGACGTTCACTCTACACACTTCTGCCAAGGTCCTCATCCTTGTATTGAAGAGATTCTCCGATGTCACAGGCAACAAACTTGCCAAGAATGTGCAATACCCTGAGTGCCTTGACATGCAGCCATACACGTCTCAGCAGAACACAGGACCTCTTGTCTATGTCCTCTATGCTGTGCTGGTCCATGCTGGGTGGAGTTGTCACAACGGACATTACCTCTCTTATGTCAAAGCTCCAGGAGGCCAGTGGTATAAAATGGATGACGCCGAGGTCACTGCCTGTAGCATCGCTTCTGTCCTGAGTCAACAGGCCTATGTCCTCTTTTACATCCAGAAGAGTCAACTGGAAAGATGCAGTGAGAGTGTGTCAATAGGCAGGGAACCAGGAGCCCTTGGTGCTGAACACAAAGACAGGCGAGCAACGCAAGGAGAGCTCCAGAGAGAACCCTGCCTCCAGGTACCCGACTTGGAGGAGCACTTGGTGGAAAGAGCCACTCAGGAAAGCACCTTAGACCACTGGAAGTTCCTCCAAGAGCAACACAAAACCAAGCCTGACTTCAACGTCAGAAAAGTCGAATGTACCCTGCCTCCCAACGTGCTTGTGATTCATCCATCAAAATACAAGAGTGGGATGAACAACCGTCATCCTGAACAGCAAAGCTCCCTGCTGAACCTCTCTTCAAGGAACCTGGCACCTCAGGAGTCCATGAACACTGGCACGCTCACCTCTCTGCAAGGGAGGACCAGGAGATCCAAAGGGAGGAACAAACACAGCAAGAGGGCTCTGTTTGTGTGCCAGTGATCTCAGGAAAAGTCTCCATGCAAACGCAGGAGTGCATGCGCACACACACTGACACACACACACACATACACGTACACACACACACACCCACGAGGGGGTTCGCGCCCGCACACACACACACCATCACCTACGCGGTCAATCCGGCATAAAGTAATGAGGAGCCCAGGTGTCTGTCTACACAAGAGGGAAAACTGGATAGTGATGGCTGCGTTTCAGGATGAGCCCAGACATGGGAAACATCGAGTTTTGCAGTCGTGAGTCTTCTGAACCTGTGGAGGGATTGTCTGTGTGTTTGTGTTCACGGTAGATGTCATTCAGTGTGAATTTCTGAATATGACATATTGCGGTGTAGGGTTGCGCGTGAGGTTATTGCAGGGGACGGGGTTGACTATTTTCTCTTGGGGTGTGTTTCGTTCGTCAGTTGTTGGTGAGCACCAGAAGTTGAAATTTTGCGAACGTGGGACTTCTGTGGATCCTTCTCGCTACCTTGAGTAGTGGAAACTGGAACGCATTTGAAGAGAGGAAGGGTGTTCTTCTTTGGAACCTGCCTCGCCGTTTTTACATTACTTGTTGAATGGACGTCAGGCGCCCTAGGACTTGTGCCCTTGGTGGAACCCACAGAATGCTGGAGACAGACAGACAGACACACTTGCCTATTGAATGGTGTCCATTTCCAATGAATTGAAGCAGAAAATCATCCCACTGGTATGTGAGTCATTTGGAAGTACGTCGTATTGATAATAAAGGAAATCAAACACAGGAGCGTGTGTGTATTCAACTAAAATAAAATCAGCAAGCACTGAAATAAATCGCATTTGGTGTGCATCAAAATGGCGTCTGGGAGATTCCGGGTCAATCGTCCAGCTGCGAAAGGTGCATCTCTGAAGCACAGTCCCTGACCTGCAGTGAGACTTGTTCATCCGAGGTGGTGTTGCAGTGGAAATGATTGTGGGAAATGGCCCCTTCCTTTTGTGTATTCGCTGATTGGATTTCAGGCTCCGTTTCTCGTTCGGTACAGCGATCCAAGTTGACCAACCCGAGAGGAAAGATGTCCAGGGCATAACTCAGGGCTCCATACAACCACAGAATCTCGGGTGCAACCCTGCTCAAGCACACAAATGCGCGTATTAACAGTGTCTCTGTGTGTGACGTGTGTGCAAAGTACAGTGTGATGAGCATGACTGGCAGACAGGTGATCCATTGGGCTCACCTGAAAATCAGTTATGAGCATGAAAGAACACCGACGCCCAGGTCCCCGCTTCAGACATAACACCCACCAGCGTCTTGTGTGAAGCCACGGCATCTGGACTGCTCATGCTTCTGGGGATCATTCTCCTGAAAATGGTGGCTCCTTTCTCCCTGTGGAGCAACTCTCTACGCAGCGCTTCTTTCCTCCCCCAGGACTCATTTCATCGGGCCCGGGAAGCCTTCTGATTCAACACACCTGACCCATGAAAAGGAAAGGGAAAGAAAGGAGGCCAAAGGTCACACTCTCCTCATTCCACCATCCTCCCTAAAATCATCCTGATTTCATGGGCCCTGAGACAGGGGATGCTTCTGTACACCTCGAGGCCTTGGCGCCTGGCCCAAATGCTATTCTCTTTCTCATTATCTGAAAAATTTTAAGAAAATCCCTAGAGCCAGGATCTTTATTCCTAGTAAGCCGAAAGTCCCAAAGAAACACCCAAATTCTGTCCCTCTTAGTTTGGGAAACAAGTCTACCGTCATCAGCATGACATTTTCCAGCAAAGGTGGTAACTGCAAGTCCACCACACAATGCTTAACTGGAATTGGAAGCAACATCTCAGACGATGAAAAATACATGCAAGAATCCCTAAGACAAATGGTTTATTTTCCCCTTTCTTACTAAAACAACTGCCAGTATTAACAATGGTATGCAAATCTCTTTTAGACGCCCTGCTTTTAAATCTCTATGTTTCTTCCTGAGACGGGGACTCATTCCCATCACCCAGGCATTTACAGTGTTTAATTCTGGTTATATGCTATTCTCAAATTTACAACTATTCATTTCATCTCTCTCAAATGTTGATCTATTATCACATACGTATTAAAATATTATCTCCCATGCTGCGTGATATGTTGTTTTTATATTCATCCTTTCTTAAATGAACCAAAGGTTTTAGTTGGATTAGATTGTGATTAGTCAAGTTTTCTGATTTCATGATTTCTTAAATTGCGGTCATACGACCTCAATCACTGGAAATAGAATGTCATGAGTATTTCTCTTTACTTGCAATCATAAATTCGGGGAATGTCATCAATTGGTATGTCGGTGATTGCATGATTTCCTGAAAGTCTTTCACAGTCTAATTTGGGCACTAAGTATTTCGTCTAGGTTCAGTGCATGTTTCCAACACTTGATGCTTTATGATTTGGGTATACAGCTTCCACAAGAGCATTTCCTGCAAAGACATGTCTCGGTCCCCACTGGTAAGTCATTTCACTCGAACACAGAATCAATAGGCTGAACATGGAAAGGTTACTGCTAGAATACTTATTAGACTGCATGGATCTATTCTTTGATATTAAGGAAACAAATACACCATGTTATTAACTGTACTTCATTGATGATTCTCAAGTCAGAAAGTACAGGTCTGACTTCCTGTCCTTCAATGCCTGAAAGGATGATCGTATCTGCCAAAAGCACATAGTTAGAAGCACATCGCAGCTCAAACACACACACACCCAGAAATATAAACAAACACAAAGAAACACTCACATGGGCATGATTCTGCATGTTTTAAGGAAACTAACGCATTTTAAGTAAACTACCACTTAAGTTTACTGTTTTAAGTAAACACCACTGTTTTAAGTAAACTAACGCCTTCCCCAGGAGTTTTAAGTGAACTCCCTGGGGAATACAAGGGGACACACCCTATGGTTCATTCTTTAACTGAGTGCTGATATTGGATTGGTGGACCGCGTACCTGATGGGTGGGTGGGGTGTTCGAGGTAGGCGGGGTTGAGTTATATAAGGGCTGATGCGGCCAGATGGCGTGTCATTTGAAGACTCTCTCGGAAGAGATAGCATCTTTCTGCAACGTGCGGTCCCAGCAGAGAAAGCTTGTGATCCTTGCTCCTGGGGACATGGAGGCCGATTCACTCCACTTGGGAGGTGAGTGGCAGTTCAACCACTTTTCAAAACTCACATCTTCTCGGCCAGATGCAGCTTTTGCTGAAATCCAGCGGACTTCTCTACCTGAGAAGTCACCACTGTCATCTGAGACCCATGTCGACCTCTGTGATGGTTTGGCTCCTGTGGCAAGACAGCCTGCCCCTGGGGAGAAGCTTCCTCTCAGTAGCAGGAGACCTGCTGCGGTGGGGGCTGGGCTCCAGAATATGGGAAATACTTGCTATGTGAATGCTTCCCTGCAGTGCCTGACATACACACCACCCCTTGCCAACTACATGCTGTCCCGGGAGCACTCTCAACTTTGTCATCATCACAAGTGCTGCATGCTGTGTACCATGGAAGCTCACATCACACGGGCCCTCCACCGTCCTGGCCACGTCATCCAGCCCTCACAGGCATTGGTTGCTGGCTTCCATTGAGGCAAGCAGGAAGATGCCCATGAATTTCTGATGTTCATTGTGGATGCCATGAAAAGGGCATGCCTTCCCGGGCACAAGCAGGTAGATCATGACTCTGAGGACACCACCCTCATCCACCAGATATTTGGAGGCTGCTGGAGATCTCAAATCAAGTGTCTCCACTGCCAGGGCGTTTCGGACACCTTTGACCCTTACCTGGACATTGCCCTGGATATCCAGGCAGCTCAGAGTGTGAAGCAAGCTTTGGAACAGGTGGTGAAGCCCGAAGAACTCAATGGAGAGAATGCCTATCATTGTGGTCTTTGTCTCCAGAAGGCGCCTGCCTCCAAGACGTTCACTCTACACACTTCTGCCAAGGTCCTCATCCTTGTATTGAAGAGATTCTCCGATGTCACAGGCAACAAACTTGCCAAGAATGTGCAATAAACTGAGTGCCTTGACATGCAGCCATACACGTCTCAGCAGAACACAGGACCTCTTGTCTATGTCCTCTATGCTGTGCTGGTCCATGCTGGGTGGAGTTGTCACAATGGACATTACCTCTCTTATGTCAAAGCTCCAGGAGGCCAGTGGTATAAAATGGATGACGCCGAGGTCACTGCCTGTAGCATCGCTTCTGTCCTGAGTCAACAGGCCTATGTCCTCTTTTACATCCAGAAGAGTCAACTGGAAAGATGCAGTGAGAGTGTGTCAATAGGCAGGGAACCAGGAGCCCTTGGTGCTGAACACAAAGACAGGCGAGCAACGCAAGGAGAGCTCCAGAGAGAACCCTGCCTCCAGGTACCCGACTTGGAGGAGCACTTGGTGGAAAGAGCCACTCAGGAAAGCACCTTAGACCACTGGAAGTTCCTCCAAGAGCAAAACAAAACCAAGCCTGACTTCAACGTCAGAAAAGTCGAATGTACCCTGCCTCCCAACGTGCTTGTGATTCATCCATCAAAATACAAGAGTGGGATGAACAACCGTCATCCTGAACAGCAAAGCTCCCTGCTGAACCTCTCTTCAAGGAACCTGGCACCTCAGGAGTCCATGAACACTGGCACGCTCACTTCTCTGCAAGGGAGGACCAGGAGATCCAAAGGGAGGAACAAACACAGCAAGAGGGCTCTGTTTGTGTGCCAGTGATCTCAGGAAAAGTCTCCATGCAAACGCAGGAGTGCATGCGCACACACACTGACACACACACACACATACACGTACACACACACACACCCACGAGGGGGTTCGCGCCCGCACACACACACACCATCACCTACGCAGTCAATCCGGCATAAAGTAATGAGGAGCCCAGGTGTCTGTCTACACAAGAGGGCAAACTGGATAGTGATGGCTGCGTTTCAGGATGAGCCCAGACATGGGAAACATCGAGTTTTGCAGTCGTGAGTCTTCTGAACCTGTGGAGGGATTGTCTGTGTGTTTGTGTTCACGGTAGATGTCATTCAGTGTGAATTTCTGAATATGACATATTGCGGTGTAGGGTTGCGCGTGAGGTTATTGCAGGGGACGGGGTTGACTATTTTCTCTTGGGGTGTGTTTCGTTCGTCAGTTGTTGGTGAGCACCAGACGTTGAAATTTTGCGAACGTGGGACTTCTGTGGATCCTTCTCGCTACCTTGAGTAGTGGAAACTGGAACGCATTTGAAGAGAGGAAGGGTGTTCTTCTTTGGAACCTGCCTCGCCGTTTTTACATTACTTGTTGAATGGACGTCAGGCGCCCTAGGACTTGTGCCCTTGGTGGAACCCACAGAATGCTGGAGACAGACAGACAGACACACTTGCCTATTGAATGGTGTCCATTTCCAATGAATTGAAGCAGAAAATCATCCCACTGGTATGTGAGTCATTTGGAAGTACGTCGTATTGATAATAAAGGAAATCAAACACAGGAGCGTGTGTGTATTCAACTAAAATAAAATCAGCAAGCACTGAAATAAATCGCATTTGGTGTGCATCCAAATGGCGTCTGGGAGATTCCGGGTCAATCGTCCAGCTGCGAAAGGTGCATCTCTGAAGCACAGTCCCTGACCTGCAGTGAGACTTGTTCATCCGAGGTGGTGTTGCAGTGGAAATGATTGTGGGAAATGGCCCCTTCCTTTTGTGTATTCGCTGATTGGATTTCAGACTCCGTTTCTCGTTCGGTACAGCGATCCAAGTTGACCAACCCGAGAGGAAAGATGTCCAGGGCATAACTCAGGGCTCCATACAACCACAGAATCTCGGGTGCAACCCTGCTCAAGCACACAAATGCGCGTATTAACAGTGTCTCTGTGTGTGACGTGTGTGCAAAGTACAGTGTGATGAGCATGACTGGCAGACAGGTGATCCATTGGGCTCACCTGAAAATCAGTTATGAGCATGAAAGAACACCGACGCCCAGGTCCCCGCTTCAGACATAACACCCACCAGCGTCTTGTGTGAAGCCACGGCATCTGGACTGCTCATGCTTCTGGGGATCATTCTCCTGAAAATGGTGGCTCCTTTCTCCCTGTGGAGCAACTCTCTACGCAGCGCTTCTTTCCTCCCCCAGGACTCATTTCATCGGGCCCGGGAAGCCTTCTGATTCAACACACCTGACCCATGAAAAGGAAAGGGAAAGAAAGGAGGCCAAAGGTCACACTCTCCTCATTCCACCATCCTCCCTAAAATCATCCTGATTTCATGGGCCCTGAGACAGGGGATGCTTGTGTACACCTCGAGGCCTTGGCGCCTGGCCCAAATGCTATTCTCTTTCTCATTATCTGAAAAATTTTAAGAAAATCCCTAGAGCCAGGATCTTTATTCCTAGTAAGCCGAAAGTCCCAAAGAAACACCCAAATTCTGTCCCTCTTAGTTTGGGAAACAAGTCTACCGTCATCAGCATGACATTTTCCAGCAAAGGTGGTAACTGCAAGTCCACCACACAATGCTTAACTGGAATTGGAAGCAACATCTCAGACGATGAAAAATACATGCAAGAATCCCTAAGACAAATGGTTTATTTTCCCCTTTCTTACTAAAACAACTGCCAGTATTAACAATGGTATGCAAATCTCTTTTAGACGCCCTGCTTTTAAATCTCTATGTTTCTTCCTGAGACGGGGACTCATTCCCATCACCCAGGCATTTACAGTGTTTAATTCTGGTTATATGCTATTCTCAAATTTACAACTATTCATTTCATCTCTCTCAAATGTTGATCTATTATCACATACGTATTAAAATATTATCTCCCATGCTGCGTGATATGTTGTTTTTATATTCATCCTTTCTTAAATGAACCAAAGGTTTTAGTTGGATTAGATTGTGATTAGTCAAGTTTTCTGATTTCATGATTTCTTAAATTGCGGTCATACGACCTCAATCACTGGAAATAGAATGTCATGAGTATTTCTCTTTACTTGCAATCATAAATTCGGGGAATGTCATCAATTGGTATGTCGGTGATTGCATGATTTCCTGAAAGTCTTTCACAGTCTAATTTGGGCACTAAGTATTTCGTCTAGGTTCAGTGCATGTTTCCAACACTTGATGCTTTATGATTTGGGTATACAGCTTCCACAAGAGCATTTCCTGCAAAGACATGTCTCGGTCCCCACTGGTAAGTCATTTCACTCGAACACAGAATCAATAGGCTGAACATGGAAAGGTTACTGCTAGAATACTTATTAGACTGCATGGATCTATTCTTTGATATTAAGGAAACAAATACACCGTGTTATTAACTGTACTTCATTGATGATTCTCAAGTCAGAAAGTACAGGTCTGACTTCCTGTCCTTCAATGCCTGAAAGGATGATCGTATCTGCCAAAAGCACATAGTTAGAAGCACATCGCAGCTCAAACACACACACACCCAGAAATATAAACAAACACAAAGAAACACTCACATGGGCATGATTCTGCATGTTTTAAGGAAACTAACGCATTTTAAGTAAACTACCACTTAAGTTTACTGTTTTAAGTAAACACCACTGTTTTAAGTAAACTAACGCCTTCCCCAGGAGTTTTAAGTGAACTCCCTGGGGAATACAAGGGGACACACCCTATGGTTCATTCTTTAACTGAGTGCTGATATTGGATTGGTGGACCGCGTACCTGATGGGTGGGTGGGGTGTTCGAGGTAGGCGGGGTTGAGTTATATAAGGGCTGATGCGGCCAGATGGCGTGTCATTTGAAGACTCTCTCGGAAGAGATAGCATCTTTCTGCAACGTGCGGTCCCAGCAGAGAAAGCTTGTGATCCTTGCTCCTGGGGACATGGAGGCCGATTCACTCCACTTGGGAGGTGAGTGGCAGTTCAACCACTTTTCAAAACTCACATCTTCTCGGCCAGATGCAGCTTTTGCTGAAATCCAGCGGACTTCTCTACCTGAGAAGTCACCACTGTCATCTGAGACCCATGTCGACCTCTGTGATGGTTTGGCTCCTGTGGCAAGACAGCCTGCCCCTGGGGAGAAGCTTCCTCTCAGTAGCAGGAGACCTGCTGCGGTGGGGGCTGGGCTCCAGAATATGGGAAATACTTGCTATGTGAATGCTTCCCTGCAGTGCCTGACATACACACCACCCCTTGCCAACTACATGCTGTCCCGGGAGCACTCTCAACTTTGTCATCATCACAAGTGCTGCATGCTGTGTACCATGGAAGCTCACATCACAGGGGCCCTCCACCGTCCTGGCCACGTCATCCAGCCCTCACAGGCATTGGTTGCTGGCTTCCATCGAGGCAAGCAGGAAGATGCCCATGAATTTCTGATGTTCATTGTGGATGCCATGAAAAGGGCATGCCTTCCCGGGCACAAGCAGGTAGATCATGACTCTGAGGACACCACCCTCATCCACCAGATATTTGGAGGCTGCTGGAGATCTCAAATCAAGTGTCTCCACTGCCAGGGCGTTTCGGACACCTTTGACCCTTACCTGGACATTGCCCTGGATATCCAGGCAGCTCAGAGTGTGAAGCAAGCTTTGGAACAGGTGGTGAAGCCCGAAGAACTCAATGGAGAGAATGCCTATCATTGTGGTCTTTGTCTCCAGAAGGCGCCTGCCTCTAAGACGTTCACTCTACACACTTCTGCCAAGGTCCTCATCCTTGTATTGAAGAGATTCTCCGATGTCACAGGCAACAAACTTGCCAAGAATGTGCAATACCCTGAGTGCCTTGACATGCAGCCATACATGTCTCAGCAGAACACAGGACCTCTTGTCTATGTCCTCTATGCTGTGCTGGTCCATGCTGGGTGGAGTTGTCACAACGGACATTACCTCTCTTATGTCAAAGCTCCAGGAGGCCAGTGGTATAAAATGGATGACGCCGAGGTCACTGCCTGTAGCATCGCTTCTGTCCTGAGTCAACAGGCCTATGTCCTCTTTTACATCCAGAAGAGTCAACTGGAAAGATGCAGTGAGAGTGTGTCAATAGGCAGGGAACCAGGAGCCCTTGGTGCTGAACACAAAGACAGGCGAGCAACGCAAGGAGAGCTCCAGAGAGAACCCTGCCTCCAGGTACCCGACTTGGAGGAGCACTTGGTGGAAAGAGCCACTCAGGAAAGCACCTTAGACCACTGGAAGTTCCTCCAAGAGCAAAACAAAACCAAGCCTGACTTCAACGTCAGAAAAGTCGAATGTACCCTGCCTCCCAACGTGCTTGTGATTCATCCATCAAAATACAAGAGTGGGATGAACAACCGTCATCCTGAACAGCAAAGCTCCCTGCTGAACCTCTCTTCAAGGAACCTGGCACCTCAGGAGTCCATGAACACTGGCACGCTCACTTCTCTGCAAGGGAGGACCAGGAGATCCAAAGGTAGGAACAAACACAGCAAGAGGGCTCTGTTTGTGTGCCAGTGATCTCAGGAAAAGTCTCCATGCAAACGCAGGAGTGCATGCGCACACACACTGACACACACACACACATACACGTACACACACACACACCCACGAGATGGTTTGCGCGCGCACACACACACACCATCACCTACGCAGTCAATCCGGCATAAAGTAATGAGGAGCCCAGGTGTCTGTGTACACAAGAGGGAAAACTGGATAGTGATGGCTGCGTTTCAGGATGAGCCCAGACATGGGAAACATCGAGTTTTGCAGTCGTGAGTCTTCTGAACCTGTGGAGGGATTGTCTGTGTGTTTGTGTTCACGGTAGATGTCATTCAGTGTGAATTTCTGAATATGACATATTGCGGTGTAGGGTTGCGCGTGAGGTTATTGCAGGGGACGGGGTTGACTATTTTCTCTTGGGGTGTGTTTCGTTCGTCAGTTGTTGGTGAGCACCAGACGTTGAAATTTTGCGAACGTGGGACTTCTGTGGATCCTTCTCGCTACCTTGAGTAGTGGAAACTGGAACGCATTTGAAGAGAGGAAGGGTGTTCTTCTTTGGAACCTGCCTCGCCGTTTTTACATTACTTGTTGAATGGACGTCAGGCGCCCTAGGACTTGTGCCCTTGGTGGAACCCACAGAATGCTGGAGACAGACAGACAGACACACTTGCCTATTGAATGGTGTCCATTTCCAATGAATTGAAGCAGAAAATCATCCCACTGGTATGTGAGTCATTTGGAAGTAAGTCGTATTGATAATAAAGGAAATCAAACACAGGAGCGTGTGTGTATTCAACTAAAATAAAATCAGCAAGCACTGAAATAAATCGCATTTGGTGTGCATCAAAATGGCGTCTGGGAGATTCCGGGTCAATCGTCCAGCTGCGAAAGGTGCATCTCTGAAGCACAGTCCCTGACCTGCAGTGAGACTTGTTCATCCGAGGTGGTGTTGCAGTGGAAATGATTGTGAGAAATGGCCCCTTCCTTTTGTGTATTCGCTGATTGGATTTCAGGCTCCGTTTCTCGTTCGGTACAGCGATCCAAGTTGACCAACCCGAGAGGAAAGATGTCCAGGGCATAACTCAGGGCTCCATACAACCACAGAATCTCGGGTGCAACCCTGCTCAAGCACACAAATGCGCGTATTAACAGTGTCTCTGTGTGTGACGTGTGTGCAAAGTACAGTGTGATGAGCATGACTGGCAGACAGGTGATCCATTGGGCTCACCTGAAAATCAGTTATGAGCATGAAAGAACACCGACGCCCAGGTCCCCGCTTCAGACATAACACCCACCAGCGTCTTGTGTGAAGCCACGGCATCTGGACTGCTCATGCTTCTGGGGATCATTCTCCTGAAAATGGTGGCTCCTTTCTCCCTGTGGAGCAACTCTCTACGCAGCGCTTCCTTCCTCCCCCAGGACTCATTTCATGGGGCCCGGGAAGCCTTCTGATTCAACACACCTGACCCATGAAAAGAAAAGGGAAAGAAAGGAGGCCAAAGGTCACACTCTCCTCATTCCACCGTCCTCCCTAAAATCGTCCTGATTTCATGGGCCCTGAGACCGGGGATGCTTCTGTACACCTCGAGGCCTTGGCGCCTGGCCCAAATGCTATTCTCTTTCTCATTATCTGAAAAATTTTAAGAAAATCCCTAGAGCCAGGATCTTTATTCCTAGTAAGCCGAAAGTCCCAAAGAAACACCCAAATTCTGTCCCTCTTAGTTTGGGAAACAAGTCTACCTTCATCAGCATGACATTTTCCACCAAAGGTGGTAACTGCAAGTCCACCACACAATGCTTAACTGGAATTGGAGGCAACATCTCAGACGATGAAAAATACATGCAAGAATCCCTAAGAAAAATGGCTTATTTTTCCCTTTCTTACTAAAACAACTGCCAGTATTAACAATGGTATGCAAATCTCTTTTAGACGCCCTGCTTTTAAATCTCTATGTTTCTTCCTGAGACAGGGACTCATTCCCATCACCCAGGCATTTACAGTGTTTAATTCTGGTTATATGCTATTCTCAAATTTACAACTATTCATTTCATCTCTCTCAAATGTTGATCTATTATCACATACGTATTAAAATATTATCTCCCATGCTGCGTGATATGTTGTTTTTATATTCATCCTTTCTTAAATGAACCAAAGGTTTTAGTTGGATTAGATTGTGATTAGTCAAGTTTTCTGATTTCATGATTTCTTAAATTGCGGTCATACGACCTCAATCACTGGAAATAGAATGTCATGAGTATTTCTCTTTACTTGCAATCATAAATTCGGGGAATGTCATCAATTGGTATGTCGGTGATTGCATGATTTCCTGAAAGTCTTTCACAGTCTAATTTGGGCACTAAGTATTTCGTCTAGGTTCAGTGCATGTTTCCAACACTTGATGCTTTATGATTTGGGTATACAGCTTCCACAAGAGCATTTCCTGCAAAGACATGTCTCGGTCCCCACTGGTAAGTCATTTCACTCGAACACAGAATCAATAGGCTGAACATGGAAAGGTTACTGCTAGAATACTTATTAGACTGCATGGATCTATTCTTTGATATTAAGGAAACAAATACACCGTGTTATTAACTGTACTTCATTGATGATTCTCAAGTCAGAAAGTACAGGTCTGACTTCCTGTCCTTCAATGCCTGAAAGGATGATCGTATCTGCCAAAAGCACATAGTTAGAAGCACATCGCAGCTCAAACACACACACACCCAGAAATATAAACAAACACAAAGAAACACTCACATGGGCATGATTCTGCATGTTTTAAGTAAACGAACGCATTTTAAGTAAACTACCACTTAAGTTTACTGTTTTAAGTAAACACCACTGTTTTAAGTAAACTAACGCCTTCCCCAGGAGTTTTAAGTGAACCCCCTGGGGAATACAAGGGGACACACCCTATGGTTCATTCTTTAACTGAGTGCTGATATTGGATTGGTGGACCGCGTACCTGATGGGTGGGTGGGGTGTTCGAGGTAGGCGGGGTTGAGTTATATAAGGGCTGATGCGGCCAGATGGCGTGTCATTTGAAGACTCTCTCGGAAGAGATAGCATCTTTCTGCAACGTGCGGTCCCAGCAGAGAAAGCTTGTGATCCTTGCTCCTGGGGACATGGAGGCCGATTCACTCCACTTGGGAGGTGAGTGGCAGTTCAACCACTTTTCAAAACTCACATCTTCTCGGCCAGATGCAGCTTTTGCTGAAATCCAGCGGACTTCTCTACCTGAGAAGTCACCACTGTCATCTGAGACCCATGTCGACCTCTGTGATGGTTTGGCTCCTGTGGCAAGACAGCCTGCCCCTGGGGAGAAGCTTCCTCTCAGTAGCAGGAGACCTGCTGCGGTGGGGGCTGGGCTCCAGAATATGGGAAATACTTGCTATGTGAATGCTTCCCTGCAGTGCCTGACATACACACCACCCCTTGCCAACTACATGCTGTCCCGGGAGCACTCTCAACTTTGTCATCATCACAAGTGCTGCATGCTGTGTACCATGGAAGCTCACATCACAGGGGCCCTCCACCGTCCTGGCCACGTCATCCAGCCCTCACAGGCATTGGTTGCTGGCTTCCATCGAGGCAAGCAGGAAGATGCCCATGAATTTCTGATGTTCATTGTGGATGCCATGGAAAGGGCATGCCTTCCCGGGCACAAGCAGGTAGATCATGACTCTGAGGACACCACCCTCATCCACCAGATATTTGGAGGCTGCTGGAGATCTCAAATCAAGTGTCTCCACTGCCAGGGCGTTTCGGACACCTTTGACCCTTACCTGGACATTGCCCTGGATATCCAGGCAGCTCAGAGTGTGAAGCAAGCTTTGGAACAGGTGGTGAAGCCCGAAGAACTCAATGGAGAGAATGCCTATCATTGTGGTCTTTGTCTCCAGAAGGCGCCTGCCTCTAAGACGTTCACTCTACACACTTCTGCCAAGGTCCTCATCCTTGTATTGAAGAGATTCTCCGATGTCACAGGCAACAAACTTGCCAAGAATGTGCAATACCCTGAGTGCCTTGACATGCAGCCATACATGTCTCAGCAGAACACAGGACCTCTTGTCTATGTCCTCTATGCTGTGCTGGTCCATGCTGGGTGGAGTTGTCACAACGGACATTACCTCTCTTATGTCAAAGCTCCAGGAGGCCAGTGGTATAAAATGGATGACGCCGAGGTCACTGCCTGTAGCATCGCTTCTGTCCTGAGTCAACAGGCCTATGTCCTCTTTTACATCCAGAAGAGTCAACTGGAAAGATGCAGTGAGAGTGTGTCAATAGGCAGGGAACCAGGAGCCCTTGGTGCTGAACACAAAGACAGGCGAGCAACGCAAGGAGAGCTCCAGAGAGAACCCTGCCTCCAGGTACCCGACTTGGAGGAGCACTTGGTGGAAAGAGCCACTCAGGAAAGCACCTTAGACCACTGGAAGTTCCTCCAAGAGCAAAACAAAACCAAGCCTGACTTCAACGTCAGAAAAGTCGAATGTACCCTGCCTCCCAACGTGCTTGTGATTCATCCATCAAAATACAAGAGTGGGATGAACAACCGTCATCCTGAACAGCAAAGCTCCCTGCTGAACCTCTCTTCAAGGAACCTGGCACCTCAGGAGTCCATGAACACTGGCACGCTCACTTCTCTGCAAGGGAGGACCAGGAGATCCAAAGGTAGGAACAAACACAGCAAGAGGGCTCTGTTTGTGTGCCAGTGATCTCAGGAAAAGTCTCCATGCAAACGCAGGAGTGCATGCGCACACACACTGACACACACACACACATACACGTACACACACACACACCCACGAGATGGTTTGCGCGCGCACACACACACACCATCACCTACGCAGTCAATCCGGCATAAAGTAATGAGGAGCCCAGGTGTCTGTGTACACAAGAGGGAAAACTGGATAGTGATGGCTGCGTTTCAGGATGAGCCCAGACATGGGAAACATCGAGTTTTGCAGTCGTGAGTCTTCTGAACCTGTGGAGGGATTGTCTGTGTGTTTGTGTTCACGGTAGATGTCATTCAGTGTGAATTTCTGAATATGACATATTGCGGTGTAGGGTTGCGCGTGAGGTTATTGCAGGGGACGGGGTTGACTATTTTCTCTTGGGGTGTGTTTCATTCGTCAGTTGTTGGTGAGCACCAGACGTTGAAATTTTGCGAACGTGGGACTTCTGTGGATCCTTCTCGCTACCTTGAGTAGTGGAAACTGGAACGCATTTGAAGAGAGGAAGGGTGTTCTTCTTTGGAACCTGCCTCGCCGTTTTTACATTACTTGTTGAATGGACGTCAGGCGCCCTAGGACTTGTGCCCTTGGTGGAACCCACAGAATGCTGGAGACAGACAGACAGACACACTTGCCTATTGAATGGTGTCCATTTCCAATGAATTGAAGCAGAAAATCATCCCACTGGTATGTGAGTCATTTGGAAGTAAGTCGTATTGATAATAAAGGAAATCAAACACAGGAGCGTGTGTGTATTCAACTAAAATAAAATCAGCAAGCACTGAAATAAATCGCATTTGGTGTGCATCAAAATGGCGTCTGGGAGATTCCGGGTCAATCGTCCAGCTGCGAAAGGTGCATCTCTGAAGCACAGTCCCTGACCTGCAGTGAGACTTGTTCATCCGAGGTGGTGTTGCAGTGGAAATGATTGTGAGAAATGGCCCCTTCCTTTTGTGTATTCGCTGATTGGATTTCAGGCTCCGTTTCTCGTTCGGTACAGCGATCCAAGTTGACCAACCCGAGAGGAAAGATGTCCAGGGCATAACTCAGGGCTCCATACAACCACAGAATCTCGGGTGCAACCCTGCTCAAGCACACAAATGCGCGTATTAACAGTGTCTCTGTGTGTGACGTGTGTGCAAAGTACAGTGTGATGAGCATGACTGGCAGACAGGTGATCCATTGGGCTCACCTGAAAATCAGTTATGAGCATGAAAGAACACCGACGCCCAGGTCCCCGCTTCAGACATAACACCCACCAGCGTCTTGTGTGAAGCCACGGCATCTGGACTGCTCATGCTTCTGGGGATCATTCTCCTGAAAATGGTGGCTCCTTTCTCCCTGTGGAGCAACTCTCTACGCAGCGCTTCCTTCCTCCCCCAGGACTCATTTCATGGGGCCCGGGAAGCCTTCTGATTCAACACACCTGACCCATGAAAAGAAAAGGGAAAGAAAGGAGGCCAAAGGTCACACTCTCCTCATTCCACCGTCCTCCCTAAAATCGTCCTGATTTCATGGGCCCTGAGACCGGGGATGCTTCTGTACACCTCGAGGCCTTGGCGCCTGGCCCAAATGCTATTCTCTTTCTCATTATCTGAAAAATTTTAAGAAAATCCCTAGAGCCAGGATCTTTATTCCTAGTAAGCCGAAAGTCCCAAAGAAACACCCAAATTCTGTCCCTCTTAGTTTGGGAAACAAGTCTACCTTCATCAGCATGACATTTTCCACCAAAGGTGGTAACTGCAAGTCCACCACACAATGCTTAACTGGAATTGGAGGCAACATCTCAGACGATGAAAAATACATGCAAGAATCCCTAAGAAAAATGGCTTATTTTTCCCTTTCTTACTAAAACAACTGCCAGTATTAACAATGGTATGCAAATCTCTTTTAGACGCCCTGCTTTTAAATCTCTATGTTTCTTCCTGAGACAGGGACTCATTCCCATCACCCAGGCATTTACAGTGTTTAATTCTGGTTATATGCTATTCTCAAATTTACAACTATTCATTTCATCTCTCTCAAATGTTGATCTATTATCACATACGTATTAAAATATTATCTCCCATGCTGCGTGATATGTTGTTTTTATATTCATTCTTTCTTAAATGAACCAAAGGTTTTAGTTGGATTAGATTGTGATTAGTCAAGTTTTCTGATGTCATGATTTCTTAAATTGCGGTCATACGACCTCAATCACTGGAAATAGAATGTCATGAGTATTTCTCTTTACTTGCAATCATAAATTCGGGGAATGTCATCAATTGGTATGTCGGTGATTGCGTGATTTCCTGAAAGTCTTTCACAGTCTAATTTGGGCACCAAGTATTTCGTCTAGGTTCAGTGCATGTTTCCAACACTTGATGCTTTATGATTTGGGTATACAGCTTCCACAAGAGCATTTCCTGCAAAGACATGTCTCGGTCCCCACTGGTAAGTCATTTCACTCGAACACAGAATCAATAGGCTGAACATGGAAAGGTTACTGCTAGAATACTTATTAGACTGCGTGGATCTATTCTTTGATATTAAGGAAACAAATACACCGTGTTATTAACTGTACTTCATTGATGATTCTCAAGTCAGAAAGTACAGGTCTGACTTCCTGTCCTTCAATGCCTGAAAGGATGATCGTATCTGCCAAAAGCACATAGTTAGAAGCACATCGCAGCTCAAACACACACACACCCAGAAATATAAACAAACACAAAGAAACACTCACATGGGCATGATTCTGCATGTTTTAAGTAAACGAACGCATTTTAAGTAAACTACCACTTAAGTTTACTGTTTTAAGTAAACACCACTGTTTTAAGTAAACTAACGCCTTCCCCAGGAGTTTTAAGTGAACCCCCTGGGGAATACAAGGGGACACACCCTATGGTTCATTCTTTAACTGAGTGCTGATATTGGATTGGTGGACCGCGTACCTGATGGGTGGGTGGGGTGTTCGAGGTAGGCGGGGTTGAGTTATATAAGGGCTGATGCGGCCAGATGGCGTGTCATTTGAAGACTCTCTCGGAAGAGATAGCATCTTTCTGCAACGTGCGGTCCCAGCAGAGAAAGCTTGTGATCCTTGCTCCTGGGGACATGGAGGCCGATTCACTCCACTTGGGAGGTGAGTGGCAGTTCAACCACTTTTCAAAACTCACATCTTCTCGGCCAGATGCAGCTTTTGCTGAAATCCAGCGGACTTCTCTACCTGAGAAGTCACCACTGTCATCTGAGACCCATGTCGACCTCTGTGATGGTTTGGCTCCTGTGGCAAGACAGCCTGCCCCTGGGGAGAAGCTTCCTCTCAGTAGCAGGAGACCTGCTGCGGTGGGGGCTGGGCTCCAGAATATGGGAAATACTTGCTATGTGAATGCTTCCCTGCAGTGCCTGACATACACACCACCCCTTGCCAACTACATGCTGTCCCGGGAGCACTCTCAACTTTGTCATCATCACAAGTGCTGCATGCTGTGTACCATGGAAGCTCACATCACAGGGGCCCTCCACCGTCCTGGCCACGTCATCCAGCCCTCACAGGCATTGGTTGCTGGCTTCCATCGAGGCAAGCAGGAAGATGCCCATGAATTTCTGATGTTCATTGTGGATGCCATGAAAAGGGCATGCCTTCCCGGGCACAAGCAGGTAGATCATGACTCTGAGGACACCACCCTCATCCACCAGATATTTGGAGGCTGCTGGAGATCTCAAATCAAGTGTCTCCACTGCCAGGGCGTTTCGGACACCTTTGACCCTTACCTGGACATTGCCCTGGATATCCAGGCAGCTCAGAGTGTGAAGCAAGCTTTGGAACAGGTGGTGAAGCCCGAAGAACTCAATGGAGAGAATGCCTATCATTGTGGTCTTTGTCTCCAGAAGGCGCCTGCCTCTAAGACGTTCACTCTACACACTTCTGCCAAGGTCCTCATCCTTGTATTGAAGAGATTCTCCGATGTCACAGGCAACAAACTTGCCAAGAATGTGCAATACCCTGAGTGCCTTGACATGCAGCCATACATGTCTCAGCAGAACACAGGACCTCTTGTCTATGTCCTCTATGCTGTGCTGGTCCATGCTGGGTGGAGTTGTCACAACGGACATTACCTCTCTTATGTCAAAGCTCCAGGAGGCCAGTGGTATAAAATGGATGACGCCGAGGTCACTGCCTGTAGCATCGCTTCTGTCCTGAGTCAACAGGCCTATGTCCTCTTTTACATCCAGAAGAGTCAACTGGAAAGATGCAGTGAGAGTGTGTCAATAGGCAGGGAACCAGGAGCCCTTGGTGCTGAACACAAAGACAGGCGAGCAACGCAAGGAGAGCTCCAGAGAGAACCCTGCCTCCAGGTACCCGACTTGGAGGAGCACTTGGTGGAAAGAGCCACTCAGGAAAGCACCTTAGACCACTGGAAGTTCCTCCAAGAGCAAAACAAAACCAAGCCTGACTTCAACGTCAGAAAAGTCGAATGTACCCTGCCTCCCAACGTGCTTGTGATTCATCCATCAAAATACAAGAGTGGGATGAACAACCGTCATCCTGAACAGCAAAGCTCCCTGCTGAACCTCTCTTCAAGGAACCTGGCACCTCAGGAGTCCATGAACACTGGCACGCTCACTTCTCTGCAAGGGAGGACCAGGAGATCCAAAGGGAGGAACAAACACAGCAAGAGGGCTCTGTTTGTGTGCCAGTGATCTCAGGAAAAGTCTCCATGCAAACGCAGGAGTGCATGCGCACACACACTGACACACACACACATACACGTACACACACACACACCCACGAGGGGGTTCGCGCGCGCACACACACACACCATCACCTACGCAGTCAATCCGACATAAAGTAATGAGGAGCCCAGGTGTCTGTCTACACAAGAGGGAAAACTGGATAGTGATGGCTGCGTTTCAGGATGAGCCCAGACATGGGAAACATCGAGTTTTGCAGTCGTGAGTCTTCTGAACCTGTGGAGGGATTGTCTGTGTGTTTGTGTTCACGGTAGATGTCATTCAGTGTGAATTTCTGAATATGACATATTGCGCTGTAGGGTTGCGCGTGAGGTTATTGCAGGGGACGGAGTTGACTATTTTCTCTTGGGGTGTGTTTCATTCGTCAGTTTTTGGTGAGCACCAGAAGTTGAAATTTTGCGAACGTGGGACTTCCGTGGATCCTTCTCGCTACCTTGAGTAGTGGAAACTGGAACGCATTTGAAGAGAGGAAGGGTGTTCTTCTTTGGAACCTGCCTCGCCGTTTTTACATTACTTGTTGAATGGACGTCAGGCGCCCTAGGACTTGTGCCCTTGGTGGAACCCACAGAATGCTGGAGACAGACAGACAGACACACTAGCCTATTGAATGGTGTCCATTTCCAATGAATTGAAGCAGAAAATCATCCCACTGGTATGTGAGTCATTTGGAAGTAAGTCGTATTGATAATAAAGGAAATCAAACACAGGAGCGTGTGTGTATTCAACTAAAATAAAATCAGCAAGCACTGAAATAAATCGCATTTGGTGTGCATCCAAATGGCGTCTGGGAGATTCCGGGTCAATCGTCCAGCTGCGAAAGGTGCATCTCTGAAGCACAGTCCCTGACCTGCAGTGAGACTTGTTCATCCGAGGTGGTGTTGCAGTGGAAATGATTGTGGGAAATGGCCCCTTCCTTTTGTGTATTCGCTGATTGGATTTCAGGCTCCGTTTCTCGTTCGGTACAGCGATCCAAGTTGACCAACCCGAGAGGAAAGATGTCCAGGGCATAACTCAGGGCTCCATACAACCACAGAATCTCGGGTGCAACCCTGCTCAAGCACACAAATGCGCGTATTAACAGTGTCTCTGTGTGTGACGTGTGTGCAAAGTACAGTGTGATGAGCATGACTGGCAGACAGGTGATCCATTGGGCTCACCTGAAAATCAGTTATGAGCATGAAAGAACACCGACGCCCAGGTCCCCGCTTCAGACATAACACCCACCAGCGTCTTGTGTGAAGCCACGGCATCTGGACTGCTCATGCTTCTGGGGATCATTCTCCTGAAAATGGTGGCTCCTTTCTCCCTGTGGAGCAACTCTCTACGCAGCGCTTCCTTCCTCCCCCAGGACTCATTTCATGGGGCCCGGGAAGCCTTCTGATTCAACACACCTGACCCATGAAAAGAAAAGGGAAAGAAAGGAGGCCAAAGGTCACACTCTCCTCATTCCACCGTCCTCCCTAAAATCGTCCTGATTTCATGGGCCCTGAGACCGGGGATGCTTCTGTACACCTCGAGGCCTTGGCGCCTGGCCCAAATGCTATTCTCTTTCTCATTATCTGAAAAATTTTAAGAAAATCCCTAGAGCCAGGATCTTTATTCCTAGTAAGCCGAAAGTCCCAAAGAAACACCCAAATTCTGTCCCTCTTAGTTTGGGAAACAAGTCTACCTTCATCAGCATGACATTTTCCAGCAAAGGTGGTAACTGCAAGTCCACCACACAATGCTTAACTGGAATTGGAGGCAACATCTCAGACGATGAAAAATACATGCAAGAATCCCTAAGACAAATGGCTTATTTTTCCCTTTCTTACTAAAACAACTGCCAGTATTAACAATGGTATGCAAATCTCTTTTAGACGCCCTGCTTTTAAATCTCTATGTTTCTTCCTGAGACAGGGACTCATACCCATCACCCAGGCATTTACAGTGTTTAATTCTGGTTATATGCTATTCTCAAATTTACAACTATTCATTTCATCTCTCTCAAATGTTGATCTATTATCACATACGTATTAAAATATTATCTCCCATGCTGCGTGATATGTTGTTTTTATATTCATCCTTTCTTAAATGAACCAAAGGTTTTAGTTGGATTAGATTGTGATTATTCAAGTTTTCTGATGTCATGATTTCTTAAATTGCGGTCATACGACCTCAATCACTGGAAATAGAATGTCATGAGTATTTCTCTTTACTTGCAATCATAAATTCGGGGAATGTCATCAATTGGTATGTCGGTGATTGCATGATTTCCTGAAAGTCTTTCACAGTCTAATTTGGGCACAAAGTATTTCGTCTAGGTTCAGTGCATGTTTCCAACACTTGATGCTTTGTGATTTGGGTATACAGCTTCCACAAGAGCATTTCCTGCAAAGACATGTCTCGGTCCCCACTGGTAAGTCATTTCACTCGAACACAGAATCAATAGGCTGAACATGGAAAGGTTACTGCTAGAATACTTATTAGACTGCGTGGATCTATTCTTTGATATTAAGGAAACAAATACACCGTGTTATTAACTGTACTTCATTGATGATTCTCAAGTCAGAGAGTACAGGTCTGACTTCCTGTCCTTCAATGCCTGAAAGGATGATCGTATCTGCCAAAAGCACATAGTTAGAAGCACATCGCAGCTCAAACACACACACACCCAGAAATATAAACAAACACAAACACTCACATGGGCATGATTCTGCATGTTTTAAGTAAACTAACGCATTTTAAGTAAACTACCACTTAAGTTTACTGTTTTAAGTAAACACCACTGTTTTAAGTAAACTAACGCCTTCCCCAGGAGTTTTAAGTGAACTCCCTGGGGAATACAAGGGGACACACCCTATGGTTCATTCTTTAACTGAGTGCTGATATTGGATTGGTGGACCGCGTACCTGATGGGTGGGTGGGGTGTTCGAGGTAGGCGGGGTTGAGTTATATAAGGGCTGATGCGGCCAGATGGCGTGTCATTTGAAGACTCTCTCGGAAGAGATAGCATCTTTCTGCAACGTGCGGTCCCATCAGAGAAAGCTTGTGATCCTTGCTCCTGGCGACATGGAGGCCGATTCACTCCACTTGGGAGGTGAGTGGCAGTTCAACCACTTTTCAAAACTCACATCTTCTCGGCCAGATGCAGCTTTTGCTGAAATCCAGCGGACTTCTCTACCTGAGAAGTCACCACTGTCATCTGAGACCCATGTCGACCTCTGTGATGGTTTGGCTCCTGTGGCAAGACAGCCTGCCCCTGGGGAGAAGCTTCCTCTCAGTAGCAGGAGACCTGCTGCGGTGGGGGCTGGGCTCCAGAATATGGGAAATACTTGCTATGTGAATGCTTCCCTGCAGTGCCTGACATACACACCACCCCTTGCCAACTACATGCTGTCCCGGGAGCACTCTCAACTTTGTCATCATCACAAGTGCTGCATGCTGTGTACCATGGAAGCTCACATCACACGGGCCCTCCACCGTCCTGGCCACGTCATCCAGCCCTCACAGGCATTGGTTGCTGGCTTCCATCGAGGCAAGCAGGAAGATGCCCATGAATTTCTGATGTTCATTGTGGATGCCATGAAAAGGGCATGCCTTCCCGGGCACAAGCAGGTAGATCATGACTCTGAGGACACCACCCTCATCCACCAGATATTTGGAGGCTGCTGGAGATCTCAAATCAAGTGTCTCCACTGCCAGGGCGTTTCGGACACCTTTGACCCTTACCTGGACATCGCCCTGGATATCCAGGCAGCTCAGAGTGTGAAGCAAGCTTTGGAACAGGTGGTGAAGCCCGAAGAACTCAATGGAGAGAATGCCTATCATTGTGGTCTTTGTCTCCAGAAGGCGCCTGCCTCCAAGACGTTCACTCTACACACTTCTGCCAAGGTCCTCATCCTTGTATTGAAGAGATTCTCCGATGTCACAGGCAACAAACTTGCCAAGAATGTGCAATACCCTGAGTGCCTTGACATGCAGCCATACACGTCTCAGCAGAACACAGGACCTCTTGTCTATGTCCTCTATGCTGTGCTGGTCCATGCTGGGTGGAGTTGTCACAACGGACATTACCTCTCTTATGTCAAAGCTCCAGGAGGCCAGTGGTATAAAATGGATGACGCCGAGGTCACTGCCTGTAGCATCGCTTCTGTCCTGAGTCAACAGGCCTATGTCCTCTTTTACATCCAGAAGAGTCAACTGGAAAGATGCAGTGAGAGTGTGTCAATAGGCAGGGAACCAGGAGCCCTTGGTGCTGAACACAAAGACAGGCGAGCAACGCAAGGAGAGCTCCAGAGAGAACCCTGCCTCCAGGTACCCGACTTGGAGGAGCACTTGGTGGAAAGAGCCACTCAGGAAAGCACCTTAGACCACTGGAAGTTCCTCCAAGAGCAAAACAAAACCAAGCCTGACTTCAACGTCAGAAAAGTCGAATGTACCCTGCCTCCCAACGTGCTTGTGATTCATCCATCAAAATACAAGAGTGGGATGAACAACCGTCATCCTGAACAGCAAAGCTCCCTGCTGAACCTCTCTTCAAGGAACCTGGCACCTCAGGAGTCCATGAACACTGGCACGCTCACTTCTCTGCAAGGGAGGACCAGGAGATCCAAAGGTAGGAACAAACACAGCAAGAGGGCTCTGTTTGTGTGCCAGTGATCTCAGGAATAGTCTCCATGCAAACGCAGGAGTGCATGCGCACACACACTGACACACACACACACCTACACGTACACACACACACACCCACGAGGGGGTTCGCGCGCGCGCACACACACACCATCACCTACGCGGTCAATCCGACATAAAGTAATGAGGAGCCCAGGTGTCTGTCTACACAAGAGGGAAAACTGGATAGTGATGGCTGCGTTTCAGGATGAGCCCAGACATGGGAAACATCGAGTTTTGCAGTCGTGAGTCTTCTGAACCTGTGGAGGGATTGTCTGTGTGTTTGTGTTCACGGTAGATGTCATTCAGTGTGAATTTCTAAATATGACATATTGCGGTGTAGGGTTGCGCGTGAGGTTATTGCAGGGGACGGGGTTGACTATTTTCTCTTGGGGTGTGTTTCATTCGTCAGTTGTTGGTGAGCACCAGAAGTTGAAATTTTGCGAACGTGGGACTTCCGTGGATCCTTCTCGCTACCTTGAGTAGTGGAAACTGGAACGCATTTGAAGAGAGGAAGGGTGTTCTTCTTTGGAACCTGCCTCGCCGTTTTTACATTACTTGTTGAATGGACGTCAGGCGCCCTAGGACTTGTGCCCTTGGTGGAACCCACAGAATGCTGGAGACAGACAGACAGACACACTTGCCTATTGAATGGTGTCCATTTCCAATGAATTGAAGCAGAAAATCATCCCACTGGTATGTGAGTCATTTGGAAGTAAGTCGTATTGATAATAAAGGAAATCAAACACAGGAGCGTGTGTGTATTCAACTAAAATAAAATCAGCAAGCACTGAAATAAATCGCATTTGGTGTGCATCAAAATGGCGTCTGGGAGATTCCGGGTCAATCGTCCAGCTGCGAAAGGTGCATCTCTGAAGCACAGTCCCTGACCTGCAGTGAGACTTGTTCATCCGAGGTGGTGTTGCAGTGGAAATGATTGTGGGAAATGGCCCCTTCCTTTTGTGTATTCGCTGATTGGATTTCAGGCTCCGTTTCTCGTTCGGTACAGCGATCCAAGTTGACCAACCCGAGAGGAAAGATGTCCAGGGCATAACTCAGGGCTCCATACAACCACAGAATCTCGGGTGCAACCCTGCTCAAGCACACAAATGCGCGTATTAACAGTGTCTCTGTGTGTGACGTGTGTGCAAAGTACAGTGTGATGAGCATGACTGGCAGACAGGTGATCCATTGGGCTCACCTGAAAATCAGTTATGAGCATGAAAGAACACCGACGCCCAGGTCCCCGCTTCAGACATAACACCCACCAGCGTCTTGTGTGAAGCCACGGCATCTGGACTGCTCATGCTTCTGGGGATCATTCTCCTGAAAATGGTGGCTCCTTTCTCCCTGTGGAGCAACTCTCTACGCAGCGCTTCTTTCCTCCCCCAGGACTCATTTCATCGGGCCCGGGAAGCCTTCTGATTCAACACACCTGACCCATGAAAAGGAACGGGAAAGAAAGGAGGCCAAAGGTCACACTCTCCTCATTCCACCATCCTCCCTAACATCGTCCTGATTTCATGGGCCCTGAGACAGGGGATGCTTCTGTACACCTCGAGGCCTTGGCGCCTGGCCCAAATGCTATTCTCTTTCTCATTATCTGAAAAATTTTAAGAAAATCCCTAGAGCCAGGATCTTTATTCCTAGTAAGCCGAAAGTCCCAAAGAAACACCCAAATTCTGTCCCTCTTAGTTTGGGAAACAAGTCTACCTTCATCAGCATGACATTTTCCACCAAAGGTGGTAACTGCAAGTCCACCACACAATGCTTAACTGGAATTGGAAGCAACATCTCAGACGATGAAAAATACATGCAAGAATCCCTAAGACAAATGGTTTATTTTCCCCTTTCTTACTAAAACAACTGCCAGTATTAACAATGGTATGCAAATCTCTTTTAGACGCCCTGCTTTTAAATCTCTATGTTTCTTCCTGAGACGGGGACTCATTCCCATCACCCAGGCATTTACAGTGTTTAATTCTGGTTATATGCTATTCTCAAATTTACAACTATTCATTTCATCTCTCTCAAATGTTGATCTATTATCACATACGTATTAAAATATTATCTCCCATGCTGCATGATATGTTGTTTTTATATTCATCCTTTCTTAAATGAACCAAAGGTTTTAGTTGGATTAGATTGTGATTAGTCAAGTTTTCTGATTTCATGATTTCTTAAATTGCGGTCATACGACCTCAATCACTGGAAATAGAATGTCATGAGTATTTCTCTTTACTTGCAATCATAAATTCGGGGAATGTCATCAATTGGTATGTCGGTGATTGCATGATTTCCTGAAAGTCTTTCACAGTCTAATTTGGGCACTAAGTATTTCGTCTAGGTTCAGTGCATGTTTCCAACACTTGATGCTTTATGATTTGGGTATACAGCTTCCACAAGAGCATTTCCTGCAAAGACATGTCTCGGTCCCCACTGGTAAGTCATTTCACTCGAACACAGAATCAATAGGCTGAACATGGAAAGGTTACTGCTAGAATACTTATTAGACTGCGTGGATCTATTCTTTGATATTAAGGAAACAAATACACCGTGTTATTAACTGTACTTCGTTGATGATTCTCAAGTCAGAAAGTACAGGTCTGACTTCCTGTCCTTCAATGCCTGAAAGGATGATCGTATCTGCCAAAAGCACATAGTTAGAAGCACATCGCAGCTCAAACACACACACACCCAGAAATATAAACAAACACAAAGAAACACTCACATGGGCATGATTCTGCATGTTTTAAGTAAACTAACGCATTTTAAGTAAACTACCACTTAAGTTTACTGTTTTAAGTAAACACCACTGTTTTAAGTAAACTAACGCCTTCCCCAGGAGTTTTAAGTGAACTCCCTGGGGAATACAAGGGGACACACCCTATGGTTCATTCTTTAACTGAGTGCTGATATTGGATTGGTGGACCGCGTACCTGATGGGTGGGTGGGGTGTTCGAGGTAGGCGGGGTTGAGTTATATAAGGGCTGATGCGGCCAGATGGCGTGTCATTTGAAGACTCTCTCGGAAGAGATAGCATCTTTCTGCAACGTGCGGTCCCAGCAGAGAAAGCTTGTGATCCTTGCTCCTGGCGACATGGAGGCCGATTCACTCCACTTGGGAGGTGAGTGGCAGTTCAACCACTTTTCAAAACTCACATCTTCTCGGCCAGATGCAGCTTTTGCTGAAATCCAGCGGACTTCTCTACCTGAGAAGTCACCACTGTCATCTGAGACCCATGTCGACCTCTGTGATGGTTTGGCTCCTGTGGCAAGACAGCCTGCCCCTGGGGAGAAGCTTCCTCTCAGTAGCAGGAGACCTGCTGCGGTGGGGGCTGGGCTCCAGAATATGGGAAATACTTGCTATGTGAATGCTTCCCTGCAGTGCCTGACATACACACCACCCCTTGCCAACTACATGCTGTCCCGGGAGCACTCTCAACTTTGTCATCATCACAAGTGCTGCATGCTGTGTACCATGGAAGCTCACATCACACGGGCCCTCCACCGTCCTGGCCACGTCATCCAGCCCTCACAGGCATTGGTTGCTGGCTTCCATCGAGGCAAGCAGGAAGATGCCCATGAATTTCTGATGTTCATTGTGGATGCCATGAAAAGGGCATGCCTTCCCGGGCACAAGCAGGTAGATCATGACTCTGAGGACACCACCCTCATCCACCAGATATTTGGAGGCTGCTGGAGATCTCAAATCAAGTGTCTCCACTGCCAGGGCGTTTCGGACACCTTTGACCCTTACCTGGACATCGCCCTGGATATCCAGGCAGCTCAGAGTGTGAAGCAAGCTTTGGAACAGGTGGTGAAGCCCGAAGAACTCAATGGAGAGAATGCCTATCATTGTGGTCTTTGTCTCCAGAAGGCGCCTGCCTCCAAGACGTTCACTCTACACACTTCTGCCAAGGTCCTCATCCTTGTATTGAAGAGATTCTCCGATGTCACAGGCAACAAACTTGCCAAGAATGTGCAATACCCTGAGTGCCTTGACATGCAGCCATACACGTCTCAGCAGAACACAGGACCTCTTGTCTATGTCCTCTATGCTGTGCTGGTCCATGCTGGGTGGAGTTGTCACAACGGACATTACCTCTCTTATGTCAAAGCTCCAGGAGGCCAGTGGTATAAAATGGATGACGCCGAGGTCACTGCCTGTAGCATCGCTTCTGTCCTGAGTCAACAGGCCTATGTCCTCTTTTACATCCAGAAGAGTCAACTGGAAAGATGCAGTGAGAGTGTGTCAATAGGCAGGGAACCAGGAGCCCTTGGTGCTGAACACAAAGACAGGCGAGCAACGCAAGGAGAGCTCCAGAGAGAACCCTGCCTCCAGGTACCCGACTTGGAGGAGCACTTGGTGGAAAGAGCCACTCAGGAAAGCACCTTAGACCACTGGAAGTTCCTCCAAGAGCAAAACAAAACCAAGCCTGACTTCAACGTCAGAAAAGTCGAATGTACCCTGCCTCCCAACGTGCTTGTGATTCATCCATCAAAATACAAGAGTGGGATGAACAACCGTCATCCTGAACAGCAAAGCTCCCTGCTGAACCTCTCTTCAAGGAACCTGGCACCTCAGGGGTCCATGAACACTGACACGCTCACTTCTCTGCAAGGGAGGACAAGGAGATCCAAAGGGAGGAACAAACACAGCAAGAGGGCTCTGTTTGTGTGCCAGTGATCTCAGGAAAAGTCTCCATGCAAACGCAGGAGTGCATGCGCACACACACTGACACACACACACACATACACGTACACACACACACACCCACGAGGGGGTTCGCGCGCGCGCACACACACACCATCACCTACGCGGTCAATCCGACATAAAGTAATGAGGAGCCCAGGTGTCTGTCTACACAAGAGGGAAAACTGGATAGTGATGGCTGCGTTTCAGGATGAGCCCAGACATGGGAAACATCGAGTTTTGCAGTCGTGAGTCTTCTGAACCTGTGGAGGGATTGTCTGTGTGTTTGTGTTCACGGTAGATGTCATTCAGTGTGAATTTCTGAATATGACATATTGCGGTGTAGGGTTGCGCGTGAGGTTATTGCAGGGGACGGGGTTGACTATTTTCTCTTGGGGTGTGTTTCGTTCGTCAGTTGTTGGTGAGCACCAAAAGTTGAAATTTTGCGAACGTGGGGCTTCCGTGGATCCTTCTCGCTACCTTGAGTAGTGGAAACTGGAACGCATTTGAAGAGAGGAAGGGTGTTCTTCTTTGGAACCTGCCTCGCCGTGTTTACATTACTTGTTGAATGGACGTCAGGCGCCCTAGGACTTGTGCCCTTGGTGGAACCCACAGAATGCTGGAGACAGACAGACAGACACACTTGCCTATTGAATGGTGTCCATTTCCAATGAATTGAAGCAGAAAATCATCCCACTGGTATGTGAGTCATTTGGAAGTAAGTCGTATTGATAATAAAGGAAATCAAACACAGGAGCGTGTGTGTATTCAACTAAAATAAAATCAGCAAGCACTGAAATAAATCGCATTTGGTGTGCATCAAAATGGCGTCTGGGAGATTCCGGGTCAATCGTCCAGCTGCGAAAGGTGCATCTCTGAAGCACAGTCCCTGACCTGCAGTGAGACTTGTTCATCCGAGGTGGTGTTGCAGTGGAAATGATTGTGGGAAATGGCCCCTTCCTTTTGTGCATTCGCTGATTGGATTTCAGGCTCCGTTTCTCGTTCGGTACAGCGATCCAAGTTGACCAACCCGAGAGGAAAGATGTCCAGGGCATAACTCAGGGCTCCATACAACCACAGAATCTTGGGTGCAACCCTGCTCAAGCACACAAATGCGCGTATTAACAGTGTCTCTGTGTGTGACGTGTGTGCAAAGTACAGTGTGATGAGCATGACTGGCAGACAGGTGATCCATTGGGCTCACCTGAAAATCAGTTATGAGCATGAAAGAACACCGACGCCCAGGTCCCCGCTTCAGACATAACACCCACCAGCGTCTTGTGTGAAGCCACGGCATCTGGACTGCTCATGCTTCTGGGGATCATTCTCCTGAAAATGGTGGCTCCTTTCTCCCTGTGGAGCAACTCTCTACGCAGCGCTTCTTTCCTCCCCCAGGACTCATTTCATCGGGCCCGGGAAGCCTTCTGATTCAACACACCTGACCCATGAAAAGGAAAGGGAAAGAAAGGAGGCCAAAGGTCCCACTCTCCTCATTCCACCATCCTCCCTAAAATCATCCTGATTTCATGGGCCCTGAGACAGGGGATGCTTCTGTACACCTCGAGGCCTTGGCGCCTGGCCCAAATGCTATTCTCTTTCTCATTATCTGAAAAATTTTAAGAAAATCCCTAGAGCCAGGATCTTTATTCCTAGTAAGCCGAAAGTCCCAAAGAAACACCCAAATTCTGTCCCTCTTAGTTTGGGAAACAAGTCTACCGTCATCAGCATGACATTTTCCAGCAAAGGTGGTAACTGCAAGTCCACCACACAATGCTTAACTGGAATTGGAAGCAACATCTCAGACGATGAAAAATACATGCAAGAATCCCTAAGACAAATGGTTTATTTTCCCCTTTCTTACTAAAACAACTGCCAGTATTAACAATGGTATGCAAATCTCTTTTAGACGCCCTGCTTTTAAATCTCTATGTTTCTTCCTGAGACGGGGACTCATTCCCATCACCCAGGCATTTACAGTGTTTAATTCTGGTTATATGCTATTCTCAAATTTACAACTATTCATTTCATCTCTCTCAAATGTTGATCTATTATCACATACGTATTAAAATATTATCTCCCATGCTGCGTGATATGTTGTTTTTATATTCATCCTTTCTTAAATGAACCAAAGGTTTTAGTTGGATTAGATTGTGATTAGTCAAGTTTTCTGATTTCATGATTTCTTAAATTGCGGTCATACGACCTCAATCACTGGAAATAGAATGTCATGAGTATTTCTCTTTACTTGCAATCATAAATTCGGGGAATGTCATCAATTGGTATGTCGGTGATTGCATGATTTCCTGAAAGTCTTTCACAGTCTAATTTGGGCACCAAGTATTTCGTCTAGGTTCAGTGCATGTTTCCAACACTTGATGCTTTATGATTTGGGTATACAGCTTCCACAAGAGCATTTCCTGCAAAGACATGTCTCGGTCCCCACTGGTAAGTCATTTCACTCGAACACAGAATCAATAGGCTGAACATGGAAAGGTTACTGCTAGAATACTTATTAGACTGCATGGATCTATTCTTTGATATTAAGGAAACAAATACACCGTGTTATTAACTGTACTTCATTGATGATTCTCAAGTCAGAAAGTACAGGTCTGACTTCCTGTCCTTCAATGCCTGAAAGGATGATCGTATCTGCCAAAAGCACATAGTTAGAAGCACATCGCAGCTCAAACACACACACACCCAGAAATATAAACAAACACAAAGAAACACTCACATGGGCATGATTCTGCATGTTTTAAGGAAACTAACGCATTTTAAGTAAACTACCACTTAAGTTTACTGTTTTAAGTAAACACCACTGTTTTAAGTAAACTAACGCCTTCCCCAGGAGTTTTAAGTGAACTCCCTGGGGAATACAAGGGGACACACCCTATGGTTCATTCTTTAACTGAGTGCTGATATTGGATTGGTGGACCGCGTACCTGATGGGTGGGTGGGGTGTTCGAGGTAGGCGGGGTTGAGTTATATAAGGGCTGATGCGGCCAGATGGCGTGTCATTTGAAGACTCTCTCGGAAGAGATAGCATCTTTCTGCAACGTGCGGTCCCAGCAGAGAAAGCTTGTGATCCTTGCTCCTGGGGACATGGAGGCCGATTCACTCCACTTGGGAGGTGAGTGGCAGTTCAACCACTTTTCAAAACTCACATCTTCTCGGCCAGATGCAGCTTTTGCTGAAATCCAGCGGACTTCTCTACCTGAGAAGTCACCACTGTCATCTGAGACCCATGTCGACCTCTGTGATGGTTTGGCTCCTGTGGCAAGACAGCCTGCCCCTGGGGAGAAGCTTCCTCTCAGTAGCAGGAGACCTGCTGCGGTGGGGGCTGGGCTCCAGAATATGGGAAATACTTGCTATGTGAATGCTTCCCTGCAGTGCCTGACATACACACCACCCCTTGCCAACTACATGCTGTCCCGGGAGCACTCTCAACTTTGTCATCATCACAAGTGCTGCATGCTGTGTACCATGGAAGCTCACATCACACGGGCCCTCCACCGTCCTGGCCACGTCATCCAGCCCTCACAGGCATTGGTTGCTGGCTTCCATCGAGGCAAGCAGGAAGATGCCCATGAATTTCTGATGTTCATTGTGGATGCCATGAAAAGGGCATGCCTTCCCGGGCACAAGCAGGTAGATCATGACTCTGAGGACACCACCCTCATCCACCAGATATTTGGAGGCTGCTGGAGATCTCAAATCAAGTGTCTCCACTGCCAGGGCGTTTCGGACACCTTTGACCCTTACCTGGACATCGCCCTGGATATCCAGGCAGCTCAGAGTGTGAAGCAAGCTTTGGAACAGGTGGTGAAGCCCGAAGAACTCAATGGAGAGAATGCCTATCATTGTGGTCTTTGTCTCCAGAAGGCGCCTGCCTCCAAGACGTTCACTCTACACACTTCTGCCAAGGTCCTCATCCTTGTATTGAAGAGATTCTCCGATGTCACAGGCAACAAACTTGCCAAGAATGTGCAATACCCTGAGTGCCTTGACATGCAGCCATACACGTCTCAGCAGAACACAGGACCTCTTGTCTATGTCCTCTATGCTGTGCTGGTCCATGCTGGGTGGAGTTGTCACAACGGACATTACCTCTCTTATGTCAAAGCTCCAGGAGGCCAGTGGTATAAAATGGATGACGCCGAGGTCACTGCCTGTAGCATCGCTTCTGTCCTGAGTCAACAGGCCTATGTCCTCTTTTACATCCAGAAGAGTCAACTGGAAAGATGCAGTGAGAGTGTGTCAATAGGCAGGGAACCAGGAGCCCTTGGTGCTGAACACAAAGACAGGCGAGCAACGCAAGGAGAGCTCCAGAGAGAACCCTGCCTCCAGGTACCCGACTTGGAGGAGCACTTGGTGGAAAGAGCCACTCAGGAAAGCACCTTAGACCACTGGAAGTTCCTCCAAGAGCAAAACAAAACCAAGCCTGACTTCAACGTCAGAAAAGTCGAATGTACCCTGCCTCCCAACGTGCTTGTGATTCATCCATCGAAATACAAGAGTGGGATGAACAACCGTCATCCTGAACAGCAAAGCTCCCTGCTGAACCTCTCTTCAAGGAACCTGGCACCTCAGGGGTCCATGAACACTGGCACGCTCACTTCTCTGCAAGGGAGGACCAGGAGATCCAAAGGGAGGAACAAACACAGCAAGAGGGCTCTGTTTGTGTGCCAGTGATCTCAGGAAAAGTCTCCATGCAAACGCAGGAGTGCATGCGCACACACACTGACACACACACACACATACACGTACACACACACACACCCACGAGGGGGTTCGCGCCCGCACACACACACACCATCACCTACGCAGTCAATCCGGCATAAAGTAATGAGGAGCCCAGGTGTCTGTCTACACAAGAGGGAAAACTGGATAGTGATGGCTGCGTTTCAGGATGAGCCCAGACATGGGAAACATCGAGTTTTGCAGTCGTGAGTCTTCTGAACCTGTGGAGGGATTGTCTGTGTGTTTGTGTTCACGGTAGATGTCATTCAGTGTGAATTTCTGAATATGACATATTGCGGTGTAGGGTTGCGCGTGAGGTTATTGCAGGGGACGGGGTTGACTATTTTCTCTTGGGGTGTGTTTCATTCGTCAGTTGTTGGTGAGCACCAGAAGTTGAAATTTTGCGAACGTGGGACTTCTGTGGATCCTTCTCGCTACCTTGAGTAGTGGAAACTGGAACGCATTTGAAGAGAGGAAGGGTGTTCTTCTTTTGAACCTGCCTCGCCGTGTTTACATTACTTGTTGAATGGACGTCAGGCGCCCTAGGACTTGTGCCCTTGGTGGAACCCACAGAATGCTGGAGACAGACAGACAGACACACTTGCCTATTGAATGGTGTCCATTTCCAATGAATTGAAGCAGAAAATCATCCCACTGGTATGTGAGTCATTTGGAAGTAAGTCGTATTGATAATAAAGGAAATCAAACACAGGAGCGTGTGTGTATTCAACTAAAATAAAATCAGCAAGCACTGAAATAAATCGCATTTGGTGTGCATCAAAATGGCGTCTGGGAGATTCCGGGTCAATCGTCCAGCTGCGAAAGGTGCATCTCTGAAGCACAGTCCCTGACCTGCAGTGAGACTTGTTCATCCGAGGTGGTGTTGCAGTGGAAATGATTGTGGGAAATGGCCCCTTCCTTTTGTGTATTCGCTGATTGGATTTCAGGCTCAGTTTCTCGTTCGGTACAGCGATCCAAGTTGACCAACCCGAGAGGAAAGATGTCCAGGGCATAACTCAGGGCTCCATACAACCACAGAATCTTGGGTGCAACCCTGCTCAAGCACACAAATGTGCGTATTAACAGTGTCTCTGTGTGTGACGTGTGTGCAAAGTACAGTGTGATGAGCATGACTGGCAGACAGGTGATCCATTGGGCTCACCTGAAAATCAGTTATGAGCATGAAAGAACACCGACGCCCAGGTCCCTGCTTCAGACATAACACCCACCAGCGTCTTGTGTGAAGCCACGGCATCTGGACTGCTCATGCTTCTGGGGATCATTCTCCTGAAAATGGTGGCTCCTTTCTCCCTGTGGAGCAACTCTCTATGCAGCGCTTCTTTCCTCCCCCAGGACTCATTTCATGGGGCCCGGGAAGCCTTCTGATTAAACACACCTGACCCATGAAAAGGAAAGGGAAAGAAAGGAGGCCAAAGGTCACACTCTCCTCATTCCACCATCCTCCCTAACATCGTCCTGATTTCATGGGCCCTGAGACCGGGGATGCTTCTGTACACCTCGAGGCCTTGGCGCCTGGCCCAAATGCTATTCTCTTTCTCATTATCTGAAAAATTTTAAGAAAATCCCTAGAGCCAGGATCTTTATTCCTAGTAAGCTGAAAGTCCCAAAGAAACACCCAAATTCTGTCCCTCTTAGTTTGGGAAACAAGTCTACCTTCATCAGCATGACATTTTCCACCAAAGGTGGTAACTACAAGTCCACCACACAATGCTTAACTGGAATTGGAAGCAACATCTCAGACGATGAAAAATACATGCAAGAATCCCTAAGACAAATGGTTTATTTTTCCCTTTCTTACTAAAACAACTGCCAGTATTAACAATGGTATGCAAATCTCTTTTAGACGCCCTGCTTTTAAATCTCTATGTTTCTTCCTGAGACGGGGACTCATTCCCATCACCCAGGCATTTACAGTGTTTAATTCTGGTTATATGCTATTCTCAAATTTACAACTATTCATTTCATCTCTCTCAAATGTTGATCTATTATCACATATGTATTAAAATATTATCTCCCATGCTGCGTGATATGTTGTTTTTATATTCATCCTTTCTTAAATGAACCAAAGGTTTTAGTTGGATTAGATTGTGATTAGTCAAGTTTTCTGATTTCATGATTTCTTAAATTGCGGTCATACGACCTCAATCACTGGAAATAGAATGTCATGAGTATTTCTCTTTACTTGCAATCATAAATTCGGGGAATGTCATCAATTGGTATGTCAGTGATTGCATGATTTCCTGAAAGTCTTTCACAGTCTAATTTGGGCACTAAGTATTTCGTCTAGGTTCAGTGCATGTTTCCAACACTTGATGCTTTATGATTTGGGTATATAGCTTCCACAAGAGCATTTCCTGCAAAGACATGTCTCGGTCCCCACTGGTAAGTCATTTCACTCGAACACAGAATCAATAGGCTGAACATGGAAAGGTTACTGCTAGAATACTTATTAGACTGCATGGATCTATTCTTTGATATTAAGGAAACAAATACACCGTGTTATTAACTGTACTTCATTGATGATTCTCAAGTCAGAAAGTACAGGTCTGACTTCCTGTCCTTCAATGCCTGAAAGGATGATCGTATCTGCCAAAAGCACATAGTTAGAAGCACATCGCAGCTCCAACACACACACACCCAGAAATATAAACAAACACAAAGAAACACTCACATGGGCATGATTCTGCATGTTTTAAGTAAACTAACGCATTTTAAGTAAACTACCACTTAAGTTTACTGTTTTAAGTAAACACCACTGTTTTAAGTAAACTAACGCCTTCCCCAGGAGTTTTAAGTGAACTCCCTGGGGAATATAAGGGGACACACCCTATGGTTCATTCTTTAACTGAGTGCTGATATTGGATTGGTGGACCGCGTACCTGATGGGTGGGTGGGGTGTTCGAGGTAGGCGGGGTTGAGTTATATAAGGGCTGATGCGGCCAGATGGCGTGTCATTTGAAGACTCTCTCGGAAGAGATAGCATCTTTCTGCAACGTGCGGTCCCAGCAGAGAAAGCTTGTGATCCTTGCTCCTGGCGACATGGAGGCCGATTCACTCCACTTGGGAGGTGAGTGGCAGTTCAACCACTTTTCAAAACTCACATCTTCTCGGCCAGATGCAGCTTTTGCTGAAATCCAGCGGACTTCTCTACCTGAGAAGTCACCACTGTCATCTGAGACCCATGTCGACCTCTGTGATGGTTTGGCTCCTGTGGCAAGACAGCCTGCCCCTGGGGAGAAGCTTCCTCTCAGTAGCAGGAGACCTGCTGCGGTGGGGGCTGGGCTCCAGAATATGGGAAATACTTGCTATGTGAATGCTTCCCTGCAGTGCCTGACATACACACCACCCCTTGCCAACTACATGCTGTCCCGGGAGCACTCTCAACTTTGTCATCATCACAAGTGCTGCATGCTGTGTACCATGGAAGCTCACATCACACGGGCCCTCCACCGTCCTGGCCACGTCATCCAGCCCTCACAGGCATTGGTTGCTGGCTTCCATCGAGGCAAGCAGGAAGATGCCCATGAATTTCTGATGTTCATTGTGGATGCCATGAAAAGGGCATGCCTTCCCGGGCACAAGCAGGTAGATCATGACTCTGAGGACACCACCCTCATCCACCAGATATTTGGAGGCTGCTGGAGATCTCAAATCAAGTGTCTCCACTGCCAGGGCGTTTCGGACACCTTTGACCCTTACCTGGACATTGCCCTGGATATCCAGGCAGCTCAGAGTGTGAAGCAAGCTTTGGAACAGGTGGTGAAGCCCGAAGAACTCAATGGAGAGAATGCCTATCATTGTGGTCTTTGTCTCCAGAAGGCGCCTGCCTCCAAGACGTTCACTCTACACACTTCTGCCAAGGTCCTCATCCTTGTATTGAAGAGATTCTCCGATGTCACAGGCAACAAACTTGCCAAGAATGTGCAATACCCTGAGTGCCTTGACATGCAGCCATACATGTCTCAGCAGAACACAGGACCTCTTGTCTATGTCCTCTATGCTGTGCTGGTCCATGCTGGGTGGAGTTGTCACAACGGACATTACCTCTCTTATGTCAAAGCTCCAGGAGGCCAGTGGTATAAAATGGATGACGCCGAGGTCACTGCCTGTAGCATCGCTTCTGTCCTGAGTCAACAGGCCTATGTCCTCTTTTACATCCAGAAGAGTCAACTGGAAAGATGCAGTGAGAGTGTGTCAATAGGCAGGGAACCAGGAGCCCTTGGTGCTGAACACAAAGACAGGCGAGCAACGCAAGGAGAGCTCCAGAGAGAACCCTGCCTCCAGGTACCCGACTTGGAGGAGCACTTGGTGGAAAGAGCCACTCAGGAAAGCACCTTAGACCACTGGAAGTTCCTCCAAGAGCAAAACAAAACCAAGCCTGACTTCAACGTCAGAAAAGTCGAATGTACCCTGCCTCCCAACGTGCTTGTGATTCATCCATCAAAATACAAGAGTGGGATGAACAACCGTCATCCTGAACAGCAAAGCTCCCTGCTGAACCTCTCTTCAAGGAACCTGGCACCTCAGGAGTCCATGAACACTGACACGCTCACTTCTCTGCAAGGGAGGACCAGGAGATCCAAAGGGAGGAACAAACACAGCAAGAGGGCTCTGTTTGTGTGCCAGTGATCTCAGGAAAAGTCTCCATGCAAACGCAGGAGTGCATGCGCACACACACTGACACACACACACACATACACGTACACACACACACACCCACGAGGGGGTTCGCGCGCGCGCACACACACACCATCACCTACGCAGTCAATCCGACATAAAGTAATGAGGAGCCCAGGTGTCTGTCTACACAAGAGGGAAAACTGGATAGTGATGGCTGGGTTTCAGGATGAGCCCAGACATGGGAAACATCGAGTTTTGCAGTCGTGAGTCTTCTGAACCTGTGGAGGGATTGTCTGTGTGTTTGTGTTCACGGTAGATGTCATTCAGTGTGAATTTCTGAATATGACATATTGCGGTGTAGGGTTGCGCGTGAGGTTATCGCAGGGGACGGGGTTGACTATTTTCTCTTGGGGTGTGTTTCATTCGTCAGTTGTTGGTGAGCACCAGAAATTGAAATTTTGCGAACGTGGGACTTCTGTGGATCCTTCTCGCTACCTTGAGTAGTGGAAACTGGAACGCATTTGAAGAGAGGAAGGGTGTTCTTCTTTTGAACCTGCCTCGCCGTGTTTACATTACTTGTTGAATGGACGTCAGGCGCCCTAGGACTTGTGCCCTTGGTGGAACCCACAGAATGCTGGAGACAGACAGACAGACACACTTGCCTATTGAATGGTGTCCATTTCCAATGAATTGAAGCAGAAAATCATCCCACTGGTATGTGAGTCATTTGGAAGTAAGTCGTATTGATAATAAAGGAAATCAAACACAGGAGCGTGTGTGTATTCAACTAAAATAAAATCAGCAAGCACTGAAATAAATCGCATTTGGTGTGCATCAAAATGGCGTCTGGGAGATTCCGGGTCAATCGTCCAGCTGCGAAAGGTGCATCTCTGAAGCACAGTCCCTGACCTGCAGTGAGACTTGTTCATCCGAGGTGGTGTTGCAGTGGAAATGATTGTGGGAAATGGCCCCTTCCTTTTGTGTATTCGCTGATTGGATTTCAGGCTCCGTTTCTCGTTCGGTACAGCGATCCAAGTTGACCAACCCGAGAGGAAAGATGTCCAGGGCATAACTCAGGGCTCCATACAACCACAGAATCTTGGGTGCAACCCTGCTCAAGCACACAAATGCGCGTATTAACAGTGTCTCTGTGTGTGACGTGTGTGCAAAGTACAGTGTGATGAGCATGACTGGCAGACAGGTGATCCATTGGGCTCACCTGAAAATCAGTTATGAGCATGAAAGAACACCGACGCCCAGGTCCCCGCTTCAGACATAACACCCACCAGCGTCTTGTGTGAAGCCACGGCATCTCGACTGCTCATGCTTCTGGGGATCATTCTCCTGAAAATGGTGGCTCCTTTCTCCCTGTGGAGCAACTCTCTACGCAGCGCTTCTTTCCTCCCCCAGGACTCATTTCATCGGGCCCGGGAAGCCTTCTGATTCAACACACCTGCCCCATGAAAAGACAATGGAAAGAAACGGGGCCAAAGGTCACAGTCCTCTCATTCCACCATCCTCCCTAAAATCATCCTGATTTCATGGGCCCTGAGGCCAGCGTGTTTCTTTACACCTCGCCGAGGCCTTGGCGCCGGGCCTAAAATCTGCCCCGTTTCTCACTCTCTAAGACATTTGGACAAAATCCCTGGAGCCAGGATCTTCATTCCTGGTAAGCCAAAGGACTTGAAGACACACCCAAATTCTTCCCCTCCTAGTTTGGGGATCATGTCTATGTTCATCAGCATGACATTTTCCACCAAATGTGGGAACTGCCAGTCCACCACACAATGCCTAACTGGAAACGGAGGCAACATCGCAGATCTTGAACAATCCATGCAAGAATCCATGAGATAAAAGCCTTCTTTTCGCCTTTTCCTCCTGAAACAAGGGCCAGTAGTAACAATGGTGTACAAACCTCTGTTCCACTCCCTGCTTTTAAATATCTCTGTTTGTTCTTGAGACAGGGCGCCCCACTCCCGTCACCCAGGCTTTTCCAGTGTTTAATTCTGGTTGTTTGCTTTCGTCAAATTTACAACTTTTTATTGCATCTCTCTCAAATGTTGATCCATTATCACATACATATGAAAACGTCATCTCCCATGCTGTGTGATATGTGGTTTTTATTTTCATCCTTTGTTAAAGGAACCGAAGGTTTTAGTTGGCATAGCTTCCGATTACTCAAGTTTCTTGATTTCATGATTTCTTCAATTGCCTTCGTACGTCCCCAACCACCGGAAATAGAATGTCATGAGTATTTCTCTCTTCTTGCAATCATAAATTCGGGGAATGTCATCAATCAGCCTCTCGATGATCACATGATTACCCGAAAGACTTTCACCGTCTAAATTGTGCACTGAGTATTTCGTCTAACTTCAGTGCATGTTTCCAACACTCGATGCTTTATGATTTGGGTATCTAGCTCCCACCAGAGCACTTCCTGCAAAGACTTATCTTGTTCCACACTGGCAAGTCATTTCACTCGGATATAGAATCAAGAGGCTGAACATGGAAAAAATCAAGAGGCTGCAATGTCTATTGGATTCATCGGATCCCTCCATTGTTATTAAGGAAGCAAATACGCTGTGTTAATTACTGTACTTCCTTGACTGTACTCAAGTCAGAAAGCGCACTTCCGACTTCCTGTCCTTCAGTCGCCGAAAGGATGATGGTATCTGCCAAACGCACATACGTGGAAGTACATCCCAGCACAAACACACACACACACAGACATAAACACACACAGAGACACACTCACGCGGGCGTGCTTGCTAGTGCTCGTGTGCTCTCGCCTGCGCGCACGCACGCACGCACACACACACACACATGCAAGCATACACACACTGTTTCATACGTACACAATTCTTCCCTGGCATTGTTTTACCTAAACTAAGGCAAATGTGTGGCCACTGTCCTAAGCCTTGGTTACACCTGCACCACAGCCTGACCAACAGACACAAACAAACACAGGCCTCTCCTTTTTCCCATGGTCAAAATTAGGAAGCCTATGACGATGGTTTCTGACAAAGAAGGAACACAGATATCTTGTGAATGAGAACATCAAAAGCACTGAGTTTTGTATGTTAATTGACACAAGTCCAGATATTCAATTCCCTCACTGATTTTAAAACACAGGGATCCCTGACTCTGCCCACATGTGGAATATGATTTCTACCTGTAGATAAACACTGTGGGATTTCTCAGAATGTATTATCTCAGCTTTATGCCCTAGCAATGTTTCTCCAACACCAATCACAGCCTTCTGAAGCCTTATTCCACTTTTACTTTCTCTCAATTTCGACTTTTGTATTTCCCCTTGGAACTCGGAAATCAATCAAGTAAGAATCTGTTTTAGGGTCAAGTGCGGTTGCTCTCACCTGTAATTCCAGCACTTTGGGAGGCCAAGGCAGGTGGATCAGCTGAGGTTAGGAGTTTGAGACCAGCCTGGCCAAAATGGTGAAACCCCATTTCTACTAAAAATACACAAATTAGCTGGGCATGGTGGTGCTTGCCTGTAATCCCAGCTACTCAGGAGTGTGAAGCAGGAGAATTGCTTGAACCCAGGAGACAATTACAGTGAGCCGAGATCCTAACCCTGCACTCCAGCCAGGGCGACAGAGCAAGACTCTGTATCACCAAAAAAAAAAAAAAAAAAAAAATGTGTTTTATAATGGGGATAATCCATTCAGGAATTTATTTCACTTGGAGGGTCAACACTCGCATCCTGCTGATGTGGCCCTTAAAATCCCCTGCATCAGAAATTCACAGCAGTACCCTGGGTCATGGTGTTTCTGTCCTGTGTATACAGTCACAATCCTCTACGATGCTCAGAAAATACAAAATGACTTAGGGCTGAGAGAAATTTAGCAGCTCAGTCTGATATTTTACTAAGGTAGTATCTAAAATTCCTGCAATCATGGTTCATATTAGTCTCCGTTAGTTGCAATTTCTCTGATTATCATGATACATATTTGCTGAGAAATACTGATGTCCATGTGTATCTTCATACATAGATATGTAGGTATATAGATGGGTATGTTTATATGAATGCATGTGTTTGAGATGGCAGAAAACATGCATGTATTATTTCCCTGCTAAAAATATAAAAATAATTAAATATATTTTATGTACCACTGATAATTATGTGTCATAAAAAATTAACTGACCCATTTGTACATGAAGTCCAGGAAAAATAAAAAGGGTAACTTTGTATTAATTGTGACATTGTGCTTACAGATATACATAAATTTCCTTATTTAACCCTTATAATAACCCTGCTGATTATAGTTTATTTACTAGTTTAATAAATGATCAACAAAGTTTGAAAAATATGACAAAATTACAAAATTAGAAAATGACACAGCAATACTTTTAATTATATTCTGCCTTGTCACTGCCTCTTCTTGCTTTTTTACAAAATTACTCCCCTAACCAAGGTTCTCTATGATTCTGGGGACTCCAGGATTAAGACCCCAGTTCCCAAACTTCACTGTGTCTATTTTTACTGCCACATTTTAATACACATTTACAGACTTCAACAAGCACTTTTCAGTATCAACTTTTTTCTTATTCCTTGGACTATTTCCTACATCTGTTCATCAAGACTCCAGTAACATACGACTCCATCTGCCTGTCCCTTCCATGAATGTACCTGACAGTACATGTATTATGTTGTCTATAATTCAAGCAGAACAGATATCCCTTCAAAAAAATAAGGTATTAGAGAATGCCTACAAAGCTTCAGTGAAACCAGCTGTAACCCTTAATATTATTACCATGTAAACTCTTCCTTGAATATCAAAATAAGATTTGGACTTTAGAGAATATTTGTGTGTGATTATAATCCAAACATGAACTAAAAGTAATTTAAACGGTCATATAGAGACTGTCCCAGGGACAAAAAAGGACAAATATTATAAGAATATTAAAGTGCACTTATTTTCTAAAGGACTCTTGTGTGGAATCTATAAAAACTATTTCAAGATATAGAGATTAAATATATTTCAAAACACATACATACACAAGCAATCTTTAGCATAAATTTTTTCAAACTTATGTTATGGGTCTAAAATTTTCATTAATTCATGGAAAAAATGTATTGACAAACTTCTCACCAGAGCAGGAATAACAACTTACGTATTTGGTGACTGCAAGATGAGAGCCTGCACAGCTTAGTATCTCCCTCCAGATCTCTCTCTCTCTCTCTCCTTTTTTGTTTTTTGACAGAGTTTCGCTTTTGTTGCCCAGGCTGGAGTGCAATGGTGAAATCTCAGCTCACTGCCACCTCCACTTCCCAGGTTCAAGCTATTCTCCTGCCTCAGCCTTCCAAGTAGCTAGGAGGACAGGCATGCGCCACCACGCTTGGCTAATTTTGTATTTTCAGTCGAGATGGGGTTTCTCCATTTTGGTCAGGCTGGTCTGGAACTCCTGACCTCAGGTGATCCACCCACCTCAGCCTCTCAAAGTGCTGGGATTACAGGCGTGAGCCACAGCGCCCGGCCCAGATCTCTTAAAAAGACATGAGGAAGGAGCCATTCTGCATCCTCAATATTACCTTAATATTTTAAGGACATCCATAACAATTAAGAGGCTGACTTGTGACTTCCTAGCCCTTTCAGGGCTATTTAGGCACACCTTAGTGAAGTATTAGGAATGCAGTGTTAGGTCTCAGGTTCCTGGACACCAAAACCATGTTCTCCAACAGATCTTCAGTACAAATAGCTAATGTCTATATTCTTTTGCCTGTCTTTTCCCTTCCTTTTAATTCAGAATTGTGGTCTCGAAAAGTGCTATCATTTAGTAGATTCTCTCAATTTTCAACACCAGCACTAAACAGTGTTGAGTAACATCTCAGGTGCTAGGGAAACAGCAGCTGACATTCTAGCAATGCACAAATAGAAAAGAAAAGATCACCACAGAGTAAAAGAGAATAGATTTTTTAAAAGTATGAAACCAAAACGAATATATATCAGATTACACTATAAATGGAAAATCCTATTATCTTGACTGGATTGCAAGTCAAAACCTCCCATGGCCTCCAACATCCAATATATTCAAAGCAGTTCAGGAATGGTGAAAGTGGAATGGAATTTAAAATTATTCTAAGGTTGCATGTGTGAAAGCACCATGCCCTGAAACAAAATATTTATTTTTAAAGTGCATAATGAACACTGCATACAAAGTTTGTATAACAAGAGAGAGAAAAAATCTCACATTTTAAAAAAAGGAATATGCAACATATTCACATATAACAAAATAAAATTAAACTAAAATAACAGCAATGGAAGACACAATCTGATCTCTGAAAATCAAGGGAGAAATCTCTATTAAATAAACTTGACACAATTTTTAAAGTAAGTTATGAAAAATAGTAATATCTGAATATAGTATGTAAAAGTACCAACACAATAAAGCTAAAACAATATCCGTGGAAAAATTATTTGCTGTATATTATTTTTAAAAAATGATCTAAGTACTTTCCCCAAGAAGGTAGATGAATGAAATTTTAAAATTGCCTCAGAAATTCTGTGAAACGAAATGAATATAGAGAAGCAGAATATAATTTAACTATAAAGCACACAAATAGAATTTAAAAATAAGGCCGGGCACAGTGGCTCATACCTGTAATTCCAGCACTTTGGGAGGCGGAGGCAGGCGGATCACCTGAGGTCAGGAGTTTGAGATCAGCCTGACCAACATGGAGAAACCCCGTCTCTACTAAAAATAGAAAGAAAGAAAAAAAAAAAAAAACCAGGCGGGCGTGGTGGCACATGCCTGTAATCCCAGCTACTAGGGAGGCTTAGGCAGGAGAATCGCTTGAACCTGGGAGGTGGAGGTTGCAGTGAGCTGAGATCACGCCATTGCACTCCAGCCTGGGCAACAAGAGCAAAACTCTGTCTCAAAGAAATAAAAAATAAAAAAAATAATAATAAGTGGCAGCCAACATGCCCAACATGATTTTCTGTGATGAAAGAAATTCTCTGCATCTACATTATCCAATGCAGTAACTACCACACATATGTAGTTACAGAATTTCTAATTTGGCCACCAATTTGGCTATTACTACTAAAGACAAGCCATTTAGTTATTTAATTATAATTAATTTACAGTTTATAGCCACATGTGACTAGTAGTTACTCTATTGGTCAATGCAGATCTAGCATCTTGGAGAAGGCAGTTAAAATAATGAGATATGGTCAAAACAAAAATGGAAAAGGCACACAAATAGTGAACACAGAATATGAGAATGTGAAGTAACAATTCACACAGTAAAATTTACTAATGAGATGCTGCCTTGATGGGACACATGTCTAATGATATTCAAGGCTTGTCTTGTTACAGGTAGAAGAGCAGGAGCAGGGCAGGAGAGGGCTCTTCCCCTACCCACTAGAAATGTCAGGTGATGGCCTGTTAATGATCACTTTGCCTCTCTAAAAACGATAATTAGGCAGCGCCAGAGAGAGGCCATTTCATGGTGGTCTACACCTGTTAACATCAAAAACGTTAATTAAATGCAGACCCCAGGAAGAAGCAACTTCTTGGGCATTCATGTTAAGAGACAAAAATGGCAAAGTATAATCTTCCGGGGACACACTCCACTGGAAAAGGAAAGAAAGCCTCAGATGGACACGCATATAACTCCCTAAACACACCGTGCATGCTCAATTCCAAAGGGTAAGGAAAGCACTGTGCATGCCGGAAACTCTCCCTAAAGAAAGAATCATGGGAAAGAGGCAAGGCCATCCCAGGATCAAGGTTAAAGGCCCTTCTCTTTTCTCTCTTGGACCTTCAGGCATCCACTTGGGTCTCTTCCAAGAGAATTTTCCTTTCCTTTCTGTTCTAAAGGCTTTTAAAATAAACTTCCACTCCTGCTCTGAAACTTAGTCTCTTTTTCCGCTGTACGCTCCTCAGTCGAATTCTTTCTTCTGAGGAGGCAAGGACTGAAGTTGCTTACGGACCCATGCAGATATGCTGCCAGTAACTCGAATCTCTTCTACTGGTAACAGTATCATTGTAAGGGAATGAGGCCAGTTCACTTCTCAGTGCTCGGAGAACTCACCAAAAATAAAAAGTTGGAGGATGCTGTGAACTTATCTACCTTCCAAGGCAAGTCCCACAAGCAAGCAGCAAGACTCTCCTCCCCCAAGATCTTAAACTCTTCTGATGCTCCTTCTCTGGGAAAACGCATCCTCTGATTGGCTTCCCCTTATATAGGAAAAAACAATTAATAAACCTAATTAGCACTACATTCCAAGAGACATGCCCTGACTGCACAGATACTGAACCTAATCAAAACTTCATTCTGGAGACACACCCAGGTCAATTTGATTGGATTTTTGAGACAACTACTAAAAACCCCACATAAACTTGGAAACCAAATGGTTAAGGCTATTTTGAAGGAAAAATAGGAAGATTCATTCCTTTTTTCATTCATAAGTACTTTTTTTTTTTTTTTTTGAGATGGAGTCTTGCTCTGTTGCCCAGACTAGAGCGCAGTGGTACCATCTCGGCTCTCTGCAAGCTCCACCTCCCGGGTTCACGCCATTCTCCTGCCTCAGCCTCCCAAGTAGCTGGGACTACAGACGCCTGATACCACGTCCGGCTATTTTTTTGTATTTTTTTTTAATAGAGACGGAGTTTCACCCGTGTTAGCCGGGGTGATCTCCATCTCCTGACCTCGTGATCCGCCCACCTCGGCCTCCCAAAGTGCTGGGATTACAGGCGTGGGCCACTGCATCTGGCCTCATAAGTACTTTTGAGTATATTGTATGTACTAGAAAGCATTCGCAGTCATGGGGTACAGCAAGAAACCAGACAAACTAGAGTCTTATGGAGACTCTATATTCTAAAATTATTTGGGAGTAAACTGGACTTGAAAACAAATGAAAAGTGAATAGATATAAGAAGTTTCAATATTCATGATGATGTAAAAAAGTAAAATATATTACAGAAGTGAAGTCAGGAAGTGTTACGGGTCATATGGTACTTTTAAGGCCATTGGTATCCTCTGAAATTCAAGCAGGCTGAAGACATTTGCATAACTAAAAGGAAAGCAGATACTAATAGAAGACAGTGAAGAGCCTGAAAGGCATTTCAGAGACCTTGGCTGGTGGCAGCCCCTCCCTTCAAAGGTCTGGAGGCTTATAAGGGAAGACTGATTTTGTGGGCTGGGCCTAGGGCTGCACCACCCCAGGCAAGCGCAGGACAGTGCTCGCAGCATTCTACCTCCCAACCCCTCCAGCTCCAGCCATGGCTAAGAAGGCCCCAAACACAGTTTGGATCACTGCTTTGAGGGTGCAAGCCATAAGCCTTGGCAATTTCCATGGGATATTAAACCTGCAGTTGCACAAAGTACAGGAATGCACTGCTGATAAAGACATACCCGAGACTGGGCAATTTACAAAAGAAAGAAGCTTAATTGGACTTACAGTTCCACATGGCTGGGAGGAGGCATAAGGCGAAAGGCATGTTGTACATCACAGCAGGCAAGTGAGAGAATGAGAGCCAAGCAAAACTGGTTTCGCCTTATCAAACCATCAGAACTCATAAGACTTATTCACTACGACGAGAACGATATGGGAGAAACTGCCCCCATGATTCAATTATTTCCCACTGGGTCCCCCCACAACATGTGGGAATTGTGGGAGTACAATTTGAGGTGAGATTTGGACGGGGACACAGAGCCAAACCATATCAGAAGCCTTCACCTGGATTTCAAAAGATGTATGGAAAAGCCTGTATGTCCAGTAGAAGCCTGCTGGGGTGGAGACCTCATGACAAATGTCTACTACAGCAGTGCAGAGGGAGAATATGGGGTAGGAGCCCCCACAGAGTCCCCACTGGGGCACTGCTTAGTGGAGCTCTGAGAAGATGGCCACCATCCTCCAGACCCCAGAATGATAGATCCACTGACAGCTTGCACCCTGAGCCTGGAAAAGCTGCAGGCACTCAACGCTAGCCCTTTACAGCAGCCAGGGGGACTGACCCTTGTATCCAAAAGAAAATAAATTGTTCTACCATAAAGACATGTGCACTCATATATTTATCATAGCATTATTTGCAATAGCAAAGACTTGAATATTTCCTCTATCATTGGATAGAGAAAATATAATTATTTTCTCTATCATTGGATAGAGAAAATGTAGTATACGTACACCATGGAATACTATGCAACCATTTAAAAAATTATGTCCTTTGCACCAACATGGATGCAGCTAGAGGCCATTATTCTAAAATAATGCAGGAAGAAAAAACCAAATACCATATGTTCTTAGTTATAAGTAACAACAAAGCACTGATTGCACATGGATGTAAAGATGGGAACATGGATACTGGGGACTACAAGAAGGGGAAGGGAAGGTGGGGACCAAGACCTGAAAAACATATACACCATGAAATATGTTTTCTACCTGGGTTACAAGATCATTCATACTCCAAGCCTCAGCATCACACAATGTGCCAATGTAAAACCCTGCACATGCATTCAGTGAATCTAAAATAAAAGTTGAAATTATTTTTAAATAGGCGAAGATCTGAAAAAACGTTTCCCAGAAGAAGAGATACAAATGGCCAACAAATATATGACAAAATTCTTACCATCTCTAATTGTCAGGGGGATGCAAATAAAAACCACCATGAAATGTCACCTGACACCTCTTAGAATAGCTGTTATCGAAAAGATGAGTAGCAAGTATTAGTGAGGATGTGGATAAAAGATAACCCTTGTATACTCGTGGCGGAAATACAAACTACTATGGCCATTTTGGATAATAGTATGAAGGTTTCTCAAAAAATTTTTAAATAAAACTACCTGCTGATGAGGCTGTTGAGATATAGGAACACTTTTACACTGTTGGTGGAATGTAAATTAGTTCAACCATTGTGGAAGACAGTATGGTGATTCCTCAAAGACCTAGAACCAGAAATATCACTTGATCCAGCAATCTCATTACTGTGTATATACCCAAAGGAATATAAATCATTCTGTTATAAAGATGCATGCACACACATGTTCATTGCAGCACTAGTCACAACAGCAAAGACATGGAATCAACCCAAATGTCCATCAATGATAGACTGGATAAAGAAAATGTGGTACATATACACCATGAAATACTATGCAGCCATAAAAGGGAATGAGATCATGTCCTTTGCAGGGACATAGATGGAGCTGAAAGCCATTATCCTCAGCAAACTTACCCGGGAACAGAAAATCAAACACTGCATGTTCTCACTGACAAGTGGAAGCAGAACAATGAGAACACATGGATACTGAGAGGGGAACAACACACACTGGGACCTGTTGGGAGGCAGGTGGAGGGAGAGTATCAGGATAAATGGGTAATACATATATGCATTGGAATATTATTCAGTGTTACATAATAATGAATCCCTGTCATTTATGACAACATGGGTAGACTTCGAGGGCATTACGTTATATGAAATAGGCCAGCCACAGAATGACAATTACTATATGATTTCACTTGCATTTGAAATCTAAAATAGACAAACTCACAAAAGCAGAGAGTAGAATGGTGGTTGCCAGGGGCTGTGGTGCAGGGGAAATGGGTAGATGTGGTTAGAACACAAAGTTTCACATATACCATATAAGTAAGTTCTGGAGGTCTCATTTACAGCACAGTGCTTATAGCTAAGAATACTGTATTGCATACTGAAAATTTGCTAAAAGGGTGGATTTTGTGTTCTTACCAAAATTTCTTACCAGTAATAATAATAATAATGATGATGGGGGAGACTTTGGGAGGTGAAGGATATGTTTATAATCTTAAGGGTAGTGGTGTTCATAATGTATACTTATCCCCAGACTCACTGAGATGCATACCTTAAACATGCACAGCTTTTTAAATGTAATCATAGCTCAACAAATTGAGTTAAAAAAAAGGGGGGGGGGTTGGTTAAAAAATGTAAAAGGAGGGGTAGATGTTCCCTTGTTTTTCTCTCTTGGCTATTTTCTTTCCTGCTGTCTGAAATTAAAAAATAATAGGTGGGTATTTAGCAGCCAAACTGGAGCCTCTTCTAAAGTACAGCAGAGCAGACAGCTGGAAGGGGCCTGCGTCCCTAATGAATTTGGCAAGCATCTGTACCAGCCATGATAGGTGTAACTATAGATTTAAGTGAGAAAGAAATAAACTTCTGCCTCGTTTAAGCCACTTTGTTCAGACATTAATTTCATATGCATATAGAGAATATATGCTCCTTACGAGTAGGAAAAATGTTTATGCCATATGGTTCATAATGGGTGTTCAGCAATGTAGGATGATCCTGATTATGATGACAATGGTGACAAACAGCATGAAATAATAAGGAATGAAAAAAAGTGGTTTGGGTTAATAGTTGTATATAGATACTTTATTTAAAGATTCTGCTGCTAATATCATTCAATGTATTTGTATCCCGGTGGGAGTTTTATTAGATGTAGACTAAGAAAGTTTACATTATTTAATGAAAAATACTAGATCAATTTTTAAAAACAGTAAAAATATCATGAGATGGAACTACGCATCTATATTGCAAAGCAACTCTCCCAGTTGTTTTATGCATAGTAATTATTCAGAATCCCCTGATCTAGATCCAACAGATCTCAATCTTTGTAGGTGCTATCAAGGAAGCACCTAAGGAAGACAATTTTCCTGACTCTATCCATACCTCCAGTTAGTAATAGATCTGGAGATCTAGAACCCAAATCCAGACCTCCTGCTTCCATGTGCAGTGGTCTTTCGCTGTTCTGTTTTGTTCCACTTGGTGAAGAGGATTTGAGAATAAATGGCCTCATGATTCAAATCCCTCCTCTGCTCTGAGGAATATAGCATTGTCCTAGCAAGCAAGAAGCTCATACAGTAGTGGAAGAGGCAAATATACATTCACTAATCTAACATACAAGGCAGTAAGCACCGTAACATCAACAAAGCACTTTGGGGTTTCAGACCAGGAGCAAGTGGGGTGATTAATTCTTAGCAGGGCTAGTAAAGTCTGGGAAGTGTTCGCTAAAAAAATGTCTGATCATTAACGAAAGCAACTGGTTTCTCAACACAGTCTAACTTATTGTAACAATATAAATGGTTGTTTGTTCATAAACTTTCATCTTTTGCCAAAATGTTTGTAGCTTATATTCCCATTTAACAAGGTTTTCTGGCCAAAACTGTGCACCCACGTCAGTCCTCCCATAAAAGCAATTTTGCATGCATAGAACACCTCTATCTATGAATATCCCTAATGAGGTACAGAAAGACTCTTATTATCCAAACAGAGACATTCCACTGGTGCTGGAGAGCCACAGACGGAAGTTTTCTCTGCCTCCTGGAAATGAAGCCAAACTTTCTTCTTTCTTCAGCCATGAGGATTCCTGTCCTCCTCTTCACCATTTTCTTGTTTATGAGCCAAGTTCTACCAGGTAACAAAATAAACTTAGTAAGAACGGAGTGCCTAACACCTTGCAGGGATTCAGTACTTGAAGAGAAATCACCATCATCTATGACCAGATAGGGGATCTCATAGGAAATCTGGAAGACACACCAGTCTCTGGCTCCCTGGTTAGGCCGAGTTCTGTCCAACCCACCTATACAGGCCCCACACACCCAGTGCCCACCAGGCTCCTGTCAGCCAGGAGGACCAGTGCTCATCCCCTGAAATATCCGTGGGAGCCTGCATCCCACAGGGACTCACATCTGGGGGTCTACCTCCATGGGGGCCTCTTGGTTGTGGTGGCAGGGGCGGGGGAGTAGTTGACCTCCAGCCCTCCCATCCTGGCCACTGTATTTTGTGGGGATCATTCAGTCCTGGGAGCTTCCTGGGGACCCCAGAAGGAAGAGAACAGGGTGGTCATGGCAGCCTCAGCCCCAGGCTCTGGGTCAGAAGTTGATAACGACCAATTCAGAGCAACCACTGAATTCAAGCCTCTTACAGATACACGAGAAGTTGGCGAAAAACTGAATGTCGACCATTCTATGGTCATCCAGCATTTGAAGCCAATTGGAAAGCTGAAAAATCTTGATAAGTGGGTGCCTCATGAGCTGACCAAATATTTTAAAAATCATCCTTTGGAGTGTCATCTTTTCTTATTCTATGAAACAATGAAACATTTCTTGATCAGATTGTGACATGCCATGAAAAGTGGATTTCATACAACTGCCAGCTCACTGGTTGGACTAAGAAGAAGCTCCAAACCACTTCCCAAAGTCAAACTTGTACCAAAAAAAGGTCATGGTCACTGTTTGGTGGTCAGCTGCCAGCCTTCTGGCAGTTTTTGAATCCACTACAGTTTTTGAATCCTGGTGAAATCATTACATCTGAGGAGTATGCCAAGTTAATCGATGAGATGCATGGAAAACTGCAGCACCTGGAGCTGGCACTGGTCAACATGAAGGGCCCAGTTCTCCACAACCCATGACCACATGTCATACAACCAGGGCTTCAAAAGTTGAATAAACTGGGCTATGAAGTTTTGTCTCATGTGCCATGTTCATCTGACCTCTCGCCAACCAACTACCACTTCTTGAAGCATCTTGACAACTTTTTGCAGGGAAAACACTTACACAACCAGCAGGATGAAGAAAATGCTTTCCAAGAGTTCATCGAACGCTGAAAGCAGGGAATAAACAAGTTTATTTCTCATTGACAAAAATGTGTTCAATGTAATGGTTTCTTTTCTTTTTTTAAGACCGAGTCTCACTCTGTCACCCAGGCCAGAGTGCAAAGGTGCAATCTCGGCTCACTGCAACCTCTGCCTCCTGGGTTCAAGAGATTCTCCTGCCTAGCCTCTTGAGTAGCTGGGATTACAGGCACATGCCACCACACCCGGCTACTTTTTGTGTTTTTAGTAGAGACGGGATTTCACCACGTTGGTCAGGCTGGTCTCAAACTCCTGACCTCGTGATCCGCCCGCCTCAGCCTCCCAAAGTGCTGGGATTACAGGCGTGAGCCACTGTGTCCAGTCCATTGTAATGGGTTCTATTTTGATTAATAAAGATGTGTTGCAGCCTAATTATAAAAATTTAAAATTCACGGTCCAAAACCACAATTACTTTGGCACCAACCTAATAATAGAAGAATTAAAAGAGGCCTTTATATTAGAGAACCCATGGATGATAAAATAATAAAGAATATTACAATCTCCATAACCCACAAACTTGGTAACTTAGACCAACTGGATGAATTAAAAGACACAATCTATTAATACTAAAACATAGGAGAAATAGGTCATCTAAATATATTGATAACTATTTTAAAAATGGAATCAATACCTAATAACCTTACAGAAAACCTATAGATTCCAAAAATCTGACATTCTGACATGTTATTCTAACTGGTAGGATTCGGGGATTTCCATTTTGATAAGAACATAGGTGAGTCGCACACACTGACTTTTACTGCTCATTGGTCAGGAAACCTATGTCCACCATAGGATACTGCAGAGCGATGTGTTTTGGAGAATTTAGCAAGATAATATGATTTTCAGAGTTAAAGGAAGACAACCTGTTTTATGTACAGTAATTCCTCATAATATCACAGGGGATACCATACTTAAATTTTGGGGTATCCCCAGGTATAATTCTTATTTGAGCCACATGTGAATTTCAGACACGGAGGCTGCCCAACTTTGGTGGCTTGCAAGAGATGTGGAAGTTAATTCACAAGCTACTTTGTGGAGGCATAAAATTCAATGAGCACTCATTTAGCATTTTATTTGAAATACTATTTTTGTAAAGTTTGCATTTCCAATTAGGTGAAATTTTAAACCTGTTTCAGTTCTTATCCACTTTTTTTTTTTTTTTCCCTGAGATGGAGTCTTGCCCTGTCACCCAGGCTGGAGTGCAGTGGCGTTGTCTTGACTTACTTCAACTTCCGCCTCCCAGGTTCAAGCAATTCTCCTGCCTCAGCCTCCCAAGTAGCTGGGATTACGGGTGCCCACCACCATGCCCGGCTAATTTTGGTATTTTTAGTAGAGATGTGGCTTCCCCATGTTGGTCAGGCTGGTCTTGAACCCCTGATATCTTATTATCTGCCCACCTCGGCCTCCTGGAGTGCTCGGATTACAGGTCTGAGCCACGGTGCCTCGCCTCTCCACTCTTTTAGGCAGAGGGGAGTAAGGTTTTCTTTAAGTTAGGAGGGACTCCCGTGTACCCAACCTATTTGTGTAAATTTCTTCCTTCAGAGTTCTTCAAATCAGCATCACCATTGTTAAAGGCCTCCCGCATGGTAATAATTGTGCTACAGGGTTTTACAAACATGAAGTTTATGTTTGGCTGAATTAACCTCCTTACTGTGACACAAGGGGGCCATAGGTGTTTTCACCAATTATGAAGCGGGTTCACTGTGCAATGGCTACCAACTTTTCTGAGTACAATGAGACCAAACACATTCATACATAAATTCTATGAAGTGAATTTATTACTTACAATTAGCAAACAAAAGACAACAGAAGTCTAGGATTCAATATGAACTGCTACCACAAGATCACGAAGGCTACCCAGAGCAGATGGATGGAGTTTTGACTGTAAATGCTTCACTTGCACCACAACTGAGGGACCCCAGAAAGAAGCCCACCTTGGGTTTTCTCAAATGATGTGGTTTGCTGGACACAAGTGTTAAAGGCCATTCTGTTTCGAGCAGGGACTATAACAGAGCCTGGGCTGTTCTGACCAATGTCACCTGATTATCAGGATATTGTCTTCTCAGCATATCATACAGTTATCTTGAGAACTACCAGTAAGAAAGGAAGGAAAATGGCCCTACACCCTTAAAACTGAAGGATCAGGATATTTGTTGTGACAGAAGCACAGACAGTAGCAACAGAGTGTTCTTGTGAGCCATGTACTAGTTCTCTTGACCGGAGCGTGGCACCTAACTGTCTTTCTCTTTCCTTTCAATGGAAACTGTTTCAGAATATGTTGAATATTTTGAGTTTCTACATCTACAGAGTTGAGGCACATGATCACTGGCAGTGTAGACTCTCTGCATGGTTACAGGAAAGAGTTCAGGAGCCCATCAAGTCACATTGGAGGAGACCACCTAATCCTCCAGAGACTGTCACTTCATCTTCCTGGGGTTAGCTCCACACGCAGTAAGGCCATTATGTCTAAGGCCGGCAAGACTTGCCATCCAAAGATTCGACTTTTGACATGCTGATAAGCAGCAGTGATAAGAGAAGCCCACACACTCGCTAGGAATTTTTCAATGCAAGCAACTGAGACTCTTCTTCATATCCCTCGATAGGGGCTAATGTCAAACTCTTTCTTCCCAATTTCTGTACTCATCAGTGCCTGAACCATGAGGAACCATAGATGTACACCTCATCAGGAGGGTGTATGGGACAGCGGCAAGGGGAGCAGCAGCACAAGAAACAAACAAGGCCACTACTTCTCCCTACATAATAACTATTATCTTGGAGTGTACAATAATTAATAATGTTCACATGGTTGCCCTCAGCATACAGAGATGGTGACCAGAGTAGATGCAGGGACTACAGAGATACAGCCTGATCCTTGCTAATTAGGACTTAAGTGTTGGCTTATGTGCTGCGCTTCTGTGCATTAATAAGTCAGGGCCTCAAAACTGCCTGCTAAGCAAAGGCCAAATGTCATGCTGGGGTGCAATGAAACATTCATGTCTAGGAGATGAGACCATTTTAGTGTGGGAGAAGATGAAAACACCTGAAGACCACAGAACGCTGTGCAGACCAAAGGGAAGGCCCATCATCAGCTCACGGTTCTGACTCAGGGGACTGCTGATGTGTTACGGAACCGTCAGCGGACAGCAGGTAGGTCAAGTTGAGCAGGTGTCCTGCATGAGGGCTGGTCCATTCCATTTGTGTTGCCAATTATTTCAATAGCATCTCATGCACCCCACTGGTGAGGAAGGAATGAGCACCCTACGTTTACTGGCACCGTTAAACACATAACATCTATTACTAAACAGAAAAACCAGACATCCGTTATTAATTACATATAGGAGGATGGTGTAAGCTCCCATAGGCCCAAACAGGGATTAACTTAGGAGCAGAGAGTGGTATAGCATGAAAAAAGTGAGGATGTTCCTTTTTTTTTTTTTTTTTTTTTTGGAGACAGAATCTCTCTCTGTCACCCTTGCTGGAGTGCAGTGGTTTGATCTCAGCTCACTGCAAGCTCCGTCTCCGGGGTTCACAACATTCTCCTGCCTCAGCCTCTCTAGAAGCTGGGACTACAGGCACACACCACCACACATGGCTAATTTTTTGTATTTTTAGTAGAGACGGGGTTTCACCGTGTCAGCCAGGATGGTCTGGATCTCCTGACCTCATGATTCACCGGCCTCGGCCTCCCTAAGTGCTGGGATTACAGGCGTGATCCACTGCATCCGGCCGAGGATGTTCCTTTGTTCCTACAGGACTATGTGATTGCTTTGTCTGTTGGCTGGTAGGGAACTGAATCATGTCACACAGACTGGTAAGACTGTAATACTCTAAAAAACAATATATAAACTATCATATCATAATGGTGCAATACTATCTACTACAATGAGAAAGGCATCGATGAAAAGCCGAATGATATCATATGTGACTGAGAGATTGAATGCTTCCTCCCTCAGATTGGTTACAACATGTTGTCCTATCACAGTCCTCTCTCCTTCATTCAAAGTGAATGATCCAAATAATAGACAGAAATAATAAAGAATAAAGGGCAACACATGCAAATAACTCACGAGATGATAATCCATGGTAAAATTTATGTACTTAGGAATTAATACTAACTCATTATTAGCAAAAAATAAACATCTTTACATCAAGAGTAGTTTTTCCTTTAATAAAGAAAGGTGGAATGTGTATAATGAACAAGGGATAATCAAAATTTGCCAAATGAGGCTAGTAAGACAATCCCAACAATTCACAATCATTATTCACTGGTCCATTAATCACAGGACAATACATACAAATGAAACTTACCTGAACGGGTGCAGTGGCTCATGTCTGTAATCCCAGCACGTTGGGAGGCCAAAGTGGGCAAATCATGAGGCCAGGAGTTCAAGACCAGCCTAGCCAACATGGTGAAATCCTGTCTTTACCAAAAATACAAAGAATTAGCTGGACATAGTGGTGGGCACCTGTAGTCCCAGCTACTCGGGAGGCTCAGGCAGGAGAATCACTTAAACCCAGGAGGCGGAGGTTGCAGTGAGCTGAGATTGCACCACTGTACTCCAGCCTGGGCAACAGAGGGAGATTCCATCTCAAAAAAAAAAAATGAAAAAAAATTAAATGTACCTACATATTAGAAAAATTAAATTCAACCATGAATCCAGCACATTATCAAATGAATAGACAAAAATTCTATCAACAAACTTAATATCATTATCTATGAAACTCAAGTACTACTGCTTAAAGAGCATTTACGGAACTCTCACCTCAAGGTTTCCCGCAAAACAAGGTGAAATGCATACTCAAGACTCTTTAAGAATGAGCCACTGATAAAAACAATATACTTGTAACTTGTGTAACATTTCATACATTTTTTTCAAGCACTGCACCATAATTAATTTGCATCAGGCTTTCCAAATTAGAAAAGCTTCACTTATAGAACTTCTTTCCCATGGGAGTTTTCACATGACTTTTCAAGTAAATGTGAAAACTGAAAATATTCTTGCAGTTTCTAAACTATTAGAGTTTTAATCCTGTGTACGTTCTTGTATTTACAAGGTCCAGCCAGCTACAGTGTGCATTTTCATATGTCCTTGAGTGGGTATGAGAGAAATGAAACATTCCCACATTCTGGACATTCATAGGGTTTTTCTCAGGAATCAGCTGATGTCTTCAAATGGAACTGACATAACTGAAGGCCTTACCACAAATTTAGATTCAAAAGGCTTTTCTCCACTCTGAGTCCTCCCAAGTCTTCAAAAACAGGAAAATCTGAAGGCCTGACCACATTTCCTACATTCTTAAGGTTTCTGTGCAATGTGAGCCTTTTCATGCTTATGAGGGAATGGGAAAGAGTATATGTTTTGCCACATTTCTTACATTCAAGGGGCTTTATTTATTTATTTATTTATTTATTTTCTTTAATTTTGAGATGGAATCTCACTCTGTAACCAGGCTGGAGTGCAGTGGCACAATCTCGGCTCCCTGCAACCTCCGCCTCCTGGGTTCAAGTGATTCTCCTGCCTCAGCCTCCTGAGTACCTGGGATTACAAACATATGCTACCACACCCAGCTAATTTTTGTATTTCTAGTAGAGACGAGGTTTCACCATGATGGCCAGGATGGTCTCGATCACATGACCTCGTGATCCGCATGCACAGGGCTTTCCCCCAACCCCCTGTGGCTTTTTATGTCCTTGAAAAAGAACTAAGACAACTGAAATGTGCCACCATGCCCAGTTAATTATTTTCTTTTTTCTTTTTTTTTTTTTTCTTTTTGAGATGGAGTCTCGCTCTGTCGCGCAGGCTGGCATGCAGTTGTGCGATCTTGGCTCACTGCAAGCTCTGCCTCCCAGGTTCACACCCTTCTCCTGTCTCAGCCTCCCGAGTAGCTGGCTTGAGCCAGCGTGCCTGGCATTATTTTATTTTTTCTAGAGACAGGGTTTCACCGTGTTGCCCAGGTTGTTTCACATTGTTTTAATCCGGGCTGGTTATGAACTCCTGGGCTCAAGCAATACACACACCTTGGCCTCCCAAAGTGCTGGGATTATAGGCCGAGTCACTATACCCAGCCTCTATATCATGACTTCTTTCATGGCGAGTAAGATGACTGGAACGAGCGTAGTCTTTACCGCATCTCTTACATTCATAGGGTTTTTCTCCAGTATGAATTCTTTCGTGGAGGTGAGGGGAACTGAGACGACTGAAGGCTTGGTCACATTGTTTACATTCATAGGCTTTCTCTCCAGTATGAGTACTTCTATGGTTACAAAGGGAACTCAAATGACTAAAGGCTTCGCCACATTGTTTACATTCATAGGGTCTCTCTCCAGTATGAATGCTTCCATGGTTACGAAGGGAAGTGGGACAGCTGAAGGCTTTATCACATTTGGTACATGTATCGGATCTTTCTCTAGTGTGAGTCCTTTCACGCATCTTAAAACAACAAGAAAATCTAAATGTTTTCCCACATTCCTTACATTCCTAGGGTTTCTCTCCAGTGTGAGTTCGTTCATGTATTAGACAACAACCGGAAACAGTGAACGCTTTACCACATTGTTTATATTTATAGGGTTTTTCTCCTGTGTGAGTTCTCTGATGTCTTTCTTTCTTTTTTTTTTTTTTTGTAAAATAGAAGTTTATTAACTGTTGGCCAGTGATTTCTTTTTTTTTTTTTCATTAATGGTTAATGTATTTTTAAAATTTATTTATTATTATTATACTTTAAGTTGTAGGGTACATGTGCATAACGTGCAGGTTTGTTACATATGTATACTTGTGCCATGTTGGTGTGCTGCACCCATCAACTCGTCATTTGCATCAGGTATAACTCCCAATGCAATCCCTCCCCTCTCCCCCCTCCCCATGATAGGCCCCGGATCTGATGTCTTTCAAATGAATTGAGAAAATAAAACACTTTCCCACATATCGTATATTTATAACTGGATTTCCACTGTACATTATCATGTGTCTTCTAACACCTGGAACAGAAACGAAGAATTTCCCACATTGTTCACATTTATATTGCTTCTCTCCATATGGTTTGTATCCTGAGTGAGCCAGGATGTGCCTATTAAGGAGGGAATGATGTACAAAGACTTTTCCACAAACACTGCTTTCACATTGTTTTAATCCAGTAGAAATGTTCTCATTCAGATCAAGATTTGGAATTTGGCTGACTACTTGTCCATACTGTCTACCTTCTTTGCTTTCACACAGTCTCTGTACCACATGATTTCTGTAAAAAATGACAAGCACATTATTATTGGTTGGTTTAATAACTTTCTACTTACTAATAGGTCTTGGCCTTACACTGCAACCAATACCAAGGAAAATGCATTGTTATTATTATTATTATTATTATTATTATTGCCATGATTGAATTATTTGAAAGTAAATGGGTTACTACTGAAAACACAGCTACCACCTGCATGGCTATGACCAAATTAGTAACATTCATATACACAATTTTGTAGTGCTATTTTCAAGTAAACTGTTTTCCAAACACTGACTGCTACCTTGAAGTACGTTACATTTTGGGTGAAATTTTTCTAAAAAAAATAAATTTCAAGTGACTCTATTTGTTTTGATTGCTTGTTTTTAAGTTCATGACAAGCTAAGATTCCTTCAGAGGACTTTGTTTCCTCTTCTCAGTGCAAATTATCTTATATCTTTCCCAAGTTTTTCAAAGTGATCTTCAATATTCTGGTCTTTCCATTTGTTTCCTAAAATGCAGACCCACAAAATTATCATGAATTATTACAAACTACAGAAACATTACTAGATTTCATGTTCATTGTACACAGTGCCCATGCCTAATTTCTTCACCAAATCATTCCCTTGCCACATTCCAAATCACAAATAGCACTGATGATAGGGAAATACTTCTGTAATTAAGTGAAATGTGTTGTCATTCTTACCTACAGAAGCCAGGTTCCTGCAGGTTTCCTGCATCACTTCTCTGCAGAAATTCTTCTGAGAAGAATCTACCAAAGCCCATTCCTCCTGGGTAAAGTTCACAGCCACTTCCTCAAAAGCCATGGAGTCCTAGAACATTCCACATATGTGGATAGTAGGACGGGTGAGACTGACAGTACTGGGAATCTATACTCAATCCATAAGCTGTTTACATGATTCTAAAATTTCCAAGCATTTATTCTATGACTTGATTGTCACAACTCTTACTCTGTTCACACAGACTCCCTCCCACACAGCAGTACTAATGTGAGAATTGAACTATTCAAAAAGGCAACAGCAAAGTAGAAACACCCATCTCATTAGAGAATCCAGGGAGTAAGATGTGCTGCTAGGAGTTACCTTTTAACTTCACTTTGTACATTTCTAGTATCTGTCATAATAAAGTTCTACCTGATGTGCATAAAGGAGTTAATATTATCAGTCCTGAGACTACTTATTCTTAAAAATGTCTGCTCACAAAGTTCCATCTTTGTTTGTATTAGTAACTTACATTTTGAAAGGGATTCCACCAACCCAAGTAATAAGAATGATTCACTGCATCTAAATGGCTCATGCAATATATTTGCCAAAACTTTTTCTGCCGAAGATCTATTATTTTCACCGCAGTGGTGCTTAGAGAACCAGACACCAAACCACAGTCTGAACACTAAGTGTTCAATGAGTTTCCCTGGTACACAATATTTTACATGTGCTGTCACTTATTAACTGGGGAGTTGAGCCCATTCCATGTGATTATACCAAAAGGGAGTAGGCTTATTAAATTTAATTGAGTAGTAAATAAAACCAATAATTGATATTGGACAATATTAATACAATAATTTTTCAAATTTCTGTTGCACAATGTCAAGGTAGAAAGGAATAAGAGTAAATACGACACCTGCTTTTAAAAAAGGACATTAATGTCACCACTTCCAGATGCTATTCCTATGAAATCACATAAATTCCCAAATCAGGTTTTTTTTAGGCAGGAAAAATTACTTTTTCATGCGTAGTAAAAATGACAAATGTCTAATGCTTTTTATTCATCTAAAAAAAGAGTGATGCCTGGTCTAACATACTTCTAAGATTTTCAAACGAAAATACTCAGGACAGCACAGTATTAGCAGAGAGATGAGCAAGCAGACCAATGGGAAGAAGTCTTAATGACCCAGCATTTAAATGAAAAGTTGATGAGTGATAGAGTAGGCACTGTAGAATAGAAAAAGAAATCACATGCACTTTAAAATATGAGGCAAACCAGGCTGGCATCTGCTTAGGAAAATGCACTGCATTCTTCTCTATTCCATGATCCATAATCAACTTATTATATATTCAAATATGAAAGATAAAACCAGAACACTTTCAGAAGTCACAGAAAGATTTTTTTTTTTTTACGAAGGATTAGGCAGAATTTATTTTATGTAAGAAAACAGTGATAAAGGAACAGACAAACTCAAACATATTAAAATTTAGGGAATAAAAATAAAATAGTGTGGGCAGGGCATGGTGGCTCACGCCTGTAATCCCAGCACCTTGGGAGGATGAGGTGAGCAATCATCTGATGTCAGGATGTTGAGACCAGCCTGGCCAACATGGCAAAACCCCGCCTTTTTGCTGTTTGTATTTTTTGTTTTTTGAGACGGAGTCTTGCATTGTCGCTTGGGCTGTGGTGCAGTGGCAAGATCTTGGTTCACTGCAACCTCCACCTCTCGGGTTCAAGCAATTCTCTTGCCTCAGCCTCCCAAGTAGCTGGGATTACAGGTGTCTGCCACCATGCTCAGCTAAAATTTTTTTTGTATTTTTAGTAGAGACAGGGTTTCACCATGTTGGCCAGGCTGCTCTGGAACTCCTGACCTCGTGATCCACCCACCTTGGCCTCCCAAATTGCTGGGATTACAGGCCTGAGCCACAGTGCCAGGCCTAAAACCCCGTGTTTACTAAAAATGCAAAAATTAGCTGGGTGTGATGGTGGGTGCCTATAATCCCAGTAACTCGGGAGGCTGACACAGGAGAATCACTTGAACCCGGGAGGCAGAGGTCACAGTAAGCAGAGATAGTGCCACTGCACTTCAGCCGGGCTACAGAGCAAGACAGTGTCTCCAAAACAAAAAAACATAAAACAACACCAAAAAACCCCTCAGATATCCAGATAAGAGGACACAGATGTGTCCACTGTCATAAATTCTTCACCATGCTACAAGAGGGGAACTGACATTTTGGTGAATCCTTGTAAATCATCAATTTATCTATCACACTTTTATTTCACCAGTAGCATTCACAAAGCTAAGTCCTACAATTCCATTTGAAATTACCCTTGAAAAGAACAGACCTTTAAATCTTACTACACTCACTCTGGGGAAGAAATAAATATGAACTTTTAGCAAATAAAACACGTCATTTTACCTTGCTACTTTGGAAATAGTACCTTTATCTTTCAAACTGTACTGACAACATGTATCTTACAGTCAATGAAAAACTGAAACTCATATAAGCGGACAAGCCTTATCAAGGTAACAAACTCAGGGAGAGGCAGCGCTGACTCCAACACAGACCTTTCTAAGTGTCACGGCAGGCATTCTATCCCTCGGGACACCCATCCTGTTCAGTAAAGTCCTCAGTGACCACCTACGAGGCACTGGCACTGCTCTTTGTCCTCCTGTGTGCCTTGAGTGCATTTTCATATTCAGGTTCTTGCACATCCTCTCTGGGGTGGGTTTTCCTTGTCCTTTGGGACAGTTTTTCTCTCTTCACAAATCTGAGACAATCTAGAGAGCAGAAATCATTTCTGCCTTTTCCTCTCAATATCAGCATCCCATATGCAGACCGTCAATGTGTCTCCGAGGAATAAAAGCTCCGGCTGGAGGAACAGTTTTAATGACCTAGCTTTAATGACATTACGTTGTATTGTCCATTCATTTTAATGTCCTAAAATTTTAATAACCCTAAGGGGTCACCATTTTAGATGAAACTATACCAGGAGATTCCTCAAAGGCCAAGAGCATCCAGTTGCTCCCCTGAGAGACTCTACCCCCTACCTCAGGCTGTCCTTGGCGATGAGATGACCCCGGGGCTGATACTCACTAGACCCTCCAATAGACATGGCCACAGCGGGTATCCTGGATCATCCCCAGACAGTTCTAAAATGCCAGGACTAGGAAAAGACAGGAGGGTGTCTGAGGACACAACACCCTGTAAAGTTTTCACGGGGGGACCTCAACCTAAAGACATTTTGGTAATATGTACACTTAGGAAAGATGAAAAGAAGAGAGGCACAAAGATTTTCTTTTTATAGTAGTATGTCAGATGATTTATTCTCCGCTTTCCTCTCTTGTAAAATGTTTGGAAACAGAAAAATATGTTGGACAAGGTGGCTCACGCATGCATTCCCAGCGCTTTAAGAGGCCGAGGTGGGCGATCAGTTAAGGTCAGGAGTTCAAAACCAACCTAACCAACATGGCAAAACCCTGTCTCTACTAAAAATACAAAAATTAGCTGAACGTGGTGGTGGGCGCTTATAAGCCCAGCTACTTGGCAGGCTAAGGCAGGAGAATCGCTTGAACCCGGGAGTCAGAGGTTGCAGTGAGCTGAGACTGCGCCATTGCACTCCAGCCTGATGACAGGGCAAGACTCCGTCTCAACAACAACAAAATATATATATATATAAACATACATTTAAAATTACTACATGTAGATAGTATTTGAAGTCATGGGACTGACTGTAGGTAGAAACAAGAGAAGGCAAGGAAAGGTTTTATATTGATATTTATATATAATTATATAAAATATACATAATTATAATATATAAATATATCATATAGGCTGGGCACAGTGGCTTACACCTGTAATCCCAGCAATTTGGGAGGCCGAGGTGGGCAGATCACCTGAGGTCAGGAGTTCGAGACTAACCTGACCAACATGGAGAAATCCCACCTCTACTAAAGATACAAAAATTAGCCAGGCATGGTGTTGTGTGTTTGTAATCCCAGCTACTCAGGAGACTGAAGCAGGAAAATCCCTTGAACCCAGGAGGTGGAGGTTGTGGTGAGCCCAGATTGTGTCATTGCACTCCAGCCTGGGTGACAAGGGTTAAACTCCAACTCAAAATAAATAAATAAATAAATAAATAAATAAATAAAACAAGAAATATATATTTATGTCTAAGTATATAATTATAATACATACATGTATATGTAAATATACATTTATTATAAATTTGTTAATATATGAAATATGTTTATTTCTGAGACAGGGTTTGGTTCTATCACCCAGACTGGAGTGCAGTGGCACTATCATAGCTCATTGGAGCCTTTAACAGGTGGCTCAAGCGATCCTCCCACCTCAGCCTCCTGAGTGGCTAGGATTGCATGCACACACCACCATGCCTAGCTAATTTTAAATTTTTTGTGGAGACAGGCTCTTCCTTTGTTGCCTAAGCTGGTCTTGAACTCCTGGGCTCAAGTGATCTTCCTGCCTCAGGCTTCCAATGTGTTAGACGTGGGCCACTGCATCTGGTTTAATGCATTTTTTAATTTGCGAGTTTATATTATTTGATATTTTTAAGTACTGAATGTATTGAACAATCAACTTGCAGAATTCCTGAACAATGGACGGTCAGCTCTCATGTCCTGGTTCAAATCGCCCCAGCACACCACGGCTACAAACCTTTCAGCCAACTTCCACTTATGTCTCCCGGGGCAGGACAATGTCACTTGGCCAATCCCCACTAAGAGGGACTCCGGAAAGGCATGAAACTATTCTGTTTTCTATAATGGAACCTGACCAGGGAGAAGGCAGCTGGGAGGGCCAGCTGGGCCCTCCAACCAGCAGCGTCCACCATCCACCAACTGCCCTAGAACTACACCATGCTGGGCATTTGGGACACTGTTATGAGCAAGAGTTCCCATTTTTCTTCTCATGGGACCTTCATGCTAGTGGCAAGAGACTTTTTTTTTTTTTTTTTTTTTTTGAGACAGAGTTTTGTTCTTGTCACTCAGGCTGGAGTGCAATGGTGTCATCATGGCTCACTGAAACCTCTGATTCCTGGATTCAAGCAATTCTCCTGCCTCAGCCTTCGGAGTAGCTGGGATTACAGGATTGCACCACCACATCTAGCTAATTTTTGTATTTTTAGTAGAGATGGGGTTTCACCATGTTGGCCAGGCTGGTCTGGAACTCCTGAGCCACTGCACCCAGTCAAGAGGGAGATTTTAAATCAATAGGGAGAATTGTGATGAATGCCAGAAGGAAGAATGTGTGTGATGGGGAGGGGACCTAAGTTATTGTCTCACATTTTAACACTTTCATAGGCAATAACTAAAAATGTAGAAGCTTAAAACAACACACACCTTAAAGCCAATTTTGGCAAGCTAGGAGTTGAGCCTATTTAAGCGGGTCCTGTGCTTGGGATCTCATGCTAAGCAGCTGGGCTGCATCCTCATCTGAGGCTCCCCCAGGGCAGAATCCATTTTCAGGTCTGCTGAGGTTACTGGCAGAATTCATTTCCTCAGACCCGCTTGGCAAGGGCCCAGCTTTTTGCTTCCTTGCCTACGGGGCCCCTCCAAAGGTCTTTCTCAGCACAGCATCTCCCTCCAGCAGCACCTGCAGGTGGAACATTTCCCTCTAGTGTGCGAAGGTGATGCACTGTGACAGTGACATCCCATTGCTTTTGCCAGGGCTTATGGCTTAGAAGCCAGTCACCGGTTTTGCTCGTATCTAAGGTCAGGAAGACTATGCAAGGGCATAGGTCATTGGGGGGTCAGTCACTTTAGGGTGTGGCTGCCACCACAGAACTTGGTGAGAATTTAAGGGTTGGTAGGAGCTGGCCAGGTACAGGGGTGAGGGTGTGTCAGGCAGGGGTGAGGGCATGGAGGGGGATGCAGAGGCCTGCACCCTGGAATGTCCTTTCACTCCCTGAGGTTTTGTTCTCCTGATCCCTGAGTACATCCCAGAACACGGTGGGGCCCTAGCAGGGGAGAGGTAGGGAAGCCTGTGTTGTTCATCTGGGGACCTTGTTAGGCAAATCAGATTAGGGGCCAGGCTTTCAGTGGTGGGTGCGAGCGTGGGAGTGATGAGTGTGCAGGTGTGTGTGGGAAGAGCGATGGGGATGGGGTCAGCCCCAGCCACCATGAAGACCTTAACCGTGCATCCACCCATCCCAGCAGCCTCCCTGAGTGAATGCCTTCAGGGTGCAGGTCCTGTTTTGCACATGGAAGTGAATCAGAGTGGGACACTGCCTTGCCTTAGAGAGGTCACACTTCTCCTTCTTCTTCTTCTTTTTTTTTTTTAATTTGCAACAGAGTCTCACTCTGTTGCCCAGCCTGGAATGCAGTGCTGTGATGTTGGCTCACTGCCACCTCTGCCTCCCAGGTTCAAGCAATTTTCCTGCCTCAGCCTCCTGGGTAGGGTAGCTGGGATGATAGGCACGCGTTACCATGCCTGGCTAATTGTTGTATTTTAGTTTCACCATATTGACCAGGCTGGTCCCAGTCTCCTGGCCTCAAGCGATCTGCCCGCCTCAGCCTCCCAAAGTGCTGTGACTACAGGCGTAAGCCACCACACCGGGCGAGAGGTCACACTTCATGCCAAGTGGGTGGCAGCGACTCAGACAGCACCCCAGCTGGTGCTGGGAGTGAGGGGTGCTCAGCGTCCTAGGAAGGCAGAGGGCTGCATGAGAGGTTCGGGGAGGAAGGACTGGAGGAGGATTTGAGATTTTCACCTGAGCAGCTGGGTGGATGGAGGGGCTGTTTACAGAGAATCACGAGAATGTGGATGAGCAGGTTAGGGCACTAATAAACCACTCTGTTTTGGCCGCGGACAATTTGAGATGTTTCCCTGTGTCCAGCTGGGGCTTTGGGAAAGGTCAGGGCTGGGCATCTGACTGGGATGGATGTCTCTGGCAGGCAGCAGAGCATGTGGATGGTTTGTGAAGCCCGGAAGGGCATGAGATTTCCTGTGGCAGTGCCCACTGCAAATGGAAGGGCATTTGGCCTGAGCCCAGACATATACAAGTTTGGCAGAGTAGCTATGGAAGTACAGGAAAACCAAGGGTGTGGGGGCACATGAATCAGGAAGCTCAAATAAGATGAGGAAAGAAGTTTTAAAGACGATCAGGGCTGGGGACAGTGCTTCATGCCTGTAATCCCAACACTTTGGGAGGCTGAGACGAGACGATAGCTTGAGGCCAGGAGTTTGAGACCACCCTGGGCAACATAGGGAGACCCCATTTCTATAAATAAATAAATTCCATTGGTACTTGGCATTTCAGGCGGGGAACAGCAAACATATGAAAGCTCTGAGGCGGGAAAGGGAAATGATTAGTGCTCGCTCCTGGTTCCATTATCAGGAGCATAAAGAGATGCAGAGACATTTCAGGTACTCCTTGGCTGAGCTCCTTCAGGGAAGGCCTATGTTCGCTTCTACTTCCCATCTATTAATTTTTTTTTTTTTTTTTTGGAGACAGAGTCTCACTCCGTCCCCCACGCTGGAGCGCATGCAGTGGCACCATCTCAGCTCACTGCAACCTCCACATCCAGGGTTCAAACGATTCTCCTGCCTCAGCCTTCCCAGTAGCTGGGACCACAGGTACGCGCCACCACGATCGGCTAAGTTTTTGTATTTTTAGCAGAGATGGGGTTTCATCTTGTTGGCCAGGCTGGTTTCGAACTCCTGGCCTCAAGTGATCCACCTGCCTCGGCCCCACAAAGTTCTGGGATTACAGGCGGGAGCCACCGCGCCCGGCCCTACTTCACTCCTAACGCCCACCATAAGTGCTTCCAAATGTTTGCTGAATGACAAGGTGAAGGAGTGAATGGGACTATGTGACTTCGGGCAACAGGCAATCCTATTCCTTGGACCTCAGTTTCACTTTTTGTAAAGCAAGCCTGTCTCTCGCTGTCTGCCTTAAAAGCCTGAGTTCTGGGCTTGAGATGAGCGCGTCCTGTAGAGCAGACTGCAGGTGGACGTTGAGCTGGGTCTTCTAGGGGGCCAGGATCCGGCCAGCTCTTGGGTCCGGTCCTCCCGCGGGACCTCGCACGCCCAATCCCAGCGCCGCCCCGCCCAACTTCCCTTTGTTCCCCCAGGCCCCGCCCTCTCCGCGCGGCTTGCTCCCCATTGGCCGGAGGGGGCCCTAGGCGCCCAGCTCCGCTGGGGGCGGGGGGCGGGTCCGTGTGCACCTGCATGATGTGTTTCCTGGCCGCAGCCCCGCGCCAGCTGCAGCTCCTTGATCCGAGCTGGATCCTGAACGGGGAACACGGGCTGAAGCGGCGCGGCGGCCCCGCCCCGGGGCTCCATTGTTGAGGCTGCCGCGTCTCTGTCGGCTGCTCAGCTGCGCTCCAGTGGGCCCAGGCTCCGCGGCGAGGAGCGAGCGATGCGAGGCGGCGGCCTGAGGTGAGAGGGCGCGACGGGCGACGGGTTCTCCGGACCGGGCGGGGTTCTCTGCCCTGGGCGTGGCGGCTCCGAGCTGGGCTCCGCAGAGTCCGAGTTCGGGATCCGGAGTCCTTGCGCCTGGGCTTTGTCTCGGCCTCGTGTGGCACCGGGGGCTTCGCGCCTGCTGCGATAAAGCATGGGCCCGCGCGGCGGTGCCGGTCGCCCTGCGGGTGGGAGCCGGTCCCATGTAAAAAATGCAGTAATGGACGTCCATGTAAATAACATTCCCATGCTTTAATGAAGCATAATTTCTTGACATTGCAGTTTCTAAGTGCCCTGTGTTGAGGTCGGGAAAGCTAAAGGGCAGTCAGAGGTCAAGGTCAGCAAAGCACCACCTTTGACATTTGAAATTCAGCAGCAGGTATCACAGTGAACCCCATTCCAGCATCCAGGAAGTTTCTCTGCCCTGCCTCTCCTCCAGCCACCTCGGAATCTGTGTCTGCAGTGTTGGTCCTGCTTTCCTCTCTCTCCTCTGCCTTTTCCTTCTCTTCACCAACTTCTACCGAGTGCCTCTGGTGTCCCAGACAGTGGCAGTGGGAGGACAAAGACTAATAAACCCCGCCCTGGTCCTCAAAGAATTGATGTTTTCTGTGCAGACATTAAGTTACACTGTCATATATAGTGTTGACAGACATTGATACAGATTTCCTGTGAAGTGCAGAAGCACCATCCTAGAAGCAGCGATGCAGAGGCAGCACTGGTGACTCACACATGGAGAGCTGGAGTTCTTGGTCTAGTGGGATAAACTGACCTGGACATCATTTCAGTGCAGCGGAGTGAGTGCTGGGATGGGCTCCCTCGGGGCATCCGGGGCTGGGTTTGTCTGGTGTTTAGTCTCCTGCTTGGTACTTAGAGTTTATCAGTAAGATGAGCATTGGGAGGTTTCTAAGTGAAAGGAAAGGCAATCACTTACCTGAAACCTGAAATTTGTAGGTGTTCTGGGCCATTTATAATTCACTGAATCTGTTTTGTCAGAACAAGTCTATCATCTATTGTTTTGGATGGAGTGTGGCCAGCCCTGTCTTGCGATGTAAGGAAGTTCGGAAACACCTGTCAGGTGTCAACACGGTGCCAGACACTCTTCTAGGGGTTTCCACGTAAATCACTGTATTCATTTCTGTTGCTGCTTTACCACATTTCCACAAATTTCGGGGCTTAAAACAATTGAAATTGTATCATCTCACAGTTGTGTGGGGCAGAAGTCTGACGTGGGTGTCACTGGGCAAAAATCACCATGTGGGCTGGGCTGCATTCCTCAATGGAGAATTGTTTCCAAGCGCTTTTGGCCAAACAGTTCCTTGTGGTTGCAGGACTGAGGTGTCTATTCCCTTGCTGGCCATCTGTTGGGGGCTGCCCTCAGCTCCTGAGGCCTCTATCTGGTCTTTGCACGTGGTCCCATCAGCTCAGGACTAGCTAGGCCAGGGACCTGGTCAGCCTCTCCAGTTCCCCTGTGTGCATTTCTCTTCTTCCACTCGGAGAAAGTTCTATGCCCTATTTAAAAATTTTTTTTGAGATGGAGTCTCACACTGTTGCCCAGGCTGGAGTGCAGTGGCGTGATCTCAGCTCACTGCAACCTTTACTTCCTAGGTTTTTTTTGTTTTTTTTTTTTTTTTTTTTTTTTTTTTGAGACGGAGTCTCACGCTGTTGCCCAGGCTGGAGTGCAGTGGCGCGATCTCGGCTCACTGCAAGCTCCGCCTCCCAGGTTCCCGCCATTCTCCTGCCTCAGCCTCCTGAGTAGCTGGGACTACAGGCGCCCGCCACCGCGCCCGGCTAATTTTTTGTATTTTTAGTAGAGACGGGGTTTCACTGTGGTCTCGATCTCCTGACCTTGTGATCCGCCCGCCTCGGCCTCCCAAAGTGCTGGGATTACAGGCTTGAGCCACCGCGCCCGGCCTTACTTCCTAGGTTTAAGTGATTCTCCTGCTTCAGCCTCCTGAGTAGCTGGAACTACAGGTGCCCGCCACAACGCCCGACTAATTTTTGTATTTTTAGTAGAGATGGGGTTTCACCATTTTAGCCAGGATGGTTTCCATCTCTTGATCTTGTGATCTGCCTGCCTTAGCCTCCCAATGTGTGGAGATTACAGGCATGAGCCACCGTGCCTGGCCAGTTCTATGCTCTTAGAGGCTCATGGGATTAGATTGGACCTCCCTGGATAGCCCAGGATACTCCTCCTAAGGTCTGTGGCAAAGCCCTTTTGCTGTGTGACATAGTCACAGGTCTCAGGGGTTGGAATCTCCCATCACAGTTACTGATCCAGTTACTACAGCAGCCTGGGAGGTGCTTTTCATTGCCTCTGGTTAACAGATACCAATTTTTTTTTCATTTTTGCAAATTGGCAGGAACATGAAGATCATTCTTTTTTTTTTTTTTTTTTTTTCCCCAGACGGAGTCTCATTCTCTTGCCCAGGCTGGAGTGCAGTGGTGCAATCTTGGCTCACCACAACTGCCACCTCCCAGGTTCAAGCAGTTCTCCTGCCTCAGCCTCATGAGTAGCTGGGACTACAGACATGTGCCACCAGGCCCGGCTAATTTTTGTATTTTTAGTAGAGACAGGGTTTCACTATGTTGGCCAGGCTGGTCACAAACTCGTTAACTTGTGATTTGCCCACCTTGGCCTCCCAAAGTGCTGGGATTACAGGCGTGAGCCACCACACCCAGCCATGAAGATCCTTCTTAAGTGAAAAAAACCGTTCCTCTGACTTGATGTGAGGCTGTTGGTAAGATTGATAGCAATGGAGACAGGTCCATCAGAAATGGAGCTAAACTTTGTGTTTTGGAGTATTTTGATGGCCTGCCCTGATTATGTAAGTTTTGCTAAGAAGTCATTAAAGTAATTCCTCTACTGGAAGAAACACCCATATGGGGGATTTGGGACCTTGCCTTTTCAAGTTTTACACAAAGGACTCTTCATGGGTGAAAAGTACGTGATTCCAGGTCTATTTCTAGAATGGAAACAGCTGCATCAACCCAACAGCGACTCACATTCCTGAGTTTGAGAGAATCTGACTATTTCAAGGCTGAAGCCAAAAGCCCAATAAACAATGTTTGTACCTTTATTCATAGTTAGGACTTAGGTGCATCCTGTGGTCAAGAAAACAACTGATGGTGGCCAAGTAGTTTAAAACCAAGCAGGACCTCATTTTATCATGTGGGTGTTTTTGATTTTTTAAATGAAGTTTTTATTTTCCTGTGCAACAAATGACAAGCTCTGACTTGAAATACATTTCCTTTAATAAACCAGAATCTGGGGCTGGGCGCGGTGGCTCACGCCTGTAATCCCAGACTTTGGGAGGCCGAGGAGGGCAGATCACGAGGTCAGGAGATTGAGACCAACCTGGCTATGGTGAAACCCTGCCTCTATTAAAAATACAAAAAATTAGCCGGGCATAGTGGTGGGCACCTGTAGTCCCAGCTACTCAGGAGGCTGAGGCAGGAGAATGGTGTAAACCCATGAGGCGGAGCTTGCAGTGAGCCGAGATCATGCCACTGCACTCCAGCCTGGACGACAAAGCGAGACCCTGTCTCAAAAAAAAAAAAAGAAAAAAAAAGAAACCGGAATCTATAATCCTAACGTTTTTAACCTGGCTTTCAGAAATTTATGAAGTCCCCAAAATCCTGTGCAACAATTTTGTGTATATGCATCCATGTGTGTTTATGGGGAGATGATTTATAGCTCTCCATACATTTTCAAAGTGGTTGGATTCCAAAAAATTTTAGAATACGCCACTTGGGCCTGGTGTAGTGACTCACATCTGTAATCCCAGCACTTAGGGAGGCTGAGGCAGTAGGATCTACTGAGATCAGGAGTTTAAGACCAGCAACATAACGAGACCTCCACCTCTACCAAAAAAAAAAAATGCTGGGCGTGGGGGTGCATACCTGTGGTTCTAGCTGCTCGGGAGGTTGATCACCTGATCCCAATAATCTGAGGCTGTGGTGAGTTAGAATTACACCATGGCACTCCTCCCTGGGCAACAGAGCAAGACCCTCTCAAACAAAAACAAAAAACTGTATCACTTAATATACTATTGTTGTTGGTCAAGTATCAGATTTTGTTTAAAAATTAAATACTCTTTCTTTTTTTTTGAGATGGAGTCTCGCTGTGTCACCCAGGCTGGATTGCAGTGGCATGGTCTCAGATCACTGCAAGCTCTGCCTCCTGGGTTCGCACCATTCTCCTGCCTGAGCCTCCTGAGTAGCTGGGATTACAGGTGCCCACCACCATGCCTGGCTAATATTTTGTATTTTTAGTAGAGATGGGGTTTCACCGTGTTAGCCAGGATGGTCTCGATCTCCTGACCTCGTGATCCACCCACCTTGGCTTCCCAAAGTGCTGGGATTACAGGTAAATACTCCTTTTTGCAAAGTTGTACAGGCATACAGCTCTAAGAGTCAGAAATTAACAAGGCTTACAACAAAACCCAGCAATCCCCCACCTTACCCTTCTCCACCCTGATCCCTGCTCCTTGGAGGTTACTGTGTTTATGTTTTAGCTGGTTCTTCTAGATTGTGTGGAAGACAAGGATTCAGGTTGCTTACCCTCTCCCCTCCTCCTGTTGCCCACGTTTTTCTCCCCCATCCTCTCAGTATAATTATTGTGATAGTGAGGCCAGGCATGGTGGCTTGTGACTTATCCCAGATTTTTGGGAGGCCGAGGCAGGCAAATCACTTGAGGCCAGGAGTTGAAGGCCAGCCTGGCCAACACAGTGAAACCCCGTCCTACTAAAAAATACAAAAATTCGTCAGTTGTAGTGTCGCACACCTGTAGTCCTGCTACTCAGGAGCGTGAGGCACAAGAATTGCTTGAACCTGGGAGGTGGATGTTGCAGTGAGCTGAGATCGCATCATAAGCTGTACACACCACTGTACTCCAACCTGGGCAACAGAGGTCGATGCTGTCTCAAAAATAAAAAGTATCGTGATAGTGGGATACATAGTACAATAGTGTATATATTTAGTATTCTTCCTGGTTTTTGGCCCAGAGCTTCTAAAACCCTTGTAATTTCCTGAGTGATAGGAACATCATTGGTTATAATATTTGGTCTTAGGTTTCAATACCTGACACAAGAGCTTCTAAGACTTTTGGAATCTCTGGGGTGATAGGAGTGTCTTTTGTATGATAATGAGATGACAGGTGGCTTCGGGCCCCTGGACAGGATCAGGATTGGGGCTGGTTGCCAGAAAGATGAGTCATGAGTAAAGAGTTGGACATACCAGCCCCACCCCTACCTCTGGGAGGGGAGATGAGACAGGCTGGAGATTGAGCTAGTCACGGTTGGCCAAGGACTTCATCATGTCTATGTTATGAAAACTCCATAAAACCCTCTAAATACTGGGTTTGGAGAGCTTCTGGTTTGGTGAACTCATTTGGTGCTGGGGAGGTGGCACTTCCAGGGACGGCATGGGAGCCCCGACCTCTCTGCCCCGTGGTGTGCCCTGTGCATCTCTTGCATTTGGCTGTTCCTGTGTTCTCTTCTTTGTAATAAACCAGCAAGAGTAAGTAAGTGCCAAGCACTTTGCGTCTGTCACCTCTCTTACTTTTTCAGCAACACTGTGTGGCGGATAATGTCCTCATTTTGCTGATGACAAAATGAGATTGATGCCTTGAGTAACTTGCTCAGGGTCACCTAATAAGTGGAATTCAAGCTCTGACTCCGAAGCCTGTGCTTTTAACCAGCATGCTGCATAGCCGCCTCTTTATTTGTTAGGATTTTTGGTGTCTTTAGGGCCTGACACCAAGTTGGTCGTTGTGGCCTAGAGCTGTTATAAGGGAGCTTTTAGCAGCCCTGCTGAGAACAGAGCCAGCACCTCCTGATTGGCAGGGCATTGGCTGTTCCTGCTGGGAGCTGCAGGCCATTCCCTGTGGCCCTTGGCTGATCTTGCTCATCCACTCCCTCCCTCATTCAGTAGGTCCTGAGTGTCTCCTCTGTGCGGAGGAGAAGGAGGCAGCCTTCCAGCCCAGGTGGGGCCTGCAGGTACACACAGGGAGAGGCAGCTGTGCACTGAGCTGGCTGTCGGCTGGGACAGTGTGGCTCCAGAGGTGGCGATAGAATGCTCTGGGACTGCAGAGGGAGCACGTGCTTGTGAAAGGGAGGAAGGGGCAGGCACCGCAGAGGAGGTGTACTTGAGTTGGACTTTGAGGGAGGAGTTGCATTTCCACAGTGGAACCGAGCAGCTGAGGCTTTCTCAGCAGCTGAAGATTACAGCCAGCCAGCCTCAAATGTTCAGCTTTTCCTGAATTCTCTTCTTTACAACACTGCAGTAAGTTTTCAACAGAGATGAAGCAGTCACCTCCATGTCATTAATGTTCTGCAAATCCTGTGTGTAGTTTTCAATGCTTAGCAGATGGGGGCAGCCTGGGCCATAAGAGAAGAGCCTGTGTGTCCACCTATTGGGACAGCAGTCAGGTGTGGCACAGGGCAGTGATCACTGCCTGCCCCTGAGGAACTCAGTTGTACTTTTATGTGGAGAGGCCAAAGAAAGCTGTGGTACAGGGGGCAGGAGACATTTCACCTCCAAAGCAAGGCACAAAATACATAGTCTGTGCCCTGCATGAGAAACCGAGCAGAACCGTGTGCTGATTCCCACCCCTGCCTCCCCTCCTGAGAGCGAACCGTCCATTGTACTATGGCGGAAGGCATTTCTGCAGCCTCTGCAATCGGAGTGATCTGTCACTTGCCCATTGAGCCTTAGGGGCAGCAACCAAGTGGTGTGGCTGAAACACAGGCCTTGGCCAGACCGGGTTGGATATGTTGGTTCTGCCACTGATTGTGAATTACAAAACCTTGGAGAAGTCATTGTCTTTCTCTGTGCCTCTCGTGTAAGATGGGGAACACTGCGGCCATTGCAGAAAAGCAGATAGGTGGAGCGAGTATGAAGTGCTTTGTGTGTGTGTCACACGGTGAATGAAATGGCACTGATTGACATTATTGATAGTAATGACAGGATTCATTCAGGAACAAAACCGGTAAAGTAGGCCAGGTGCAGTGACTCACGCCTGTAATCCCACCACTTTGGGAGGCTGAGGCGGGAGGATCATGAGGTCAGGAGTTTGAGACCAGCCTGACCAATATGGTGAAACCCCATCTTTACTAAGAATACAAAAACTAGCTGGGTGTGGTGGCATGCCTGTAGTCCCAGGTACTTGGGAGGTTGAAACAGGAGAATCATTTGAACCCAGGAGGCAGAGGTTATAGTGAGCCGAGATGGCGTCACTGCACTCCAGCCTGGGCGACAGAGTGAAACTCTGTCTCGAAAAAAAAAAAAATCTGGTAAAGTGTTTTACCCAGCCTAGGTACGTGTGGCAGAGCCAAATGAAAGCTTAGAAAAAGATGACTTGAGAACTAGCCCAGCAGAAGAATCAGGCGGGATGTGTTGTTACTGAGTAAGTGAAATTTGCACCTGCTTTCTCCCAGGCCTCGCTGAGTTGTGTACAACAGAGAGCTCAGGTGTTGGGGGCAGTTGACCGGTTGAAGAATGCATTGCTATTATGTGAGGAACATTGGGCTTTGAAAAAGCAGAACTGGATCCACGTTCTTGCCTGGTAACTCTAATTATCATCTAGTTTGTAAAGGGGAATGCAGTTCACTGAAAAATTCGTATGACAGTGGGACAAGGATTGGGCCTCTGCATTGGTTTGTGTAATATAGGTCACATGAAAGAGCATTTAGGCTGCAGGGAGACTTTTCATCTCTATAACTTTACTTTCACAGGACAATTCCATCATGATTTGAAGATTTTGGAGTCAAAACTTCATTGTTCTGGTATGTGTTTCGGGGCAAATTTATGCATACAATTTGCTTAAATATTTCAGATGATACAAGAATATATGTGTGGTGTAAAAAGCTGAAATTTGCATTCCCCCTTCTCTAGAAGTAACCATTGTGAATAGTTAACTCTGTATTCCAGCTATTTTGTATATTATAAATACACTGTGAACATTTGAGTGTATATAGACATATATGTTACACACATTTTTAGAGATGGAATATTGCTGTGTTGCCCATGCTAGTCTCAAACTCCTGGGCTCAAGGGACCCTCTCGCCTTAGTCTCCCAGAGTTTTGGAATTACAGGCGTGAGCCACAGCGTCTGGCCTGCATGAATATATTTACTAATTGCTAAGTTACTCTGTTCAATACGTGTCTATTGAACTCCCCATGTGCCAAGCATTGTTCTGAATACCTTATATGCACCAATTCACTTAATTTTTAGAGCAGCTCTATTATTGTGGCCCTTTTACAGTGAGGAAACTGAACCACAGAGAGGCTGGGGACGTTGTCTAACATCACACAGCCAGTGCTGTTGGAATTGAGGTTTGAACCCAGACAGCTGGCTTCAGATCTCTTAGCTGTTATCATAGATGGCACACCCAAACCTTAGGGCCACCTCCCAAGCCTTGCCTCCGATACGGGCTTGCCTGAGCTCTGCGAGAGCCATGTACGTGAGGTTTCTTTCCTCTTTAAGAACACAAGTCTTGAAATTGTCCAAGACCCTGGAAGGACCTCTTGAGGACCAAAAACAGGGATTCTTCAAGCCTGCCCCAAGGGCCAGATCTCTGATTTAGCTACTTGGAAGGTAGATGTAGAAGAGAGTAATTTTGCCAGAACAAAATGTCAGGATGGCTGGGCTGACTCGGCCAGATGCAGTGGCTCATGCCTGTAATCCCAGCAATTTGGGAGGCCAAAGCAGGTGGATTACCTGAGGTCGGGTGTTCGAGAGCAGCCTGGCCAACAAGTTGAAACTCCGTCTCTACTAAAAATATAAAAATTAGCTGGGCGTGGTATCGGGTGTCTGTAATCCCAGGTACTTGGGAGACTGAGGCAGGAGAATTGCTTTAACCCAGTTTACAGAGGTGGTAGTGAGCTAAGATTACGCCACTGCATCCAGCTTAGGTGACAGAGTGAGACTCCGTTTCAAAAAAAAAAAAAAAAGAAGAAGAAGAAGAAGAAGAAGGGGGAAGGAGAATGGCTGGGCTAACTCATAGGGTAGAGACCCTACAGCGGCCGTAGGACCTTGGCAACTTGGGTGGAAAAGAAGGAAGGAAGAGCTTCACCCATGGCGGTGACCTGGACTGCAGAAACCACACTTAATATCCACATCCTGGAGCCTGGCCACCCCATTTGCTTCTCTTCTCCTTGGGTAGAGGGTGTGGGGAGCTTTCTACCCTGGAGGCTGAGCAGCGCAGCTTCTAACCAGGGTAGGCGTTTGTCTGTCCCTGGGAATACAGACAGCATTCTCATAAGCAGCCCAAATACTCCTGAACAGCTTTTTGTAGGGTGGGGCGGGGCGGGGCGGGGCAGAGGGTCATTTTGACTCATAGGTACCTTTTCCACTTTCACTGCTGATAACTGTGTTACAGATTAAAGTTTTGTTTTTGATACTGAAGAGGGCTTAAGAGAGTGAGCTATTATGGCACATCTAAGTCTGCTAAAATAGAACCACGGGGTAGAGTAGGAAAATCTCTTCTAAATTATGGATCATATATGGTGAACATTAGAAGCCATGTGTACCTAAGTTGAAAAATCAAAACATGTCTTGTATTTGGGTGACCCCGGTAAGTCTGGATGCCACTGCGCCTTGTGTGAACACAGGATGCTGAGGTGTAGGGACCAACAGGCTTTTTCTGGACATCTTGTGCTTCTCCCTTGGGGTAAAGTGGGGCGGCAGTAGGAGCACACAGCTGTTGGGTCCCTAATATTTGTCAGCTGGTTTACATGTGGGATTCCATTTAATGCAATCTTGGAGGTAAAATGATTTTATTGAAGATGAAGATAGAGGCTTAGAGAAGTTAAGAAAATTGTTCAATGTCACGTCATTTGTTTTGTTTTGTTTTGTTTTGTTTTGAGGCACAGTTTTGCTCTTCTTGCCCAGGCTGGAGTGCAATGGCGCGATCTCGGCTCACCACAACCTCTACTTCCCAGGTTCAAGTGATTCTCCTGCCTCAGCCTCCTGAGTAGCTGGGATGACAGGCATGCGCCACCACGCCAGGCTGATTTTGTATTTTTAGTAGGGACGGGGTTTTTTCATGTTGGTTAGGCTGGCCTTGAACTCCCAACCATGAGTGATCTGCCCAACTCGGACTCCCCAACTGCTGGGATTACAGGTGTGAGCCACCACACCTGGCCGAGGCCATGTAATTTCTTAAGTGGAAAGATGAAGTAATTGATGAACTCAGAAGTTTGACTTCAAGGCCCTTCATCTTTCCATAACACGTGGTTCCTTCCCTGGTTGGTGGGAGTGACTGAAGAACTCAAGGAAGCTGTGTTTTGTGGAAAGAAGACCTGAGGGGTGTATGGTCTTTCCAGGCTTGGAATCTGCCATGCTGGGCTTCTGAATTGTATAGCTTGGCCATATAGAGAGAAGCCCCTCATTTAAGACTTATTCTTTGGGGGAAATAAAGGAAGGCCGCCCGCATGAGACAGGCAGAGGTGATTTTCTCAGAACTGCTGTGGCAAGAGAGTCGGCACCATTACTTGCGTGTGGCAGAGACTGACATGCAAGTGAGTGGCTGATGAAGAGTGGGGAAATTTCAGGATGGAAAAGAACGGCTCCCAGTGGAGGCTGTTGTGGGGACTGGAGGCGGCTGTGCAGAAGTGGGTTGTCCTATGTGATTGGTTAGGGGCATATTTGGCTTTCTCTGAATGATCCTAACTGGAAACAGGGGCCAAAATTAGGGTAGCTGTCAGTTTTGAGTCAAGTCCTGGCCACATGGACAGAGTTGTGGTTTAGTTTCTGGGTTGTGGAGAGAGAGCAGTCTGGCTTCCTGTCTGATGGGCTAGCCTGGCTGGCCTCCTGGCTGTTGACTGTAGATAGGGGATTGGTTTCCTGGGTGGGCAGCTACAGGTTGTGGTCTGAGTTCTGTCTTTATACATATGATCAGGCATGGTCTGTTTGTATATTCAGTCCCTCATTTTTCTTGTCAGTAAAAATATCAAATGACAAATTGGATACATTGGGAACTTTTTAGATGTCTGTGTCCCCTGGAGGAAGTTTTCACGTTCACATTTAATCAGAATGAATATATACAATTGGGCCATTGATCTTGAAGATTTAAAATAGGAAATCTTCAACAATACTACCTCGGCGCCATTGCCTCTCTGTCCATTGTTAGGGAATGTGTGTTTTTATCCACCGCCGGCTCATCGTCCACCAGTTTTGTGGTTGATCCAGTTCTCTATATGTCTTGTCTTGTGTGCATCTCATTGTTTGCTAGTGTTAGCTTTCCCTTCGTCAGTGTAGTTTATTTGTGTAGCATCTGTTGGTAGGAAGTTATTTGTGGAATTTGTGAATGGAAGGGACCTTGGAGGTCTGCTAGGTCAGCCCAGTGATTTTCAAGATAAATGGAATTACAGGGAAATGTTCCAGCTTTTTTGGTGGCAAAACCAGGAATAGAAAGCAGTGTTCTTTGTGCCACAATGTCATTGAAAGACAGCTCAATGTGGGTCTAAAATGCAGAGTAACTAACTTTCATTTATCTCTGCTTCTGACTCTTGTTATCAGACATTTTAAATTGACCTTAATGTATTAGCAGAAATATGAAAAGTCCTGACTTGTTTACATATATGGTACTTCTTTGCCTACTCATTTGGTTGTTTTTTTCAACAGGATTGAAAAGACATTGTTCTAAACTGAATGTTTATGTCTCCCCCAGATTCTTGTACTGGAGCCCTAACTGCCAGTGTGATGGTATTAGGGGGTAGGACCTTTGGGAGGTGATAAGGGTTAGATGAGGTCATGAGCGTGGGCCCTTGTCTCACAGGATTAGTGCCCTTAGAAGAAGAGAAACCAGGCCGAGTGTGGTGGCTCACACCTGTAATCCCAGCACTTTGGGAGGCCGAGGTGGGCAGATCACGAGGTCAGGAGATTGAGACCATCCTGAAACCCTGTTTCTACTAAAAATACAAAAATTAGTTGGGTTTGCTGGCACGTGCCTGTAATCCCAGCTACTCGGGAGCCTGAGGCAGGAGAGTTGCTTGAACCAGAGAGTCAGAGGTTGCAGTGAGCTGAGATTGTGCCACTACACTCCAGCCTGTTGACAGAGCGAGACTCTGTCTCAAAAAAAAAAAAGAAAGAGAAAGCAGGCAGCTCCCACTGCCCTGGTGTGAGGAAACAAGAAGAAAGGTGGCTGTCTGCAAGCCAGGAAGAGGTCCCTGTCCCGGAACTGAGTTGGCCAACACTTTGATCTTGGACTTCCAGCCTCCAGAGCTGTGAGAAATAAACTAATGTTTAAACCACACAGCCTATGGTGTTTTTTATGGTATTTGCCTATGGTATTATGGCCATCTGATTTGACTGATACAGAGATGGTTCCAGAATACTGCAGCCTGTATCTAAGTTGGTGATGCCATGAAAATAAATGTGGTAGTTCATTCCTTTATATGAAGATAGCGCTGTGAGCCCAGGGCCTTTGTTCATGTCTTAGTTGAGTCTTGTTTTCTTATAATAGCTTCCTAAATTCTCTTTTCCCCCTCTAATTTATATTATATATCTGAATTAATTCATATATGGTATGATTTTATACTTCATGTCTATACAAACTTTTAGTGATTTTATTTCATTTGATTTGATTTTTGAGACATGCCCTTGCTCTGTTGCTCAGGCTGGAATGCAGGCGTGCCATCACAGCTCACTGCAACCCTAAATTCCTGGGCTCAAGTGATCCTCCCGCCTCAGCCTCCTGAGTAGCTGGGACTACAGGTGTGCTATCCTTAGCAGTCCTCTCGCCTCAGCCTCTCAAAGCACTGGATTACAGGCATGAGCCGCCACACCCAGCCCAGTGATTTTTCATTGTTAAGATCAAGGACGGGTTCCCTGGCTTGGCATTCAAGGCTCATGATCAGGGCGTGATATGCAAGTTTGGGTTTCAGTGTTTCCATTCCCACCATCAGCCTTGCGTTCCAGCTTCTTTCCTAAGCCCTGTTCTAAAGCCCAGCCTCAGAGCTGCACTTAGAATTTATACCTTCTCATCTCTTCATCGTCTTCGCCTATGTTCTAATCTCCATCTGGGACATCGTCTTCGCCTATGTTCTTATCTCCATCTGGGACATCATCTCCACACTTCCGCCTCTTTAAATCTTCTCCATCCTTCAAGACTTGAAATACTCACTTCCTTTACATGATCCCTACTCTGACATCCAAGCTAGAATTAATCTTTCTTCCTTTGAACTCTGATAGTGCTTAATATTTTTCATTCTTTAATTATACAGCAGTCCTGTGTGTTACATATTCTTATTCTCCCAGGTTTTCATAGTTTCTTTGAAAATATTTGCTGTAGTCATGTATTTTGAATATGTAATGTGAGTGACATTCAAAAGGTCCTGGAGAGTGAAAGGCAGTCCTACTCCCATCACTGCCCTGTGACCACTGTTGCCAGTTTTTGTTTGTTTGTTTGTTTTTCCAAGGCAGAGTCTTGCTCTGTCACCAGGCTGGCGTGATCTCAGATCTCTGCAACCTCTGCCTCCCGGTTTCAAGGGATTCTCCTGCCTCAACCTCCTGAGTAGCTGGGACTACAGGCGTGCGCCACCACGCCCAGATAATTTTTGTATTTTTCGTAGAGACGGGGTTTCACCATGTTGGCCAGGATGGTCTGGATATCTTGGCCTCGTGAGCCACCTGCCTCAGTCTCTCAAAGTGCTGGGATTACAGGCGTGAGCCACTGCGCCGAGCCTATGTGTCTTGTTTTTAAAAACACAGATGTTGGCATAAGATAAACACGGTTGTCCGCCGGTAAGTATTTAGGTTGTTCCCAACCGTTTGGATTAATCAATGCTGAGTTGTACATAATTCTTGCATATTTGCGTGAATATGTTCATAGGATGCATTACTAGAAATGGAATTGAGGGATCCAGGGTTCTGCGCATTTTAAATTTTGATGTGTGTTGCTGGATTCCCTTCCGTTAGGGCCATACCGTTATCTCACTGTCAATGTGTAAGGGCGCCTATTTCTATTTCCTCGCCACAGTTTCTTCTCAGCTGTTTTCTTTGACATCACACACACACAAATACCCCTTGTTCCAAAAACATGGACATTTTACATATCTACTTAAAGTGTGCATACACTGATTGAAGCTCTGTGTTGCAGTGATATGTGCTGCTAGGATTGTGGCTCTGTTTCGAATCTGCTAGCCAGGCTATGGCTTTCCAGTCAGGTATTTTTTGTTTTGTTCATGCTGTTGCTGTCATTGGGCTGTGTGAATTTCCCTCCATTGCCCATCCAGATTTCCTTTCCGGTGGGCGGGCTTAGTGTCTAATCTGGCAGCCCTGTTTCCTAGTGACCTGGGCCGAGTGTCTCATTCGGCAGCCCTGTTTCCTGGTGATCTGGGCTGAGTGTCTCTTTCGGCAGCCCTGTTTCCTGGTGATCTGGGCCCCATGTCTCATCCAACAGCCCTGTTTCCTGGTGATCTGGGCCGAGTGTCTCCTCCGGCAGCCCTGTTTCCTGGTGATCTGGGCCAAGTGTCTCATCCAGCAGCCCTGTTTCCTGGTGATCTGGGCTGAGTGTCTCCATGAGAAGTTGCACCCATCTTCTCCAGTAGTGCATCTTTTCACAGCAAGCAAAACATTTTCACCACGTTTCCAGTGGGACAGGCACTAGCTCTTTTCTGGGCATCAGGAGACCTGGCTTTGTTCTGGTTCAAGCAACAGCTGGTGAGTTACCAAAGACAATTCGCATCTGGCCCCTGGTCCTTTTCTTTATAAGTAGAATCACAGTCCGAGTGGGCATCACTGCCCTGGTCTCTATGCGGTGCTGAGTGTTGTGGGGATGATGGCTAAGTGTCAGGGTGCATTTCCACCACTAGGGGATTACAGGTCAGCCAAAGACACAGGAGGAAAGCTAACAGCCCCGGGCAGGTACACAGAACCAGAGGAGTTTGGAAGAGTGGTTCCAAGCTCCTTGGTGTGATGGATGTGATCACAATAAACATTTTATCTCTAAGTCTTGGGCCGTTGGACCAAGAGAAGAGAGAGCTGGTGTTGAGTTGTAGTGAGAGGTGCGTGGTTCCTGTACCTGCTGAACCTGGCTGGGACTCAATTCCATTGAGTCCCATTCCATTTAACCTTCTGTTTACACCTTTTTCATGCTCCTGCTTGTTTCTCCAGAAAAAAAATGCAATAAATTCCTTTCAAAAACTTTACAAAAGCCATAGACGCTTATTGAAAATAGTTCAAATGATATGGAAGTCAGAAAGATAGTGAGTGTTTTTCTGTTGTGTGTTTGGATGAATGTGTCTTTGGGGTAGTCACTATTAACACTGGGTGTATTTCCTTCCAGATCTTTTCCAGTGTGCCTACAAATATGTATGTACACATTGTAAAAAACAAAATAGTACCTGATCAACATTGAATTCCCCTGTTCTCACTGCGCAGTCTACATGGACATCCTTTCATGGTGATACGATGAGTCCTGATCGACTCCTTTTGTTCGCTGGAGTGGCAGGTAATAATAGCTACAGATAACTCACCTTCAGTGGCCATTTACCACGTGACAGGGTCTGTGCTCCAGGCAGGCTACATGAAGTGGGTCTTAAGGCTTTTTACAACAATGCTATGGGTGAACACAGTAATTGTTAACATTTTGCAAATGATAGAATTGCAGTAGAGAGAAGCAAAGCTGCTTGCTCAAACTCATGGCACGATTCCTGAGAGAGAGAGAGAGAACACTTTTAAAACAGTTGCTGTTATAGTCAGTTGATTTATGATCATTTCAAGAAATAGTGCATTCAGTGAATACATTTCAGGGTCTGGTACAGTCTGGGAGCTGTTTCTGAAAATGCTCTGCGCTAGAGGTAAGGGAGCGATCCATTGGCCCTGGGCTCCTAGTGCAAGGAGGGAGGTCCCGGGGAGAGGGGGCATGGAGAGGAGGTCTCTGAACAAACCTTGCAACATCCATTTCTGCTGAGTCTGGTCCGAGGTCTGGTTCTTGACATGTACACTTTTCAGAGATACTTGGTTTTGATTTTTATCATGGCTCAGCTGAGCAGCCATGGTTGCAAACTGCCTGGAGATGTGGTCTGGCAGGCCAGTGCTATGCCCATCCCTCCCGCTCCTGCAGGAGGGGAGTCATCCTGGGACTAGAGGGCTTCGCCTGTAATCAGCTATCTCATAATAAGTGGATTTGATGCTGGGTTCGCTAGGTCAGGAAATTTCCCATTTAGAAGGAAAACTGATACTTGTTTTTGGGTTTTGCTGAGGAGCCACAGGGTTTAGAGCAGGGACTGGAAGTTTGTTGAGACACACGTGAGTGCACTCAAACATCTTCCATGAAACGTGCAAATAAAGACAGTGTTCCAGAGAGGTCCCTGGCTTTGGGATATAAATATTTCTGTAACAGAATGGCACTGGCTGTCTGCTGTATTTTTTTCTCTGCTATTTTGGCAAGTTTTATTTGGGTGTGTGTCTCCTGTACAGAAGGTATGACATCAGTTTTTGCCACCAAGTATTTACAGCCGTTGGTACCTCCTGTGTGGGTCACTTTTGTGCCGTGGTTTCTTTGGGGAAATTGTAGGTCTCCTACCCAAAGCACATTGCCCATTTCAAGGTGCTCCTGGTTTCTGAACACCTGTGGCAGTGCCTTCCATGTGGGTGAAGCCAGCCGAGAAAGTACCCCTCCCCAGGAGGTGGGGACTGGTGATTGCCTGAGTGAGGAGGCCAGGGATGAGCCCTGGACTAGAACTTGTGACCGGCTGCTTTTCCTTCCCCTCCTCTCCGTCCTATTTTGCCACCACCCCCACTTTTGAAAAATTTCTTATTAAAAATTAAGCAACTATTTTGGTTTCCTTTATTCGCTATTTCTTGCTAATCATATGCAGAGTGAGCCTGGGACAGTGGAAAGGAAAGTTGTACTTAGCTTCAGATGATCCTACCAGTCCCGCATTGAAGGGTTTCTGCCAGGCGGCATTGTCAAGTGTCGTTGTGGAGGTTCTCCTTTCAGTCCTCAGCATTAACCAACAGAGGCAGGTGGTACTTATTCCTGGTTAATGTTGAGGAAGTTGAGCTCAAATTGGCTAAGGGAACTTCCCAAAGTCACATAGGAAGTAGCAGAGTAGAACCAAACACAGATTGTCTCTGAATCAGGCAGGTTGTCAGATTCCAAAATGGGCTCTTAATTTTTGGAGGTCAAAAAGCTGAACAGACACAGATATTTCTTTTTTCTTCTTCTTCTTCTTCTTTTTTTTTTTTTTTTTTTTTTTTTTTTTTTTTTTTTTGCGCTAGGGTTTCGCTATGCTGTCTAGGCTGGTCTAGGCTCAAGCTGTCCTCCTGCCTTAGCGTTCTGAGTGCTGGGCTTACAGGTTTGTGTCACCACACCCAATAAAACAGACATTTCTTTAAAGAAGATATACAAATGGCCAAAAAATATGTGAGAAAAATGCTCAGTATCACTTATAATCAGAGAAATGCAAATCAAAACCACAGTGAGGTATCATCTCACCTGTTAGGATGAGTATTATCAAAAAGACAAAAAATAGCAAGTGCTGGTGAGGCTATGGAGACAAGGGAGCTCTTACACACTGTAGGGGGGTGTGCACTAGAGCAGCTGGCTGGGCGCCGGGCGCACGCTGACATCTCAGCACTTTGGAAGGCCGAGGCGGGCAGATCACCTGATGTCAGGAGTTTGAACCAGCCTGGCTAACATGGTGAAACCCCGTCTCTACTAAAAACACAAAAATTATCTGGGAGCGGTGGATCACACCTGTAATCCCAGCACCGTTGGGCAGCTGAGGTGGGTGGGTCACTTGAGACCAGGAGTTCAAGACCAGCCTGGCCAACGTGGTGAAACCCCATCTTTACTAAAAAATACAAAAATTTACCAGGTGCAGTGGTGGGCGCCCATAATCCCAGCTACTCAGGAGGCTGAGGCATGAGAACTACTGGAACCCTGGAGGCGGATGCTACAGTAAGCAAGCCGAGATTGCACCACTGTGTTCCAGCCTGGGCAACAGTGAGACTCTGTCTCGAAGAGAAAAAAAGAAAAAGAGTAAGAGTAAGCTACGGCACCCACTATGGCAAACAGTATGGAGGTTCCTCAGAAAACTGCAAATGAATTTACAGTGTGATCCAGCAGTCCCACTACAGTGTAGATACCCAAAGAAAAGGAAATCAGTGTCGGAGGGGCATCCGCACCTCTGTTTCCTACAGCACTGTTCACCATAGCCAAGATAAGGAATCAGCCTCGGTGTCCAACAGCAGATGATGGATCGAGAAAATGTGGTATTTATACACAGTGGAGTACTATTCAGCCATAACACAGGAAGAAGTCCTGTTATTCTCAGCAACGTGGATGGAACTGGAAGATATGAAATAAGCCAGGGACAGAAAGTTACACAGCACATGTTCACTTATGTGGAAGGCAAAAAGGAGTGGATCTCATGGAATTTGAAAGTAGACAGAGGATCCTAGAGGGTGAGAAGGGTCGGGGAAGAGGCAGATAGGGAGAAATTTGTTAAAGAATACAAAATTATAGCTGGATAGGAAAAAGTTCTAGTGTTCTATAACATAGGATGACTATAGTTAACAAGAATGTATAGTTTCAGGCTGGGTGTGGTGGCTCATACCTGTAATCCTAGCACTTTGGGAGGCTGAGGTGGGTGGATCACCTGAGGTCAGGAGTTTGAGACAAGCCTGGCCAATGTGTAGAGAAACCCCGTCTCTACTAAAAATGCAAAAATTAGCCAGGCATAGTGGTGGGTGCCTTGTAACCCCAGTTACCAAGGAGGCCGAGGCAGGAGAATAGCTTCAACCTAGGAAGCAGATGTTGCAGTGAGCTGAGATCACACCACTGCACTCCAGCCTGGGCAACAGAGCCAGACTTTGTCTCAAAAAAAAAAAAAATATATATATATATATATATAGTTCCAGATAATTGGAGAAAGGGCATTGAACGTTCCAACACAAAGAAATGATAAATGTTTGAGATGGTGGATATGCTAATTATGCTGATCACATACATTACATGTATTATAACATCACTATGTGTACTTCATACATATGTACAGTACACAATTATGTGTCAATTAAAAAAGAAAAGCTGAACTTAGATTGGAATGGCTATGAAGTAGCTAGGTTTTTCATATTTTTGATATAGACCCTAGGCATTTATTTTAAGTAAACTACAGTTGGCTTCAGGAAGTGTTTAGTATTTGAATTGTAGCCTTGCATTTTATAATACGGAGAAGTAAAACTGTAGGCTTGCTTTAGATACAGTCACAGGGGTTTGCCGTGATGACTTTTTTATGTAATAAGGGGGAAATGTACCTTAATTAATAGGCATATATGATCATTTTTCTCCCTCGTACACAATTTTAGTTGTTGTCCAGGCATTGTGATACTTATGTAAACAGTATGCGATACCTTAGGCAGGAATCAGAATTTTAAGGTAAGAATACTTAGAGTTATATATGTTTCAACCTTTCAAACTGGACATTTTACATGTCCATTATATAACTGTAATTAAATTTTCAAAAAGACAATGTGTGTCTTTAATATGGGTGATGCTCTAGCTTTTTTTTTTTTTTTTTTTTTTTTTGGAGACAGGGTCTCACTTTCTCCCAGGCTGGAGTGTAGTGGTGCGATCACGGCTCACTGCAGCCTCAGCCCCATAGGCTTGAGAGATCCTCCCACCTCAGCCTCCCAAGTAACTGGGACCACAGGTGTACAACACCATGCCCAGCTAATGTTTAAAATTTTTTGCAGAGATAGGGCCTCCGTCTGTTGCTCAGGGTGGTCTGGAATTCCTGGATTCAAGTGATTCTCCTGCTTCATTCTCCCAAAGTGCTGTGATTACAGGCATGTGCCACTGCCTGGCCCCATATAAGTGGGATGATGACTTGAGCCTAGGAGTTCCAGACCAGCCTGGGGAACATGGCACAAGACCCTGTCTCTACAAAAACAAACAAAATTAACTGGTCATGGTGGCACCTGCCTGTGGTCTCAGCTACTCCAGGAGGCTGAGGCAGGAGGATAACTTGAGCCCAGGAGTCGAGGCTGGAGGATAACTTGAGCCTAGGAGTCGAGGCTGCAGTGAGCTCTGATCCTGTCATTGCATTCCAGCCTGGGTGACAGAGTGAGACCTTGTCTCTTAAAAAAAAGTTACTGGCTACCTGATTATTCATGGGAAAAAAACCTGAACTCTGATCTAAACCTCATACCTCGTACAAAAATTAACTCAAAATGGATCATGGACTAAAATGTAAAATGCAAAATAAAGATGAAAAGAGGAGCTAGAGACTGGGAGAAACTATTTGCAAACCACATGTCTGATGAAGGACTCATATCTATAATATATAAACAACTATCCAAATTCAGCAGTGAAACCAAGTCATCTAGTTTGAAAATGAATAAAAAACCTGAAGAGACATTTCAGATAACATATAAGCACATGAAAAGATGTTCAACATCATGAGCCATCAGAAAAATGCACACTAAAGCCACGTCACTACACACCTATCAGAATGCCTAAAATAAAAAGTAGTAACAAGAGCAATGCTGGTGAGGATGCGGGGAAATGGAATCACTCACACTTGGCTGGTGGGAATGGAAGATGGTACAGCCATTCTGGAAAACAGCTTGACAGTTTCTTAAAAAACTAAACGTGCAATTGCTGTGGGAGGCAGCACTCACATTCACGGGCAGTTATCCCAGAGAGATGAGGACTTATGTTCACACAAAAACCTATATGTATCTGTTCATAGCAGCATTATTTATAAAGTCTAGAAACTGGACACAGCCCGGAGACTGCTCAGCAGGTGAATGGTTAAACAAACTGGTGCACCCAGGCCCCAGATACCACTCTGCAGTAGTTAATGACGTCCTTGTTCATCAGTCTTTCAACCTCGAAACCACCATCATGCTTAATCCCCTTTTTTTCCATCCTGGGTCTGAGTGGACTTCATTTTGCATTTCTTTCTAATGCATTTTCCCTCTGTCCTTTCTGCTTGAGCCTCATGCCACATTGGAACCATTGTAAGAGCCACCGAATTGTTTCTCTGCCTCATCATGGAATCCTTTCTACACTTCATGCCCCGCATTGCCATTGGAACAATCTTTCCAAAACATGAACAAACTAACTTAAAAGAAATATCCCAGGTAGCCTTCCAAATAAGTATAAGTTTTCTCTTAGAAATTTCACTTCTTGTCTATAGGGAACCCCAGGACTGTAGAGAGATGGATTTGCTGTCTGCATTTTAAGATCAGGCAGAAATCCCTGGAGGGGCCCATGGGGAATAGTGGCACAAATACTGGTTCTAGAATCAGAAGCCCTCATATCCTGGTTCTAACACTAGCTGGATGTTCTTGGGAAAGTTTTGGTTTCAAACCTCAGTATGAGGAAGCATCCTCAAGGGATCACACAAGGCTGCTGGGAGGAGCGGATGAGGGCCATGGTGAACATGCTGTGTAATCCGTGAAGCACGTCGTATGTGTGAGAAGTGGAGCTGTGTGGATAGCGGTTCTGGAATCATTGTATGAAAACGATGGAAAGCACATTCGTAGTTCTGCCTGATGATACCACTGGGCACCTGTGTTGTACATGCCTGCAACATGGGTGAGGCCCGGGTCAGTACAGCTCACAGTTTGGTTTTCATGCAGTTAGAAAGGCCCGAGAGGACCCTTCCCCCCTCCAGCTGTAGGAAGGAGGCGGCTGTCTCCTGCTTATATTTGGTGGGATTGTCTGTGGCTCCTTGGGGACAGGAATGCAGGGAGTGGGGGAAGAAAGCCGGCCTGACTGCTCGCTAGTCAGCCTTCCCCCAGGGAAGAGTGGAGGGGTCATTTCGTGGTAACTTGCCAAGTCTTTCTTAACCCATCTGCTCTTAGAAATGACCAGCATGACAAGTAAAAGACCCATTAGAGACAGATGGGCTGTGTGTCCCGTGCGTTTATGGGTTTGTGGTCTCAGAGCTGCCAGAACTCGATAGCTTTCTGGGGAATGCTGAGTCAGCCAAGGGGCTGAAAATAGTGAGAGGAAGAAAATTCCCCCTCGCTGCTCTGGTCTGGGAGTGATTAGTGAGTGGAGCGGCATGGAGGGCCCAGCCATGGGGTCCCTCTCAAGCACACCCTCACTGCAGTGGGAACGCGGGTCTCAACCTCCCTAGGCCTCCGTGATTTTCGTCTGTCACATACTCACCTCCAGCAGGGATGTCTATGGTGATGAGATGAGGGAGCATCCTAGCACATGTGGCACTTAGTAGGCTTGCGGTGAGTGGACGCCGGCATCAGTGGAACAGGAGACTGGGCGCTGCGTGTGGATGCACTCACGTACTGGTGGCATGGGTGGACAGAGGAGAGAGGGATGCTCTACAGTTCTCCTTTTGGTCTGTCACCCCCGCTGTTGTGAGCAGAATCCGTGAGTGTATTCTGTTGCCCCAGTCAACTTGGTAGGCTGATTGCTCAATTTTCTGCTTCCACTTTTGATTTCTTAAGAATGGGAAAACGAATACTTCAGATACTTTTCTGGTTGATGCTATACATTCCTTGATATCACCTTAATGCTTTTTAATTTCTATGTATTTTGGATGTTGGAGCTTGCCTGACATCTGTGCTTTTATGTCTCAACCTCTCGCGTAACTGTTGGCCACACCAGAACCAGAGAGAAGTGAGTAGACCGATTGGTAGCAGGGCTAGGACTGGAATTCCCCAGCCTTTTGGCGCCCAGCAGCCTCTGTTTTCTGTATTGCACTGCTCTTCCCTATTTCGACTCCTGTTAGGACAGTGGATGTGAAATGTAGCTGGGTGCTTTTGGGGGTGTGCTAGGAGTGTGGCAGATGCCTCAGACTGACATTTTCCCCTGATTCTGAATTCTCATGGCTCAGAGTCAGTCTGTAGGCTACTGACTGGGAAGATGCAGGAAGTTGTTTTGTATGACAAACTATGCCAGGGCATTTTTTTCACCCGGCAATTTGTTTGGTTTGGAGTGGAATAAATCTCTGATCTTGGTTTCTTTGTCTATATTATTAGGGAGTGGAGCCTGACTTGTTAACTTAGCCCAGTTCATAGTGCTTAGAATCTCAGTGAGTGTGTGTTGAACTGAGCGGAAGTGTGAGAGCGTCTTGGACAGTGGTTTGCAAACCTAGCTGCATCTGGGGGGCTGTGAAAAAAGCATGTGTGCTTACTCCAGACCAGTTGAAATAGAATCTGCAGGAATGGAGCCTGGGCAGCTATAGTGCTGTTAAAAACCCCCAGGTGGTTCTGATATACTGTAAAGGTTGAGTAAAGGTTGAGATCCACTGATCCACAGTGAATTGGAGTCCTGGATCATAGACATGCCTTATGCTTTCACCAGCTTAGAATGGTTCTTGTGCTTTAGAACTGTGAAAAAGTGTTATGCAAACAAATGTGGAAACAGCCTAAATGTCACATCCTGTCACTCCCTGTCATGAAGTATATTTACCGGTTACTCACTCTACTCTGATCTCTACCCATTCCACCTTTTCTTCATGGAACAATAATTTGACAGTTGGTTATGCAGAACCAGAGTAAGTCTAGTTTGATTGGCGGGAAACGATTTTGGGTATGAAGTACTCTTTAGGCATTTATTGAACTCTTGTTTGTACCACCGCTGTGCTGGACAGTTTATATATATTACTTCTTTTTTTTTAAATTTATTTATTATTATTATACTTTAAGTTGTAGGGTACATGTGCATAACGTGCAGGTTTGTTACATACGTATACTTGTGCCATGTTGGTGTGCTGCACCCATCAACTCGTCATTTACATCAGGTATAACTCCCAGTGCAATCCCTCCCCCCGCCCCCCTCCCCATGATAGGCCCCGTTGTGTGATGTACCCCTTTCTGAGTCCAAGTGATCTCATTGTTCAGTTCCCACCTATGAGTGAGAACATGCAATGTTTGGTTTTCTGTTCTTGTGATAGTTTGCTAAGAATGATGGTTTCCAGCTGCATCCATGTCTCTACAAAGGACAAAAACTCATCCTTTTTGATGGCTGTATAGTATTCCATGGTGTATATGTGCCACATTTTCTTAATCCAATCTGTCACTGATGGACATTTGGGTTGATTCCAAGTCTTTGCTATTGTGAATAGTGCTGCAATAAACATACGTGTTCATGTGTCTTTATAGCAGCATAATTTATAATCCTTTGGGTATATACCCAGTAATGGGATGGCTGGGTCATATGGTACATCTAGTTCTAGATCCTTGAGGAATCGCCATACTGTTTTCCATAATGGTTGAACTAGTTTACAATCCCACCAACAGTGTAAAAGTGTTCCTATTTCTCCACATCCTCTCCAGCACCTGTTGTTTCCTGACTTTTTAATGATGGCCATTCTAACTGGTGTGAGATGGTATCTCACTGTGGTTTTGATTTGCATTTCTCTGATGGCCAGTGATGATGAGCATTTTTTCATGTGTCTGTTGGCTGTATGAATGTCTTCTTTTGAGAAATGTCTGTTCATATCCTTTGCCCACTTTTTGATGGGGTGGTTTGTTTTTTTCTTGTAAATTTGTTTGAGTTCTTTGTAGGTTCTGGATATTAGCCCTTTGTCAGATGAGTAGATTGCAAAAATTTTCTCCCATTCTGTAGGTTGCCTGTTCACTCTGATGGTAGTTTGTTTTGCTGTGCAGAAGCTCTTTAGTTTAATGAGATCCCATTTGTCAATTTTGGCTTTTGCTGCCGTTGCTTTTGGTGTTTTAGACATGAAGTCTTTGCCCATGCCTATGTCCTGAATGGTACTACCTAGGTTTTCCTCTAGGATTTTTATGGTATTAGGTCTAACATTTAAGTCTCTAATCCATCTTGAATTAATTTTCGTATAAGGAGTAAGGAAAGGATCCAGTTTCAGCTTTCTACTTATGGCTAGCCAATTTTCCCAGCACCATTTATTAAATAGGGAATCCTTTCCCCATTTCTTGTTTCTCTCAGGTTTGTCAAAGATCAGATGGCTGTAGATGTGTGGTATTATTTCTGAGGACTCTGTTCTGTTCCATTGGTCTATATCTCTGTTTTGGTACCAGTACCATGCTGTTTTGGTTACTGTAGCCTTGTAGTATAGTTTGAAGTCAGGTAGCGTGATGCCTCCAGCTTTGTTCTTTTGACTTAGGATTGTCTTGGAGATGCGGGCTCTTTTTTGGTTCCATATGAACTTTAAAGTAGTTTTTTCCAATTCTGTGAAGAAACTCATTGGTAGCTTGATGGGGATGGCATTGAATCTATAAATTACCCTGGGCAGTATGGCCATTTTCACTATATTGATTCTTCCTATCCATGAGCATGGTATGTTCTTCCATTTGTTTGTGTCCTCTTTTATTTCACTGAGCAGTGGTTTGTAGTTCTCCTTGAAGACGTCCTTTACATCCCTTGTAAGTTGGATTCCTAGGTATTTGATTCTCTTTGAAGCAATTGTGAATGGAAGTTCATTCCTGATTTGGCTCTCTGTTTGTCTGTTACTGGTGTATAAGAATGCTTGTGATTTTCGCACATTAATTTTGTATCCTGAGACTTTGCTGAAGTTGCTTATCAGCTTAAGGAGATTTTGGGCTGAGACAATGGGGTTTTCTAAATATACAATCATGTCATCTGCAAACAGGGACAATTTGACTTCTTCTTTTCCTAACTGAATACCCTTGATTACTTTCTCTTGCCTAATTGCCCTAGCCAGAACTTCCAACACTATGTTGAATAGGAGTGGTGAGAGAGGGCATCCCTGTCTTGTGCCAGTTTTCAAAGGGAATTTTTCCAGTTTTTGCCCATTCAGTATGATATTGGCTGTGGGTTTGTCATAAATAGCTCTTATTATTTTGAGGTATATTCCATCAATACCGAATTTATTGAGCGTTTTTAGCATGAAGGGCTGTTGAATTTTGTCAAAAGCCTTTTCTGCATCTATTGAGATAATCATGTGGTTCTTGTCTTTGGTTCTGTTTATATGCTGGATTATGTTTATTGATTTGCGAATGTTGAACCAGCCTTGCATCCCAGGGATGAAGCCCACTTGATCATGGTGGATAAGCTTTTTGATGTGCTGCTGAATCCGGTTTGCCAGTATTTTATTGAGGATTTTTGCATCGATGTTCATCAGGGATATTGGTCTAAAATTCTCTTTTTTTGTTGTGTCTCTGCCAGGCTTTGGTATCAGGATGATGTTGGCCTCATAAAATGAGTTAGGGAGGATTCCCTCTTTTTCTATTGATTGGAATAGTTTCAGAAGGAATGATACCAACTCCTCCTTGTACCTCTGGTAGAATTCAGCTGTGAATCCATCTGGTCCTGGACTTTTTTTGGTTGGTAGGCTATTAATTATTGCCTCAATTTCAGAGCCTGCTATTGGTCTATTCAGGGATTCAACTTCTTCCTGGTTTAGTCTTGGAAGAGTGTAAGCGTCCAGGAAATTATCCATTTCTTCTAGATTTTCCAGTTTATTTGCGTAGAGGTGTTTATAGTATTCTCTGATGGTAGTTTGTATTTCTGTGAGGTGGGTGGTGATATCCCCTTTATCATTTTTAATTGCGTCGATTTGATTCTTCTCTCTTTTCTTCTTTATTAGTCTTGCTAGTGGTCTGTCAATTTTGTTGATCTTTTCAAAAAACCAACTCCTGGATTCATTGATTTTTTGGAGAGTTTTTTGTGTCTCTATCTCCTTCAGTTCTGCTCTGATCTTAGTTATTTCTTGCCTTCTGCTAGCTTTCGAATGTGTTTGCTCTTGCTTCTCTAGTTCTTTTAATTGCGATGTTAGAGTGTCAATTTTAGATCTTTCCTGCTTTCTCTTGTGGGCATTTAGTGCTATAAATTTCCCTCTACACACTGCTTTAAATGTGTCCCAGAGATTCTGGTATGTTGTATCATTGTTCTCATTGGTTTCAAAGAACATCTTTATTTCTGCCTTCATTTCGTTATGTACCCAGTAGTCATTCAGGAGCAGATTGTTCAGTTTCCATGTAGTTGAGCGGTTTTGATTGAGTTTCTTAGTCCTGAGTTCTAGTTTGATTGCACTGTGGTCTGAGAGACAGTTTGTTATAATTTCTGTTCTTGTACATTTGCTGAGGAGTGCTTTACTTCCAATTACGTGGTCGATTTTGGAGTAAGTACGATGTGGTGCTGAGAAGAATGTATATTCTGTTGTTTTGGGGTGGAGAGTTCTATAGATGTCTATTAGGTCTGCTTGCTGCAGAGATGAGTTCAATTCCTGGATATCCTTGTTAACTTTCTGTCTCGTTGATCTGACTAATGTTGACAGTGGAGTGTCAAAGTCTCCCATTATTATTGTATGGGAGTCTAAGTCTCTTTGTAAGTCTCTAAGGACTTGCTTTATGAATCTGGGTGCTCCTGTATTGGGTGCATATATATTTAGGATAGTTAGCTCTTCCTGTTGAATCGATCCCTTTACCATTATGTAATGGCCTTCTTTGTCTCTTTTGATCTTTGATGGTTTAAAGTCTGTTTTATCAGAGACTAGGATTGCAACCCCCGCTTTTTTTTGTTCTCCATTTGCTTGGTAAATCTTCCTCCATCCCTTTATTTTGAGCCTATGTATGTCTCTGCGTGTGAGATCGGTCTCCTGAATACAGCAGACTGATGGGTGTTGACTCTTTATCCAGTTTGCCAGTCTGTGTCTTTTAATTGGAGCATTTAGTCCATTTACATTTAAGGTTGATTGTTATGTGTGAACTTGATCCTGCCATTATGATATTAACTGGTTATTTTGCTCGTTAGTTGATGCAGTTTCTTCCTAGCATCGATGGTCTTTACATTTTGGCATGTTTTTGCAATGGCTGGTACCGGTTGTTCCTTTCCATGTTGAGTGCTTCCTTCAGGGTCTCTTGTAAGGCAGGCCTAGTGGTGACAAAATCTCTAAGCATTTGCTTATCTGTAAAGGATTTTATTTCTCCTTCACTGATGAAACTTAGTTTGGCTGGATATGAAATTCTGGGTTGAAAATTCTTTTCTTTAAGAATGTTGAATATTGGCCCCCACTCTCTTCTGGCTTGTAGAGTTTCTGCCGAGAGATCTGCTGTTAGTCTGATGGGCTTCCCTTTGTGGGTAACCCGACCTTTCTCTCTGGCTGCCCTTAAGATTTTTTCCTTCATTTCAACTTTGGTGAATCTGGCAATTATGTGTCTTGGAGTTGCTCTTCTCGAGGAGTATCTTTGTGGCGTTCTCTGTATTTCCTGGATTTGAATGTTGGCCTGCCCTACTAGGTTGGGGAAGTTCTCCTGGATGATATCCTGAAGAGTGTTTTCCAACTTGGTTCCATTTTCCCCCTCACTTTCAGGCACCCCAATCAGACGTAGATTTGGTCTTTTTACATAATCCCATACTTCTTGCAGGCTTTGTTCATTTCTTTTTCTTCTTTTTTCTTTTGGTTTCTCTTCTCGCTTCATTTCATTCATTTGATCCTCAATCGCAGATACTCTTTCTTCCAGTTGATCGAGTCGGTTACTGAAGCTTGTGCATGTGTCACGTATTTCTCGTGTCATGGTTTTCATCTCTTTCATTTCGTTTATGACCTTCTCTGCATTAATTACTCTAGCCATCAATTCTTCCACTTTTTTTCAAGATTTTTAGTTTCTTTGCGCTGGGTACGTAATTCCTCCTTTAGCTCTGAGAAATTTGATGGACTGAAGCCTTCTTCTCTTATCTCGTCAAAGTCATTCTCCGTCCAGCTTTGATGCGTTGCTGGCGATGAGCTGTGCTCCTTTGCCGGGGGAGATGCGCTCTTATTTTTTGAATTTCCAACTTTTCTGCCCTGCTTTTTCCCCATCTTTGTGGTTTTATCTGCCTCTGGTCTTTGATGATGGTGATGTACTGATGGGGTTTTGGTGTAGGTGTCCTTCCTGTTTGATCGTTTTCCTTCTAACAGTCAGGACCCTCAGCTGTAGGTCTGTTGGAGATTGCTTGAGGTCCACTCCAGACCCTGTTTGCCTGGGTATCCTCAGCAGAGGTTGCAGAAGATAGAATATTTCTGAACAGCGAGTGTACCTGTCTGATTCTTGCTTTGGAAGCTTCCTCTCAGGGGTGTACTCCACCCTGTGAGGTGTGGGGTGTCAGACTGCCCCTAGTGGGGGATGTCTCCCAGTTAGGCTACTCAGGGGTCAGGGACCCACTTGAGCAGGGAGTCTGTCCCTTCTCAGATCTCAACCTCCGTGTTGGGAGATCCACTGCTCTCTTCAAAGCTGTCAGACAGAGTCGTTTGCGTCTGCAGAGGTTTCGGCTGTATTTGTTATTGCCCTGTCCCCAGAGGTGGAGTCTACAGAGACAGGCAGGTTTCCTTGAGCTGCTGTGAGCTCCACCCAGCTCGAGCTTCCCAGCAGCTTTGTTTACCTACTTAAGCCCCAGCAATGGTGGGCGCCCCTCCCCCAGCCTCGCTGCTGCCTTGCCGCGAGATCGCAGACTGCTGTGCTAGCAATGAGGAAGGCTCCGTGGGTGTGGGACCCTCCCGGCCAGGTATGGGATATGATCTCCTGGTGTGCCTGTTTGCTTAAAGCGCAGTATTGGGGTGGGAGTTACCCGATTTTCCAGGTGTTGTGTGTCTCAGTTCCCCTGGCTAGGAAAAGGGATTCCCTTCCCCCTTGCTCTTCCCAGGTGAGGCAATGCCTCGCCCTGCTTCAGCTCTCCCTGGTCGGGCTGCAGCAGCTGACCAGCACCGATTGTCCGGCACTCCCCAGTGAGATGAACCCAGTACCTCAGTTGAAAATGCAGAAATCACCGGTCTTCTGTGTCGCTCGCGCTGGGAGTTGGAGACTGGAGCTGTTCCTATTCGGCCATCTTCTAAATATTACTTCTTTAAAAAAGGCCTATGGAGTCAGGCTGCCTGGGTTTTGCTAACTAGCTGTGTCATTTGGGGCAACTTTTTAAGCTTATGTAAACCTGACTTTCATCTATGAAATGGGATGACAAGGGGTCATGATCATCTCACAGGATCGTGCAAATGTGTTTGTAAAGTGCTTAGTTTGGTGCCTAACACATAGTAACTACTCAGTAAAGTTATTATTACACCATCATCATCATATTTAAATGTAAATATTAAGAGCTAATAAATTTGTAAAAGGTACTATACCTTTACCCCTTGAACCAAAGACTACTTTAGTTTTAAGTGGTTGGGTTAATTTATCACTTAAATATTGGCCTCTTGAATACCTTGAATTTCAATGGAACGTAGCCAGAGGATTTCATAATTGGACCGTTGCCTCTGGAAGTTGGAGCTTTGTTTGTTTGTTTGGTTTCACTTCCTACACTAAGCATGTGGCTGTGCACAACTTTATGATGACTTTTGGTACTGGGGAATCAAAGCTTCATTCGCTTTTTGGAGGAGATGACCTTATGCTGTATGAAGCACTCAGACTTCGTTAACTATGTACCATCCAGACAAGACCAGGTGCTTCCCACGGCAGCCTGTCCTTTTCTTATCTCTCTCATCAATCTAGCATGTTCCTTCTATTCCTCTTTATATTAGAACTTCTCTTTGAACAAGGAATGTTGTTTTGTCACTGCTAGGTCCCCAGCAATTAGTAATGCCTAGCACATACTAGGTGCCTCCTGAATGGTAATAAGTGATAATCTAGCAGTACACAAGATAAATCCGCAGGTTGAGATTTAAGCTGTGTGGTATGAAGGCTGCATTGGCAAACTTATTAAATCAATTTTGTTAATACAAGTTTAACATATCTTAGTAACTGACTTAGTTCAGGAATCATTTGCTGAGTGTCTTCTAGGCCAGACATTGGGGACAGAAAGGTAATAATATATGATCCCTGCCTCATGTGCAGGAAGTCTAGTGCGATGGACAGATGCGTGCTAATGACTGCCATGGAATATGGTGAGTATTAGATAAAGGGGCACCCTGTGTGCCCTTGGAGCATAGAGCAGGGCTTGTGTTCTGGGAACATGGGCTCCATGTGAAAACACAATTTAAATTCTCTTTTTTCTTTCTTTCTTTCTTTCTTTTTTTTTTTTTTTTTTTTTTTTTTTTTGAGACAGAGTCTTGCTCTGTGGTCCAGGCTGGAGTACAGTGGTGTGATCTCGGCTCACTGCAACGTGCTCCTCCCAGGTTCAAGCGATTCTCGTGCCTCAGCCTCCCAAGTAGCTGGGGTAACAGGTGTGTGCCACCACGCCTGGCTAATTTTTGCATTTATAGTAGAGATGGAGTTTCACCATGCTGGCCGGGCTGGTCTTGGACTCCTGACATCAGGTGATCCTCCCGCCTCGGCCTTCCAAAGTTCTGGGATTATAGTCATGTATGTATTCATCCTTTTAAATATCTGCGGGTAGCATTTAACTTTAAATGGGTACTAATTAAACTATTGAATGACTTTAGTATAGATTGAATGACTTTGCTTGGGCCTCGTTTTTAATTTCCTTCATTAGAGAAAAAAAAAAAATGCAGGTTGAATATCCTGCTTTGAATATCATCCAAACTGCTTGGAATCAGAAGTGTCTCAGATTTTTTTCCTTTTTTGGATTTTTGAATATTTGCATTATACCTGCTGGTTGAGCATCCTGAATTCAAAAATCCAGAGTCTGAGCTGTTCCAATGAACATTTCATTGAGCATCACCTCGACACTCAAAAGTTGAGGATTTCAGAGTTTCTGGTTAGGGAGACTCATCCTGTATGGGTGCTGGGTTGTTGCAGGAGTTTTGGACCAGAGGTTGGGTGACTAGGCTTTGGTTTTCGCTTTGTTATTAAACAGGCTGTTTTATTCCATAATCTCAGCTTTAGATCCCCCGGTTGTCAAAGAAGGGAATGGGCCATCTGATGTTTAAGGCCTCTGTTCTGACTTGGAGACACCTGGCTTCAGTTCATCTTCCTTAGGAGTGGACAAAGAATATGGGGATTTTGAAATCGTTAGTCAACATCTACAGGGTCGTTGCAGCCTGGTTTTGGGTAAGGTCATCTTTAGTGAGCCCAGGGAGAAACAGTGGTTTAGCTGTCAGCTGAGAGGGGTAAGCGGTCCTATTAATTTTCCTCTGTGTTAGTGAAAGCATTGTTAAGGGTCACAGCGTTAGTGGAGCTGGCTGGAAAGAGGAGGGGAACTCACTGTTACAGGTTATATTGAATGTCTTTTCAGTCGCTAAATGCTTTTTATGATATGTTTTTCAGGATTTCAGTGTTGTATGATTTCTCTGTGTTAAGCACAGGAAATTTAACATCAGCAAAAAAGAATGCTCTTTCTTTCTTTTTTTTTTTTTTTCTTTGAGATGGAGTTTCGCTCTTGTCGCCCAGGCTGGAGTGCAGTGGCATGATCTCAGCTCACTGCAACCTCGGCCTCCTAAGTTCAAGCGATTTTCCTGCCTCAGCTTCCCGAGTAGCTGGGATTACAGGTGCCCGCCAGCATGCCCGGCTAATTTTTGTATTTTTAGTACAGATGGGGCTTTGCCATATTGGCCAGGCTGTTCTTGAACTTCTGACCTCAGGTGATCCTCCTGCCTCGTCTTCCCAAATTGCTGGGATTACAGGCATGTGCCGCGATGCCTGGCCTTGAATGTTCTTTCTATGGGAATCTACAAAAGCCAGCTTTTGAGTCTAGTGGCAGAAAACCTCTTCACTGTTTAGCTGTGCTGTGTGCTGGGCTTCAAGCCCAGCTGAAAAAGCTGTAGTATTTTAGGTCAGTTGGCTGTCTTGGAGAACTTAATGAACAGTGGGCTGGAGTGATACTGTCAGAGTTCATGAGCGGTTTGAGGCTCTCAAAGCCTAGATACTGGGGTTGCACAAATACATCGGCTGGACTCACTATTTCTCTCGGGAGTCGGGAGGTGGAAAATGCTGTGATCTTACCTCTGCTCTTAATTTTACAGAGCTGTTACTAATGGTAAGAATGATTTCATATTTTTGTATTTTACTTCGTAATTCACAGAGAATTTTAAAATCCATGATCTGATTTTATTCCCTCAGCAGTTCTGTGAAAAAGGCAGAGCAGTTTTCCTATCTTCTGTTTTCGCGTGATTCTCTTGTGGCTCACAGAAGCTAAGAGCCTTCACCAAGGTCATAGGGTGAATGAGTCGCAGAGCTGGGAGTAGAGGCTCAGGCTTCTAGGGACCCTGTTTCTTCCTGGAAGAGCTCCTCTCCTGGCGCTATGCTCAGGTAACTGCGTATGCTCGGTTTGGTCTTTTGTAAATCCCTGCCCCATTTCGGGGGAGGTTCTTGGGAGGCTTCTATTCGTTTTGGAGCATTTAAGTATCTTGTCCTCTCTCCCTCTTCCCAGATGCATGGGCATTTCTGCAGGCCCCCAGGCTGGCCCTTGTGCGTGGGGGCGTCTCCTGCCTCCACGTTGTTTGCATGCCCCCTTCTGAAGGTGCTCTTCCCCGCATGGAGCCCCCTCGTGCCTGCCTCCACACTGCAGGCTGTTCGGTAAATGTTACTGACTCAGCATCGTTGTTTTCTAGAAATGGGACGGGGTATGGATGCCACGTTCTTTTCTGTGTGAAGTCTGCGATTGTATCCTCTTGCCTTCTCCGTGTGTGCTCCTTGAGGGTGTCGCTGTGCTGAGGTCATCTGTGTTCCCTAGGGCGCCTCCCATGCAGTCTGGGCCGTAGCAGACATGCAGCCAGTGCTCATGGCCTAAATGAGAGGAAGACCAACAGAGCCATTAAATCTGGAAAATGACAAGTGAGGGGAAGGAATTTTTATTTAAGGCATGTGAAAAAGAAAATTTTTTAGAAAAATTGACCTGTTTCTCAACTGGAGTTGAATTTCAGCTCAGAAAAGCAGCTGTGTGCCCAGAGGGCTTTGGGATTTCAGTTTGTGACAGATGAATTGAATTTGTTGTTGTATGAATGTATTATCCTTTTGTGGTTTTATTAGGCCTTTCTCCCAAATGGAAATGATTTTTCTATAAAAGTCACACTTCCTTTTTGAGAAGTGTAACACTAATTGTATGGGATGGTCTCCCAAAAGATTACCTGCCAGGAACCAAACACACTGTCTCAGACTCACCGCCCCTAGTTTCTGCCTGTGCAGCTGCAAGGCAGAGAGGCACGCTCGAGCTGAAATCAAGACACATGTCTGCATCTTCTCTTTCTTGACTGCTGTTTCGTCTCTGAGCTGGCCTGCCTTCAACGTCTAGGAGCTTGGTGGGTGTAGACACATTACGGTATGGAGGAGGGATATGGTGTTGCCACAGCCAGGAGGCTCGCTGAAGTCTCTGTTCTCTTCCTGCTCACTGCTCTGACTTTGTATAAGTCACATTTGTAGGGCTGTGCACAGCGGCTTACACCTGTAATCCCAGCACTTTGGGAGGCTGACCTGGGAGGATCTCTTGAGCCCAGAGTTTGGATCCAGTCTGGGCAACATGATGAAACCCCATCCCTAGAAAAAATAAAAATTAAAAAATTAGCCAGATGTGGTGGCTCCTGCCTGTAATCCCAGCTACTGGAGAGGCTGAGGTGCGAGAATCACTTGAGCCTGGGAAGTCGAGGCTGCAGTGAACCATCATCATGCCACTGCACTCCAGCCTGGTCAGAGCAAGACCTTGTCTCAAAAAAAAAACAAAAACAAACAAACAAAAACCCATTTGTAATAGTGGCAGTGGTTAACTTTTGAAAGTTTGGAGAAAAGTTCCTAAATAACCTGTGACCATGGACAACTTACTTAGCCTTTCTATGCCTCAGTTTCCTCATCTATGAAAAATGAGAGAATATGGTACTGATCTTACAGGATTTCAACGAGAACCAAACGAGATCAAACTCAGAGCCTGGCACCTCGTGAGTGCACACTCAATGTTATTATTTCAACATTTTAGAGGAAAAAGAATGCTAATGGGTCATTATGACTAAACATAGTCTATCAGTGGCGTTACTCATGGCATTGGAAGGAACTTGAATTCCATATAGATAGTGTGATGGAGAAAGTATTTTGGGCATTGGCAGTATTGATTCAAAGAACAAAGGACGTGTCTGTCCTGTGTGGAGAGCCGTTTCCGCTTGTTTCTTTAAATGCTATGGGAAAAGCAGTCGACCTTGTGCTCTCTGCCAGACAGCTGCAGTCTCCGCGTATTGATTTGGCCAATGGTCGCTCTCCTGTCATCATGGCAACAGCAGTGGAAGGGACAGCTTGTCTTGATTTGCATTTTCGTGTGTTTGTGCTATTTATAGACAATTACGACATGGAAGCCTGTTTATGGCAAGCTGGCAAATTCAGCAAAACATGGAAAAACCTGTTAGCACAGTTTGCACGTGTGCGGGCACAGAGCAGCCAAATAAACATACATGTTTTCCTGTATTTTAAAAACTCTGGGGGAAAAAAAAAAGGAAAAGACATTAAACCATTGCCCAGATGGCTTATAGAGCTAGAGCTTTTTCCTTGAAGTACGTGAGTATGGCTGTCAGACATCTGAAACCCCAAGCCGTCTTAAAACATCATTTTGATGCTACCCCCTACCCACCCTTTTTTTCCATTTGTAAGGGACAAGGATCCAGGAAGGAAAGTATCAGCTTACAAAGGCTTTTGTTACAATTAGTTGTTCATGTTCTTTCTTTTGGTATCTTATTCTCTGTTTACATTTTATTTTTATTTTTATTTATTTTTTTTTTTTTGAGACAGAGTCTTCCTCTGTCACCCAGGCTGGAGTGCAGTTGCGTGATATCGGCTCACTCCAACCTCTGCCTCCCAGGTTCAAATGATTCTTGTGCCTCAGCTTCCTGAGTAACTGGGATTACAGGTGTGTGCCACCACGTCCAGCTAATTTTTATGTTTTTAGTAGAGACAGAGTTTTGCCATATTGGTCAGGCTGATCTTGAACTCCTGAACTCAGGTGATCTGCCTGCCTCAGTCTCCCAAAGAGCTGAGAATACAGGTGTGAGCCACCGCGCCCGGCCGCTGTTTCCATTTTGTAACACTAGCGTCACCCCAGTGTAGGGTGGCTAGGGGTATTCTTCTTTCCTGTTTCCTGGTGTATTTTCCTCTACAGCATCGATCACTCTTTAACATACTTTTTGGTTGTCTGTCTCTACCTACAAAAATATATGTTCGCTGTTATATCACCAGTGTCTGGCACGTAGATAGTCAGTCAATATTTGTTGAATGAATGAATGAATGGGCTGAAAGAACCTTATTCTTCTTTCTTCTGTCACTTCACACCAAATGCTTTTGGAAAATGCTATGTGAACAGGGATCGTAAGCAGCAGAGGTTACACACATGGCTGTGGGATAGCCCATCATCCTCAGATACTTGTCTGGAAGGAGGTGGAGTACTTGAGTAGAAATGATACAAGATAACCTCTTCAGGAAATCAGCCAAGTGTCACAGCTTTTCACATAGGCGTGTGATGTTAGTGTATGTGTGTATGAAGAGCTGTCGTGGCCTAGAATCACAGGCCTTTAGATCCTTTGTACAGATAGAAAAGTAAAGGCCGAGGCCCAGGAGTGCTGCAGGCCACCGAGGTAGAGTCCCTGTCTGCCCTTCTCAGTGTCCGGTCACTTCTCACTGCACTCCCCTCTTTACTGCTAAAGCCACCTTCCCTGACTCTGAATGTGTAACCACGAGGGAGAAAATGTCCTCCAGGCTCACAGTTTGTGGAGAAAAAGCCCAGCAGCTGAAAATAATGTTCACAAAGTTTGTACCTAGAAAAAGTGGCCATTTCTATCATGTCTTTAAATTTCCCTGTTTCTCATACATTTTATAAGCAAGACAGTAGAAGGAGATTCGGGAAGAGCAACTTTAGAACAAGGGGGAAAAAATCAAACCTAGAGCATTCCAGTTTCTGTTTTCTTCTCAGTTTAGGGCTGAGGCACTTTAGCTTCCTGTCTAAGGGACTACTCAAATCTGATTAGAAGCTATTGTGGGCTGGTAATTACCCATATTTTTAGGAAGACAGATGCAGCACCAACTCTGTTCTCTAATAGCAGGCTTATTAATTTTAAATTTACATGGCAGGAGAAGCAGATGTCGAGGTGGGATAAGAGTTCAGATGCTTGGTCATTGATAGCTTTTTACTTCCACGTATCACATGGGGATTTGGGACTCGGGAAGCCCGCTGAGAACTGATGACTATCTGTCCCCTGAACAGCTGGGTTCTTTTTCATCCTGAGCTCAGAAAGATCGCTCCTACTGCAGCCAGGGAAGACAGGTTGTTGACTGGTTAGAAATCATGGCAGGTTATTTTCTCGACCCGGAGTTCGCAGTTGGAAAGCAGAGCTATCAAAAAGTTGTCTTCTCTATTGTATTTCAAATCTGGGTGTTTAAAAAATTATGTAGGCAAATTAAGCATTTCTTTAATGGTAGTTGTGTGTGTGCTTGATGCGAATGAGAGGTGCATTCCCTTGTAAAATCCCTGGGACTTAATAGGAAGATGTGAGCCTTAGAACAGAAGTTGGTTTTCTAGATGATCACGTAGACATGATGCTGAGCACCAAAGATGTTGATTGAACCGATTTAAAAAGAAATTTGTCTGAGTTCAGATTTTACACCAATATTTAGAAAATCAGCAAAAGAACTTGGAGGCATGTTCTCAGGCATCCTGTTCAGCCCCATGCCCACATTGTCATAAAATCCGAGTGTGCGTACAGGGAGGCACATTCCTTTCTGTTCTCATCACAGGTCCTTCCCTGGCTCTGCACCTGCCTGTCATGCGTGTCCCTGTGAAGAGACCACCAAACAGGCTTTGTGTGAGCAATAAAGCTTTTTAATCACCTGGGTGCAGGCGGGCTGAGTCCGAAAAAGAGAGTCAGCGAAGGGAGAAAAGGGTAGGGCCCTTTTATAGGCTTTGGGTAGGTAAAGGAAAATTACAGTCAAAGGGGGGTTGTTCTCTGGCTCTGGCGGGCAGGAGTGGGGGTCACAAAGTGCTCAGTGGGGGAGCTTTTTGAGCCAGGATGAGCCAGGAAAAGGAATTTCACAAGATAATATCATCCCTTAAGGCAAGGACCGGCCATTTTCACTTCTTTTGTGGTAGAATGTCATCAGTTAAGGTGGGACAGGGCATTTGCACTTCTTTTGTGATTCTTCAGTTACTTCAGGCCATCTGGGTGTATACGTGCAAGTCACAGGGGATGCGGTGGCTTGGATTGGGCTCAGAGGCTTGACATTGCCCTCTTCCCTACCTCCCCTACCTTTTCCCTCCTGTGTGGTTCCCTCACAAAGTGAATGGCCTCAACCACAGCTTCTCTGCAGCTGCATCAGACTGTGGGGACAGGAGTGGTGGCTGCTGCAGGGCCTGCTGTCCCCACGGAGCCCAGTCTTGCTTGCCGCTGCAGCCTGGTGATCATTTTTTACCTCAAGTATGTAATTCTACAGAACGAGAGCCAACATTCTGGGGATGGAGGCGTCTTTATCACGGTGCTCTGCATATTTTAATCTTGGGTAGAAAGTATGGAAAAGTATGGGATACATGTGGTTTGATGTCAGAAGGACGTTGTGAACTTGATGTGGACTGAGGATATTCAGGTGCAACAGGCACCGCGGCTTCATTAAATGAGACTTCTTCATCTCCCTGCCAGGCACGCACAGGTGTATGGCCACATCTTATGTGTTATCCTTATTCTAGAGTGCGCCTTGTCGTCATGCTTAAAGTTACATGATGATATTCTGCCTCATAGAGTAGGTCCCAAACCTCATTCAACACAGAAATGTACTCTTGCTATTCTACACAGAAAGCACATTCATATACCAAGCGGGAGAGCAGTCCTAAAATCTGGGCTGGAATCACAGAAGGAAGGCTTTGGGAAGCAACAGATTCCCTAGTCCAAAGCTGGTTTTTGATGAACCTAGAAACAGGACCAAGAGAAGTGAATTTGCCTAAGGCCCTGACAGTGTTTCACGGTAGCATTTGAACCTAGCAGTTTCTTGACCTATTTCTTTAAATGATTAGTCATGCTTCCTCTGATTCCTATATAAACGTATTCCTCATTCATTCTTTTGTTTCAGTGAATTATTGCAGTGCTACCCCATGACAGTATTTGAGTCAAAATGTGGCAGTGTTTATCCCTTTCCAAGGTTTTTAGTTGCACAGGTTTTCAAAGTTGTGCTAACAGTTTCTTGTTGGTTGCAAGGTGTCCTTTCAGAAGCCAATTGTGTGGTGTATTGATGTTGATTGTTGGAGGTAGTTTGGTTAGAACGTACTTCGAGTGGCTGGTGTGGGCCTGGGGGACAGTGACAGCTGCCTGCTTCATGGGCAGAGATGAAGTAATTGCTTCCTGGGAAGTACCATCCTCCTGGCCACACTCTCCAGCCCATTTCAGTTGTGTTGGTTTCCTCGCATCTGCACGTTTCTGGCTTCATGTGAGTCTCATTTATTTTAGCATATGACTTCAGGCTGTGGGGAAGAATGGCCATTTTAGCACAGAGATGCACACAAAGGAACAACTGGCTAAATGTGAGAGAAGACATTCTTGGGGGGGGGGGGTTTCATTTCTTTTATTCTGTAACAGGCAGTCTGGGAAGCATTCTGGACACGTGACCTGCGCTGTCACAGTTCCTCCTTGCAGGATCGCAGATGTTTGGAGATTGTAGTGATAACTGTTATCATTGAGAATGTCATCCTCTCAGGCTCTAATAAGGCAGGATTTATTCAGTGTTAATTTGTTAAAGACAACTGTATTTCTAGCCAAATCCATGGTAGACGTTTCTCCTGGCAGTGTTGCTAGGGGTATTCCCGTGGCTTAGTCTTAGGGAAGCACACGCCTTTAAATACTGCTGAAGAGAACCCAAAGCGCACCGGAGCACTTTTGCCTTACGGGGTGTTAGTCACTGATACACATCTCAGTCAGACCTGATGGATTCTTGACCCCTTCCTTTCTTAATTTTTTAATTTTATTTTTAATTTTTGTTTTTTAAGAGCACAACCCCTCAGGTGGCCACCATGAATCTCTGGTGTTTTCAGCTGGTTGAAGCCTATTTGCCGTCTCTGGTTCAAACATATTCGAAACCTGATGATGCTTCCCTCGGTTGTTCTGCTGTGTGACCTCCGCGCCCGCAGGGTTCAAGATTGTCAGAGCTGGGAGCCGCCTTCACAACTACCAGGGTTTCCGGAACCTCCTTTATCTAGCCCTGGGGATGGAAGAGATGTCATCAGAGGTGAAGGCTTATTGGTTTACATGCCATTGATAATGAACGAGGAGGTTTTCTTTTATATAAGGGGAGCTTCTTATAATGTGGGGTAAAGAAGCTTTTGAGGTTTGCTTTCTCTGGAAGGATAATTTGTGATCCTGCCCTTGCTTTCAACAAAAATATAATTTGCATACCAGTGCATGTTGTGTTACTGAGCACTGGCTGACAAATGGTTCTTAACTCGTCATTCACTCAGTCATTCTTTCTTGAATGGCATATGTATGCCAACCGTAGTAGGAACTTGCTAGGCTCTAGGACTAACCCTTATGAAACGGGGGTCCTGGGGGAAGCAAATGCATATAACTATAAACATTTGTGGGGATATCAGAGGGGGTGCCTATAGGTGCAATACTTCGTTCATTCATTGTCCCATCTAGGAGGTTTTGTGTCTTAGCAGCGTGTTCCACAGCAACACATCCCTGTATCAAAACATTCATCATATTATTTTGAAATTCTCTGCTTAGGTATGTATTTTTCCCACTAAGTTTAGAACTGGTTAAGGACAGGCTATGGGGTACGTAATATATGTACACACACACACACAGATATATATATTACCATAGTAAATATACAATATAGATTTATATATACACACACGTATATATTTCTCCCTCTCTATATATACACAAAACACGCACACACACATATATACACACACACATATATATGAAATACACACACACACACACACTTCTGCCAAGCACAGAAAGTCAAAACTAGGCAAGGGTTCAAGTGTTCATGAAAAAATAGATGTGCTTAGTTAAGAGCGTCCTTAAGTTGCCAGGGGAAATACAGGATGGATTCACAAAGGGAGATTTTTTTTCTTTCTTTCTTTAACTCTTTTTTTTTTTTTTTTTTTGAGACTGAGTCTGGCTCTGTTGCCCAGGCTGGAGTGCAGTGGCCGGATCTCAGCTCACTGCAAGCTCCACCTCCCGGGTTTATGCCATTCTCCTGCCTCAGCCTCCCGAGTAGCTGGGACCACAGGCGCCCGCCACTTCACCCGGCTAGTTTTTTTGTATTTTTTAGTAGAGATGGGGTTTCACCGTGTTAGCCAGGATGGTCTCGATCTCCTGACCTCATGATCCGCCCGTCTCGGCCTCCCAACGTGCTGGGATTACAGGCTTGAGCCACCGCACCCGGCCTCTTTCTTTAACTCTTGAATTCGCAATAATCCAGACTTATTGAACAGTTGCAAAAATAGTACAGAGAATTCCCGTATGGTCTTCCCTCAGATTCCCCAAACATTTCACCCCATTTGCACTTTCTTTTTCTCTTTCTGTGGATATAATTTTTTTTTTTCTGAAATGTTTGAGAGTGGAAGGTAGAATGCAGGGCAGGGTGAAAGGTGGAAGGAGAGAGTTGGGTTGGGAGGCTGTTTTTTTTTTAACCTTCTGAGATGGAGTTTCGCTCTTGTCATCCAGGCTGCAGTGCAATGGCACGATCTCGGCTCACTTTAACCTCTGCCTTCTGAGTTCAAGTGATTCTCCTGCTTCAGCCTTCCGAATAGCTGGGATTACAGGCACCCACCACCATGCTCGGCTAATTTTTTGTGTTTTTAGTAGAGGGGTTTCACCATGTTGGCCAGGCTGGTCTTGAACTCCTGACCTCTGATGATCCACCTGCCTTGGCCTACCAAAGTGCTTGGGATTACAGGTGTGAGCCACTCTGCCTGGCGATTGGGAGGCTTTTACAGTAACCCAGAGCGCTATGATGAGGGCTGGACGTGGTTGGAAATGATGAGGAAGGTGAGAAGGGGTTAGGTCTGGCATTTATTTTGAAAGGAGAGTCTCTCTCTTGGATGACAAGAGAGAGAAAAAGAAGTTTTAAGGATGATGTCAAGGATTTTGGCCTGAGTAACTGGAAGGCTAGAGATGCTGTTATTGGGATCGGGAAGACTATGGGAGGAGTGGGTTATAGCAGGAGGAATCAAAAGTGCATTTTGGGCATGCTAAATTTGAGGTCCAAAAAGAGATGTAAAGAAGTGTTGGCTGGACGCGATGGCTCACCCCTGTAATTCCAGCATTTTGGGAGGCTGAGGCGGGCAGATCACCTGAGGTCAAGAGTTCGAGACCAGCCTGATAATTATTAAAATTGATCATTGATGTTTACTAATTAATCATATTATTGCTTCTAATATCGAGGGAGTGTACACCTACCTGTGATGTTGTTCCTAATATCCAGGGACAGAGAGCATGATCTTAGTTTTAATATCGCAGTAGGTGTACACTCACACTGTGACACTGATCCTAATATCCAGGGAGTAAAGTATGACATGATTCCCAACATAGCAATGAATGGACAGTCACCCGGTGATATTGCTCCTAATACTCATGGAAGAAGCGTATGATATTACTCCCAATATCGCAGGGAGGGTACAGCTCTTCTGTGATATGGTTCCTAGTATCTGGAGGGGGAGAGGATGATAATAATTCCAGTATCGTAGGCAGTGTTCACCCGCCCTGTGATATTGTTATTAATATCCTGGAAGGGAGAGGATGATATGACTCCCCATAGAGCAGGAGGCGTACATCCTGGGATATTATTCCTAATATCCATGGAGAGGAGAGGCTGATATTACTCCCAATATGGCCGTGGGTGTACATCCATCCTGTGATATTCTTCTTAATATTCCAAGGCTGAGAGGTTGATATTACTCCCAGTATCGCAGACACTGTAGACCCCCGTGTGATACTCTTCCTGCTATCCGGAAGGGGAGAAGATGGTATTAATCCCCATATCACGGGAGGTGAACACCCACTCTGATATCTTTCCTAGTATGCAGGAGGAGAGAGGATAATATTATTCCCAATATTGCAGAAGATGTACACGCCCCCCCCATGATATTGTTCTTAATATTCCAAGGCACAGAAGACGATATTACTCCCCATATCACAGAAAGTATACACCCCCCAGTGATGTTGTTCCCATGATCCAGGAGGGAAGAGGATGATATTACTTTTTTTTTGAGATGGAGTCTCGCTCTGTCGCCCAAGCTGGAGTGCAGTGGCCGGATCTCAGCTCACTGCAAGCTCCGCCTCCCGGGTTTACGCCATTCTCCTGCCTCAGCCTCCCAAGTAGCTGGGACTACAGGCGCCCGCCACCTCGCCCGGCTAGTTTTTTGTATGTTTCAGTAGAGACGGGATTTCACCGTGTTAGCCAGGATGGTCTCGATCTCCTGACGTCGTGATCCGCCCGTCTCAGCCTCCCAAAGTGCTGGGATTACAGGCTTGAGCCACCGCGCCCGGCCCTCGGATGATATTACTTTCAACCCCTGCACCCTGCAATGCTCTCACCCTGCAACACCGACACCCAGCTGAACCTGACATGGAACCAGAGGTGCTGGCTGGGGGTGTTCATTGCTTCTCTTTTCTCCCTTGCCAGACTCAGTAGAGGAAGCTGAGACTGAGCAGCCGCAGGAACAAGGTGGGTTTTGCGCGTGGCTCAGGCTTCCTCTGGTTATGAGCTGGGCCTTGGGGTAACGCGGGGGGTGGTGACAGAGCTGAGTACGGTGGGCATTGGATGCGACAGTCACCCCTCTGTGGTGTGGGCTGGGGGCTTGGAGGATGTCGCCTGAGGTGGGCCTGAACCTCCCGTCTACTCTGGCACTGGAGGCCGTGGGGTCCCACACTTCTTCCAATGAACATGCTGACCCCCGCCTGGTCCCCGACCGAGGTGGGGCATCCTTTCCACTGCTGGGGCCCACATATAGCTGTGGGTTCCTTCTTCATGACCTGGAGAAGCTGCAGTTCACCCTGTGCTCTGCCTCAGAGATGGGAGGCCACACTGCTCTCAGCGGGTAGCAGAATTCAGAGCCTTAGGTTACAGGGGCCTCAACTGATGTCCCTGAAAGGTCTGCTCCTTCCTGAGGGGCTGATTCAGGGAGGCCCTCCCGTCTCCCCTCTGCGGCTCTGTCTCTTCCCCTCAGGGTCCACATGTGGACAGCCTGGTGATGTGGACCCACCAAGGGCTCTTGGAATTTCCCGGGGAATGGGATCCATCCCAGTATATTTGGGATGCAGGCACAAGGTTCCAGAGGAGGCCGGGAAGCCAGTGGGGAAGGGAAGGTTGTTGTAGCTTTGCCTCAGGGAGGGGGTGGTTCCACCCTCTGCCAAAGTCTCTGGAGCAAAGGCACGTGGCTCTCCAGCTGCCCCGGAGGCCAGGGTAGTGGCTGGGAGGGGCTGTGTGCAGAGTGTGCCAGGCCCCACCCACAAATGGCGCTTGTAGGGTCCTGGGGTGGCAGAGACTGAGCGTAGGAATGTGAGCTTCAGGCCACAGAAGCCACAAAAGGGTGAGTGGCGTGATGGTAGGGCAGCACTTGGCCCCGGGTTAGGGAAGTCTCTTTAGTCTAGAACCAGAGGGTTGAGAGGATTTAGTCAACTAATAGGTGGTGGATGAGGGGCTGGTGGTGGAGGAGGGGCTGGTGATGTAGCCTGTGTGAAGGCCCAGGGTTGAGGGAGTGGGGGTGAGTGCTGGTGAGCGGAGGTTTGATGGGGTGAGTGAATGAGAGTGTGAGCGGGGATGAGTGGGGTGTGAGTGGGGGTGAGTGAATGGGGTGTGAGTGGGAGTGTGAGCGGTGATGAGTGGGGTGTGAGCGGGGATGAGTGAGTGGGGTGAGTGAGTGGGAGTATGAGCGGGGGTGAGTGAGCAGGGTTTATGCAGGGAGGTGCAGAGTTGGGAGTGGGTGGGTTGGGTGCTGGATGGTGAGAAGCTCTTCTGGAGAGCTAAGCAGGGCCTGGGGCCTCAGGCTGTGGCTTGGCCTTTTCCCCAAGAGCACTGGGGAGCCATGGGGTGCTATCGAACAGTCACTGCAGACTGAGCAGTGAACGGACAGCAGGTGGGCAGGGCTGTCCAAAATCTAGGCCACAGGGGATAGATGAGGAAGTTGAGTCCAGGGAAATGGCTGAGTCAAGGGATACTGTTGAGTCCCCTCTGCCTTGCAGCGCTTTGTCATGGCATCGTGAGACCACTCAGAGGTGCCTCCTGTGGCCTGGACCAGAGCCCCAAGGGCTGTGACCAAACCTGCCCATTTCCCAGCACAGGCCTGGCACCCACTCCTGGCCCTAGGAGGGATGAGATTTTGGAAAGGACCGTGTGAAGGGGCCCTGGTCCCACATATCTGCCCAAGGAGGGGTGGGGGGTTCTGACCCAGGCTTCTTCCCCAGGGGCATTCTCTGACTGGAAGGAGACCCTCCAGGAACCCAGCGCCCCAGCCCCCACTGCAGCCTCCGGTTGCTCCTGACACAACAGCCTGTGGCACCTCCTCCTACGAGGCCCTCCCCGGGGTGCTGGGGGATTCAGACTCGGAAATGCAGGCCAGGGAACGGGGATCATGCTTCCCTGTCTCCCCACCCTGCGCTGAACGGTCGAGGAGACCGAGGGCGGCGCTGATACCCCACATGCTTCCTTGGGGTCATTTTTGAGTCACTTTCGGTAGTTTATGTCCTTCTAGGAGTGTGGCTGTTGTGTCTGGATGGTCTGATTTCTTGGTGTACAATTGTTCGTGGTGTTTTCATGGAATCCTTTTATTTCTGTCAGGTCGGCAATAATGTTTCCTCTTTCATTTCTGATTTTAGAAACTTGGGCTTTTAATTATTTATTTATTTATTTTTATTAAAGATGGGGTCTCATCATGTTCCCCCAGGCTGGTCTTCAATGCTGGCCTCAGCGATCCTTCCACTTCCGCCTCACAAAGTGCTGGGATGACAGGCGTGCGCCATGGTGTTCAGTCTCTGATTTTAGTCATTTGTGTCCCATCTTTCTTTTCTTGGTCAGTCTGGTGAAATATTTGTCAATTTTGTTATTATTTTCAAAAAACCCACCTTCGGTTCTGTTGATTATGTCTTGTTTTTCCATTCTCTGTATTTTTACTTCCCATCTCCACTCTCACGTTTATTATTTTCTTCCTTTTATTCACTTTGCGTTTAGTTCTTTTTCTAGTTTCTCAAGGCGGAAGGTTAGGTTTTTGATTTGAGATTTTTCTTCTTTCTTTGAATGTAGACATTTGCAGTTATAAATTTCCCTTTCAGCACTGCCTTAGCTGCATCTTGGAATTTTTGATACGCTGTGCTTTTTTTTTTTTTTTTTTAAGACAGAGTTTTGCTCTATTGCCCAGGCTGGGGTGTAGTGGTGCAATCTTGGCTCACTGCAACTTTTACCCAGATTCAAGCCATTCTCATGCCTCAGCCTGCCGAGTAGCTGGAATTACAGATGTTTGTGCACCACCCCCCACCCCCCGCCTAATTTTTTTTTTTTTTTTTTTTTTTTTATAGAGACAGGATTTCACCATGTTTCCCAGGCTGATCTCAAACTCCTGGACTCAAGCGATCCTCCCGCCTCAACTCCCACCGCGCTGGCCCGGGCTGTGCATTTGTTTGCATTCTTCTCCAATTAGTTTTCGGTTTCCCTGATGGTCTCTTTGACTCACTGGTTGTTTAGGAGTGTGTAATTTCCACATATTTTTGAATTTCCCACATTTCCTTCACTGTCGATTTCGAGTGTTCGTGCCAGTACAGCTGAAGAACACCTCTGCTTTGGTCTCAGTCCTTCTCCATTCACTGAGGCTCATTTTGTGGCCTGGCACATGGTCCGTCATGGGGAATATCCCATGGGTGCTCGAGAGGACTGTGTATTCAGCTGTTGTTGGGGGGCGTGTGTGACAGATGTCCATTCGGCGTACCTGGTTTCCTGTATTAATCTCCGGAACGTTTCTCACACTAGAAAATCAGAAGCTTTCCACTGTTCCCAGCGCCCTGGCTTTGGGAGAGGCCAGTGAGCCTGTGGCTTGGGAGCCTGGTTGCATGAGAGAAGCATGTGTGGGAACGCCAGGGGCCGGCTTTGAACCCCATTCCCCCAACATGATGCCGTGTGTGGCAGACATGACGCTTGGCTTTGCTCTCTGCGAGTTCCATCTGTGACAGGGGCTACTTGTGCCCCTGGCCTCATCAGCTCAGGCTGAAGGTGGCCCTGGTCCTGACCAGAGGGACTTTGTGAAGCAGAAATAGATGGCCTGGTGCAGGGGCCGAGCCTGGCCAGGATCTCAGCCCTGGGAGTTGTAAAGAAGGCCGGCCTGTACCATGAGCATCTGTACCAAGCTGTGTCCATGTCACGGTGTGCTTGGCATCTGCCCTTGCACAGGTGCATGGCCTGTCTGCGCTCAGGCTCCCCGCCTATGGGACCCAGGCTCACAGAGGTGAAAGAGGCAAGCATGGCGCAGGGGCCTCCGAGAACAGCCAGCCTCGCTTCAATGCTGGGAGACTAACATCTTCCATTTTGTCTTCTGCCCAGGCCAGCTGCGGGCCGTCCAGTGGCTGTGCTACTTCTACAGCGTCATCAAGCCCAGGAAGGCCCAGTGTGTCATCTACCACAAGCTCCAGCTCTCCCTGACCCACAAAGTGGCCGACAAAGTGCTGGAGGGGCAGATCCTGGAGGCCATCAGTCAGCTCTACCTGTCCCTGGGCACAGAGTGGTAAGGGCTGGCTTTGCAGTGGTGGAGGTGGGGGCGGGCAGGGCAGGGAGGGGGGCACAGGGAAGCTGGCTCAGGGCGCCATCAGCCCCTCTCCTTTTGATCATTTGGTTCTTTGGCATCAGATGCTTTGAGCTGGTGGGCCTGGGGTCGTCCCAGGGCTGCTGCTGGCCCGTGAGTCCCAGCTTGAGCCTCCCTTGTTGGGTCAAAGGTCATCTCAACCCCAGCAGAGGCAGTACATGCACTCTGGGCTGTTCTTCCTATTATGGTGGCTTTTGTCATCTGATCTTTGCCTGCCCTGAATCTTCACTCCTGGCCTTCATCTGTCCCCTTAAATGTGACCACAGCAGCCACCTGTGGCTTCTCTCCCACAGAAGACAAAGCCAGTTGTGTCACCTCCTTCCCTGGGGCAGGGTTTCAAGGTCTCACGTCCCATATGTGGCCTACTCCCCTTCCCCCAAGCATCCTGACCTGGTGGGGTAACCATGGCCCTGGCCACCCCACCCATAGGGCCCAGTGACATTGCTGCAGTCACACCCCCTCGAGTGTTGGACTTACTGAGAGAGCAGGGAAGGAGCCAGATTCCATGGGGACCTGGGAGACTGGCTCCAGTCTTGGCCTCAGGTTCACAGAAGGAAATGGGCCATGCTTCTCAAAGTGTAGTCCCTGGACCAGTAGAGCAGCATCCATGTCACCTAGGAGTTTGTGGCAAGTGGGATTTCTAGGGCCTGCCCCAGGCCTGTGGAGCCGGAAGCTCTGGGGGCAGGGCCAGCAAGCTATAAGGACAGGCCTCCGGGTGACTGTGATGCCTGCACACCTTGAGAATCATCGGCCCAGATAGCCTCTGAACACTAACGGCTCCTGGTGCATCTGGAGAAGACACAGGTCATGTCTGGGAGGCAGGGGAGATGGACTAGCACACTCCTCCTGCCACAGGGCAGCATGATGCTTGATTCCCTCAGAAGGATGTCCTTCATCTTTTCCATGCCGTGTGTGTTCACCCTGGCCCTCCCAGCAGCCTGGGAAGGGCAGAACACTGCACACACAAGAGGGCTGTTCCCAATCTGCACATTCCAGTTCATCTGTCGCCAGACCCACGGGAGGAGGCAGACTGGTTCCAGGAGGATGAGAGCCCTTGTTCTGACACCTGCGTCTGATTCCAGGGCCTACAAATCCGTTCTGGACTACACCAAACGAAGTCTGGAGATTTTCATTGACCTCCAGAGGAAAGAGGAGGCGGCGCATGCCTGGCTGCAAGCAGGGAAGATCTATTACATCCTGCGGCAGAGCGAGCTGGTGGACCTGTACATCCAGGTGAGTGACAAGGGATGCAGGAGGACCCCTGTGCTGTTCACTCTCTGTCCATCCACCCATCCATTCATCCTTCCATCATCTATCTGTTTACCTGCTCATCCTTCTATCCATCAATCCATCATCTATCCATCATCTTCCCATACACCTGTGGGTCCTTCCATCCATCCATCCATCCTTCCATCATCCATCCATTCACCTGTTCATCTTTCCATGCAACCATCCATTCATTCACCTCTCCATCATCTATTCACCTGTTCGTCCATCCATCCATCCATCCATCCATCCTTCCATCTTTCCATCATCCATCCATCATTCTTCTGTTCACCTCTTGGTCCGTCCATCCGTCCATCCTTCCATCTTTCCGTTATCCATCCAACCATCTTCCATCCATCCATGATCCATCCATTTACCTGTCCGTCCATCCATCCATTCATTCATCATCCATCCTTTTATCATCCATCCATCCATTCACCTGTTCATCCATCCCTCCATCCATTCTTCCATCCTTCCATCATCCATTCACCTGTTCATTCTTCCATCCATCCATCATCCATCCATCTTTCCATCATTCATCCACTCGCCTGCTCATCCTTCCATCCATCCATCCTTCTATCATCCATCCATTCACCTGTTCATCCTTCCATTCATCCATCCATCCGTGCATCCATCATTCATTCATTCCTTTATCATCCGTTCATTCAGCCACCATCCATCCACCTGTTCATCCATTCATCCATCCATCCTTCCATCATCCATCCATTCACCTGTTCATCCTTCCATCCATCCATCCATCCATCCATCCATTCAACCACATATCCATCCATCCATCCACTCATCTCCTGTTCATCCTTCCATCCATCCATTTATCCATTCATTCATCCATCCTTCCATCCATCCATCTTTCCATCATCCATCCTTCCATCTGTTCATCCTTCCATCCATCCATCATCCATCCTTTTATCATCCATCCATTCACCTGTTCGTCCATCCATCCGTCCATTCATCCTTCCATCAACCATCCATTCACCTGTTCATCTTTCTATCCTTCCATCCATCCACCATTCATCCATCCACCATTCATCCATCTGTCCATTTATCCATTCATCTGTTTATCTTTCCATCCATCATCCATCCATCTGTCCATCCCTCCATCCACCATTTATCCATCCTTTTATCCATCCATTCACCTGTTGTTCCATCCATCTGTCCATCCTTCCATCATCCATCCATTCACCTGTTCATCCTTCCATCCATCCATCCTTCATCCATCCATCCATTCAACCATATATCCATCCATCCATCCACTCATCTCCTGTTCATCCTTCCATCCATCCATTTATCCATTCATCCATCCATTCATCTGTTCATCCTTCCATCCATCATCCATCCATCCATCCTTTTATCATCCATCCTTCATCCATTTATCATCCATCCATTCACCTGTTCATCCATCCATCCGTCCATTCATCCTTCCATCAACTATCCATTCACCTGTTCATCTATCCTTCCATCCATCCACCTGTTCATCCTTCCATCCATCCACCATTCATCCATCTGTCCATTTATCCATTCATCTGTTCATCTTTCCATCCATCCATCATCCATCCATCTGTCCATTCATCCATCCGTCCATCCCTGCATCCATCATTTATCCATCCTTTTATCTATCCATTCACCTGTTGTTCCATCCATCTGTCCGTTCATCCTTCCATCCATCCATCATCCATCCACATATCTATTCATCCATCATCTATCCATGCTTCCATCATCCATCCATCCACCTGTTCATCCATCCATTCTTCCATCATCCATCCACCCACCTATCTACCTATTAATCCATCCCTCCATTCATCTATCTGTCCATTTGTTTATCTATACATTCGTCTATCCACCATCTATCCATCCACATGTACATACATCATCTACCCTCCACCCATCCATACATTATCTACCCACCCATACATACATACAGACATACACACATCATTCCATCCATCCATCCATCCATGCATCCAAGCATTAATCTAGCCACACGCCCATCCATCCATCCATGTGTCTACATCTTCTCATCCATTCATTCATCCATCCACTCATTCCTAAACCACTGCTGAGCACCTGTTGTGTGCCTTTTCCCTCCCTCCAACTGGTTCCCTCACATCCTCCCCCAGTGGCCAGCATCTTTTCCCTGAGGGCAGAGGCGTGGCCCCTCACAGTGCACAGCATCTGCTGGTATACAGCACATGCTCAAATAATGCGACCACTCAGTTAACACACAGAACTTGCTCCAAGCGACACGTGGCACATCTCCTTACAAAATGAATCTATCATAGTGACTGTTTTCAGAGGCTTTCCCAAACACAGTGTGATCTGGAACAAATTGTGAAGCCCACGAGCCTGGTGAAGTTTTCATTATTGAGCACCTGCTGTATACCTCCTTGAGCTGAGGAGAAGGATCAAGAGCTCATGGCCAAGAGGGGACCAGGCCCACCCACAAACACTGCGGATGTGGCAGGGATGTGGCAACGCAGAAAGGAGCCAGGGGCTGGGCTCCCAGCAATCTGGGGGCCACGGAGACTGGTTTGAGTGCAGGGGGAGTGGGCTAGGGCTAGCCCTGGTGGTAGGATTCACAGGTATCGGGCTCCTGGGCTGCAGCTGCTCTGTCACTTCCTGGCACTCAGGTGCATCAGTTCATTGTCCTCATGCCAGTGGTGGGGGCAGCCCTCATGCACAGGGTCTGAAAAATGCTCAGGTGTACCTGTAGTGTGTGAGAGGAAGGAGGCTGGCAAAGGTGCGCGTGGCCACCTCGCTAGGTGTGGGTCTTGAGGGAACTTCTGTCTCCTTTCAGGTGGCACAGAATGTGGACCTGTACACAGGCGACCCCAACCTGGGGCTGGAGCTGTTTGAGGCAGCTGGAGACATCTTCTTCAATGGGGCCTGGGAGCGGGAGGAAGGCATGTCCTTCTACCAGGTGAGCTGGCCTGTGGGCTGATGTGGGTGGGCCTCAGTGGGGCACCTGGAGGGCTGAGGCACAGGTGTGGCAGGGTAGAGGTCTCCCACCTGGAGGCAGGGCCACCCATGCACATGATGAGTTTCCAAGTGGTCTCACCGGGAATGATATTGACCATGCCCCTGCCCGAGACAAACGCTCGGGGCCTGGACGTGACAATGGTTCTACCCTTGTACCTGATGACCTCAAGCAACCATGAGTGAGAAGTCCTGTCCCCATCTTCCAGATGAGGAAACTGAGGCTCAGAGAGGCACAGGGACATATCAAAGGACACACAGCATCAGTGGGAGACCCAGGTCTGCATGTACCCCGAAGTGGGACGGCTTCTCCCTTCCTCTGAGCTCACAGTGTTGCTCAGCCCTGGACACAGATAAATGTGGTGTTTTTAGAGCAGAGAGGAGTGCTGGCTCCCCCCAGTCAGACCCCCGGTGCCCAGGTGGGAGAGGCTGGTCTGAGGCTGTCAGGTGTAGCTGGATGGGCCTCAGGTGACTCTTCAGCCCCCAACTTGGTGTCTGAACTGTGTGTTATCCCAGAGCACAGAGCTGTGTCGAGGTGCAGGGGTAGCTGGGGCATGGGAAGCTCCAAGTACATGTTTGAGCTCTGAGGAGGGCGCTGGGCAAGGTGGGTGCTGTGGGAAACCTGACCCCACCTGCCTGTGTGGTAGGACCAGGCCCTGCCCCTGGACTGACTACGGGCAACCGCAAGGTGGAGCTGCAGCTTCAGCTGTGCAACAAGCTGGTGGCACTCCTGGCCACACTGGAGAAGCCCCAGGAGGGCTTGGAGTTTGCCTACATGGCCCTAGCACTCAGCATCACTCTGGGTAAGTCCCCTGAGCCCCCACCCTGCCAGGACCCACACTTTGCCAGAGCCCAGCCTCCAGGTCTGCAGGCCAGGAGCTGAAACAGCTGCTGGATTTTCCTGGTCTCCTGTCCAGGCAGGCAGATCTGCCCAACGGGCTTCCCCGTCCGGCTGTGGGGCACAGACCAAGGTCTCTCACGCAGTGCAGAGCTCCCTGCCTGCCTGAGCTCTGCTTCCTCTGCCTGTTCCTGTTGCTGACCACAAGGGCTGCCCAGTGTGCCCTCTGCCTTCCAGACATGCCAGGCATCTCGTTGGTCCCTGTGCCAGGCTGAGTGGCACATTCCCTTTCTCTTGTGCCCTTCCCACCATCATCAACCACACAGCTCTCTGGCTGATAAAATCCCAGTTCCCCTTACAGCAGTCTGCCCCTTAAGGCCGGGCATCCCTTGGTGCTGTGCCAGGGTCGTCTGTCCCCCTCCAGAGACAGGGAACCCTAGGCAGGCCACATGCCCCAGCGCCTTGTGCCCCGTGGCCCATTACACAGTAGGTGTGCAGCTGACTCCCCAAGGTAGGGGGCTCTGATCGTGCCACACCCAGGAGGAGTCGGATGTCACGTCTGTGGGTTGCCTGGAGCCGGGGAGCCCAGGAGCACCTGGACTGCATGGCTTTTGGGTTCTCCTGGTTAAAACCAGTGAGCAAAGGCAGGTGGCTCTGTGTAGACACAGAACTGGGCCATCCAAGTCCGACTTTCCAAAGCCTCACAGTAGACAGGGGCAGGCCTTATTAGTTCTGCTTTGCACATGGGAAAGTGAGTCTGGGAACCTGGAAGGGACAGCCAGAGCTGCCCAGGTGACCACAGGTGCCTGGAGGCAAGCCAGGCATGCAGCCCCGGGGTCTGCATACCTGCTCCTGAGGGGCCTGAGCCCTCCCTGCCCCAGGGAGCCACGTCCTCACACCTGCACCTTTGGCCTGCACCCAGGGGACCAGTGAACGAGCGCATGGCCTACCACGGCTGGCCGCCCTGCACCACCGGCTGGGCCATGGCAAGCTGGTGGAGCACTTCTATCTCAAGGCCCTGTAGCTCTGCAACTCACCGCTGGAGTTCGACGAGGAGACCGTCTACTACGTGAACATGTATCTGGTTCTCGGTGACATCATCTTCTATGACCTGAAGGTAGGTGGCAGGGGTAGGGCACGGGGTGTTCCCAGACCCCTTGCAGTGGGATCTCCACCCACACCCCAGAGGCCTGGGTTCCAGCCTTCCTTAGGAATGGCCCAGTGGCCTCCCTGGAGCTCTGCACCCAGCTGGTGGAGCCGGCAAGGTTAGCAGATACAACCAAGCTCCCAAGATGGCCAGGCCCCACCCTCAAGAACTCAGTCTCAGCCAGGGAGGCTGACACATGAGTGGGCAATGGTGGCCTCTGGGTAAAGGAGGAGGATTGTAGTCAGGGGGGCCCTCCTGGAGGAGGTGACACCAAACTGAGTCTTGACAGTCAAGTGTCAAGTTGCATTTAACAAAGAAAACAGGGTTGGGAGAAGGACATTTCAGAGGACGGCATCATCCTCACATTGAATCCACGTTGCAAGATCCAACCCAAATCCTGGCGCCTCCTCTAGGAAGCCTGCCCAGGGTGCCAGCCTGCACTGAGTAACTCCTTCCTGGAGTCCCGAGACACTTTGAATCTTCACACCACCCAGGAAGGGTTGGGTGGGACCCCAGTGTCTTACCATTGGGTTCACAGACAGGGAAACCCCAGCTTAGGGCAGGTGTAGTGGGGCGGGGGCCCAGCCAGCCAGGCTGAGACCTTGCTGGGTCGGGTCTGTCTTGAGGGGAGGTGCTGTGCTCCCTCTGCCCCCAGCCCTGCAGGGGTAGAGAGCTGGGACTGGCAGACTCAGACCTGGGGTGTCTCCACCCCTCTGCCCAGCAGGCACCACCCCTCCTCAGCATCGCACCGGCACCTCGTCAGTGCTCCTTAGGGGCTGAGAGGCCAGGGCACTCCAGTCCAGGGGCCAAAATCTTGGGGGCCTTAGAACAACATGAGGAGCTGGGGCAGCCCTAAGACCCTGCCCCGTATCCCCCACCACAGGCTTGGGGCTGCCCGGGAGGCCCTTGCCCAGTGCTGGCGACACCTGGTGATCAGAAGTGGTCCCTGTGGCCTCCCAAGTCCCAGCCAGACAGGGAGGTGCCAAGTGTCAGACCCAGAGGGACACTGCTCACTGCCCAGGGTCTCTCCTGGGACCCAAGGGGACCGACCTCCCAGAAGAGGCCTTTATCTCACTTGGTCAAGCCTGCCGCCCACTCCCCCTGTCCAGGAGAAAGGAAAGGGCCAAGTAGTACCTGAAAGGCCAAAGTCCACGGTTGGGGTCGAGGGGCAGAGGCCTCCTTCACCTCCTTCCCATGCACAGCCCTCTGGGCCTCATCGTGACTATGCTGTCAGCGCAGGCCAGCTTCCCACAGGGAGGCCCCCTCAGAATTCCCCAAGGGCGGCTGTCTTTCCAAGGCTACACCCTCCTCCTTGTATAGGAGACCCTGGACCCAGGGCCCAGAGGAGTGGGAGAAAAAGCCGGGCTGCATGGGGCCTGGAAGGCTGGCAGAGAAGCAGAGGTAAATGGGCATCTTTGCCGATTGCCTCTAAAATGGGGTCCCCTTTAGTCTACACGTGAGAGTGAGCCCTGGAATAGGGTGGATTAGATGTGTCCTGGCTCAGCCTGCTGCTCATTAGCTGCTTCACACACTACAGGCACATGGAAATGCACACGCAAATGCACATGCACACACAGGCGCCCACACACAGACACGTGCACACACACAGGCACACAAACACGCACAGGCACACACACAAGCACACGCAGAGACATATGCTTTGGCTGGCTCCTTCCTGTTTAGTTGGGAAGCCCCCACCCCTTCAGGAAGCCTTTGCCTTCCATCCCCGGCTGAGTCTGGGGTCTCCTGGGCTTCCCTCTGCCACAGCCCGGGCCACCCTGTGTGGTCAGTGTTCACTCCCAGGTCCCTCAGACTGGGATCAAGGACGTTAGGCTCAGCCACACACCCAGCACAGAGTCCAGTGTTCGGCTGGGCGGGGGCCATTGGATGAGCAGTGGCGGTGACTCGGGACCTTCTCACGCCCCTGCTCTGTGTGTGGGGCGGGGTAGTGAGGGAATAGACTGCTGCATCTTGGACTTTCTCATTGGCCCTGGGAGCCATCTTGAGATGGCAAAGAGGAACAGGCCAGGCATGGGTCTTAGAGAGGTCCCTTGGGTGACCCCCATGTGGAAGAGGTGCCAGGTGGGGGATGGGAGGGTCAAGGAGGAGGTCTGGGAAACGGCATCCCAACCCAGGGATGGTGAGTTTGAGCCAAAGATGCATTGAAAACAGGAGTGGATGTCTGGGGAGTCACACTCCATCAATATTTCAGGGAACATTGCCAGAGAGGACACCTGTGAGATGGTTTTGTACCTGGCCTGTCCCGTGGAGGGCCTGGAAATGGTCAGCATGGACAGGGGCCAGAGGGGAGCCTGGGTCACTCAACGCTGTGCCCCTGCTGTGGCTTGGAGCCACGAGTCCTGCATGGAACTGTCAGAGCAGGCAGGATCTGCCCTGACCTCAGCCCATGGGGAAAGCAGCCACTGCCTACAGAGAGGGTGGGACTGGGGCAGGAGGCTTGGGGTGAGTGGGGCGTAGGGACACTCAGGAAGGCTTCCAGGGGTGTCAGGGTCATCCCCACCTCCTGCAGCTGAGACCACAGCAGTGTCACAGGCTTCGGGGCTCATGGGGTGAGCCAGCATTGGCTGGACATGTGGAATGACCTGGAGACAGGAACGGCCTCTGGGAAGACGGGCTCCGAGTCCCCCTTTTGCTGAGCATGGCCTGTCCCCTTCAGGACCCGTTTGATGCAGCCGGGTACTACCAGCTGGCCCTGGCAGCCGCCATGGACCTGGGCAACAAGAAGGGCACAGCTGAAGACCTACACGCAGCCGGCCACCATCTCCCACAACTTCCTCCTGGACTGTGAGAAGTTTATCCTCTTCTACCAGAAGGCCAGGACCTTCACCACAGAGCTCAACATCTGCAGGGTCAACCTACCTCCTCTGCCACTCTGCGGGTGGGCCCCCTGGTTGGCCCTCAGCCACCCTCGCTGAGGACAGCATACAAGGGAATGGGTTTTGTGCAAGGAGGATGGTCTCCTGCCTCTCCTGGTGTCTCCGTGGCTCATTTTCTGGGAAATGGAGGCATGAAAGCAGGGTTCAAATAGCAATAAATGTTTTTTTTGCAATAACATACCGAAGTCCCCAGGGCATCCTTCTCTGTGTGCTTCCTGGGCTGTGTCTACGGGCCAGCTCCTTCCCTGGTGACAGCTCTCTTATCTTGGGGATGAGAAGGACCCTGAGTCCAACAGACCTGGCCAGGTCACCATGAGCCTCGGTTTCCTCGGCGGCCAGACGGGAGATGGTGGTGGAACTCCCTGGGCAGCTCCCTGCTCTCCCTGCTCAGAGCTCTTACTGTACGTCTCGTGCCGCCGTTGCCTTTAACCTTCAGGCCACTGTGATCGGATGTGGGGGCTGCTAGTGTCCCTGTTCACCATTGAAGAAATAGAGGCACAGAGAGGTTAGGTGTCTGGCCCACCGTCACACAGCAGGTAGGGGCAGAGACGCAGAGCCCAGTACACTGACCACCACACCACCCTGCCAGCCTGTAGCCTGGATGGTGTCCCCCATTGGGACCCAAAGTCAGCTCCTGGACCTCTCTTGTGGTGTCAGGAGAGCCACAGGCCAGTGAGGGTGGCGAAGGGGATCCCTCACTCAGTGTCCTCTGCTCTCAGATTTGGTTGGGCCGAGCCTGGCCAGTCCCACCTCTGGCCACTGGTCAGCCCTGCAGGAAGTGAGATGCAGGGATCTCCGCCTGTGTAGACGCTGCTACCCAGTATTGAAAGCCTTATCTGGGCTGACCCCAGCCATCCCCACATGCCCCTCCCCTTCCGGCCCCTGGCCCTCATCCTAGTCCCAGGAATCCCAGGTTTTCCTTCTTGGAATCTCTTGGCCCCAGGGAACACGGCTCACACGGTCTCTTTGCCAGTTTACGCAAGAAAACCGAGGTTCAGAGACTATGGGTGTCCCACGTGATTCTCACATACACTGCACTCTCCCAGGCCCCTTTTTTACACACTTTAAATGAGGTGACTTTCACATCGCATGCAATTAACTATTTCAACGCAATTAATGTGGTGGCATTTGTGCATTCACAGTCCTGTGCAACCACTCTCGCCATCTAGTTTCAAAATGTATTCATCTCCCCAGAAGAAACCTCCCATCCTCACTAAGCAGTTACCCCTTCTTGGTATCCCCCAAGCCCCTCGTTTAACGGAAGGGGAAACTGAGGTCCGGAGAGAGACTTGCCAGTGGGCGGAGCTCTGATAATAAGGAATCAGGCACCCATCTGCTGGTTCAGTCCTGGGTTGGTTTCCACCCAGCAGAGGTGACAGAATCAAGAGGTTCTGGGACCCCATGCTTGCAGCCAGAGCCCTACCCTGAGCCTCCCCACCAGGGGGCAGCAGAGAGCTTTCCAGAACCGGCCGTGCGGCTGGCGGGAAGCAGCAGCTCAGAGCTGCTGACAAACCTCATGTAGACCCCAGATCGCCGTCTCTGTGGGTTGGGCTTGGGAATTGGAGAGGAGGCTGCATGATTGGAAACGTGAAGACAGCACGGCCTGGCTGGAGCAGCTGGAAGCGCCGTCACGTTGACTGAGGACACAGACCTCCTGCCTACTGGGCCGGGCCTGCAGCCATTCTTCTCGGGGTGGGGCCCCCAGGTCCGGGTTGCTCTTGGTCCCCGACCTGCCTCAGAGCCTGGGGAGCTTTGGAACTCTGCCTCCCCATCTCCACCCACCCTGACTGGTGCCATGAGGGGCCTGGATCCTGGGATCCTGTTCCTCTTGGGCAGCAGAGACTGGGGGACCAGAGGAGATGATGGGTCTTCAAGCCCCACATTCAAACCCCAGCCCACCACTGACAGTCTGGGGGTTCGGGATGAGGGAGTTGATGTCTCTGAGCCCCAGTTTTGCCATCACTAAAATGAGGCCGACATACTGGGGCAGAGTGCCAGTCCCCGGGCTAACAGAGACCTGTTTCCTACTGAAAATACCTCTTACTTCTAGGAACAGCTCCAACAACCACACTAGAGAACACTCTACCCAGGCCAACTTGTCAGAGGCACGTGAACCAGAGCGACTCCATCTTGAATTGGGGCTGGGTAAAGGGATGCTGAGACCTACTAGGCCGCATTCCCAGGAGGCTAGGCATTCTTAGTCACAGGATGAGATAGGAAGTCGGCACAAGATACAGGTCATAAAGACCTTGCTGATAAAGCAGTTTGCAGTAAAGTCGGCCAAAGCCCACCAAACCCAAGATGGCCACGAGAGTGACCTCTGATTGTCCTCAGGGCTCATTATATGCTAATTATAATGCATTAGCTGCTACAAGACACTCCCACCAGCGCCACGACAGTTTACAGATGCCATGGCAACATCTGGAGGTTACCCTACGTGGTCTCAGAAGGGAGGGCAGAAACTCTCAGTTCTGTGAATTGCGCACCCCTTTCCTGGAACACTCATGAATAGTCCAAAACTTGTTTAGCGTATGATCAAGAAATAACCATGAAAATAGGCAACCAGCAGCCTTTGGCACCACTCTGCCTATGGAGCAGCCATTCTTTCTTTTCTCTTTTTTTTTTTTTTTTTTTTTTTGAGATGGAGTCTTGCTCTGTTGGCTGAACTAGAATGCAGTGACATGATCTTGGCTCACTACAACCTCCACCTCTTGGGTTCAAGCGATTTTCCTGCCTCAGTCTTCCTAGTAGCTGGGATTACAGGCACCTGCCACCACGCCCAGTTAATTTTTTGTATTTTAATGGGGACAGGGTTTTGCCATGTTGGACCAGGCTGGTCTCGAACTTCTCACCTCAGGTGATCCACCTTCCTCGGCATCCCAAAGTTATAGGATTACAGGAGTGAGCCGCTGCGCCCAGCCAGAGTAGCCATTCTTTTATTCCTTTTCTTTCCTAATAAACTTGCTTTCACTTTATGGACTCGCCCCGAATTCTTTCTTCTGTGAGATCCAGGAAACCTCTCTTGAAGTCTGGATCGGAACCGCTTTCCAGTAACAAACTTGCTTAACCTCTCAGACCCTTCGTCTCTTCATCTGTAACCAAAGACAAAGCCTCCCACGAGGTTCCAAAAGTGTGGAGAGAATGCATGGGAAACGAGGGGCACAGAGTTGGTGTGCAGAACCATATCACAGACTGGGTGTCAAGCCACTGTCATACTGGAAGTAATATCATGCTCTCCCCCACAAGTTATGAGGAACAATATCATAGGGGGGTGTGTACCTTCTCCGGTAGTGGGAGTAGTATCATCATCTCTTCCTTTAGATGACAGAAACAATATCACAGGTGGGTATACACCCCGTGTGTTTTTGGAAGCAATGTCATTCTCTCTTCTTCTAGGTTTTACGATTCATATCACAGGTGGGGTGTACACCCCTTAGTATATTGGATGGCGTCTCATCCTCTTTCAACCTGTATCTTTAGAACAATATCCCATGGGGGTTGTATATCTCTTCAATATTGTTAGTAATACCATCTTCTCCTTTCCTGGATATAAGAAACAATATCACAGGAGGTGTGTACACCCCTTGCAATGTTGGTAGTAATATCATCTCTCCCCTGTGGTTATTAAGGACAAAATCCCAGGGTGGCTGTACGGTTCCTACTTTATTGGGAGTAATATCATCCATTCACCCCCTGGATATCAGGAACCATATCACAGAAGAGGTGTCCACCCCCTTCGATATTGTCACCCATGTCATATTCTTCCCGCCTGGATATTAGGAACGATACCCCGGGGTTGGGGGCGGCGTACACCCACTGCGATATCGAAAGTAAAATCAGCCTCTTTCCCGCTGGATATTAGGAACTCTATCACAGGTGTGGGCGCACCTTCTGGGATATTGGGAGTACTATCAGCCTCCACACTGCTGCATATTAGGAACAACATACAGGGGGCAGGGTGGTTACACCCCCTGTGATATTGAGAGCAATATTCTGGTCTTACCCCTGTACATTAGAAACTACATCACAGGGGTCTGTACACCTTCAACGATATTGGGATTCATGTTATCCTCTCTCCCACTGAATGTCAAAAACAATATCACATAAAGGTGTACACCCCCTGCGATATGGCCAGTAACATCATCGTCTCTACCTTTGGATACTAGGAACAACATCACGGAAGGTGTGTACACTCCACTGCAATATTGGGCATAATGTTATCCTCTCTTCCCCTGGATATTAGAAACGATATCCCTGGTGGAGGGAGATGGAGTACATTAAGAACAACATCACTGGCTGGGTGTACTCCCCCTGCGATATTGGGTGTAGTATCATCCTCTCTTCCCTAGGATATTAAGAATAATATCACAGGAGGGGTATACAGCCACAGTCCCTGTGTTATTGGGAGTAATAGTGTCTTCTCCCACTCTAGATATAAGGAAAAATATCCCAGGGTTTGTGTACATCCCTTGTGATATTGAGTATATTGTCATCGTCACCCAACATGGATATTGGGTGCAGTGTCTCAGGGGGGTGTACACCTTCTTCGATATTGGGAGTAATATCATCCCCTCCCCACAGGATCGTAGGCTAAATATCGAAGGGGTTTTACCACTCGTGCGATATGGGCAGTAATATCATGCTATCCCCACCTGGATGTTAGGAACTATATCACAGGCGGCTATACACTTCTTGGCATATTGGGAGTCTTATCATCCTCTCCCATCTTGGATATTATGAAAAATATTAGAAACGAGGTGTACACCTGCTGAGATATTGAGAGTAATATTATGCTCTCCTCTTTGGGATATTAGGAACAATATCGCAGGAGGTGTGTGCAAACCCTGCGATATTGGGAGTAATATCATTCTCTCCCCTTGAATATAAGAAACAATATCACAGGAGGATGTACTCCCCCTGTGATACTAGGAGTCATATCATGTTGTTTGGAACAATAGCACAGTGGGTGTGTAAAATTCCTGCGATATTGCCACTAGTATTATCTTCTCCATCCCAGTATATAAGGAACAATATCACAAGGTGATGTACACCCCTGTGATATTGGGGGTAATATCTTCCTCTTCCCTGCTGGCTTTTACTAATATCTTCCTCTCCCCGGCTGGATGTGAGGGAAAATATCACAGTGGAGATCCACGCCCCTTGCGATATTGGGAGTAATATCATCCTCTCGTACCCTAGATAGAAGGAACAAGATGATCGAAAGGATGTACACACACTGCGGTAGTTTCAATAATGTCATCCTCTACCCTCTGGTTATTAGGAAAAACATCATAGAGGAATGTACACTTTCTGCAATATTGGGAGTAATATCATCTTCTCCCTGCCGGATATGAGGAACAAGCCTATTAATTATTAATAAATATAATAAAAATTAGTAATCATCGACATTAATAATGACAAAGATACTAAATATTAATACTGATTCAGAATATTAACGATGAGTATTAATATTAACACTATTAATAAAATAATGATATCAACAATTAATCTTACTTAAATCAATACTAAGTGATGCCGGCAAAAAAAATATTAAAAATTAGTAACATTAATAAATGATATAATTATTAAAAATTAATTTTTGTCATCCATCATCTATTTAAAATAATTATCCATATTGTAAAATATTAATTAATAGTAATATTGATAATTATGACAATCGATTCTTGATGTTTAAGAATTATATCACTGTTTCCTGAGCAATACACTGAAGGTGTACACCCGTCTGTGAAAGAGTTCATTATTTCCAGAGGGGGAGACGATATTACTCACAATATCTTAAACAGGCTATGAGTCCACCATGGCTCCCAATAGCTAAGGGGAGGAGAAGGGGTGGCTATTGGGCCCCACCTCGCGGGGCCTCTGCAAAGCCTCTACCTGGGCTTCAGCTCCCACCCCGGCACCCTCCAATCTTTTCACACAGACTGGAGAGCTATCTATAAAAAACATTCATCTGATCCATTGAAAACTCTTTGCTCACTTCAAGTACACGTCAAGCCTTTCTCGAGGTTCCCTGCTCCGCCTGGTTCTGACACCAGGTCCCGCTCTAGCTCCAGCCACCCCAGGTCCTCCTGGGGCCTCTGGATATGCTGGCCGCTGTGTGCATCACATTCAGGCACAGTGATGGGCGGCAGAGCGACCCCCAAAGGAATCCCGGTCCCAATCCCTGGAACCTGGGACTGTTCCCTCATGCGGTGATAAAGGTGAATTCTGAGGACAACCCAGGTGGGCCCTAAGTGCCACGACCTGCATCGGCAGATGAGGGGTGCAGAGGCTGAAGGCCCTGGAGCAGGATGCTGCACACCCACATGGGAGGAGGCGGCGCCAGGGAACAAGGCGTGCAAGGCCCGCAGCTCTGCGCACCTGAATGGGCCACGAGGGCCTCTCCTGGAGCAAACACTCTGGTCTCAGTCCATGGCTCCTGCCCTCCAGAGCTGTGGGAGAGTGAGTATTATTTTCCAGCCCCAGGTGTGTGGTCAGGGTCTCAGCGGCCACGGGACACACACAGGCACCTTCCTCAGCTCTCACCCAGAGGGAAATGTCATTTCCTCAGGAAAACGCCGCCTGGTTTCTAGGAGTGCAAAGTTCCCTCTGTCAGGGGCTCTCGGGGCACCCCATGTCCTCTCTTCATAGAAATCACCCCGGTGTCTCTCCCTGCAGTTACCTCGTGGTTCTTTCACTTGCAGTCCGCACTAGGCTGCAAATTCCATGAGGGCAGGAACTGTGGGCTGGGCTTACACCACTGCACCATCAACAGGACCCGGCCGAGCCCAAACAGCAGGCGCTCAAGAAATACTTGTCTCTGAATGACATAAGCACAGTATTCCTCAGCCAGTCGTCTGTCTGTCCGTCCGTCCGTCCGTCCGTCCGTCCTGGTCAAGGGCTGATCCTGCAGGATTCCCTAACCGGCCTCCATGGGACTCAGCCAAGAGTAAAAACATGAAGTGGGGGTGTGGACTTGAGACTGGGAGCCACATGAGAGTCTGTGCATGAAAGTTTAACACCCACTGGGAAATTTTCACTTGAGTACCTCGGATGAAATTTAAAAGCGCACTTTGTTGAATAAACATAGGCTTGATTCAACCATTCCAACCTATACTTCGTTTTTTGACAGATTCTTTTCTTCCCAAAATAATTGGTTGATGTATTCAAAACTGAATACGGGCTCTAGTTAGAGGGCCACTTTGCATTGTGTAGAAGCCGAGATGGGGAGAGAAACAGGCAATGGGAAGAATTCCCGTCTTTGTGCTTAGGAAGGACGGAGGACAGAAACCCGTCAAGTGTCCAAAGAGCCCACAACTGCCTTCTTGAAGGGCCAGTGTAGAATTCTGAGGGTTTCACTGTTCCACCTGTACTGGGTGGGTCTCTAATTGCGATCTAAGACTTAAGATGCCGTAAGGCTTTAAGACTTGCCCTTTGTCTTAGAGAATCCTGGGCATGGGAAGGAAAATGTGGGTGGGGCATCAGGATCCTCAGAGGCACAAAGCCTCATGGGTTATTTTTCCAACTGAATCTCCCCCGCAGCCCATCCTGAGGTGGGGAATTACTGTCACTCATTCAAAGAATGACATCCATCGCTTAATAGCAAAAGAATTCTGCAGGCAAAGCAGCTCTCCCAAGAGGCTGATTTGTGCCCAAGAGTGTCTAAGTTCTGGTCCCGCCAGGCTGCTGCTGTGGGTGCGTGGAACAGCGCAGCCCTGACACCTGAGCCACGCCCACGACCGTGTGCTCCTCTCAGTGTAAACGCAGTGACAGCTGGGATGGAAGAATCCGCCTTTGCTGGAGCTTAGATACAGCTTTCCTGAACTCTCTCCTCATTACCTAGATGGCATCTGAAGCCTGAATTAGCTTCTAAAAATAGCAAGTCACTCCAGCCGTGACTCGGGCAATTAGTCAAAGTAGCACTGACAAGAAAAAGGCCAATCCCAAGCATGGCCCTGCGTGGACAGCAGCTGTGAGTGGCACTCGTCAGGCAGAGCCTGTGACCTCAGCCATTCTTGCCACACAATGGGATGCGCCTGGCAGATACAACCCCCTGAAAGGGCACACACACGATCCTGCTAGGAAATTCCCCAAGGAGTCCCATGGGAGCGAGAGCCCCAGGCTACAGTTCAAACATCACCAGCACTTTGCTCTGTGGGTGTAAAGAACTATAAATTGGTGGTGAAAGATAAGGTGGCATTTGCTACAGCGTTAAGGTAGAAAAAAGCCACTGACTTCTCTGTGAGAACCACCTTGCTCTGTGAATCTGCAGGGAGACCAGTTTTCCCATGACTGGTATCCCTCACGACAGCCGAGCCTCTACTGAAGTCGGTGGCCAGACGGGGCAGGGGGTGGGGGTCCCGCCCCTGCTACAGCAAGGGACCTGCAGCAAAGCACAGCCGCTGGCCGGGGTAGTGCTGCGCCGCATGTGTGGACATCTACAAGGTGCTAAAGGAGAGCGAAGCCAGCGATGGCTGGAACCCAATGGCATTCAATGAACAGGGGTCAAGCACGGGGCCCAAGAAAGTCCAGGGAACGAGTCGGGGCCAGCCTCTGCAAGGGAACTGGGCCAGCACAGCACCAGGGAACGCAACAAGGAGAAGTCCAGGAGAGAGATGGCCCTCAGCTCGAGTGTGAGGCACAGGAGGCTGCAGCCGACCTCACGGTCCCTCTGCTCCCTTCCCTGCACTGGAAGTCAGTTCTGAAGAACCCGGAACAGAACTGCTGTTTTCCGAGGTTCTGTGCCAAGCTGAACTAAGGAGTCTCCAAAAGGGCTGGGAGTTTTCACCGCAAACTCCGGAGGTGGTTTGGACGTGAACATCTAAGGTAAAGGCCAGCGGCTGCTCTTCAGAAGGCACCAGGCAGCCAAGCCACTGATACGACCCTACTTGCCAAGATGGCCACCGTCCCGTCTGCAGCTGAGTGAGGACCCTCTCTGCAGCAAAGGCCTGTGGAACTCCCACAGGTCCTCATGTCCAGTTCATGACCATAGAGGTGGGTCAGCTTATCAGGGACCGGAGGGGCCACCATGCGGGTGTCAGCACCACGCCCATGACCGGCAGGATCCACTCCTCCCAAAGCACATGTTGGTGAAGCTACCTGCCCAGGAGGGCTTGCTTTCAGCTCTCTCAAGAACCTCTCGTCTCACCAGGAAGGCTGTGGTTCCAGGCAGCGGCCCCCAGTGGACACGGCTGTGTCCCAGAGCTCGTACATACCAGGCACTCAAACCCCTTTCTGCAGGCTCCCACAGCTGGCCCTGCAGCCTCGCTAGTCAACGCAGGCAGGAGAGGCAGGCTCCAGAGAAATGGTGCTCACCGCTCCCCTAGTCTAGGTGCGATAGAGACAAGACCCTGAGAACTGAATATATCATCTCACTTTTAATCAATAAAGACAGATTCTCCCTAAGGCAGAGAAGCTACAAAATTTACCCTGTTCTGTCCAGTGTGACCGACATAAAGTCAAGCTAATAAAGAGTGGGGGTGGGGGGTGGAGAAGAGTAATAATAAATCTGGCTCATTCTTAGCACAGAAGAAACAAATTGCCAAAATAAGTGAAAGAAAGCAATGGGAGGAAACGGGGTTCTCTTACCCAGACAACAGCATTCAGGCCAGTGTCAGCGCCCAGGCTTATTTCTGTGCCCGGGACATTGTTGCTGATCGTGGCCGGCACCACACACAGGGGGATGCAAAGCTCCTGGCGGCGGCCTCACACCTCGGCCATGTCGCACGCGCTTTTGTAAGCCTGAAGCAGCAGGGCCAAGCGGTTAGCAGGGGGTGCCGCGTGCTCACCTGCCAGCCCCAGGGCCTGCGCTGCGGTCCAGGAAGGGACAGAAGGGGCCTGAATCACCAGGGGAAGCCGGTTCATGCGGGTCAAGGGGCCGAGGGGAGCTCTGGAGGCCGTGCGGTAGCAGGACAGGCCTCAGCGACACAGGGGGCTGCCTGGGCACAGCCCAGGTCCTCGTGAAAGGGGAGGCCTGCAGGCAGCACAGCAGGGTGGGTGTGAGGCAGGCAGCAGCGCAGGTTGTAGGCAGTGGCGAGTTAGTCACGAGCAGGACAGCTCAGCTCTCGGCATCTCATCGTGGGTAAGGGAGGCCAGGGCGATCAGCAGGTTGAAAGGCAAAGCCAGTCCTATAGCTTTCTGCAGGCAGGCCACGACCAGTGGGATGGGGCCCACAGCTGTAAGGACCACACCAAGTGACAGCCTTCATCGTGCAGAGGCAGCCTCCACACTCAGGCAGGGAAGGAGGCATGCAGCTGGATTACCGGTGGGCCACACTCAGCCCCACGCCACATCTCTGCTCACCAGCAGGAAGCCACACACAAAGCCACACAGGCGAGCAAGAGCCCGAGTTGCTGCTCTGGGGTTCCACTGGGAAATGGGTTCTGGTGTCAAAAAGGGGAGCGGTTCCGAAGCCCATGTGCACCGGGGTTTTCCAGACTCCACCTCAACGTGATAACCAAGGTAACAGCAGGACAGGTCTACACGCTCACTGTTCCCACCTCCAAGCGGCCCCACACAGCAAAGTATTTTTGTCATCCACTTGGCGGCAAAACCAACTGTTTATGGACTTGGACTTGTCCCGCTTACTGTGAATATCCCCACATCTGCTGCAGAAATGCTACTGTTGGGACGCAGGGCCGGGCCCACATTGCCCCAGGAGAGTTGAACAGTGAGTGACCCAGGCTCTGCAGCCCTGGTGCAACCCGAAGCATTGTGGGCCGAGGGCTTCGGACAGTGGGTGGAGATCTGTGGCAGATGAGTTCACAGCGTGGTGGGTAGGAGGGTAAGGTGGATGGGTCAGTGCTGGGCGACCACGAGGTGAGCTGTGAGCAGGGTCCCCCACACCCCATGGCATGGCCTCCACGTCCTCCCAGGCCCAGCACATGCCCAGCTCTTGGGCTGCTCTGTACAGGCTCTGCCTTGCAGGCTCTGGCCATGGCAGTTTGTGCAGGACTTCCATCCAAATGCCAGCCTGCTTGCCAGCCAGAAACACTCATCTGGGGGATACTCCCTGGTCTGGTGCCCAGGATGTGGCCCCGTCAGCACCACCAACCATGTGGGGGGCTCCTTAGGCTTTTCAGACAGGTGATGTCACTCCTTTCCTGGGGAATACCCTAGCTCAGGACTGACCAAGACTGGCTGCGGGGAGCTGGTTGCGTCTCCAAGAAGCCCTCACCGGAAGCCGGAGGGTGTGTGTAACCTGGTGCCTGAGGCACACAAGAGGGCAGGTGGAGGAGGTCTCGGCTCCTTAACTCCACATTGAAATCTGTGGGAATGGCCACATTGCTGCAAATCCTCTCTCCCCTCTTCCCTATCGCTCCTCTTCTCCTTCCTTCAGTCTCCAAAAGAGGAGAGGGAAGCTTCAAGACAGGGGAGACCCTGCCCAGAAAAGCATAAAACTCTCAAGACCGAACACAGCCGGGCCCCTGGGTCCGTGGTGGGGCCACTATGACAAGGAATTACTCACAAGGCTGTGGTCACCGTCACCTTCGTGACACCTGACAGCAGCGTGGCACCCACCTACTGTGTTTCTGATGTGACCTGATCAAGCTTACAGGACAGAGTAATGCACCAGCCAGTGCTAGGGAATGAAAGGAGTCCAAGAGAAACACCCTGCAGCCATATCCTGAGAATGTGTAACACCTGCTCTGAGGTATTTCATTCATTCTGTTCTGCCCGGAAGACCCACTCACCAGCACCGCATAGATTCTGAGGGGTTGTGGCGTCATCTAAGCATCAATGCTGGCAAGAAGGAAATCACGATTGAGGATGATGACTTCACCACATCAGATCCGCCCAGGGCTGCGTCCTGGGCACAACACAGCCACATCCTGAGCCAGACTCCTACTATGGAGCCCGCCCTGTGCTTGGAGAGACATTCCGCAGCGTCCCTTGCCTCCAGCCCCAGAGGCTGGGAGCATCCCTTCTCCCAGTTCTAACCAGAAACCTCCCTGGACGGTGCAAACATCCCCTGGGGCACAATCACCCCATGAGAATCACCGAATTTACTGAACAACTGGAGCCATCCACAGACCCCAAACATAAATGCTGCCCAGGGCCAGGCCATGAGTCACAGGGCACAGAGGGTGTGGCCAGACAGGGAAGAGACGCTCCCACCCATCCTCAGCCTCTGACGGCTGCAGGACAGTGGCTGGAGCGACCCGGAGCCATCCACATCAAGTCGCCTCATGCCCTCATGTCCTGAGTTCGTCACCAGCTCCTGTTCTACAGCCAGACAAGCCCAGTTCAGACCCAAATCCAAACCTTCTCAGGATTCATCCTGTTTGGCCGTCAGTAAACAGGACTCTGGAGAAAACAGCTGCCATGTTCACATCTAGGTCCCTCTCCCTTCAGGGGTCCACAGAGGGACCCTCAGCAGCTTTCTCATCCCTGTCCTGGCTCCCGAGCAGCTGTTGCATTCGCCAGGGTGACCTTGATCGGCCGGCGTCACTCACCCATCACGAGACTAGAACCACAGCACTCCCAAGACAGCCTCATTTCTCGGAGCTCAGGATCAGAAGGGCAATGAGGACACACACATACACTTACCAAGGTGGCTGTGCCTGGCCAACGGGAGCCTCAACTAACTACACGCTCCAGTTCTTTCTCTATTGTAATCAGTTAACTTAAGGCCCAGCGCGGTGGCTCATCCCTGTAACCCCTGCACTTTCAGAGGCCAAGACAGGGGGACTGCTTGAGCCCAGAAGTTTGAGACCAGCCTGGGCAACACAGGGAGACCTCGTTTCTGTAGAAATAAAAAAAAATTAGATGCGCACAGTAGCATGCACGTGTAGTCCCAGCTACTCAGGAGGCTGAGGTGGGAGGATTGCCTAAGCCTAGGAGGTGGAGGCTGCAGTGAATCGTGATTGCACCACTCCATTCCAGCCTGGGAAACAGAGTGAGGACCTGTCTCAAAAAAAAAAAAAAAAAAAAGAAAAAAGAAAAGAAAAGAAAGAAAGAAAATGAAATTTTTTAACCTAGCTTTGAGGAACTCGAATGAATGAAAAACTGAATTTAAAACAATCGCATAATAAATCACACAGTCCCTCCAAGGGAAGTCAAAGGGGGTGGAACTGATCATTTGTGGGGTGTTTGCCTCACGTATTTTGGTTTTCAAATTTTGACCCTACACATTTGTTACATATTTACAATCTGAAAAACAACAAATAGAAAGTTATTTATAGCGGAGGACCCTGGAATTAAAGAGAGATTTTTTTCATGCCTGAAAGTGTACATCACATGCCACAAGGACCTATGCTTTGTGTGGAAACTTGAAAATAAAAAAAGTCACAGGGAGCTCAACACCAGCTTTGTCCCACATCTTTCAGATTCTCAGCTAACTGCAGTGACTGCTCTCAAATTCTCCACCCATTCCCTCTGGGCAAGATCCAATTAGGTAACAATTAGGGAAAAAAGAAGCTTCAATCCCTCCCATTGCCCATCCAACTTTCACAGACCCAAAAATTCAGCTAAAGCTGGTGAAAGAGCAGGGAAAGCCATGCTGGAATCCCCTCTTTGAAACAAGACACTCATGTTCATGTTCCCAGCGCGAAGGTCAGCCCAGAGCCGGGCCCGCCCCGCAGCAGCAAAGCCGTGACACCCGTCACTGGGAAAACAGAAGCAACATCTAGGTCAGAGATTAGTGACTGCCAAAAATAAGGTGAAAGTTGCCCCCAAAGCCAGTGAACACGGGAAAACCTGGGCAGGTTTCCTTCGCAAAGAAAGTGAAGAGAGTTTAAGATGCTCAGAAAAGCAAGAAACGAGTGCTAAGCATTACTTACTATAGGTGCTGTATGTTAAATACTTTTTTTTATTTACCAGTGCCAGAAATAAGTTTCATGCCAAGGGTTTCCAAAAAAGAAAGAAAGAAAGAAAGAAAAACTGAAAAATATTCCTGAGAACTAAGTCGCACAAGAAAAATTAAAACTTGAGAATTAGTGAAAAATTTTAGACATTAAAATTTAAAAAAAATGAAATGCTTCCTGCATTAGGTACGCATCTTCAGACTCCCACGTGAATAGCCGGGAATGGCGGCACGTGCCTGTGGTCCCAGGTACTCGGGAGGCTGAGGTGGGAGGATCACCTGAGCCCAGGAGGTCGAAGCTGCAGTGAGCCGAGATCGCAACACTGCACTCAAGCCTGGGTGACAGAGTAAGACCTTGTCTCACAAAGAAACAAAACAAAACAAAACAAAAAACCAGAAGAATATATTTCTATGTTTTATTATTGTCTCTTGGCAAAATACTCAACTAGCCCCAATATTGCCTTAGATGTAACTTAACATCCCCAATTTACAAAGGGGAAAATGAGGTCAACAGCCAAGACCAAAGAGATAACAAGTGCAATGGTGCGTTCAGAACAATGACTACAATTATAAAATATTCGGTTCAATTTCTACCCTCAGCATCAAGGCAGGGGTTCATCATAATGGGTACTGGAGGCTTAAAGAAATGTAGGCTCAGCATTTACAGAGAGTGCGGCCCAGCCCTCCTCAGCACTGCAGGTACTCACGGGCACTCCCGGGGTATTGGCCACGCTACGTCCCCGCCGGTGGCCACACAGAAGAAGAGGCGGTAAAACTTTTTTGAGAATGAGATAAAAAATGTTCAGAGTCTAAAAACGTAATTTTCTGGGGGTGGGGGGAATAACGAGAAGCTCTCATTCATGGTATTTGTAAAAGGCTGTTTCTAGCGCACTGGTAGATAAAAAGGGGCGGGGCCCTCGGGTTAGCGTCAGCCGGCGCCCGCCTGGTGGGGCACACACGGACTTAGGTCGGTGATAGTGTTCAGGGCTGTGTCTGCCCCGATGCTGAAATCGGAACTCGGCACATTGTTGGACACAGTAGCGGGAACCATGATCGTGGGCACACAGAACTCGTGTTTCTCCCAGGGGACTGACAGTTCCAGGAGTCCCATCTAAATTGACCCAGTATCTGCAACGCTGGCTGCTCAGAGGCCCTGGTGTGGAAGGGCCAGGTCATCGCTTAGTCATATGGGGCACAAGCACGTCACTTGCCACTCCTATCTTTCTATTTCATCAAACCCTATTTTCTCCTGAACATTGATCATAGCAAAGTCATTAGCCTTCGAAACGTCAGCTTGCTTTGTTCAAGAAGTTTAAACACACGTAAGTCTTTCTTGCCATGCTCAACACACACCACCGGCCGTTTCCGAAGTCAGTGTTTCTGGAACAAAAGCCTTGGCCTGCCCCGTGAACGTTCACACTGAGCACACTGTCGCGAGGCTGCTTGGCCAGCCAACAGGGGCAGGAGAGAGCCACAGGTGCGGTGTGGGGGTCCCTGCAAAGGCGCCTCACTCCCTCAATCAAGGGCTGTGCCTTCTGCCAAGCCAGAGGCTTCCTCCCAGGGGAAGCGGCGTCTTCAGCTGCCACCGCACCGACTTCAGACGGCTCAGCCAACGGGGCAACAGATTCAACAGAGTTCCATGTTGTTAAAGGAAAACTTCTGTTACCAGACAACATTAATATCGGATTCAACGTAAAATAACCAACAAGGTTGTTTCCAAACCAACCTGCTACTAGTGCCTTATCCTTCAATGCTGCTTAAACACAGAGAAATATGAGGAAAAAAGAGCATGGCACTTACTTCTTAAAAAACAACACCTCTTCCAGGTTCATCTTACCCATATCATAAAGAGTTAGAACTGTGGATTCCCTACAGGAACGTGGAGTGGGGTGGATCCCCACGCTGACCCAGCCTCCCCACAGGTCAGTTACCCCCTACCACGGGGTTCACATCTCTCTAGGCCCTGTCATCTCAACAAGAAAAGGTGGCATCTCTGAGCTCTCTTCGCAGACCCGAACGGGAGCTAGAGAGAGACACAGACACACCCACAACTGTTTTAAAATCCTGAAATGCAATACATATTTAAGAACTTCATTATTAGCTTTTTAAAACAGTAAGAACAGAGTGAGCCTGGTTTTAACCTCTCTGCCACAATAACACCGTGTACATCTGTCTTTTCCTGTTTGTTCCTTCTCCAGCAGCTGCTGCCCGGCTGGCCAACTGCAGAAGAGCCTCGGGTACTCCGGGGGGAGGCGCTCGGTAAAAGCGTGAGCACCACGATCACATCTCAGGACGCCCACACGTTAGGGTCGCCCACAGACCGCCATTCCCAATGCCTAGAAGGCACTGAACGGGCCTCCTGCTCTTTGTAAATGTCAACTCTCCTAAGCTATGTTGTGTTGAAAATGTTTAACTATAGTCCACACATACTTCTTTGTTTCTGTCTTGTTTTTATCCTAGAGGCATATTATTATGGAAAATTAAGTTTGCAAGGTTGAAGAATTTTCTGAAAGTCGCCTATTAATCCTGGAAGGAAAAAAAAATGGGCCAGATGTGGTGCTCACACCTGTAATCCCAGCAGTTTGGCAGGCTGAGGCGGGCAGATCACTTCAGTCCAGGAGCTTGAGACCAGCCTGGAAAACATGGCACAACGCTGTCCCTACTAAAAATACAAAAAAAAAAAAAAAAAAAAAAAAAAAAATTAGCTGGGCGTGGTGACATGTGTCTATTCCCATCTACTCAGGAAGCTGAGGTGGGAGGAGACCTGAGCCCAGGAGGGGAAGGCTGCAGTCAGCCAAGATTTGCCTCACTGCACTCCAGCTTGGGCGGCAGAGTGAGACCGCGTCTCAAAAAAACAAAAAGCAAAAACAACTGTATAAATCAGTACAGAAGGGAGTTGGCCGGGCACGGTGGAGTACTCCTGTAATCCCAGCACTTCGGGAAGTCGGGGTGGGCAGATCACCTGAGGTCAGGAGTTTGAGACCAGCCTGGCCAATATGGCAAAATCCCATCTCTAATAAAAATACAAAATTAGCTGGGCATGGTTGTGGGTGCCTGTAATCCTAGCTACTCAGGAGGCTGAGACAGCAGAATCACTTCAACCCGGGAAGCAGAAGTTGCAGTGGGCCGAGATTGTGCCACTGCCCTCCAGCCTGGGCAACAAGAGCAAGAGTCCACTTCAAAAAAAATTAAAATTGAAATTTAAAAAAAGGGAGCTAATGTTTTTCATTTAAGGGAAGGGAGAAGAACATTCAGTATTTATACATCTCACGCACACATCTGCAGTGGTGCCCTGAAGTATTCAAGATACACAGTCCTACAAATAGAGCTTAAAACTACTCACCAAGTTACATGCTAAAAGCACAGCATTGTAAGAATGCTACATTCTATTTTTTAAGCATCTGTATCCAATATTATAGCATACTGGCAGTTTTCCCTTCAGGTGCTGTACTCCTAAATTATTCCATGTTTAGTCATTCATTTTAGAATTTATGACTTGCTTTAGACAAAAGAAATATATTTAAATGTAAGGTACTAAATTAATGACTTAGGGGAAAAATTACTAAATTAACTTGGAAGTTAAACTTTGCAAACTGAATTTGTTGGACCTCATGTAAGCTAGATGATCAGTTTTTTAAATTGTTGTGTGTTTCCCTCGAGGATGGAAGTCTCCTCTTTTCTCTCATCCCCTGTGTACACCGCTGCAGCCCGCGCCTCTCGTCCACCGCGCCACAGTGCGGCCTGCAATTCACCCTGTACCACGCCTTCCACGCCTTACCTGAAAGTTACTAAGTATAACCAAGAAGGAAATGAAAAGCAGATAAATGACCTCCGCCCCCACATCCAGCATGCAAATGTGAAACATTCATCAAAGTAAAACCAAAATCCATGTCAGCTCATGATTGTAACTGGTAGAATTATGTGCATGGCAATTTTAAAAGTCTAGTTAAGTAAAAACCTAATTGAAAGTCTCAAGAAATACAAAGTTTATACAAAAAGACATCAGCAAACATTGACAGTGAGGAGAGGACTTCACTCTGCATCCAGCCTGTCTTGGAAGCCATGGCCAAATGCCAGATTGTATAGATCCGAAAAGCAGAAAAAAACAAGTGTTGAAATGTGTATAGTCTCAGCAATGTACAAATTTGATGTACGATGCTCAGAAACCTTGAATTTCCAATCAGAAAACAGGATCATGAGCAAGTTCCCCAGCAGTGCCCACCTTCTGCTTAAGTCACGTGTAACGGGAACGCTGGCCACCTTGGGGGGACAGAGGCTTCCTGGTCACACTCGCTCTGGCAGCCGCACAGCTGGCCCCGCCACAAACACCTGGCTAATACTGAAGAACAACCCGCTCCCTGGGCTTTGCTCACTCTAGCCGGGAGAGCATGTTTACAGAGTACATTATCGACTGAGTCCTCGTTCAATGCGTCAAGCTTGTTGAAGGCAGGGCAACCCCATTCCTGGCCCAATTAAGTGAACTGCGCAGAGTAAATGCCCCGAGTTGGACAGCACTCAGTCACGACAGCAGCGGCCAGTGTTCGCAGGGCACTGGTTTCGTGCCGGGAACAGTTCCAAGCGTCTTCTTTCTGTCCGTGGAATGTGCACTGCAACCCTGTGGGGCTGCTTGCAACGCCCACCAGAGTTCTGAGGCAGCCAAGTCCAGGCTGTCTGTGGGCCTCGCCACGTGGCCGTCCACGTCCTCTGCAGACCAGACCTCACTGCAGGGACCGCGGGTTCCAGGGCTGCCTTGAGGCACATGCTCCCTTCGCCACCTCTTCCTGGCCCCTGACACCAACCCTTACCACTGCCACCAAAGCTTTATTTTCTCGTGGCACCTGAGGGGCCTGTTCTTTCTGCCCTTCCCTGCTCCCTGCGTCCGGCTTGGAGGGTGCCCACATCAACGCCAACGCTCATGTAATCACCACCCCTTCCATGGGGCTTGATGCCCAGGAGTCTCAATATCAGAATGTCAGATTCCTGTGCTTGTTGGAGAATTTCTTCCCAGTGTGGAAGTGAAGGAGATACAATTCTAGGTGCCTGCAATAACCTCATTTCCACAGCTAAGCAACTTCAGTAGTAGCACAAAACAAAAAACCTTTTTTTAAAACTTCTTTTATACAAGCTAAATACAATTTAATTTTTACATCCACGTTCTCTTCAGCTCCCACCTGGAGAGCAGGCAAATAATAATTTTCAAAGAAACAAATTGTTCCATAATTTTAACACTTAGTATTATCACTATGAAGTAAGAATTATCCCAAAAATACACGATGATCTTGTTCTCACATTCAAAAATTGATTGTCACACGGTGAAATAGCACTTACTGCAAAGGAATTTTTCTTTTCAGGCTTCTGTTCTGGAAAAAAAAAAAAGATTTCTGGCAAAGAGATAAACATTAATTATGTAACTATCCAAAATGCCTCCAAGGAAAATAATGTCATCCAATTAGTTCTTTAAAGTGTTACAAATGCAGCTGAGTTTTTGTAGTAATTTGTCTATAATTATCAAAAGAATCTTTAAAAATCTTAATACTGAAAGAATAACCATAAATAGATATAAAATATAAAGCAGAAGAGTTAACATTTGGTGTAGATTTTGGCCCATATCTTTAACATATGCATAGTTATTTACCTAGCTGAAGTGTAACCCTCTTCTCCTAGGCTCTTCAAGCCTGATGTTCAAACATAGACTGCCTTTTGCTACATGAAGGCAGCTTTAAAAGATGTCAGGATCGGGCCGGGCGCAGTGGCTCAAGCCTGTAAATCCCAGCATTTTCGAAGGCCAAGGTGGGCCGATCATTTGAGGTAAGGAGTTCGAGACCAGCCTGGCCAATATGGCAAAACCCTGCCTGTTTAAAAAATTTTCGTAATTAGCCGAGCGTGGTTGTACACACCTATAATCCCAGCTACTCAGGAGGCTGAGGCAAGGAGAATTGCTTGAACACAGGAGGCGGAGGTTGCAATGAGCCAACATCGCACCACTGCACTCCAGCTTTGACGACAAAGTGAGACTGTCTCAAATAAGAACTTAACTCTCAGAAGAAGCTTGAGCACCTCCCGCCCCAACCAACCCAAGGAATCACATGGCAATCGTTATCATTGGATTTTGACACAATAAAGTTCTATTCTCCTCTCTAAACACAATGGTAAACACCTGCCATCAGCCCACAGAAACTCTCAGGACCCAGTAACACCAGACTAGCAAGACTAATGGGCCACGTATGCAGGATTCAGCTGCAGAAAGTGATGGCACCAAGAATGTGTGCACGCTCAAAACCAGATTCCTTGCTTTCAGGGTGGAGGAGCTCCCCGGGAAGATCATCCAGCAGGATGGTTTCCACTTCCACCATGAGGAGGAAACGGGGGGTTTCCTGAGGGCACTGACAGGACTTGGGTCTCTGCCTCCTGGTCCTCTGTCCTGTTACGGGATGAGGGGGGGTTAAGGCAGGTTCTCCCTACATCTTCCAGGCAGGAGAGATGGAGTTGACAAATGGAGGACAGCTTTTCCAAAACGTTTCCATGTTTATAACCCATTATCGATCTGCTTTCCCTGGAGATCAAGGGGGGGGAAAGAGGGGGCGGGAGGGAGGGCAGGAGGGGGGAAGGAGGGAGGGGAAGAGGGAGGAAGGAGGGAGGGGAAGAGGGAGGAAGGAGGGAGGGGAAGAGGGAGGCAGGAGGGAAGGGGAAGGAGGTTGGGCAGGAGGGAGGGGGAAGGAGGTGGGGCAGGAGGGAGGGGGCAGGGGAAAGGAGGGCGGGCATGAGGGAGAGGGCAGGGAAAAGGAGGGTGGGCAGGAGGGAGGGGGCGGGGGAAAGGAGGGTGGAAAGGAGGGAGAGGAAAGGAGGGAGAGGAAAGGATGGGGGAAAGCAGGGGGAAGGAGGGAGTGGGAGGGAGTAGAAAGGAGGGGGAAGGAGGGAGGGGGAAGGAGGGAGGGGGAAGGAGGGAGAGGAAAGGAGGGAGAAGAAAGGAGGGAGAGGAAAGGAGGGAGGGGAAAGGAGGGAGGGGAGGGGAAGGGAGGGGAGGGGAAAGAAGCGGGAAGGAGGGGAGGGGAAGGAAGGGGGAAGGAGGGGAGGGGAAGGAAGGAGGAAGGGGGAAGGAGGAGAGGAAAGGGGGAGGGGAAGGAGGGAGGGGGAAGGAGGGAGGGGAAAGGAGGGAGGGGAAAGGGGAGGGGAAAGGGGAGGGGAAAGGAGGGAGGGGAAAGTGGAGGGGAAAGGAGAGGGGAAAGGAGAGGGGGAAAGGAGGGAGGAAAAGGAGAGGGGAAAGGAGGGAGGGGAAGGAGAGGGGAAAGGAGAGGGGGAAAGGAGGGAGGGGAAAGGAGGGAGGGAAAAGGAGAGGGGGAAAGGAGAGGGGGAAAGGAGGGAGGGGAAAAGAGGGAGGGCAAAGGAGGGAGGGGAAAGGAGGGAGGGGAAAGGAGGGAGGGGAAAGGAGAGGGGGAAAGGAGAGGGGGAAAGGAGGGAGGGGGAAGGAGGGAGGGGGAAGGAGGGGTAAAAGGAGGGGGGAAGGAGGGGTAAAAGGAGGGGGGAAGGAGGCGGAAGGATGGGGGAAGGAGGGGTAAAAGGATGGGGGAAGGAGGGGTAAAAGGATGGGGGAAGGAGGGGTAAAAGGATGGGGGAAGGAGGGGTAAAAGGATGGGGGAAGGGGGGAAGGGGGGAAGGAGGGGTAAAAGGAGGGGGAAAGGAGGGGGGAAAACAGGGGAGAAAGGAGGGGAGAAAGGAGGGGAAGGAGGGGGCGGAAGGAGGGGGAAAGGAGGGGGGAAAGAGGGGAGAAAGGAGGGGAGAAAGGAGGGGAAGGAGGGGGCGGAAGGAGGGGGAAGAGGGCTGTGAATGGCAGAGTGTGGAGGGTGGAGTGTGGAGGGTGGAGTGTAGGGGGGAGTAGAAGGGGGTTCTGTGAGGAGGAGGAACAAGTTTCTGAGGTGTCTTGGAGACAGAGGTGGCAGTGGCTTGGGCTCTAGGCCCTCTGTTGCATAGTTTTAGGCTTTTACTGTTTATATATGTGAACACTTTAAAAGATTTAATTTCAAAAAACCAGGAGTTGGGGATACCTTGTTTCTAAAACACAATTTCTCAAGCCTAAAACTAAGTGCTAGGCATTGCTCATTCGATTACCGTCATTTCCTCATATTTAAAATCAGCCCCACACCCCCAATCTCCCTTCAGTGTAAACACCACCTTTTCCGAGGATCTCAAACAGCAGAGTGAACAGCCCGTGACCCCGGCCGTGTGCACGAGGAGCGAAGAGCAGACGTGCGGTGAGGGCTGCGGAAGACACAAGAAGCCGAGGCCGGGCACCTGCCTGCAAGGGCTGTGCTCCTCCAGGCCTAAAGGATACCTTCGCCTCTGGGGTGAACAAGCAGAACAAGCTATCAACTCTTATTCCAAAAGAACAGGAAAAAAAATCAAATGAAGTTAACCTGGTTATCCGAACACAACACTGCAACAGCCCAGAAACAGGAGGGCCAGTGAGCCTGAGACGAGCGGTTCCCACAACGGGACAGCAACATTGCCATTAGGGCTTCTTGGCAAAAATTGACAAAAAAGGTAACGTGGGCCATCCGTTATTTCCTGCCAGTGGAAAGACACCCACAGGCCCCCAGATGCCAACGGCCCCCTGGAAATGAGCCCACGCAGCGCCTCGTGTCTTCGAATGAGCAGGCACGTGGTGTCCTCAGCACCCCCGCCCGTGACACACACACACCACACTTGACTCCCACACCTGAGGGTCCAGGGGAATGGCAGGAAGTCCCCGGAGGACAGGCCATCCTGTGAGGGCACTGCAGGGCTACGCACCTCAGAGGGGCCCCCGGGCAGGTGCTCTCTCCCCAAAGGATAGCCAGTCCTGACCACACCCAGATCGCGGTGGCCTCCAAGCCGAGTGCCAACATCTCACGTCCAAAGAGATGCGCAGGTGCCTGCTGCGCGTGGAGCCCAAGCCCCTTGAAGAGCTCAGGACGAACCCAGTGTCCAGCCCCGGGGCCGTCACCAGCCAGGAGAGGCGCCCGGGGCACTTCCCAGCAATGGCCACAGGAAGTAACAACGCAGGCCCATCAGGAATTTCCTCACTATGCAGGGTTTAGAATTAGAGACAGAGGTTCAGGTCTAGTGACACAAACATCGATGGACCCCATGGAAATGCGGACGCGGTCCCTCCATCCCACCAGCCTGCATGGCTACTCCTTTCTGCTCCCATCACACACGTGCCCACCCGGCCAAACCCCTTCTCCTTTTCCCCCACTGGATTCATCAAATCAAGCCTCACTGTCCTTGGCAAATGTACCATTAATTTACTTACTGCCCAGAACAAAAGCACACTTGCAGTTAACATGACACCCCCGCTACAATAGAACAGCCTTAATTCAGACACGACGCAGAAAAACAGAGGGAGGAGGGGTCGAGGGCCATCCTGGAATCGGCAGCTGTTTTCTGGGGAAAGCGTCCAACCCACCCGAGCCTGACACTCGTGCCACACTGTCTTCATGGTGTCTGAAAGCTCCACGAAGACAGGGTCACTCTGACCCCTTCACACCCACAATGGCAAAGAGGAGCAGGTGTTCAGGAAAGTCCCCCGCTAGTGGTGAAGACAAGAATAATTCCTCGTGGTGCCCAGAATGTCAGGAGAAAACAAGACACCATGTGGACGCCTTCCAGGTGAATTTTGCAATGATTCTACCGAATGCCAGTCATCCTTTTTCAGAAAATCAATGCCAGAAAACATGTGTCACCAGCACAGAGATGGTCCCTTTGACGGCTTACAAACACACCTACGTTACACTGAATTTATCTCAAGCCACCCTCTCTGTGCTAATATAAAAATCTCCTTTATTAACCAGTAGCCTTTCTCTTCTGGTGCTTTTTAACAAGCAAGTGGGTCCTGTAACACTCAGGCATTGTCTAAAACGTCAAATGGAAGCCTAGAATCCTCTTCCATGCAGCTTCACTACAAAGTATTTTGACGTGAACCAAATTGTGCTATTCCTACACCTCCATAGGAAACTCAGTGCTTCATCAAGGAAACGCAGCATGATTTCTGCTAGACACAGAAATGGTGGGGGTGGGCATGGGATTGAGGGAACATTACATAGAAAGCACACCCCGATAATCACCTGCATGAGAGCCACACTGGCCGGCAAACCCCGGTCGGCTCGGTCTCTGCACAGTCACAGGCGTGAGGCCTGGAGGGCAGACACCTGGCGCTGCTGACCACCCCAAGGTCGTGGCCTCTGCCCCGACCATCTGTTCCAAGCTTCTGGCAACACCGCCTGCTGCCCGCACTGCCTGATCGACTCTTCGTGAAGAGCAAATGTTGCCAGGATAGCTTATGAGTACATTTGCCAGGAAAGCAGCTCCGATTGACTCTGAAGACCCGTTCTTGCACCCCTGGCAGCTCCCCTGCCCCCAATGTGTACATGCTTGCAGCTCTGACCTTGCTCAGTGTCCACACAGGCTCTGTCCCCTGGAGAGCCGAATGCAGACTCAATATTGAGTCAGAAATCCACAAAGAGGGTGAGGGTGACAAACTGCCTACCCGTCCCCCAGAACACAGGTTGAAATCCTCACCCTCAATGCGAAGCTGTCAGGAAGTCTTTGGGAGGTAATGAGTTCCCGAGGCTGGAGCCCCGTGAATGGGGTTTGTGCCTCAGAAAGGGGCCCAGCAAATCCCTCACCCTCCCACTGTGTCAGGGCCAGAGAGGTGTGTGCTAACCAGGAAGCGGTCCACACCAGAATCCCCTCCTGCGGCACCCTGATCCCGCCTTCCAGACTCTAGAACTGTGAGAAACAAATTCCTGTTGTTCATAAGCCACTCAGTCAATGGTGTTTCGTTACAACAGCCTGAACTGACTCAGATGAAAATGCTCACTGTCCTACAGAGATGGCTACTCCCCCTCCCAGAAAGAGGGGTTTAATTAAAATCCCTGTCTCTCCTCGCTGCCACCACAGATCTCATTCCCCCACCCCGTAAGCCAGCAGTTGTTAGGATTAAAGGAAAAGGAGAATCGTTTTAGACCAGCCCCTCCATATCGATCTGAAGCCTGTAACTTTGTCCACTTCCATGGTGGCCGTGTCCCCGGATTCCCCATGCCAGCTCTGCATCTGCACTGGGTTCCAGGCTCTGCACAGACTCCTCCAGCTGCCCATCCAGCACACTCATTTCCCCTTCCGCTTTGCAGTTGTCCTTCGATATCCAAATCCCACCCCACTGCAAGCCAAGGCCTTCCGATCCAGGCATTTGGGGTGAGCTCAGCCGTGCACTGGAGTCCTTGGCTCAGGTAACCCAGGCCTAAGGCGTTGGCATCAACGATCTACTGGCTATGGGGTCTGCACAGCCACTAGCCGCCCCAGCCACACCAGGGCCCTGGAGGGGAGGCAGAGGAAGCTGTGAAGCTGCCAACAGCCATGCGGGGACAGGGGCCCCTGGGATGAGGAGGATGCCATGGAAGGAAATTCAGAGAAAGAGCCCCAGGGCTGGACGGCTCATGCATGCCCAAAGCCTGCGCTGCTGAATTTTTCAGGTTTCTGAACTTAATCGCTGACCCACACAGCACGTGTTTCCTGAGTACTGACCCCGCGTGGCATTGGATACAGCAATAAAGCAGGACCCCACCTCCCCCTTCCTCGCCCCCTCCCCCAACACATACACAGGGCCTCCGTCCTGGCGGGAAATCAGGCCTGGGCGCCCAGCTGGTACCGTGAACCTGGGAAGGGGGCTGTCTCAGACGGACAGTGGCTGCAGCCTTGCCAAAGCCCAGCAGTCACCTGCACTGCCACAGCCAGGCTGAGTCCGGATCAACCGCACAGAAACCTGACCCTCTCAAGGGCACGCCTGAGCTCATTAGGGACAGACACCGTCTCCTGCTTATCTCCAACACTTTCTCTGCTTGTCTAGTTACAAATGGACGACACTCTCGGAAGCACTGCTGTGACTCTGCTGACAGATCCCAGGCCTCCCCCTGCTCCTCTCCGTGGTGCCATTGACGGGGAGGGGCCGGTATGGCCGCGAGGCCACACACCCACAGCCACCCTGCCACTGAGACGCGGGCCTTCGACGGTTACTTCTGCCAAAGAACCCTGCTGCGTCTTGGAGCACAACATGGTGGCCGGGAAGCTCCACCCGGAGAAACAGCGATGCTTCTCCCCAGAGCCAACGGAGGGCACCCCCCACCCTGCATTCAGCAGCTTACTTACATTCTGGAAAACAGCTGAATTAATGGGGAACACTAAAATGAAAAGGTCACGCAAGAAAATTTAGAAGGCTGTGTGAAGTCTCAGGAGGTCCAAGGTTTCTGAACCAAGACTGTTGCGGTCAACGAGCTGACAGGGAAAGTTTCCACACGGGCCTTCAACAAGCAACGCTCAGCAGGGAGGAGCCACGTTCTGGGCAGAACCTCAGAACCAGAACATCAGACACCACAAAGTCACATCGGAGCCAACAGCAGCTGAAATACAGCGCTCTCCTAAGATGTGTGTGTTACCTGCAGGAAGTTACTGGACATTAAGATGGTGGAAGAAAAGGATAAGGTTAGAAACAAATTTCAACTAATTTCTGCATACAAAAAAATTCTATATCCACTGGCTTTCTTTCTGGGAGCAACAACTTTTACATGAGATGCACATCCCGGTTGGAAGGAGTTTGGGTTTTCCGTGGGCAGAGACAAGGGTTCTCCAGGAAACGTGAACCCTTTCTCACTCACTGAGCCGCGTGCCTTGAGGCCGTCCTGGCCTGCCTGAGCACCTCCCTGCTCTGCCTCCAGCCAGCACCTTCGGGCACTCATCCCGCTGCTCCCAGAGCCCGCACTGGCCCAGGATCTCCTCTTCTGCTGCTGTCAATCTTCCACTTTAGGGCAAATAAGTGGGAAACTAGAAAGTTATAAGACCCTCAGCTTTTTAAAAATTTGTCTTCTCAGAAAACAAGGAACACTAATTCTACTTCCATTGGTTTAATATGTTGCCCCCATCTGCATGTTCATGGATATGTGTTTTTATATATATTTTAATCAACATTTATAAAAGCACGCACTGTTGGCTGCATTCAGTTTAATTACATTTGGTGTAAGAAGTTTTAAATTCAGTGAATTCAGGCACTCAAAATTTAAGCCCTCTGACATCTATTAATCAAATGGAAATACGACAGGTAGATATTACAAAAATCAAGAGAAGTGATTAACATAAATCTTGGACTTTTGGATATTTCCACTAATGTATATATTAGTACACAAACTTGAGCATTTTCAACAAATCTTTGAACTCAAATTCCATTCTTAACTTTTACAGGTAAATCGATATCCATACGTGATTTTAAGCAGCTCAAGCATCAGCTCTTCAAAACAACCAGAAATGCTGCGGGTAAATCCCACCGAGTAGCAAATAACTGCACCCAACAACCCAAGTACCTCCCCTGAGGCATCTGGAACTTGAGGATTACGAGCAGCCTTTGGTTTCTGAGGTGCCCGAGAGTGGGGACTCCCAACTGTAAGAAGGTCTCAGGGATAAGGAAAACTGGTCAAAACATCATCCCTGCCACCCCCCCGCCACGTGCTTACAGATCTCACTTCCTCTCTGCCCCCCAAAGCCTGACTCCTGGTTCCAGCCCTGCTGCTTACTGGGCTGAGGGCATGGGCGTCAACTGCACCTGTAAGGGGAGAAGCTGTTCAGGATTCAGGATACAGGATCCTGGCTATCCCGGCAGCGCTCAAGCTGATATTGTCATTAACTTTATAGTGAGTTACTTACTGCAAAAGTTTAACTTCTGAATAATGTAGATATGTGTATTCTAACAGGGAAATCCTGAACATAGAACACAGGCCACACGCTCACACAGATGCTATCTGGCCAGCACTCTTTTCTTTGGCTTTTCAATAGACGTTTTTAAAAGCCGTTTTCGGTTCATAGCAAAATCAGGAGGAAAGTACTGAGAGTCCTCACGTATCTCCTTTCCCAGCACAGGCACAGCCTCCATCATTCTCCTGTCCCCACCGGACAAGCACGTCTGTACGACTGACAGACCCGTATCAACACGACACCACCACCCAGAGTCCACAGCTCACCAGAGGGCTCGGCCTGCTGCTGCTCACTCTGTGGGTTTCACAGAGGTGGAACGGCAAGGATACCCCATGAAAGCCCCACCCGGAGTTGCTTCCCCACCCTACACATCCTGTATGCTCCTCCCATTCATCTCTCCCTTCCCCAAACCCTGGCAGCCGCTGACCGTTTTACTTTCTCCACAGCTTTGCCCTTTCCAGACTGTCCTGTGGTTGGACTCAGACAGCAGGTAGCCTTTCCAGATTGGAGACTCACTTAGCAACATGCGTTTCAGATCCTTCCGCGTCTTTTCATGGCTTAGTGGTCCAGTTCTTTTCAGTGCTGAATGATATCCCAGTTTCTGACATACCACAGTTTATCCATTCACCTACTGAAGGGCATCTTGGTTGCTTTCAAGTTTTGGCAATGATAAATAAAGCTGCTGTCAACATCTGTGTGCACATTTCCGAGTGGAAGTGAACTTTCAGCTCTTCTGAGTAAACGTCCAAGACTTTGATTTCTCCTGTGGTCGGAGTGCTTAGTTCCACAGAAAACTGCCACGCTGCCTCCCACAGCAGCTGCCCCACTTCCCCCAGTGATGAGTGAAGGTCCTGATGCCCACACATCCACCAGCACGCAGTGGTGTCAGAGTTCCAGTATTGACCAGGCTGATGGGTGCGCAGTGATGCCTCGCCCTACGACATAAGACGCGGGCCATCTTTCCGCGTGGAGATTTGCCATCTGTGTATCTTCTTTGTTGGGTTATCTATCCAGGTCTTTGGTCCATTTTTAATCAGGTTGTTCATTTTCTTGTTGAGTTTTGAGAGTTCCTTGCACGGTTTAGATAACAGCCTTTATCAGATGAGTCTTTTACAGATACGTTCTCCCCTGTCTGTGGCCTGCCCTCTCATGCTCCTGAGACACTATGTTTATTTTAAAAAACATTTTAGACAGAAGATGGACCTCCCAGTCCACCGCGGTTCTCATTTTGGCCGTGGTCACCACCCTCCCAGCCCTGGTTCCCACCTTTCCACGATCTCCTGGTCCTATGGGAGTCAACCCATACTAAGTCCCTAATGGATCTCCAATGATGGCAACGTCAAAGCAGGCAGTTTGCAGGTAGGAAGGAGCTGATGGAGGCCGGAGCAGAGTGTGAGGCCAGCGGCTTCATCCCTCGGGGACGGGCAGGCCTCTCAGATGTCCCTCTGGGTCACCTCCCAAATGAAGTACCTGCCTTGGCCGTTGGCAGGAAGCAGGACCTGGCACGGCATTTACAGGTGAGCCTCCGTAACAGGAAACTCTACTTTCTGGGGAGAATGCATTTTCATTATCAAGGCTTTTAGGCTTTTAATTAAGAAATAAAAGAGCAGTGCCTGGAGTGAGGATGCAGGGACTGTGTGTGACCCACACGCTCCTTTACAGCTGGCGCAAAGGACCCTGGAGTGAGGGTGCAGTGCCTGCTCTGAGTCACCAGCACACTCATCGTTTCTACATAAAGAACCCTGCGAGTCTGTCCCAGGACTTTTTAGCCTAGACCTAAAAATTCGGGGCCCAGGAAACCCTAACCATTTTAGGAACCTGAGGGGTGGGCCAAGGGGATCTCAGAGTTTGGTGCTGGCTGTGGGACCAGAAAAGGGTGGGCTAGGGCTTCCCACAAGCTCTCCAGGGAGGCCTCACGTGCACTGGTTTGGGGAAATCAGGATGCAAGCAGATACCGTATGCTCTGCCACGGGACCATGAAGTCTGCGGAGCCTCAGAGGAACACGGACAAATGGCTGCACGAGTCCCACAGGCCGAGCCTCAGCCGGCGCCCATGTCAAGAACACAGGCACACCAGGAGGGACAGCCGATGCAGGCAACGCTTGCAACCCCAGCATGCGGCAGCGTCCGAGGGTGGGGGTCTCTGGCCAGGCTCCACCACAACTGCCATATTCTGTGGCAAAAATTTAAAAGTAGATTTTAACTAGTTACAACTCTAACTTGTTTTACAGATCAACAGAACACAGGGTACCAACAGGCTCCAAAATACTTCGGCGAGAACCAAGTCTAGAATGTAGGTGGCTGCTGCTCCGAGTGTGACCAGTCCCCTGTAGTGCCATAAATCCTAGATCTAGGAGACTAAGTGCTCTTCCTAAACCAGAAGGCACCCTGAGGCTCTGAGGGCACCCTCTGTCCCTGGGCCAGTCCATCAGCCCCGGCAGAAGCTTCTAGAGTAAGAGCCTGTGGATTCGTACTGGACGGATGTAAACGAGGCAAAGTCACAGGGGCTCATCCTGGAATCCCATCAGCTTACCCACTCATGCCCCTGGAGAGCCCTGCCCCCAGTTCCACACCCACAGTTACGCTGAACCACAAGAACTGGCTTCTAGGCCCTCAAGCTACTCACTCTCTCCCCTGGACAGACCCTTCTCAAACCATGAGGCCCAGAGTAGACTTAACAGGTGGTCCCAGCAGAACTGGCCACTGCATGAATTGATAGTGTGTGTGTTTGTGGTGGTTCTTGTTCTGTCACTCAGGCACAGTGCACCATAAGTACAGTGGTGCTATCAGGGTTCACTGCAGCCTCAACCTGCCAGGCTTGGGTGATCCTCCAGCCTCAGCTTCCCGAGTAGCTGGGACCGCAGGTGCACATCACCACCACTATTTAATTTTTTGTAGAGTCAGGGTCTTGCTATGTTGCCCAGGCTAGTCTCGAATTCCTGGGCTCAAAATTGAACTGCCCACTTCAGCCTCCCAAGGTGCTGGGATTACAGGTGTGAGCCACTATGCTCAGCCTAGAATTGGTATTTCTTCAACCTGAATTTGACACATGAACCCCACTTACATAGATATCAACCACTCTCACAGCTCCAGGGTTTTTCTGAATCTCGATTCTGTTCGTTCCAGGTCAATATCTAAGAAAGGGTCAGAACTGACCCTCCCTCAATGAAACCTAAGGGCAAATGCAATAGCATCTCAGGGTGTGAGGAGACAAAGTAAGAAGGGTGGAAAATACACACTGAAATTCTAGTGTTAGAATCATAATCACCAAAAATTTAAGAGACAATCTGCTTTCCAAAACATGTAGATGCTGGATTATCTTCCAAGTCATCAGATTCCACAGCCAGGCCCTGAGAGGGGCACAGCTTTCTAAGCTCACAGACCGGGGCAGCCTAACAGCCTTGGGGCAAACTAAACAGAGGCTTGTGTCTCTCAAAGAGGAAGGTGCTCAAGTCCTTCCAAATAGATTCTTCTTCTAAGTTAGATGCCTCCTACAACACTGTTTAGAGTGCCAGTGTGTTCAGAAGTGTGAAGCTGAAAATACATCTCAGGACCCCAAAATCACTAAGCTAAAGGGAAATCAAGGTGGGAGACAGCTTAGGGTAAACCTGCCTCCCATGCTCTTCCTAACAGAGACAGCTACTGGGGGGAAAAACAGCCACGTACCTCCTGCACAACCAGTCTGCAAGGAAATTCCTCATGGACAGAGGACAGAACTCAAAGTCACCATCTGCACATGGAGATAAATGCGGATCTGACTGCTTCCTCTGGAAAGGTTCACCAGAAACGCATTTATCTGATCTACCTGTGACCTGGAAACCCCTCCCTGCTTTGAGCTGTCCCTCCGTCCTGGACCGAACCAACGAACATCTCACATGTATTGATGTCTCACGTCTCCCTAAAATGTGAAAGACCAAGTTGTGCCCCAAACACCTTGGGCACATGTCCAGGACCTCCTGAGGCTGTCACAGTGTGTCCTCAACCCCTCCTGAGGCTGTGTCTTCAACCTTGGGAAAATGAACTCTCTATGGGCCAAGAACCATCTCAGAGATGCTTCTGGTTTACAGGAAGCATTCCCTCCGGCGGGTATAACGATGAAATCAAGTGGAATTACAAAATGCCACTTTAGTAAAGGCTGAATTAGGGTTCGATGTGCTTAAAAAAAAGTAACGTTCTATTTATCAATGGACCATGAAGCCCACACCCCCTTCTGCAGTGAAGATGTCAACTGAGACGAGGGGCCCCTCCTGTGGATGCAGCAAAGGCTACCTTCTGACCCCACTTCCCAGAGTCCAGGCTCCTGCTGCTCAGGGAACAGCAACCCCAGCTTCACGGGGCTCAGGCCTCCAAACCCAACTCCCACCCATGCTGGAGAATCACCCCAGGGACTTGCGAAATGGCAGGTGCAACTCTCACCTCATCCCCTTCAAAGGGGAAAAGGCACCTTCCCGCTGCTCCTCCTGCTGGTGGGAACTGAAGCAGTAGCTGGAGGATCAGGAGGGAAACAACCTGGGTCGCTGCTAGTCACAGATGGCAAATGCCAACCAGCCTTGACCTTCACATTGCAGAGAAGACATCCTTCTCTTTTCGTCAGGTCCCTGTTAAATGTTTGCACCCATTCCTTTAAAAAAAAAAAAAAAACTCAGATACAGCATGGGTGTTTTGCTGACAATATTTCAATTATTTGGGGTCTTTTGGTCAAATGACGCCAAAACAGGAAACTGAACCCTGTTATTCAGGAAACTACTTTCCAGCCCCATCTACCCTCCCAGGCTGTCACCTTATGGGGTTTGTCTGCTGGATGATTAACAATAACTGCTCTTGAGAACTAGGTGTACAGAACAGACAAGACATCAGCTCAGGTTGAGGGGAAGCAAGAAAAGCGGCCTCTCCCTGCAGGACGGTGAAAGAGGAACCTTCAGCACCTGGGTTTGCAGGATGCTGGATCTCCGAGAGCATCTCTCACAGTTCAAGTAAGGCCAGACCCTCCTCTGCCACAGCCTGTTCAGGAGAAGGCAGCACCTGCCCTAGAGACCCACAGCCCTGTGCGGGGTTGAAATTTCCTCCCTTGGTAAGAGTCAGGACCAGGGGTGGGGAGAGAAGCAGCAGGGCTGAGGGGCACTGTGGAAACTCCATGCCACGCTAACTCTCGTCTCACGTGCTCCGGCCAAAGCCACGCTTCTCGGAGGGCATTTCCCTTCACATATCCGGAAATCATCAACGTCTAGTCTCCCCACAGAACAGATCGTTCCCCAGGAGGCAGACGCTTGGCTGTAACACGTGGTAATGAGGGGCGCACCTTCGTGCCCATTCCACAGTGTTTCCCGTTACCTATTTTACCTTAAGCTAAAAATAGTTCCCGTTTACACTCTGCAGTGACACAGACAGCAAAACACACGAGATTCAGTGTGATCCCACACCCGTCCCTGATGACCTCAAGTTCTTTATTTGTTCGTTTTGCTTCTAGAGTTTATGCTCTCTCCCGGGGTTCCAGGCCTGTGGATTCCACCAACCATAGAGCAAGAATATCTTTTTAATGTGTTTGTACTAAGCATCCAGACTTTATTATTCATTATTATTCACTAAACAATATAGTTTAACAACTACTTGCATGGCATGTCCATGGTACAGCCGTTATGGGCAACCCTGACATGACTGAACGTCTGCAGGAGGACGTGCCTATGTCATATGCAAACACGATGCCATTTTATACCAGGGACCTGAGCGCCCACAGACCTTGCATTCCACAGGCTGTCCTGCAGCCCACCCTCATGGGCACTGCGGAATGGCTAGAATAGAAAATATAGAGGTTTTAAATACTTATGTACTAAATCTAATCTTTTGTTAAGTAATTACTGTGTATCACGTGTATTATTTGGAAGTCCTTCCTGGCCCAGAGACTTGACGTGTTCTTATCTTTTGTCCACTGATCTAGTCATTCCAGTAAGTTTATTGAACACAAATCAATTTTACAATTAAATTCTTACAGGAATCACACTCATACTGCAAGCTGCTTTGGTTTTTAAAGTGAAATAACCAATAGTTTTGCAAACCAGCGATATCATAGAGTAACAGGATAAAGCAGCCCCATGACATGCAGAAACACGGGGTTTCAAAGCTGACCAGTAAAAAACACGTTACCAACCCCTAAATGTGAAAATATTTTACACCACAACAGATACTCCAGAGAAAAACAAGATGTTCAAAAAAGCCCTTTGCGGAAAAACACTTTCCCCTCCATTGTTCACACGGTTTCCAGAAGCTTGTGTTTGGCAATGACCATGAACCAGAAGTAGCGTCTGCTGCAACTACTGCTACTGCAACACAGAATATTAAGGCAAAAAAAAAAAAAAAAAGAAAGAAAGAAAAAAAAGGACACAGCATATTTCCTATTGATGAGAACAGATAGAGTGTTATCAGAGTGAGTGTGTTCTACAGTCAACAATGTTCAAATTCTAAGTCTCCCGCAGACACTAGACGGTAACCGCCAAAGCTTGTGTACTTGGCAACGTTCAAGGAGACCAAGTTCAGAGCTGTCACAACGCAGCACCATCCTCACGCGATTATCTCAGGCGGGTTTGAGGGCACGTGCCCCCGTCACAGCGGGATAGCTGCCCAGCCCAGCACTTCCTGAGATCACAGACCTTCGCCTTCCCACATCTTCAATAGTTCCTTTACACTGGGAACCAGAGAGCAAAACCTAAAACACTTCCTCAAATCTCAAGACAGTCTTGAGAGCTCTTCTTGCCCCTTCTCTTCTGAAAAAGCCTATTTCACAAGCAATCTGTAGTGCTTACCAGAGCTGGGGCAGGAGGAGAGCTCGTGTTTGGTAGACCGAGTTTCAAGTGTGGGGAGGCCAGAAAGTTCTGGAGATCAATGGCGGTGATCGCGGCATGATAGTGTGAACACAGTTAATGCCACCAAACCATACACTTAAAAACAGAGTGCTATGTAATTTTACCACAATAAAAAGACTGAGAAAAGTCATCTATAATTACCGTCTCCAATATCTTGCATCCTGTAAGGTGCATTTGCTTGTGCACCCTGTGACAGCTCGCTCCTTCCTGACCTCCTCCTTCGGTTCCCTGTCTCGATCCCACTGGTTCCTCTCCTCATGAGCCTCTTTCCTGTCATCTGGCAGGGTTCTACTAGGACCCTCTGGCTCTCACGCCACCCCAGTTCCACAGACCCACCCACTGGGTGGACCACAGGTGTCCAGCCCGACCTTGCTGATATGCTCCAGCTGGCCCTGGACTCGAACCACGCTCCTGCGGCTTTCCATCAGTGTGGCATCTGCGAGTTACCTCCTGGGCAATGCCAGGTGATGGTAACATCAACCAGGAGGCACCGCTGAGAAGCAGAACGAATGGTGCGGTGCCCTGAACATCACATCCTTCAACGGAGCTCTGTGTTTTCTCTTCTTCTGGCACAGCTTCGCTGTAGGAAGGAGGCCATTCTTCCAGTGCTGCTACTTCCAGGACCGGGGAAAGCAAGCTTCAGAAAGGAACGGTATCAAAGAGGCAGGACCCACCAGCAGGGCTGCTGGCGGCCGGGCGACCACAGCCCCAGCATTCCCCAGCCACCACGGCTGACAGCCCAGACTCCAGAAATGCACGGCTTCAACCTTAGGAGTAAAAACCCTCCCAAGCCAACTATTATTTTCAACAATGGGATTGGGGAGTGGGGTGTTGTAACCCTGCCTCTCTCGATGGCACAGATCATCGGATCCCAGTTCTTATACGATTAGAGAGTGGGGGGGGGGGGGTCCTAACCCTGCCCCCCTTGATAGAAAAGAACTGGGATCTGGTGATCTGTGCTAAGTGAGCACTTTGATTCCGCCACATGCAGTCATCCTCAGCACCAGGAAAAGTCAGAAGCGTTGAGTGATGACACTGATACCAACACATGCGGTTCTGATGGCTCCGGTAAACTGGCTACACAGATACAACCCGACAGTGGTGAGATCCACGGAATTCACCAGTCTTCCCAAGGATCGTGTTCCTGAATCTTCTGCATTCGGAATAACCGTCTACTTTGCCAGGGCTGAGCCATGCTACCCTCTCGCCTGTCCTCTGCTTTCACCAGCTTCGTGTGCATTTCCAGGCAAGTGTTTATGCAGGTACTATCACTTATTTCCACAGCAAGAACGTACACAGACACCACACAGAAATGGGCAACCCTATTAGGAGCTGTGCAGGTAGATCTAACTCATCAGATGTTGCAAATTCCTGTTGCCTTGGAAATTAAACTAACGTTGCTATGACCGTATCTCTTACTGCACCACTAAAGACCATCCGGGTAAGAGGAATGTGCCTCTACATAGCATTCAGCGCACGTTTACATGTCGGTTTTCCCTGAATATGGTTGTTATGTGAGACAGAAGTCAGTAAGATGGGCTGTAACATATAGTATAGGATCATTGTGTCTCCTAGGCTTAAACACATCCTTTAATGAAGTTTAACTCTCTGGGGACATGAGTTACATAGTAACATGTTTTGGATATTGTCTCTTTCACATTCTAATTATCAACACCAAAGAAGTTCTTGAGTTCCTTGTTAAGTTGAAAAGCAATTTACAAAGCATAAAAGCCCCAATATTATAGGATACAATTCAGTCTTTTTAGCATATTCTCAAAGCTGTACAACAACCAACCACTACTATGTAATTCCGGGACTTTTTCACTACTGGCCAAGGAAACCTTGAACCCATTAAAGAGTCAGCACCTGCTCCTTCCTTCCGCCAGCCCGTGGCAGTCGCCAGCCGACTTCCGTTTCTCTGGATTTGCCCATTCTGGACACCTGTTGTGAGAAGAATCGTACAGTGCATGACCTTTGGCGTGACCTTCGGTGCTGGCATCTTTCACGTCCAAGGTGAGTGGAATCTCACAGTGCGTGATCTTTGGCGCAGGCATCTTTCACGTCCAAGGCTCATTTGGGTTGGAGCACACGTTCTTTTGTTCCTTTTTACGGCTGAGTGAGATTCCATTGTGCATACATTGTCTTTATCCATTCATCCGTTGACAGACACCTGGGCTGTTTCTACTATTAGGAATAATGCCGCTATGAAGATTCTTATGTAAGACTTTTCGGTAAAAATACTTTCAATTTTCTTGGGCATATGCCTAGGAGTGAAATTCCTGGGTCGTACGGTGATTCTATGCTTAACTTTTCTGAGGAATTAACTGCCAGACTTTTCCAAAGCAACTGTACCATTTTACTTCCCCTCCCACTAGCAATATATCAAGATTTCAGTTTTCCCAAATTCACCAACATGTCACTGTCCAATACTGGGGTTTTACCCGTCCCGGTGGTTGTGAAGTGGTATCTCACGCTGGTTTTGATTTCCATTTCTAAGATGACGAATTCTGTTAAACATCTCATGTGCTTTTTAAGGCATTTATATGTCTTTCTTTGGAGAATGTCTATTCAAATTCTTTGTCCATTTTTAATTGGATTTTTATTAAGAGTTTTTAAATATATTCTTGATATCAGGCCCTTATCAACATGATGTATCCTATTCTGTGGGTTGTCTTTGTACTTTAACAGTATCCTCTGAAATGAATATTTTTCATTTTGATACCGTCTTTTTCCCGTCAGTTGCTTGTTATGCTTTAGGCGTCTCATCTAAGGAAACATTGCCTAATCCAACATAACAGTTTCACCAGGATTCTCCCCTAAAGGTGTCATAGGCTGAACTGTCCCCCTGTCAAGTTTCCCACGTTAAAGTCACAACCCCAGAAACTCAATATGTCACTATATTTAGATACAGCGCCTTTAACTTGGCAATTTAGGTCCCATAAGATCTTAAGAGTAGGCCCTGATCCAGTATGATGGGTGTTCTTATAAGACAATTTAGGCACACAGTCCTCAGTGCTGCACACACGTAAGAGAAACCTGTGAGGACACAGAGAAGACGCCGTCTACACAGCATGGGGTGAGGCCCCAGAGAATCCAACCCTGCCTGCATCTTGATCCCAGGCTTCCAGCCTCCAGAACAAAGGAAATAAGATGCTGTTGTTTAAGCCACACGGTCTGTGGTGTCCGTTACTGTACCCAGCAGACTGACAGAATGGGTCTCACAGTCAGCTCCTTAACACTGGATCCATTTTGAGCTTTGTGTGTAGGGTGAGGAAGGGTCCAGTCCATCCTTTTCCATGTGGATACCCCAGTTGTCCCAGCACCATTGAGTTGTGAAATGACAAAAGTAAAGCAACCCTTACGTCCTTTCTCCATCAACAGATTAGAGGATATACTGAAGAGTCGTGGACAATTTTGTCAGTTTAAGCCAGTGGTTTTCAAAATTTGGGTCTCAGGAACACTTTGCACTTTATTAAAGATCACAAAAAAGGTTTCTCATGAGGCCAGGAGTGGTGGTTTGTGCCTATAATCTCAGCACTTTGGGAGGCAGAGGCAGGTGCATCACTTGAGGTCAGGAGTTCGAGACCGGCCTGGCCAACATGGTGAAATCCCATCTCTACTAAAACACAAAAATTAGCCGGGCATGGTGACGGACACCTGTAGTCCCAGATACTAGGGAGGCTGAGGCAGGAGAATCACTTGAACTCAGGAGGCAGATGTTGAAGTGCACTGAGGTCACACCACTGCACTCCAGCCTGGGTGGCAGAGCAAGACTCCGTCTAAAAAAAAAAAAAAAAAAAAAAGGTAACAATTTAGTTCATTTTACAGTGATAAAGTCATTACATCTTAACACAGTCTTAAAGAAACCATTTTCCAAAATAAGCAGCAGCATGAAAACAGTTTGTGCTGCTGTGAAAATGCCTAACATCTCTGCATCTCAGAAAGCAGGGTTCTCATGGGCTGTCTGCGTTCAGTGGGCTGCAGAGTCGTGGTTGAAGTTTATGAAAAAAGTCTGACCCCATGCTGATACACAATTAAGAAGAAGTATTTTCAATGTGTTTTCGGATAATTTTAGGTATTCTCTGCTGCCAAATATAACAAGCAGTACTTCAGTACAGGCTGTCTGCAACGTGGAGTCTGCGCTCTGGCCGACGGGCCTTTCCGCCCCAATTCCTTCTAAGTCGACTGGTCCGTCCTGCACTTGAATGGCTTTTACCAGCACACGATTTTGTAATCACACATTGGTTAGAAAACACTGGTTCAGTGTTATGAGCAGCTTCCACATTTCATTCTACGTCAAAAAAAAAAAAAAAAAAAAAACATATCAATATCACCGTTGATCACATAAGAAAGTGGTGGACACAAGATTTTTATATTTTAATATTCACTGGAAAACTCAAATGTCTAATCACTGGGAATAACGTAAGGTACTTTCGTGAGGTGAAAGAGTCATTTTGTTCAATTTTCAGGCCACACCTGCAAATAACTCCATCACCTCCATCTGAAGTAGCATTGTTTGTAAGTCATTCTTTATATAAAGGCAGTCTTAGTGGAAGAAGTGGTTCTGCAGGTTCATAGCTCAGAGGCACCAGTGTTCTCCCAAGATAACCATAAAATCCGTAGAAGACGCACCTGTGCACACTTTCTGTTTCTCACTCAGAACATTCCAGAAGGATCCCTGAATCCCGGTGCCGCAGCAAGACTGAAGTTTGCTCTCACCCACACAATAAACCCAGGGAGCTCCCCCAGCCCCCACCCCGAGGCCACAGCTTTGGTCCTCTGTCTGGTCTAGGGGGGCTCCTGCAGCTCCAGCCTAACAGGGAAAAGCAGGCACCCACATGTCAGAAAGACCTCCCAAGGTCCACTGAGCACTTCTGCTTATGTGCCAGCCAAGTGCGTTTGACAAGGCTACAGCCAGCTGTACGGCAGGCAGCGAGGTACCCAGCAAATACTTCAGGGCTCACGTTACTGAGGAAGGAAGGTGGACAGCGAGGTACCCAGCAAGTACTCAGGGCTCACGTTATGGAGGAGGAAGCCAGGCAGATAGTGTGGTACCCAGCAGGGTTCACGATACTGAGGAGAAAAGGAGGGTGAAGACAAGGGGCCTGGAACAGTCTGTCATAAGCTTTAGCATTTACAAGGCTCGCTATAGATTATCCGATTTGATCTTAACAGCTCCCAAGAGAGACAGAGGCCTGTTTTCACTTCATAAAAAGAGATCCAGAGAACTGATGATGTGCCCTTCCCACATGCTCCCAGAAATCATCCTCAAATCATCTCTCAGTTGTATGCATGTGATAATATGTCAGTCACGTCCCCTCCCTGCAGGGGGATCGTAATGTCGCCCTGCTGTTCCTTAGCACCCCTGCCCTCTCCTGCATTTCAGCCATGCCAACAATCCATGGGAAGTCGGCACAACCCCACCTCCGCTGCTGCTGATGGCTTGGGTCACCCTTATCTTTCATTTCCACCTGCAGGGACTTGTTCTTTCTTCAAATGCAGCTCAAACTCACTCATTGTGTGAAGCCTTTTCCAGCCATCACAACTGTCATGTGTAAAATCAGTCTGTGGAATGCTTCATTGAGGAGGGGCTTATGTTGCCTCATTGGCTGTGATCACCACCAAATTCTGAGCAAACCAGGTGGTCCCCTCTCCCCATCTCTGCTCCAGTGCACTTAAAACAAGGATTCCTGGAAGCACCTTTTTAGTCCAATTCATGCATGAGTCTGCCCCACACCCCACAGACAAGCCCTGGCGGTCAGGGTTCAGGGCCCCCAGGTGGGTAAGGAGAGCTTTGTGCACTCTCTGGAGTTGTCACCCAGAGACCCACGGCTGGAAGGGAAGAAACTTGCATCCTATGAAACATCCAGGCCCTGAGACCCACTCAGAAGCAGAAAACGGGGAAGGAGCCTCAACCAGACCCTCGGGAGGGCAGTCAGCAGGAGCCACGGAGGTCACCAGGAGGGAGGGTGTCAGGCAGTGAGGCCAGAGGTGATGTGGCCGGGAAGGAGGAGACGTGGCCAGAGGCAACGTGGCCAGGGAAGGAGACACAGCTGGAAGGAAGTGACAAGAGGGGTCTCCAGGCCTCAGACTGTGCCTGATTTATGGATGACATTTTAATTATGATGTTATATCTAACCTTAAAGAAAAGTAGCAATTTAGAACCACTGTGTACATTTAAAGCACAGTACAAATATAACATTTTCCAAAACAAAGAACAGTGAATTGAAGGAAAAAATAGCAACTCACCAAAAAAAAAAAAAAAAAAAAAAAGTGAAAAAAAAAATTCATTTAAGATCAGAAATAAAGAGATCCTACAGCTCTTGTAGTCCAATCCCCACCCTAACGTGAATGGGAGAAAAAGGGAATTAGATTCTAGTCAGTCAAAATTAAAGACAAAACCGATGCACTTTACTTTCTACTTGACAGAAAACAAGAAAAGCTCATCAAGGAATCCCAACAAACAGTAACTTTAGGAGTCCCCAAAATACAAAATTCACCTTCAAATTAAATCAACTGCTAAGTGTGTATAAAGTTACGTTTTTCTTTATTGCCTTCCTCCTCCCCAGGGGCTTTTTTAGACCTTGTTTCCCCCTAATTGCCTCCAACATCCAGGAAATTTAAACCCCACAAATAAACCGTGTCTCGATTCACACACAGCGTCCTTTGGAGCAGACAGTCCATTGCCCTAAGACGTTCTTGTCACCTAAGCACCAAGTACAGCCTGAGAACGCACAACACGCACACACACGAACTCGGACAGACAACAGGTGAGATATGGCACATGAGGAGGAAGATGAGACAAATGAGCTTCAATGACTTCACTGATACCCCAGATCCATGAAGAAGTGACACACGCAGCCTGATCGGGTGCCGGTGACTCCTGGAAAACAGCCAAGGGCAGCATTTGGAGAAGCAGCACCGCAGGCCAGGAGGGTCTCGGGGCTTCAGAGGAGAGGGGTTCCCCAACCAGGTGCTGAGGCTTCAGAGGAGAGGGGTTCCCCGACCAGGTGCTGGGGCTTCAGAGGAGAGGGGTTCCCCGACCAGGTGCTGGGGCTTCAGAGGGGAGGGATGCCCCGACCAGCTGCTGGGGCTTCAGAGAGGAGGGGTGCCCCAGGCAGGCGCTGCAGCTGCAGACGGGAAGACGCCCCGAGCAGGTCCTGGGGGCGGCAGAACAAGCCCTGGGTCCCCTTGTCACTTCTCACTCCCTACTCCCGAATCTCGCCCTGAAATTGCAGCAAGTCCAGGTATTCATTTACCCATAAAATTAAGTATCTGTGAGTAACACAAGTCACTAATCCACACCGATCTGAGTCCACAGATACCTCCCAGAGATGCCACCATCCCTTCTGCTAGAAGGGCAGCCCAGGGGCACACGCTGCTAGGAAGGGAGACTGTCTGCAGCCTGATGCTGCAGAGTCCTCAACACTTAGTCTACCTTCTGGAACCATGCCGTCTCCTACAGAAGCAACTAGGGGCATGTAGGGTTTTTAAAATCTTTTTTTTTCCTTAAGAGTCCCCCTCTGTCACCCAGGCTGGAGTGCAGTGGCACAATCTCGGCTCGCTGCAACCTCTGCCTCTCGAGTTCAAGTGATTCTCCTGCCTCGGCCTACCGAGTAGCTGGGAATACAGGCGCCTGTCACCAGGCCCGGCTAATTTTTTTGTATTTTTAATAGGGATGGGATTTCACTCTGTTGGCCAGGCTGGTCTCGAACACCTGACCTCACGTGATCCACCCACCTCGACCTCCGAAACTGCTGGGAGTACAGGCATGAGCCATGGTGCCCGGCCCATATAGCTATTTAAATTTGACTAAAATTTAAAAAAAATTAGAAATTCAGTTTCTCATTTACACTTCAAGCATTCAGTCAGCCACAGGCGGCCACTGACCAGAGGCTGGTAGAGATGTCACACTCCACTCTGTAGAAGGATCTATGGACGAAGTGGCTCTAAGATCATCTCAGCATCTTTATATTGAAGCTATCGAAGTTTCACTCTGATTATTATAGACATCAGCATTCTCCCATTTAAAAATGTCACTGCTATTGCAACGATCAGATCTGTGACTTCTCAGAAGCTCTTCTCTTCCTGGACAAAACTACAGAACATCTGCACTCTGTCTCCACACTAAGGGACGGCAGAAGCCTCCGTGTAAAATCAGGGGGAGAAAAAAAAAAAAAAGAATCCCTGGTCCCTCTCCCCCTACAATTTTGTGAAACTCCTCTTAATATTCAGAATAACTGCCAGAATTGCAATAAACAAGCAGCCCTTGACCAGGAAGAAACAGGGAAGCAAGCAGAGGGAGATGCCAGGACCCTCAGATCCCTCCGGGACCCCAGGCCCAGCCAGGACTGAGAAGGGCAGCACAGCCCGGCAGACCTACATACCTGATGCGAACTGTGCACACGGCTTCCCCAGGCCTCAGTACCCCGCTCTGCCCTTACTGAGCACTGTGGCTCTAGTAGAGGCAGCTCCCTGAGCCCCAACACCCACAGCCAGTCCCCTCCTTGCAGGTCTCAGCTCTGCTGTCACTGCCTCAAGTGCATCCCTGATGCTTCTCATCCTCATCCACGTACCGTGTCCCCTCTACCCCATAGCCCTTGCTACCGCCCACCCCACTACGGATTCTGGCACACAGCGGGTGCCTGAGACGCCCCAACGCGTGGCATACCAGGGTAGGGCTTGGAGTTCCAAGGGCCACATCCCGCATACCACCACAAGCGCCACGGAGGCTGTAGAACGGGTCCAAGTTTCAGGCCGGCGCTCAGCTCCTCCCGGCCGTGGAGGCCAAGAACCTAGAAAGCGAGCGCAGCCGGAAGCAGGATCCCAAACCCCCTTCCTGTTCCTTAAGAGGAACGGGGCCTCGGAGCACAACCCCACCAGCACCTTCCTCCAGTCAGGCAGCCTGTCAGAGCACCGACACCTTCACCGCAGGGAAACCCATCAAGTACCTCCTGTGAGGAGAAAATCACCAAGTACCACAGGAGCCATGTCCACCGGCAGCGTCTGCTGAGCCCAATTAGTGACAACAGCAGCCGGGCCCCCACGTAGCACGTGCCCACCCCGAACCTGCCCCGCACACCACAAGGCCGACCATCCTGGCGCTCAGCTTCGACTCATCAGGGGCCTCTTACAGGAGAGCTCGGCATGTCTATCTTCCCTGGGCTCACAGAAAGGAGCGGGACTCAGCCCCAAGTGTGAACAGAGTCAAGCTCCCACTAGCTGTGCAGACAACCTTCCTAGCCCTGGCCTGGGAAGGGGCCAAGCCCAAACAGTCATCTTTTGCCCGCACAGGTACAGAATTGAGCCAGTTCTCTCAATGGACTCGAGACAGGTCAACTCCAGGCTCCTCAGTGCTCTGGGGTTCACCTCGGGCCGCTGCACCTTTGAAACGTGGCTGTGGACTCCTCTAGGCTGCTCAGTGTCACGGCCCATTTCATTCCGACACTGCAGGCCCCTGCTGTGGTGTCAATACCCAGGACACCCCTGCCGGCATCCTCCGAGATGCTGCTGCAGCTGCTGTGATCTGAGAACAGCCACTTGCAGGCATCAAAGGGAGGGCTCAAGTCTCCTCTGAGAGCAGCGGCTACAGCTTTGGAAGACATTGCACTCAATCCTGGGTGAGCCTGGCTCGGTCTGCAATCTAAGCCTGGTTGCTGGGGAGACACACTCTGTTGTAACTGACAGAGGCTGTTGGTGGCAGCTCTACCAAGACCGAGAATGGCAACTAATCTGAGATTTACTATCCATACTTTCTATCTGATGTTTAAAAGGAAGGCATCGTGAAGTTCCAGTAGCAAGGAATTTTCTATCATCTATCACATGAAGATACAGCAGAAATGCAGCTAAAACGTTAGTAGGGTCTATGTAGAGGAACAGACGGGTCTATTTCAGGAAAAGTGCTTGCTGGCTTTTTAGAAACAGAGTGAAATCCCTGCCAAGTAAAAGGTTTGTACTTTTGCTTTGGAAAGTTCTTCCTTATTATTTGAATACATTAACTATATTTAAGTGTTCTTGTAGACTAAGTATTAAATATTCAAAAGTAAGTAATTCTGTTCGGTCTATTTCATTCTTTAAATGCAGCTTTCAAAAACTGACAAACACCTGGCTGGGTGCAGTGGCTCGCGCCTGTAATCCCAGCACTTTGGGAGGCTGAGGCTGGTGGATCACGAGGTAAGGAGATCGAGACCATCCTGGCTAACACGGTGAAGCCCCGTCTCTACTAAAAAGGCAAAAAATTAGCTGGGCGTGGTGGTGGGTGACTGTGGTCCCAGCTACTTGGGAGGCTGAGGCAGGAGAATGGCGTGAACCCGGGAGGCGGAGCTTGCACTAAGCCGAGATCACACCACTGTACTCCAGGCTGGGTGACAGAGCAATACTCCATCTCAAAAAAAAAAAAAAAGTTACAAACACCCCATGTCTGCCCTGGCTCCGGCCATCTCCACAGAGTGGACAGAGCTTGGGAAAAGCTCACTGTGGAGGCCCAGGAGGCCGGGCCGCACCTTTGCTCAGCAGATGAGCGAGAGGGTCAGCCACCCTAGGGAAGAAGCCCGCATTTGCTATGTTACTGATGATATCCACATAAATTTCTATTTTGCCTCCCACACACAGACCTGGGATCCATGTTTGAGCAAGCGGATCCTGCCAACAGAAGCTCCATGCCATCATTTCCCTGACTTCCCCAACAAGAGCCAGGCCAGGCAGTGTCCCCACACGGGCCCTGGGACCCAGGAAGATCCGGGTCCTGCCCTTCTCCCTCATCCCTGCAGCACCTGGCTTGTTGTGGAAGTTCAGCAGTGCTGGCTGAACCCACGTTCACCTGGGGTGTTCAGGAGAAGCCTCTGTGCAGAAATCAGCTGGGAAGCAGGGCTGTGTGTGCTGGCAGATCATCGAATGGATTTGCAGAACTGAGTTTTCAACACGGGTGCCGCCATCAAGTCCCTCAAGCCCTTCGTGAGCCTAGAGACACAGAGCCATTTGCTGCACTCCCACAATCTCTAACCACCCTGCATGGAAGCTCAGTTTATCCAAAGGACCATAAAATTGTGTGTGTAAACAAAGTTTGGCATAATGAATTAAAACGGAAGTCACCACTTCTCTTTTCCATTAATCCATTCATTCAAACAAGTGTCTCGAGTATGTGCATCGAATACTGTGGAATTAGGATTTAGTCCATGCCTTCAAGAAATATACATCACAGAATAAAAGGTATAGCTTGTAACTAACAGTGGTGAACAGGCAAGAAATACACATCGAAGAAAAAAAGGTAGAGCTTGTAACTGTAACAGTGCTGAACAGGCAAGAAATAAGCATCATAGAAGGAAAGGTAGAGCTTGTAACTAACATCATAGAAGGAAAGGTATAGCTTATAAACTAACAGTTGCGAACAGGACAGAATCTCACAGGCTTCTCAGGAGCCGCCGAGGAGGAAGCCATGATTCATTTCCACCTGCAGTTGATAAATGTTTCCTGGATAAAGTAACTTTTCTACAGTGATATCTGTTCCTTATTGTTTAGATCTTGCTTGATAGGGTATTAAATCACTACTTTATGTGCTGCTTATATAAAATACATCATTGTCGGGGGAGGTTATAAAATAAATACTTCACACAAGCTTGGGCTGTGAATGGTGCAAGGCAATGGGACGATGTGTTCCCATGTTCTCGAGACACAGAAGGGGCAAGACCCTGGTTCCTTCTCCTCCCCACCGCCCTGTTCCCAGATGAGGGGTGGAGGCAAGGCCGCTGTGGAGTCCTAGAGCTGGCTCCAGGGCCGGGACACCACGCCCGCACTCTCTGCGCCTCATACGAGAAATACAGCCTGGGGGGCAATCACCAATTGACCTGGCGGTGGGGAGAGTCCTTCATCAAAAGCCTGTGCTTCCAGGAACCAGGACAAAGCAGGACCCCCAGGAAAACTGTTCCAGGTGCTCCTGAAACCTGGGCAGAGTCACAGCCTGGCAGGAAGCACCAGTGACACAGGTGTGCCCAAGATTGGGAGGATGGCCAGACGCCTGGAGGCCAGACCAGCCTGCAGGATATGACCACTTCTCTCTGGTTCGTTAGAGATAGACAGTCTGGGCTTCACTTTTGTATGTGGAGTCTCACAGTACAGAAATATCACAAAGGGATTAGACTTCATATATCCCAATTTTTTAATTTAAAAAAAAATCACATTTATTGCAACTAATTCTAAATGCAACAAAGAAAAATAAATAATTATGAAAATGCAGGCCTATAAAATATAAACCACAATCTCTTTACCCATAGGAGACCCAAAATTTAGTTTACCTTTACTTCAGTATCATCTCATTTTTTTTTTTAAACCATTACTGAGGTGTCTCCTCACTGCCCCATGGGCTCTTCAGGGCTCTTTACTGTTTTGCCGTTTTTTAGGTTTCAGGGCAGGATCATTTTCCCACACTTGTTTGCTTCCTTGTTCACCAATTGTTCACAAGGACATCATTGTGCCTCAGAAAACCTAGTAACTGAACTTCATTAAAAGTGAAAAAAATAAGGACATATTGGCTGCTATGACAGCATCCTCAGTCACCGAATCTCCCTGGGGGACCAGACACACCCCCATCTCCTTGTAACCCCAGCATGCAGGTATCGCTGCAGCTGACAGGACTGACCCAGCCTGGGGGAGGCATGAACCAAAGAGAAGGCAGGTGACTCATTTAGGAAACTCGGGTGATCCTCTCGAGCCACGCTTCTCAGGGCGTCAGGGGACCAGCCACATGCAGGGAACCTCCTTGGCCTGGCAGGTGGCAGACTCCTGGGACCCTCCTCAGACACATTAATCAGAGAATCTAAAGGCGGGCAGACTCTGAAAAGTATCTGTAAAGGAAGGACTTAGCTCTGCTGTGAGCCCACTACATGCGGGGTCGCGCAGGACTCTGCTCCCAGCGTCCAGTCTCCATTTAACCCTCCTGGGAGGAACACCCGTCAAGTCACAGAGCACGGTCTTCAGCGAACACCTTCCTGCGCGACCTCCACTGTCGCCCAACCCTGCAGGAGTAGCCTCTGAGTAGGGGAAACAAGTCTTTGCTCCTGACTCGGCCACCTTGACGCTGGTCAGAAGACCAGCACTCCCACGTCTCTGGGGAAAGGAGCGGCCCTGGGCAGGAATGCACTTGGCAGCCCCAGGGAGGGGCCAGGTGTGGAGGAGCAGGCCTCTGCCCGCAGACACGTCAGCTCAGCATCCTGGAGCAGAACCTCCAGTCCAGCTGAGCCTACAGATGGCTGCAGCCCTGGACAGCATCTTCACGGTGACCCGGGGGACTGGGCCAGAGTCGCTCAGCAGGGCTGCCGTGAATTTGCAACCTGAAGAAGCTGTACAGTCGTACGTGTACGTTGCCTTAAGCCCCTAGGTTTTGGGGTCACTTGTCACACAGTGACAGACAGTGGATGTGCACGGACTCCCAGGCCACGATGGCCTCTGCCGGCCTCACCCGGGCTGTCTCATCTGTTCCCGTGACATCACGTTTCTCAAAGTCAAAGGCTGCCAGGGCCCCCTCTTTTCTTCACAAAGTCGTTACAAGCTCACGATACAAACTGGAAAAAAAAATCTGTAAAATACAACGTATGACGCAATACAGGGTGAATGCGCAGGCACATACACACGCGAAACAGGTGCATGCACACATGAAGAGGTGTACACGCATGAAACAGGGGCACGAGTGAAGGTGTACACGCGTCAAACAGGTGTGCATACACACATGAAAGCACCAGACATGAAGGGCTGTCTTTGGAATCCTGGTTTTTAGGCATCTCCCTCACCCTTTTACATCTACACGATCACAAACACAGCACACCACAGTACTGAGGGGAAGTCCCAGCTTCTCATGGGGGCACATGAGGCTTTTTATTTATGCCACAGGTTGCATCACTACATTCTAGAACTGCAAGGCCCCGCACTGCCAGGACTGGGTCAGGTCCACCCTGTGCTCCAAGGACCAGGCCGCCTGCCAGCCCACACGGATCTGCCCCCCGGATGGTGCGGCTGCTTCGAAAACAGAGGCTCAGGCCCACCCAGAGACCTGCAGTACCTCTTATTAAATCAAGACTTGGCTGTGGGTAAACGTGAAGATTTTTATTAAACATGACTCTGGAACATTCAAAGGACCATAACTGAATGCTCCTTTCGCAGCCACGGCGTGTCCAGACGCTCATGGAGAAGGCCAGGGCGTGGGAACCCACGGAGGCCCGACAAGGCAGACTCGGAGCTGTGTGGCGCAGTTACCACCGATTTTGTGTTGACACTTGCCTTTTATATTCAGATTAAAATAAAAAACAAGACGCAAAAGTGGCTCACATTCTATTTCAATTGTCTATTTTTGTAGTAATTGGGCCCCCTTCCCTCTGGTTTCCCAACCAAGCGATAAATAGGCCCAGCTGCGATTTGTCAAAGTCTGGGCCTCTGTTGTAGAGTAAGTGAGGGGGGTAGGGAGGGGAGCAGGAGTGGTGAGGAGGAGTGGGGGATAGGGAGGGACAGAGGGAAGGATAGAGAGACAGACAAACTGCCGAGGGCTGGAGGCAGGAGGGATGCTCCCTGGCAGCCTCAGGCTCCCCGTTCCAAGGTAACTGAGCTGGCATCACGCATGCGGTGCCGTCATATGACTTGGCTGACACACGCCAGAATTACAACAAAATGCTTAAGGAGAAGAGTAAGCACCAGCATCTTCAGATTACGGTAGAGTCCCGGTTTCACGCTTGCCTTGTATGACATTCTATAAATTGTAAAGATAACGCATTTTCTTACCAGCCACGCTGTTCCCCAAATACTAACTATAATAAAGACCAGACAGCATCTGAGTACTGAGCGTGTGTCAAGCCCCGTGAGGTAGGCAGCATTTACTTTGCTAGAGAAAGAAACAGACTCTGAGAGAAACTTCCTGAGGCCAGGCAGCTGTCTCCAAACCCACCTCGCGCCTCCTGACCCTGAACGTGGAGGACCCAAGTCATTCACATGAATAATTTACCTACATGCATGTCAGATTGAGCTTCAGCCCCCAGATCTAATCATCTCTATGCAGGAATGTGTCAAGGAAGGTACACAATTCTATGAGTTCGAGCTGGGGGAACAAAGGTAGACACCCTCGACACAGATGTGGGGCGGAGGCGGGCGCCCAGTGCAGGGGTGGACAGGAGCACGTCCAGCCCTGCCCAGTCACACAACCACCCTGACATGCCAGTGCAGGGGCCACCACCGTGTCTCGGGGAAAAGCAGCTTCTCCTGCACAGGAATCTACCCCTGAAAGTGTGTTGCTGAGCAGGTTTGGACCAACATCTCAGAAATCAGACACTGTGTAACACGCTTATCTCTACAGGCTGCCTATGTCCGGGAATCACCAATAATTCCCATCTCGCCATCAATTATTTCTGGTAAATACTGACTATTCTAAGTCAACTGAGGCAACACAAGAACAACATAATGGAAATGTCAGAGTCAATCAGCTCCACCTGCTGAAGAGCTGGGACTAATGATGAAACCTAAGGAATCCTGGAGAACACAGCAGGACCCCAGACCATGCAGACCACCCCAGCCTCCTTCCACAGGAGTTAGTCGTGGGGCCAAGGAACGGCTTCCAAGGAATCTCAGAGGTTTTCAAGGTCTTGAAAGTTTAACGGGAATTGAATATTTGCATCTGAGTCACACGAGCACATTAAAAGTAAAATTTCCCCTTTCCACTAGAATTATGAGCTTGGGGCAGCGACACTGGCTGTATCTCATGCTCGTGAGATGTTGGGGGCAGCCGTGCATCTCGGGTGAATCATTTATAATAATGAAAGAAGTGCTTGGGCCCTCGATCCAGGATCGCAGACACCACCAACGAGGGTCTAAACAGGAAAAGCCTCGGCCTGGAACGGCTGGTGTCTGTGGGGGCTGGGAGGAGCACCAAGGAAACTCAGGGGCAAGCCCCACACAAGCTCGGCATGTCCTACCCCACGCAGTCGGCATCAGCCACAGGGATCTTTTGTTGCTTTTTGTTCAGGAAGGAACACATTAAAAAGCCCGGGGCCCAAGGCCTGGACTCCTCAAAGCTCCCCACAGAGCCAGGTTAATTGGCACCTTCCCTCATGTTAAAATCAACTATATATGGCTGCTGAGAGCATCTCAGAGCAGGTGCAACACTGAGCTTCCTTGCTGTCTGGGGAAAACAGGAATTCTAGGCCTCTGCCTTCCTACCTCCCCAGAGGCTCTGGCCCAAGTGAGCTCAGCTTCTCCCAGGTAAGGAGCACAGACCAGCTTCCCACATGCCCCTCAGGTGGTGCAGACACTTCCACCTTGGCACAAGCCCTCACAACCCACCCCCGAGGTGAAAGCCCAGCCCTGTTGCCCCGGCCTGGCAGGAGGCAGCTGCTGGGGCCCCTGCTCAGGGTTCAGCACAGCGAGGTCCAGCCACACCCGGTGAGACATCCACCCACCCGGACATTCGTCTTTAACCTAAAACAGACACAGGAATTCGGCAAGGGGTTCCTTCCCCTGACAAACCCATCCCTCCTGTTCTCATCTCTCCCTCCTGCCCCAGTACTGTGCCCAAGGCCACCCAGCACTGCGCCCAAGGCCTGACTCCCAGTTTCACAGGGAATCCAAGACAATTATGATTTTGAGAAACTGGGAGCTACACAGAAAATGAGTCGGTAAAGCCAGTGTCCACTGATCCTCCACTCCACACAGTGGAGAGCAGTCCTCGGGATAAAACCCACGAGGTGGGGAAGACGCGATCAAGGCGGGCAGGACAGAGGAGCAGCAAAGGGGGTGATTCGGAGAACAAGGCCACATGAACACAAGGCTAAAGTGCTCAGCGGCTGGAAGACAAAACACAGGAGACAGAAACACTGACCGTTTAAAAAGAAAAGAAAAAAAAAAACCCTCACTCTTAAGAGTCCATCAAGATTTAAGTTCTGAAGTCACAAATGTATCAGCACAGACTTCTCATAATGCCTGAAACTTGGCGCAGTAAACACGTGAATCAGTTCTCCCAAGTCCATCGTTTTCTTTGGTGAGCCTCTTGAGTCTCAGGCTGGTTTCAAAGCAAGCCCTTCTCTGTTTGTTGATGACTTAATAATTAACATACTTGAAAACACATTGACTTCCAAATTAATCTGCTAATAAAATATTAATTACCACACTGGCTGTCATCCACAGAAGAAACACAATCACTTTCTGGTTGTAAAAACATTAGAATTTGAAGCCCCTTTGGCCATCTGAACAGCCCCTGCTTTTGACAAGGGCATTCCATAGCTAATCTGAAAAACTAGTCCAGGCCATGATCGGTGGGGGGTCGGAATTGCCTCATCACCCCACCTCCCTTCTGGAATTAGACAGAACTTAGACTCTTAGTCTGATGGGAAACATTTACAATCTATTCTCTCCGAAGTTACCTGGAGGATTCCCTTCACATGACAAAGCCTTGGTCTCCACAACCCCTTATCTGACAACTCTCTCGACCAACTGTCAATCAGGAAATTTTCGAATCTACCTATGACCTGGACACCCCTGCTTCCAGTTGTCCCACAGTTCCAGACCAAACCAATGTACATCTTACATTTATTTGATTGATTGTCTCATGTCTCCCTAAAAGCTATAAAACCAGGCTGGGCTCTGACCACCTTGGGAATACATTCTTAGGATCTCCTGAGGGCAGTATCAAGGGCCATGGTAACTCATTTGGCTCAGAATAAATCTCGAAATGCTTCACAGAGTTTGGGTCTTTGCTGACACAGTACCTTTCATGGGTATTCATCTGGGGGACTCACAATCAACCAGAGGCAGCAGTTGCCCACTGTGCAAAAGTCTCTGCAGGACTGAGCCTCTGGCACGGGGACTCCAATCCCTGAAGCAGCAGCTGTCCCACGTCGCATGGCCTGATAGACCTGCACCTCCAGGGCTTCTCATTTCAGAGTCTCAGCAACAAATCTACCAAATGTCATCAACATCACAGAATATTCCTCGAGGCTTTTGGCTGTTGCTTCTCCCCAAGTTTACTCTAGAACCAGAATGGCAATACTCGGAACAGGATGGTTCTCAGTCACTGACCCTCCTGGTAAATACACTGTCTCCAACACCCTTTCCCGCCAGTCACAGCTTCCTTCGAGTCAGGCTCGAAGGCCACCTCCCCAAGAAGGAAACCTCTTCAATCCAGCAGCCACAGCTCCTGTTCCCATCTAGAGCTTGTCTGCCAGGAAGGGAAGACTCCTCATTCTGGAGACAGCAGGTGCCACAAACTCAGGGTATTAGCCATTGTGAAGGCAAACACTCATGAAATTAATACTTTTTCCTCCTTGGATACTGACACTTCCTCTTCTGGAGGTCAGCCAAGGTCATCTGTACGAGTCACGAGCATGATCGCTCCAGCCCCTCCTTCGGCGTCAGCAGTGTGGTTCCGCTCTGAGACCCTCCTGCATCAGCCGGGCCATGCACCTGTTCCCACGACTGCTGTCAGCAGACTACAGCGATTCTAAGATAATCAGCAAGCTGATGTTCCGAAGGATGCATTTTAAAGAAAAATGTGTAAGTTTTACTGCATGAAATCAGCTACATCTTTTGCTACTCCAGAGGCTTGTTTTGCTTTCCTCAAGGTTCTCTACAATGATCCCGACAGTCAAGGTTCCCAGTTACAGGCAGAGGGGTTGGGCAGGCCGCGTCTGATGTGTAACACACACAGAGGATCCACATCAAAGGATTTTCCCCGTTCACCAACATCATCAGGACAAACTTTAAACAGTAATAATCTGCCTGTCTGGAAAACTGAGCCCACTTGAGAACTAGTGCAACAAATGTGTTTGACAAAGTTGCAGGTGGACGTGTTAGTGAATGAATCACTATTTCAAGGAGGATAAAGGCTCACTATTCAAAGGCGTGTTTTCATCAAGTTTTGTAATTTCAGCTTCATGCATTTAAATCATGAAGTGGGGCTTCTACCTGATACATTACAGAATCTCTACAAAATAGACAAAATTCCAATTCTGCACATTCACTCTCATTCTTTTCCATATGCATACGGATGGTGGTAATTTAAGTTGGCATTCCAACAGGATTTCTAAATTAAACTTCTACTTTAAATACTACGTGTTAAACATTACACACTCCATTGTTCAACATTTATAGCAGGGTCTGTATGGCCAGTTTTAAAGATTTCTCCCTCACTAAAAATAAGCTTTTAACCAATAAATGGTCTACTCTAAAATATTCTAGAGACAGAGATACATTTGGAGAGTGGACACACTTAACACAGAAATCCGGAACATCAAACAGGCACAACCAGCAGTGAGGGTGGAAGGGGCGCCATGTGAGTGCCCCTAAAAACACGCACAAGCCTGGCTGCTTAAAAGGAACGAATATAGCTCAACACTCTTATGTGAACATTGATGTGTCTACTGCCTTACAGAATCCTCCTAGCTGAGCTGCAGGAATCTTCCTTGGAGCCTTTTCTCACCTACACTGCCTACAGGTGCCCACTGGGCTCCCAGGGCAGTATCGTGTCTTTGTTTAGAATATCACAGTATCTGGAGGCCTGTTTAATCCCAAGTCAGAGACTTATCATAACTCAGACACCATCCCTCAGGACTTGTGAGCCAACTTCGGCTAATGCAGTCTGCTCCACGGTGCCCTGCAGATGGGCTTGGTGCATCCACACGATTTTAAGATTTGGGGCTGCCGTTTTCTGCAGTCACAGATGCGGACTTACATATTCATCATGACTGAAGGCAGCACGTGTTTTTATGTTCCTTCTGTAATGGTAATAATCATGGCAACATTTCCTTGATCCTTAAAAAAGCCACCTAACAGCAGTTGCATTCCACCCCCTTCCTTTTTTTTTTTTTTTTTTTTTTTGAGACGGAGTCTCGCTCTGTCGCCCAGACTGGAGTGCAGTGGCGCGATCTCGGCTCACTGCAAGCTCCGCCTCCCGGGTTCACGCCATTCTCCTGCCTCAGCCTCCGGAGTAGCTGGGACTACAGGCGCCCGCCACCACGCCCGGCCAATTTCTTTTTGTATTTTTAGTAGAGACGGGGTTTCACCGTGTTAGCCAGGATGGTCTCGATCTCCTGACCTCGTGATCCGCCCGCCTCGGCCTCCCAAAGTGCTGGGATTACAGGCTTGAGCCACCGCGCCCGGCATACCCCCTTCCTTAAAATTAATAGAATTTACCAAACTAGGTGAAATCAGTCTTCATGAGAAAGTGACAAATCAGTGTTCACACAATGGCATAATAGCTGGGCATACAGTGTATGTCAACATCCCAAACTAAGCACCCATCACAGTTATTCCCAACTCGCAGGAAAGCTAGAAAAAATAGAAGGCTTAAAACCTAATTATAAATGAAAATAACAAGAAACCAAAGTTTCTGCGGAGCATTTGTTAGCCAAGCAAGGAAACCAGTGCTGATTACATTGCATTTGATTACAGCAGCCAAAGACGTGTCCAGAGGAAGAGACTTTTAAAGATTAGTCTTTCGGTAAGAATGGTTGCTTAACAAGTTCACACTACTGGGCTACACCAATCGTCAATTAAAAAGCAAGGCAAACGAGTGTGAGTCATTTTCCTTAATTCTTAATACGTCAAAAATTACCACATTGGCCAAACTGGTCTCCAACTCCTGACCTCAGGTGATCCGCCCGCCCCGGCCTCCCAAAGCGCTGGGATTACCGGCGTGAGCCACCACACCTGGCTGAGAAGTGTTTGACAGAGGCTGAGGGGAGGCTCCTGTCCCTTCCTGGGACATCCACATCCCACACAGTTTCCCATATCGACTATGACACACGAAGCATCACAGCAAGGGCAGCTGCATCTCCGCAGTTCTCTGCACTAATGCCACAGCTGCGTGAGCAGCCACAGCCCTGGAGCTGCCACTCAGCCTTACCGTGCTGGCACAAGCACAACAGAAACTACCACGCCCCCAAGAGGGAGGAGTGGGGACCCAGGGGAGTGAACCAGGAGGGAGGAATGCAGCCCAGGGGAGTAGGGAGGAGTGGGAGCCCTGGGGAGTGAACTATGAGGGAGGAGTGGGAGCCCTGGGGAGTGAACTATGAGGGAGGAGTGGGGGCCCTGGGGAGTGAACTATGAGGGAGGTGTGGGGGCCCAGGGCAATGAACCAGGAGGGAGGAGTGGGGGCCCAGGGCAGTGAACCAGGAGGGAGGAGTGGGCACACAGGAGAGTGAAACAGGAGGGAGGAGGGTGGAGTTCGGCCCAGGGAGTGAACCAGGAGGGAGGAGTGTGGTCCAGGGGAGTGAGCCAGGAAGGAGGAGGGAGGAATGCTGTCCGGGGAATGAACCACGAGGGAGGAATGCAGTCCATAGCAGTAGGGAGGAGTACGGTCCAGGGGAGTGAACCAGGAGCCTCTGGGGATAGCAAGTTCACACACCACAAATACCTCCCAATCCATCCGCGTGCAGGGAGGGGACGGAAACCACGCAGGACTTGCAGCGCTTTCTCCTCGCAGAAGAGGAGTGAGGATACCGACTCATACATGAAATCAGAGCTAAAGTTCTACCACGGTGGGGAGACGCTTCACAGATCCAAATGGGTGCAAAAGAAGCCAATCATACAAGAGCAGTGGATGGAAAGGGGTCAGAAATTTAAGCCTGTAACAAGCTTTCAGAAAAAACTTCACTTGATCTGCAAGATGACTGCAGCTCTGCTTGATCATTTCTGCAAATGTCTAACTCGCGATGAGCCATCTCAGAGCCGTTCAAGAGGAGTAAAAAAATCAAAACACCAAGGCATCTCCCGTATTTTAGATAGCCTGCAACAGTATGGAAATAAGCAGCGGTGCCAGAGCTTTCAAGTTTGTTTGAAGTAAATTCCAGCATGAGGGCAGCATCTTCCTGGCTGAAGCAATGAGGTGGACCCCTGCTCACCGCATGGGAGACCAGCTTTCAGCTAAGGTGATGTCAAGGGTCTGCAAACCATGATCCCCGACCGAGCCTTGGCCAGGGAACCAGAAGTGATTTTTACACTTTGAAGTTTTAATAAAAGAAATATATGTAGAGACTTCAGTGACCCATAAAGCATAACACGTTACCTACCCTGCCCTTTACAGGAGCTTCTAGCTTTGGTGTCAGTTGCAAAGTGTTTCTATAAAATAATGTCACTGATTCTCAAGCATGCCAGGAAAAGTCACACTTCTGAACAACCCTCAACGGAGATGCACCATCCTGTGTGTTTCACACAGATTTTAGTTTATTAAACGTCAAAATAAGGGAGATAATTCAGCTAAGTATTATAGTAACACAATTTGAGATACTTAATTATGTGTGACAACAGAACAATTGGCATTCCTGTGAGAAAATAAACTAGCTCAAACACAAAATAACAAATCAAAGCATGTTTCGGCCTCTCAAAGTGATCAGTGAAATTGGGAATAACTTTCAGTTAAATGATACTTTAAAAAAAAAAAAAAGCAAAAACAAAACAAATACCACTACACCATCACTCCTTAAATTTATTTAACTACTGCTGCAAAATAAAGTGGAGAGATTTCTTACTGCAGGTCATCGTCACCATGAAATAGACCTCTATGCAGGCTCAGGCCCTCCAGCTCACAAAGGCAGGGGGAGGGAGGAGAAACGATGGCCAGAAAGAAAGGGACAGGGCGACCATGACCTAATCAGCAATTGTACCCGCCCACCTTTCTTCTGGACTTAAAATTTTGGAGCCATCTGGGTTTACCTTCCTATATCCATAAGTCAGCAAGTTCTCGAAGCCAGAAATCTACAATGCTTCTGGCATGCTTCTGGCAGCCAAGTCCTCTCGACCTTCCCCCATGTTTTAGGGCCCCATCAGCTCACCCCTGGATAGTATCAATGGCCTCGGAGCTCCAGTCAACCTTGCACTCCACAGACTCAAGTATGCCAAGAGCCACTCGAGGCTGCCACTGCCATGACCAAAGGCTTTCAGAGACAGTCTCCAGCACTGCAAAAATCCATGTAGCTTCACCAGGCGCAAAGTGGCTCCAGCATTCCATCCAGTCTGTCACTGCTACCATAGCTGTGAGTCTATGATGTGTCAGGAAGGGAAGGAAGACACCATGTAGATCATCTCATTTAAGCTTCAGTGTCACAAGGTGGATTTTGTCGTGCCCGTTTTACGGATCGGGAAAGCTTTAAGGAGGGCAAGCACAAGGCCCTGCTGACACAGCAGCGAGCTCCACAGAGGCCTGGACATGACCCCCACCCCACGCTCCCTTAGTCCTGATGTCCACTCCTCCCCCGTGGGAGCCTGATCCTGGGTCTGCCTGAATTGCTACCATTCCTAAGACATGACTCACGTCTGCCCACCTCCTCCTCTATCTGTTTCCCGCAGCCCAGAGGTGTGTGCTCTTCCATCCAGCCAGACATCACACTTCAGCACCTGCACCTGACACCACTTCAGCCAAAAGCTTCTCTCAAACCTCCCCCTACACCTGCCGGTCACGCAGGTCTGCATCCATCGCCTTTCTCACATGAATTCTCACGTATTCCTGTGTATCATCATCCAACTGATTACAGTCTGAGAGGAGGAAGCTCTGTGGATAAGTCCACATTCTACTTTGCTCCCAGCATTCCATCTTGCATGAGGCAACCAATTAACAGCAAATTCATTTCCATTTCAGCACAACATTTCCATTTGAAGAAAAGCAGGGCCCAGAGCTCTGGTCATAATTAAAAGCTTGTTTCATTTGTCATTTGAAATTCCATGTACTGCTGCAACAGCAGCACCCCCTCCTCACCAGGCTCTGCCTAAAGGACATCTCTCTTCCAGCGCACGACTCCCATCAGAATCCCGGCAGCAAGAGCCACGCAGGTTTCCCAGTGCCTCCGGCTGCAGCTTCCATGCTGGGCCAGCACTGACACGACGGGAGTGGTGCCCCCAACAACTACAGGATCGGAAGCTGGCCGACTGCTCTGTAGAATGGAGACATGTTAGTAATCCCTGACATTTCCACTGACAGGCTGCTCAGCTAAACTGGGAAAAATCCATAAAATAGAAAGAACCCATGGGGAGCACTTCTCTCTCCAACCTGGCAGCAAACGGTGACTGTGCAGACGACCTCTTCGGGAAAACCATCGACTGCATCTCAGGTCAGCAACAGCCCCGCTGAGGGCCAAAACATCAGCTCCCCCCGGCCCTCACTTCCTAAGGGTCAGCCCTCCCAGGCCACCTCTCCTGGAAGATCAGCTCTGACGCACCCACGACGGTCAGGAACCGGCTCTGGGACTCATTTGCCAGGCTCCTGCCCACCACCCTCTCTCTTCTTCCTCCTCCATCTCCCTCTTCACTCCCATCCTCCCTCCCCCTTTCACTTCCCTTCTCTCCTTTCCTCTCCCTCCTTCATTTCCTTTCAGTCTTCACCTTCCTCACTGCACTTCCCCACCCAACTGAGCTGACGCATTCTCAGGTCAGTAGAGGGTTTTCTTTCACTCTGTTTTTATTGCAACGATCATTCTTAATGAACAGAAACCTGTTTTGGACCATGTGGATGCCACCTCATGACCAACTGCTGCCCCGCGGCTCCGTGTCCACTCAGTGTCCTCACGGCGCAGGTGCCCAGCAGTATGGCTGTGACCAGGGGTAGCAACATGGGACATGGGAGAAGAATCTCAGCCAAGAGGCCCTGCAAAGCCTTCCCAGCAAACCGGAGCAAGGCCCAGGGTGGTAGGGAGAGCGCCGTGCTCATGATGTAGGTAGTTCAGCTTCCTCAAACTGTCCATCGACTGCAAATTACTTTGTTTCCATGGTTACAAAAGGACCATAAGCATTCTGAAATATGTTCTTGGTTTCATGTTTGCGAAATCTGAGCAACATTATATGAAAAATCATTCTGCCCGAGGCTCCAGGGGTGTTTTCCTCTCTGAAAGGAGCCCCTTCCGGGACTTGGGATTGAGTGACAGCCTTCAATCACGGTTATCCTGGTGGTAACAGGGGATTCCTCAGCCTGCCGGGAGCTGGGGCCCTCGACAGCCTCACGGCTCCACACACCAGTGTTCCAAGGATCACACGTGTGCAGATAGCAAAGCTTGCTGCACACACGCCAGGTGCTAACAAGCCCCAAACTTCTCACTCATACTTGCTAACCACATCTCTTCTCTCAGCCTCCACAGCGTTTCACACTCTGCCTTTGTATAGAGATGAACCAGGCATCCTGAGCGCCACAAAGATTCAACTTCTTCCGGGCAGAGGGGTGCATCTTTCCATCACGGGGTCCTCACTCGAGCTGGCACAGGATTTGCAGAGTGGGCGAGTCTAACGTTGATGATACTTTCTCAATATTCCCTTCACACCCCTCCAAAAACAAGAGTACTGCCAGCTTCTTACCGAGGTTGTAATGAGGAAAATATTTTTCTCTTATTTGTCACTTTTTAACGTAATACTAGTGAAGAATGTGACTCTGCATGCACACTGTAAGCACCTACACCGTGAACATTCTGCTCTCCCATGACTGTATTCACAGGTCACAAAGACAAAACTTCTCCATAGTAGCACATATATATATATATATATATATATATATATATATATATATATATATATATATATATATATATATATATATATATATATTTAACATGACTTCCACTCATCTGAAAGTCACAGATGTGGCTCTTCCTTCATAAAAAGATCCAAATGATCCACAAGCCAGGTTTAATAAACACGTTGGTCCAGGTGGGAAAATGACCCCTCAGTCTCCCTCCCCTCAAAGACCAGGGCAGCCAGGAAACTGCGCTCTCCAGTAAATGACAGCCGGCAGGATTCCCTAAGTAAGCAACCGGAAGATTCCCATCTCGCAGAGCGCGCCTTTCAACAACAAAGAACAGACTACCCAACTGAGGACTGAGGCAGTAAAGAAACATGTTTTCGGCCGGGTGTGGCGGCTCACGCTTGTAATCCAGCACGTTGGGAGGAGGCGGCAGGTGGATCACAAGGTCAGGCGATCGAGACCACCCTGGCTAACACCGTGAAACCTCCGACTCTACCAAAAATACAAAAAATTAGCCAGGCGTGGTAGCGGGCACCTGTAGTCCCAGCTACTCGGGAGGCTGAGGCAGGAGAATGGAGTGAAGCAGGGAGGCAGAGTTTTCAGTGAGCCGAGATCACACCACTGCACTCCAGCCTGGGTGACAGAGCGAGACTCCGTCTCAAAAAAAAGAAAAAAAAAACTTAAAAATATCTCCTTATGTTTTGGCCTTTGAGACAAAGCCTCTTATTTAATCGAGTTCTGACTGAATTTGACTCACAGTACTCTGACAGATTCTTCATTTTCTGGTGAGACAGACAAATGTCACAGGGTGAGGGCAATGCCAGCCCTTTCTGGGTCAGCTTTTTGAGGAGTGATATCTGGCAGAACACAACCCAGCACCATAGTAGGATCCCCCACCCAACCACTTAGACTCTTTCTGGTACTTACTCTATCTGCTTGTTTCCCTTTCTTGAATTCAGCTGGGGGAAAAAAAAAACCCCAAAAATTCAAAACCAAAATCAAACAGCCCATGTGTTTTTGTGTCTGAAAAGCTAATACATCCACATCCAACTTTCTAAATGAGACCACGGCAGGTATGATGGTCACCGAACAGTGGCCACTGTTGACAAAATACAAAGTCTTCTGCAAACATGAACGAGTTTCTAGGAATACAAAAGTCAAGGGAATTTACTTCACATATTAAAACTGTCAAGGGTGCTCATCAAAAATGTACTTACAGGTTTTCCTTTAAAGTTATTTTTGAAGATTTTTAAGTTGCAATACTTAAAAGCCTCTGGGAAAAGAAAGGATACAGGTATCTGGAAGATTTATACTAAATGATTTTCATGTCTTTTTGATAAAGTTAAATAAGATCAGCCTTGAAGTAATGGGTTCCACTACTCTGAGGCTGTGGATGGAACCCACATCACCACGAGACAATTGAATAAACAGCAAGGCTGCACACACAGGACACAGGTAGTGAGCCAGCCTGACTAGTTGTCAGCTTCTGGGTCAGTTCTAGCCAGTTCTGCTGAGGCCCCACTGGAGATGAAACCTGCCCTTTAGAAGCCTTCAATCCCCACCTTTCAAAATCTAATCCTCTTCAACTGAGGCCCGAGTCCAAAAATCTACTGACATCTTAGCCCGCGTTAGGCCAGCTGTCCCCCAGCCTTTCTGGCACCAGGGATGGGTTTCATGGAAGACAATTTTTTGGGGGGGCTGGTTTTGAATTGCAACTCTTCCACCTCAGGTCAGGCATCGGATCCTCATAAGGAGCACCTCCGAGATCCCTCAAGTACAGTTTACGATAGGGTCTCAGCGCCTAGGAGAACACACAGCTTATGATAGGGTCCCAGCGCCTAGGAGAACACGTGGCTTATGATAGGGCCCCAGCATCTAGGAAAACATGCGGCTTATGATAGGGCCCCAGCACCTAGGAAAACATGCGGCTTACGAACAGGTATTATACCTAGGAGAACAGGTATTAAATGAGTTGGTAAAGCCAAAATCCACCCGATCTACCACTCCAAAACAAACATACACCACTGCCCAATATTGATGTGAGCCAAAAACATGGACGTCCTGAGGGCCCACACTGACCACAGCCAGACACCACTTCTGCAAGAAGCAAGCACGCGCCTAGAGATCACCCGTGATGACCCAGGAGAGCAGTTTGAGCAGAGACAAACGTGAAGGAGAGGCACATGGGCCAGGGTGCTGGGTGTGCCCGTCTTTGTGACCTCACTGAGATTGCTGACCTCTGGCCCTTGGTGTCTGTCCTATGGAGGAGGTAGCCCCCAAATCCCTGCCTCCCTTCAGCACTGACTGAGGTGGCCCTGAAGTCTCCCCAGGGCTGAGACTGCTTCCAAATCCTGTTAACTGCACACCCACATAAAAAACAATAAACAAAATATCAAGTATGCAGACAGGAAAAGAAAAGTATGGGAATCCCCCCTGATTCAACAGGCATTTAAAAAGTAACAGGAAAAATGTGATAGTCTCTAAACAACCACCAGCTATCACGTCCTGTTGAAATGTTTTAGCTAATCAGGAATATCTTTACCAAGCACCTGTGTGTTCAGGAAATCAGTTGACAGATTCCAAATAACCTCGGAGCCTGCGACTTGACCCCCACTCACGTGCATCACTTCTCCAGAGGAACGAGCCCTGGACACCATTCAAATGGCGAGGAACAGGAACAAGCGTAGCTTTCCCTCAACACCACAAAACAAGCTCGACCCCCAGAAGCCTGAAGAACAGCGACGTTTGTTTAGATGCTTTCCCACTGACCTTGTCAGAGTGAACGTTTCCATCCCACACCGCCCAGTGTTCTACTCTCCCTGGGATACCAGCAGCTGTCAACTCTCAACAAGCAGGAAACAGAGGCCAAGCTGACAGGAGGCCTCTCTCCATTCCCTACTGAATTCGCTTAGGACACGGATGTTCCCAAACACACACGGCCCCGAGTATTCCACACCTGGAGAACATTCAAACAACAGACGCTGCAAAGACATTCCCCTAAAGAGAAACTCAGTTTCTAACTTCCCTTAGGGAAAAATATGAGACCCAGAACTTTCCAGAAAATCAAGTGTGGGAGAAAGCCACTCACCTCTGGCACTTCCTAACCCTGCCTTCCCGCAGGTGCTCAGGAATGCCCCCGCAACAGCCCCGTCCACCAGGATGGCAGCAGGCCTCAGACAGCCAGCATCTGGGCAGCTGGAAAAGCAACCCCAGGGTGAAAACGCCATCCCAGGCACCACTTCCCGGAGCCCCTCAGCAAGAAAAACAGAGGCGAGGCAGAACCGAGGGCTGACTGGAGGCTGAGGAGCCACAGACCCGCACAGCTCAATCATCGGACATGCTCTTCTGTGGACAGAGCCCAGGGAGAGGCCAGCACAGAGATCCTCGTGCCAGCTCCATGGGCCAGCGTCCTCCAAGGCTGCAAGTTTGTGATCACAGCTTCAGAATTTGGTTCCAGAATCTTCCGGAATCAAAGACACACCAAATTGTAAAGCTGCCAGGACAGCAGGGCCCAGGAGCAGGCTCAGGGGAGGACCACGTAGAAACCCCACACACAGCACACACGTGTGCATGCTTACTCCACACATGCCACCCCTTCACCCAATACTATACACGCAAACGCATGTATGCACTCCATACACACCCTCAAATACCCTCACCAAATGTGATGCATGTACACACTCCACACATACCCTCAAATACATACGACACACATGAACATGCTCACTCCACCCACGCCTGCTAAATACACTCACCACACATGCACAAACGTGACACACGTGCACACTCATTCCAGACATCACACCCCTCACCAAATACACAGGTGCACACACCCCCAAGTCCAGAACCTGCAGACTCCACAAGCTTTGATTTCCCCCACTGTTTCTCTCAGCACATGAGATCCACACACAGGTGTCATTTACTGACATCTAACACCCGGGGAGGCCCTTAGACAGAACTGCAGTCACAAGTCTGCTTCATTCAGGCATTTATCACCAGCCTCCTGAAGCCACCTCCTGTCCCCACGGGGAGCGGGGGCTGAGACCGGAGACGTCACTGGGCTTACAGATCCCCAGGCTGGCAACCCAGAGAAATCAAGAGGGCTTGGCCACGGCCCTGGAGAGAGACAGGTACTGGCTCAGGTATGCGAAATATGAGTCCTCATTTCCATACAGTGTCACCTACGACAGTGTCAGGTGAAAGCCAGTGGTTTGGCATTCCTGGGATAGACAGTCTTGGAATTACAAGGGAAGCTTTTTACTCCTCCCCTCTGAACACATGAGGTCCATGGTCCCCTCACATCTAACACTGGGAATACGAATCAGTGACTCCTTCTCCACCTGAGGAGCACCCAAGAGGATCCACACACCTGCTACAACAGCGGCACCGCACCTGGTCAGCAGGGGAGCAAAGTAAATCCCACCTTTATGACTAAAACTGGATTACCCCGACACTGGCAGCCTGCAGTGTGTATATCCTCAAGCCCCCACATCTGCACCACCTGCAAGAGGAACACAAGCCCTTAGTCCCAGGTTCTCAGGACGGCCTGTGAGGTGGATACTGGCACCTTCTCATCTCCCAGTGTAGAGGAGAGAAGGCCAGGGTCAGGACTGGTGTACCAGGAGGGCCAGGGTTCAAACCCCATCTGCCTCACAAAGCACCACTTCCCGTTCAAGTGACTTCTATCATCAGCCTTAAAATGTACCACAGTTAGTAGCAATTCTGAGTGCTGTTCCTTAGGACGTCATAAGCAAACATTTTGTTAGAAATATTTTCCAAATCTGCTCTCAAAATCCTATGTTATGAAATGACAAATGAAAATTTGAGCTATGAAATAAAGCACATAGTTAAATGAATCCCAAAATGACTATCGCGAAGGAAACTTTAACTTGAAGTGAAAAATATCCTCTAAATGACATCAGCCAGAATTATCTTCAATCATTACTGATCCCATATGCTTCATGAATTATACAACATCATCTCAGATATGAACTTAAAACCATTAGCTGAATGCACATTTCAGCACAACCAAAGTTCTGCTATAATAAGCAGCACAGGCATCTCTGGAGAGGATTTTAATTGGGACTACAAACGATGCGCACGATTGTGGTAAGAGGTTTCATGCTGGCTGTTCTCCAAGGTGCGACACAGAGAAACACCACTAACCTCAAAGACACCTGCTGCTTTGTAATGAGATTGAGAGACGATGTGGACGGACTACTGTAAATATTTGAAAAGGAGAAACAATGCAAGGAAAGAATCGTATCAGTTTCCCTTTACATTCTTAGAAAAAAACGATTTTTCTTTTCGGATGATTTAAGAAGAAAATGACATTTCTGGATTTTTTTTTTAACTTTTCTTTCTGAGACAGGGTCTTGGCTCTGTCACCAAGATTGGAGTATAGTGGAGCAATCGCAGCTCACTGTAACCTTAAGTGATCTTCCCACCTCAGCCTCCAGAGTAGCAGGGACCACAGGCACGCACCACCACACTCAGCTAATTTTTCTGTTATACAGATGTGGTCTTGCTATGCTGTCCAGGCTGGTCTTGAACCCCTTGGCCTCAAGTGATCCTCCTGCCTTGACCTCCCAAAGATTTAACCTAAGCGACCATGTCTTATCGGAAAATAGACATTAGAGCAAATGCATTTCTATAAGATTTTCTGCCTCTTTTCACTGGGGAAAAAGGTAACTTGCCTCCAAGGGTCGGAGACAAAGCTGTTACTGCAGACAAGAACGCTGTGCATTCCGGGAACCGCTACACCACGAGGCACGGCCGAGCACCCTGGACGCAGGAGTAACAAACGAGGCTAGCACAGGCCGATGTTGGCCCTCTCCAGAAGCAGGCCTATCCTTCCTCCTCTCCTCAGCACCCTCCTCTCCCTTCAGGCCTCAGTGGCTGCTGACAGGGGAGAGGCCACAACTAGAGGAGGCTCTCAACTCCACCAGGGACAGGAGCCCCGGACGCTGGGGACTCAACTGCTGCCCTCCGTGCCCACCTCCTTCTGGTCCAGCCTTCTCAGGAGCCAGACGTGGCCACTTTGACCCTCTTTCCCTTCTGTGGCTCCTACAAAAACCAGTTCAGCGAGCCCAGGCTGCCTCACACTCCAGGGACACCCGGCACAGGCCCCCTTCATGACCTTATCCAAGCTCCTGGGGCCAGAAGGGTCTTGCAATGTTTCACTTTCCAGTTGAGCATCCCCAGCCTGAAATCCAAAGTGCTCCGAAGAGTATTTCCTTCGAGTGTCATGAGGAAGTTCGGAATGTTTCAGGTTTCGAGCATTTTGGAGTAGGGACTCTCAGCCTTAATTTGAACCTCTTCAAGGAAGCCACACACTGAAGTCCCCGATGTCCACCCTACACAATCCCAGCACACCCTCTGAAGTCCTCAGCAACAGATTTTCTTTCTTCAAAAATAACCACAAGTCACAAACTCACACGCAATCACAGAAGGGGGCTCCGGACACCCGCACAGATGATGAAATTTAACTGTCACATTTTTACCTGGGTAATTTAAAGTTATTTCTCAAAACACACCTGTTTTACTGAGTTGCATTTTAAGGTGAACACACACAAATCATTTCAGGGAAACAAACGTCACTTTGGGCTGCGTGTGGTTTCTTGACTCCCGTGAATAACTCAGCGTTCACCCTCACTTCTGGATAAGGGAGAAGATACAAAGAAATCTGTTAAAACAAAGACATGAAAACAAGTTTAAGAAGGGTTTGAAAGGTTCCTCCTGTCCCCCTTGGAGGGGAGAGGAGGACGCCTGGAAAGCTCACGGGGGACAGGAGCACAGCCTCCTCGGTGTGCCATGGACGCCGCCTCGCCAAGGGGAGAGGATGATGCCTGGAAGGCTCACAGGGGTGGGAGCACAGCCTCCTCAGTGCTTTCTACATTCAGCAGCTTCAGAAATTCCCGTAGAAGCAGAACACATGAGAACTGAGACCGGAACATCCCAAAGAAAGGGGACGAGGGGTCAAAAAAAGCATTCGATCATTACCAAGGAGCGCGGGCATGAAGCCTCTTCAAAGACCATGTGAGAAGTCACTCATAGGCGTTTCAGAAAATAAGGGTAGCGCGAGATTGCTCGATCAGCTCAAACAGCCTGCCGTCCCTCAGGCCATGAAGTCTCTGAGTTGAGCCTCTCAGTGAGCAGAAGTCACTCGCATCTCTGCCAGAGAAAGTACTACAAGCCGACACATAACCTCATGAAACCTGGGCTTCGGCCCGTCGACAACAGTGAGTCTGACATGGTACATCCCTCCAGATGGTTAAAGACCCCAGGGGTTTCTTGTGATCTCAGTACTTTGGGAGGCTGAGGCAGCTGGACTGCTTAAGTCCAGGAGTTCGAGTCCAGCCTGGGCAACATTGCAAAATTCCATCTCTACAAAAAATACAAAAGTAAGTCAGGCATGGGGACATGTGGGACATGTGCCTGTGGGTCCTGGCTACTCAGGAGACTGAGGCAGGAGGATCGCTCGAGCCTGGGAGGTTGAGACTGTAGTAAGCTGTGCTCACACCACTGCCTGGGCAACAAAAAGGTTTTTTTTGCCTGTCTCAATAAAACCAAAGAGAAAAATAATTATATACCTGACTAGGCCAAAATAAAAGAGGCCTTGTGGAACCACCTGAAACACAGCTGCAAATTCTGGCAGGGCCTCCCCTGGCTTGATTTGTGGTGAGTGTAGGACCACTCTGAAGGATAGGACCCCAGGAACCTTCCGAGACTAGACCTTACAGTACAACTTCCCTTCGCTGGATGGAACACTGGCCTTGGAGCCTAGGACACCCTGGGGCAGTGCCACCATCCTGAGGCCACCATGGCACAAGGAGGCCCTACCATCATGAAGCCTGGGACGTCCGTCAGAGCAGTGCCACCCACCTGAAGTCGCCATGCCAGGGGAGCCTGGACATCATGAAGCCTGGGACATCCTGAGGCAGTGCCACGAACCCGAGACTGCTGTGACACAAGGGGGCCCTGGTGCCACTGAGAGGCTGCACAGCAGGTCCAAGGCCAGGCCAGGAGTGAAGAGGCTCCACATCCTTTCCATCCCTCCAGCTGAGTCCACAGACGTCTTGGAGCAGAAATGCATCACCCTCAACGTCCACGGGTAAGTTTTTGGCCACAGAATCTGGAAGCATAAAAGATGGTTCTGGGCTGGTTGGTTGTCGGCTCGGACCTGTCCTCTTTCCACACAAACCCTGGCTCACACCAAGCAGCGTCTAAGTCCTGGAAGACCTGCTAAACACAAGTGCAGTTACAAAGCAGAGAAACTGGAGGGGCCCGGGCTGTGCTCCAGTGGCACCAGCGTTTCTCAGGAAGACCCCGGGCATTACAGGATCCAGGACAAGGGCTTCTTGGGATCCAGGACATGGAACAAGAACCCATTCCCCGGTCCTGTTGAATGTGAATCGGCTGAGGGCCAATTCCCTCCCTCGGAGGACTGAGCACCACCCCACAACACATACCAGGGTAATAACAAGCCCGTTACCAGCAGGAGGCTGGTGATGAAGACGTGAGGACCAGATGAGCACAAGGGATCCTGACAGATCATCCCTGGCACCGAGCAAGGGGCGGACAGCACCCCCGTTCCTGATGCATCAGCCCTGGCACTGAGCGAGGGGTGGCAGCATGGCCTGTGCCCCTGCAGATGCAGAGGGATGTGAGGGGGGCGCAGGCTGGGCTTGGAGGCTGACTCAACCACCTGAGCTTGCACTTCTGTTCCTCATGGCAGGGAGGCTAGGCACAGGCAGCATTAGGGCTCACCTTGCCCCCGGGCTGCATTTTTTTCCTGCTTATGAGTCGTGCTCACTTTACATGGACAGGCATAGCTATAATAACGGTTCCCTGATTATTTCGCTGCCTACATAAAGGGCTTTCAGAATTCACTTCCATCCTTAGGAAAGGGGGCCAACACCAGTCTGTCTCCCTTAAGATGCAATGTCTCATATGGGGAAAAAAAATCAAGAGAAATCTAATAAAGGCCATAAAATACATCAGTTTCAACATGAAAATTTAATAGTACACTTTAAATTGAACATGAGTTAATTCACATTTCCAAACCTCTAAAAGCACGGTTACTGGGAGGGAGTGGTTTGCAACACACAAAGGCAGCTCTGTAGAAGGGCCCAGGCTGGATGAGGGCTCAAACATCAGAGCAAGGAGAAAGTCTGAATAAACTCTCTCCTGCCCTGCTGCTCTCCTCTTCCAAAACACACTGGTTATCTGTCAGTTTAGAACAAGGCCTAGGGAGGTGGGAGGCAGGCCTGGGAGGGTCACCTAGCAACCAAGCTCCTCACCCACACAACCGCACCAGGCTGAGCTGAGCAGTACACACAAAAACAACTAATTCTCCCCAAAAAGAAGACGGAAGGCAGCACACTGCCACGCCAGGCGCCCTGCAGGTGAGAAGACTGAGGGGGGCCAGAGGTACCTTTAATCTTGCTTGCATGGTGGAGGGAGGGGAATAATGCCACTCACTTGAGTGTTGCACAATTCTTTCTAGCACTGAGTGGCAGAAAACAAAAATTATAGATGCTTCCTCAGAGAAATGTTTCTGAAGAACTGCACATAAATTACGTTCAGGAAATAGCATTATGAATGCCTCAAGTGCTTCTGTTTTTAATAATCCCAGAGTAATTCTATAAACCCGGGAATCAGTCTCACCCAACTCCAGGATCACGGCCCAGGTGACGTGGGCACGCACATCCTGAAGCTCCAATGCTTCACTAAAGTGGGGCGAGCGAAAATCATCCTGGGTATAATTTACACGGACACAGGAAGGTGGCTGAGCCCCAAACCCCTAAACCAGGAAGACCAGCATCCTTCAGGGGCCTCACCTCTGTCCTTTCCCAGCCTCTGGGAACCACCACTCTGCTCTCTACTGACACAAACGCTGCTCCAAGATACAACCATCTGACCTGGTTGGGATCCAAGTACCCAAGTGCAGGATTGTACATCAGACCCGTGAAGCCAGGATTACAGCCACTGAACGGTAGTTTTCTATCCCACGGAAACCGGCCTTACTAGGGGCTTTTTCGGGGACCACCGACCTCACGCCACCACCCCTCAACTACTTCAACTAACTTATATCATGGCAGAGGCCTCTCCAGGCAGACTAGCCCTGTCCGGGTCCTGCTTCATGGCAAACCCTCCAGACAAACGTCCTTGGCCTCCCCTCCGGGAGGCTGTGCTCGGAAGGTGCCCTCATTTACTTCTGTGGCTCTGAGACATTTAACTAGAGCCCAACACACCTCTTCCTGTTCACATAGTATTGAGTTAACAGATTTTTGTGAGTCAGTTCTCACTGGGAAAAACACCATTTCAGGAGCCCCAATGACCACAAAGAAAACGTTTTTACCTCCCCTTATGTGACGTCGGCAATGCCAGGTCCAGGAAAGGTTCTGGATCTCAGATAATGGCATATCCACTCATAGCTAGTCTTGGTCTTGTTTCACAAGCTATCAAATGCTGCCCAGAAGCAGGAAAAACCCCACAACGTGGCAGGGAGGGGCGGTCAGCGGGAGTTCTAAGGCCAGACCACCCAGGTCTGCTGACAGCGTGGCGAGGGGCAAACAGTGCAGGATGTAAGGCCAGACCACCCGGGTCCCGCTGACAATGTGGCTTCAGGAGTTTCCTAAACCCTCTCCTCTCCAAGTTTCATGTCAGAAAAATGTGGTGATAACCGTGTCCACCTCGTGGGATGACGGGAACACACACAGTAACAGTGTCAGCAGGTGTTTTGCTGGGCACCTGGTGAGGCCACACTGCTGTAGGCTGCCCCACGTGAAAGCCAATTCGTTTAAAATATATATATATATATATGTATGTGTGTGTATATATATATGTATGTATGTGTGTGTGTGTGTATATATACACACATATATATATGTATGTGTGTATATATATATACATATATATGTATGTATGTATATACCCCAAACCTACAACGCTATAAAGGTCATTAATCCTAGTTATCCTCAAGGTATTGAGCGATCAATAATGAGCCATCCCCCTGCTGCTGACCTGCCTCAGCCCCACCCTCCGGAAACCCCGCATCCACACCAGCTACACAGGATGAGGCCAGGGAAGGAGCAGGACTGTGTCTTGAGAACTTAAACTCTGGGAGCTGAGTTAAATCAGTGCCGCTCAAATCTTGTCACCAACTATCTTGTTAAATTGGGAGATTCCATCTCTGGGGATCTTGAGGGAACCTGAGGCTCTGCATTGAGTGGGGTGAGCACTCGTGCTGGAATGAGATGGCAGGGAAAGCAACCGAATCTGGGGTCGCAGCTGCCTGAGGCTTGGGCACCAGGGCCCTCAAGACAGTGGCAGAGGTCCCAGGAGGCAAGTCCCGGTGCAGAGACTCATGGACCAAAAGCTTGCTCCAGGGCCAGGAAGGGCTGCTGCACTGACAGCCATGAGGCAGGCAGCCTTCAAGCTCCTCCAGCTGCTATCCTGCAGGCAGGGAGGACAGTACCCAGACCACCCCAGGGCTCCCCAGCCTTCCAGGCGGGTACTCTTACTCCAGCCACTGACAAGAGTTCCTATGTTCCATGCTAGGTTGAAACAGTGCCCCAGGCCTTGGGGCACATGCACCCTCCTGCAGGGCCACTCCTACCCAACACCTGGGAATGGCTATTCCCACACATCCCCAACTCACAGCAAAACTTAAAAATGAAAGTCGGAAGATACAGCCAGAAAAGCAATGCTCAAGAAGCAACTCCAGGGTGACTCTTCCTAGAGCTATTGCTACTGAACATCTTTAAAAACATTTCCAGGGTGACTTCCTAGAGCTATTTCTGTTGAAAATCTTTAAAATTCTTCATTTCAAAATTAGCTTTTATTACACTGTCTTCCCTATTCTACCAAGACTCTAGAAAACAAAACCATTACAAATTCCCATTCTATCTTATAGCAAGTTAGAAATACACATGCTTCCTCAAAGGATTCTCCGTGTTTCCTTGGCGATATCCTTTCCATGCCCCATGCTACTGCCTGCAATAGGGAAGGCTTTTCCAACCCAACCCATCCCAGCCCAACCCAACCCAACCCAACCCAGCCCAACTCAACCCAACCCAAGGGCCCTGAGACAGGCCCCTAACGAATCGTCTACAAACTCCTGAGACAGGCTTGCCCTAACGAATTGTCTGCAAACTCCATCTTCCATTAAAAACAGTACTGAAAATGAGCATATTAACTCTTTTTAAAAATTACTGTAAAGCGGACAGTGTTCAGTTCTGTGAATTTCGGCACAAATATTCTCATAATCACCATCACACAAGCAGAACAGTCCAGCAGCCCCAAACCCACTCACGGGGCCTCATAAGCATACCGTCCCATTCCCAGCAACCACCGTCTCTGTGTTCTCCCATCCTCCGAGTCTGTCTTTTGCAAGTGTTGTGGCAAAACACTCGCAAAATCACGATTTCCTGGGCATCGTGCTTGGAGGTGCACCCAGGGTGTCCTGTGATCAACAGCCAGGCCTCGGGGCTGCTGGATGTTTATTATTCCACGTATGGCTGTAGCACATTGTAACCTGTTTTGGGCAACTACAGACAGCGCTATTAACATCTGGGCACAATTTTTCTTAAACATCAGCTTCTGTTTCTCTAGGGTAAATACCCAGGAGTGGGGTCACCGGGCCCCACGTTTGTGTGAGTTCAGTTTTATAAGAAACCGCCAAGTTGTCTGCACCGTGCTGAACCCCAGCATCGCACAGGAGTCTCGACTGCCTGTCCTCACCAGCACCTGGGGCTGTCGGAAGACCTTAGTCAGGCGCTCCAGCAGGGGTGTGAACAAATTCGCTGCGGCTTTGGTGCACATCTCGGTGCAACCAGTCACGCTGAAGGTCATTTCAGATGCTTTCAGGCCATCCTCCCATCCTTCTCAGTGAAGCATCTGTTCAGGTCTCTTCCCGCTTTTAAGTCAGGTGGTTTGTTCTCTGTCATGAGCCGTGGGAGTCCTGTGCATTCTGGATACGAGTCCTTTGCCGGCTGCATGGTTCATAGACATCTTCTCCCCATCTATCGAAAATGTGTCTCTTCAATTCCCTAGGGGTGTCTTTTATATTAGAAGTTTAATTTTGATGAGTCTTACTTACTTGTTTTCTTCCTTGATTATGGATCATGGTATCATGGTTAAGAGCTCTCGCCCTAGGTCTTGACAATTTCCATTTCTTCTACAGGTTTTGTAATTTGGTATTTTACATTCAGGGCTATGGTCCACCTTAATTTTCATACAGGAATTTCTCCCTGTTTTCACTCTTTTGCATACAGCTGTCCCATAATTCCAGCACCATTTGTTGAAAAGACTCAAATTCTACTGAACTGCTTTTGCGTCTTTGGGTCTGTTCTGGACTCCACTCTGTCAGCTGACCCGTGTGTCCATCCTGAGCATAATTTATGACTTTAGTGGCCGTCTCTGTGAAAAAAGTAATTCTGTCTGGAAGCAAAAACCACATTAGAAATGCTCTAAATAAGATTCTTCCTCTTGTCAGGAGAGCAAAGCCACCTCCCCAAGGTGAGGCCTCAACAGCTCCCAGGCACAACCTTTACACACAATGGGGAAGGCAATTCATTTCAAGGTAGTTACCAAGGGCCACAACGTGAGACCAGCATAGCCATGAAAACTGCAATAATTTCACAACAGAATGAAATTCATAAAGAACTGCTGAGAAGCGTGTGATAAGTTACATGAATCACTGTTCCTTAAATTCTGACGGTTGACTAGAACAGAAATAGCTTCACGGTACAGTTCAAAGAAGAGAAAGGTAGGTAGGGGTGGTTTCCACACCACACAGGGCCTGCAGGAAAGGGACACTCTTCCTCTAAACGGGAGATCCCGGGAGTGATGTGATAAACCATGGTGAGAGGCACGGAACTGTGCAAGCCGGAGTCGCGGCCTTTGCCCCACCACGGAGCCTGTGTCCATGAACGACGAGGCTCGAATGTCAGGCTGAGGCAACCGAGGCAGTTATCAGGGGACAAGAAAACGAGCGCACGGTGGAGGCAAAGGTCTGAAATTGAGCGGCAACTTCTAGTCAAGTGGGACAAACTGACTCAAAATACAGGTTTCTAAAACCACCACAGCGAGCTGTTCCTCGGCTCTGGAAAGGCTAAGTGACTAATGCCCACACTGAGCATCTGCTCCCAGAGACGACCCTGGTGACCTAAGGCTCAGCTCCTCCAAGCCCGCGCCGAACCTCATTGAGGAACTTTGCTGGTATCTTATGGTACATTGACATGTTCCCTTAAAATCTGGTATTTCATCAACAATGCAGGCGTCAGCTTTGACTCATTCACATTTCGATTAAACAAGATAATTTACACCCTGGCCATCCCAGGTAAGAGGTTTACTACAATCTTTAAAAAGAGCCAGAGGCTACAGTCTGCTCCTACACAACACCATGTCTCTACAAGTTCGATGGGTTTTTACTTTCCATGTCTTCACTTGCTTAGTGCTAGAAAGCAGATTAAAAACAGAAGGAACCCAGAAACACTCTTGAATGAAGCTCAAATATCTTGCAGTCATCATCGTGATGAGATATTTATTAAACAGAAATGTTCTCCCCTGTGGAAAGCAGCACACATCAACACACACCGATAAGTGTCGCCAGCATTCCAGATCATCTTCCCTTCCATGGCCACAGTGGAGAGCAATGGACCACGCACACCTGCAGACCCACAGAAAGCGGGGTGACACGGCCGATTCTTGTAGCGAGCAGACCAGGGTGCACTCAAAGTGCATCTCTTTCCAGAGGGCCGCCATGGAAAGTTACACATTTATTCCACGAGTTAATGGCGCTGCACCAAACATTTCTATAAGATTGCCTGAGCAAGCTTTTCCTTCTGCCTAAAATGTCCTGACACAAACTGAAAAAGTTCTTGGAGCTGCTAAAGACTTCAGTATCCCCTTAACTATTGTCATGCACGTCCGTGTGAAGAGACCACCAAACAGGCTTTGTGAGGGCAACATGGCTGTTTATTTCACCTGGGTGCAGGCGCGCTGAGTCTGAAAAGAGTCAGCGAAGGGAGGTAAGTGTGGGGCCATTTTATAGGATTTGGATAGGTAAAGGAAAATTACAGTCAAAGGGGGGTTCTCTGGCGGGCAGGAGTGGGGGTCACAAGGTGCTCAGTGGGGAAGCCTTTTGAGCCAGGATGAGCCAGGAAAAGGAATTTCACGCACACACAAAAATCATCGCTTAAGCAAGGACCGGCCGTTTTCACTTATTTCTGGTAAAATATTATCAGTTAAGTCCAGGCAGGGCATTTGCACTTTTGTGATTCTTCAGTTACTTCAGGCCATCTGGGCGTATATACGTGCAAGTCACAGGGGACGCGATGGCTTGGCTTGGGTTCAGAGGCCTGACAACTATAGTCTTTACTTTTAAGGTGTGGGGTAAGATCATATAATCCCCAACTAAGCTCCTGATGCTGTGTGTGGCATTCAGCAACAGCACGTTCCATTCCTGGATTACATTTGACTCAAGAGTCCACAGTGAGAACGATTTCTGGTGAATGAAACACCAGGCAGGAGAGCGATTCCGCTGGGCAGCTCTTCACACACAGCCCAGGAGCTGGGGGGAAAGGAAGAGGCCCAGGCGCGTCCACCGTGCTCACGCCCCCTTGGAATGCGCCCCACTCCTAGAGACCCGGACCCAAGGGAAATCTGACCTGAAAATGGGCAAACCCTCACTTTGGCAGAGGGATAGGGACTCGAGGCCACAACTTGACCTCAGAGCAACACAAGTGCAGACACAACACCCCAGGACACCCTCCCTACCCAAATTCAAGGAGGAAAACCAACGCCCCGCCCCCTTGCGGAAACCCCCGGCTGCTGGAGCAGACGCCTGCCGGCGTGTACAGCCTCTCCCCCTCCACGTTCCGGGCTCACCAACTGTGCCTCAGCCCTGGCACTGCTCGCCACACCCACAGGTGTGCCAGGAGGGGCAGGTCCTAAGGTCTCCATTACACCAAAGCCTGCAAGGCAAAGGGGCCGCTCCCTCCAGCAGGAGTCCAGAAGCACACACTGCACCAGCATCACAGCGTGAGAATTCTCTCCTTGGTCTCCGAGTCTCCAGTCTGTTGCCCGCCAGGGTCTTCTGCCAACGGCAAGGCCCAAGCTGGGCGGCACATTTGGTTCTCACCATTTCCCTTGTCAAGATCAATACTGCAAACATATCCAATTCATCCTGTCACTAAAAATCAAATAATCCGCCATCTCCATCACAGATGACGCAGTCAGGTTTCCGTTACCGGGGTGTTTTTTTTTTTTTTTTCTTTCTATTTTGAGATGGAGTTTCTGAACGTCGCCCAGGGTGGAGTGCAGTGGTGCAATCTCTGCTCACTGCAACCTCTGCCTCCCGGGTACAAGTGATTCTCCTGCCTCAGCCTCCCAAGTAGCTGGGATTACAGGTGCCTGTCACCATGCCTGGCTAATTTTCATATTTTCAGTAGAGACGGGGTTTCACCATGTTGACCAGGCTGGTCTGGAACTGCTAACCTCAGGGGATCCATCTGCCTCCTCCTCTCAAAGTGCTAGAATTACAGGCGTAAGCCACCACGCACAACCATTACTGGTGTAATTTCTATGCCACTCTCTCACACCCACTCCTTTTTTTTTTTTTAAAAGAACCATCTTTATGGCTATATTTTTTCCAAGAGAATCAGTTACCCATTTGAAGTACAAATAAGACATCGTGTTTAAAAACCAAAAATGCCAATTTGCACACAAGTCTCCAAATACCCAGTCGATTTGAGCCTTCAGAATAAGATCAAACTGTTGGCTGAATATAACTTCCCTTTCCATCTGTCTGCCTGTGAGTTAGACACAAGGATGAAGCCACGAGCTAGGGACATAAAGGCAGGAACCACCAAGGTAGCCCAGACTCCAAATAAAAGCTCAAAGGACCAACACAAAGGTACCACACCCTGCACGCCCTCCTCTCCTTCCTTTTCAGAATTTCCAGAGGATGAAACAGGGACCTCCTCAGACGTCCCACGGTGCAGGCAGCCAGAGGGGAAGGCGGCGGCAGCCTGAATGAGGTGACCGGGAAATCACATTCCACAAACAGAAATTCTCCATGTGCTTTACATCCTCTGTCTCTGAAGAACTATGCCAGTCTAACAGTCGCTAGAAAACCGCATTCAAGTGTCATTTCACATTTCAAGCAAAGAAAACAGTGGTGGGGTATGAGGGAAAAACATAGTCATGTGTTCTGGGGTATTAAATAAGTTTTTTTTCTGTTATAAACATATAATTTTACATTCTCAGTTTTCTGTATAATTGATATGCTTCCTAATTGGCAGACATAGTAATAAAAAGTGAATTCCAAGTGTAAGATTGGAGGACCCGTTCACATGGCTTCAGGTTCTGCTACTGTGTTTCAACTTAAGAAAATGGTTCTATGCGTTGGTAACAAGGCCTGAGAGTCTGTGCGTGAGTCTGTGTGGCTGTCATCAGGGTTCGTGTTGGCTCCGTAGCAGAGGATGTTACACTGTTACATTATCTTCTACAAAAAATCCTGAAACAATGAAGGCTGAATAGACATAAACACCCTCCCAAAATAATCCAAATGTCCACCGATATGAAAAACAGATGAATTACGGTTTCCATCATGGAATATTCCTCAGCAGTGAAAACAAACTGTAGCCACAGGTGCCAACCAGGATAAAGAAAACCTTTTAAACACGTTTAAAGTGAACCGACTAGGCGGAATTCCTCGATTACAGGCATCTGCTCCAAAAGGGTACTGTTCTGAATCCTGTGATGTAGAATGATAGTTAGCAACCCTGTTTCGGGGCACATCTAGAAAAAAGCAAAATAATGACTACACAATTTTAAATTCTTTGTAAATTATAACTATTACTATGAAAATTCTAAAAATGTGAAAATCTTCCCAACTGTTATTGGACAAGCTTCAAAATAAATACCCTAGCATTGCTTGCCACACCCACAGGTGTGCCAAAATAAATGAAAATATAGCCCAAGTGAGTAGAATCGAAACCTGAAGATGTACGAGCCGTCCCTGCCTCGCTATCTATACATCGTGTAGAAATTTAAGAGCAGGTAGTGACACTGCAATGCAAGGCTCAAACCAACTGGGTATTTGGAAACTTCTATGCAAATTGGCATTTTCGGTTTTTAAACACGGTGTTATTTGTACTTCAAACAGGTAACTGGTTTGATTTCCTTGGAAAAAATATAGCCATAAACCTGGTCTAAAAAAAAAAATAATACGGGAGTGGGTATGAGAGAGAGTAGCTTAGAAATTTTAAAAGTATCGGCAGGGAGCAGTGGCTCATGCCTGTAATCCCAGCACTTTGAGAGGCATGCCCCACGAGGCCTTTGAGGACAGCGGTCTCCTCTGCTGCCTTCCTGCTGGACTGACCCTAGGACATTCACTGGGTTTCCACCCCTGTCTCATTCAACATCCCAAGGGTGGTCTTCATCCTCGTCTGGGGCTCAGCTCTGCCCCAGTTTCCTAAATTTCTGCCTTCAGAGCCTGAAAACACCCACGCCCAGGGTCACCCTAAGTCCACGTTTACCCCAGAGAGTCCCAATTTTATGTTTTCCCAGCATGGCCTTAGTGATAATTTGTCCTGTAAATTCCAACTGCCTTCACACCTCACCTTTGCTGTCTCCCAGTAGACCCCACTCAGATGCACATGCCCCAGACCCCACACCCAGGTCTGCGCATGCTGCCCTGCTCTGCCCATGTGGGGACCACCTCTCTTTCTTGAGGAATCAGCTGGCGATCATCATCTTGTGGAGGGCTGCCCTGACTTCCAACTCTCTCCAGCAAAGGCAGAATCCATCCTCGGTACTTCCCCAAAACTCAGACCAAGTATGAAGATGGCGCAGATGCTAGCTGTGCCTGGGATGCCATGGGCAGGGTCCCCAGATACTCTGCACATGGCCCGGGGCACCGCCTGAACACAGCAAGTGCTGAAGAAATAAAACTGACATGCGCTGACCTCTGATAGGGCCTCCTTCACCATCCACATCTGTCTCTCCTCTGGACAGTAAAATCCATAAGACACGGAGGGCTTGTCTCACTCATCTTCAAACTCCCAGGGTCACCCTGGCAGGTAAAGGGGACTCAAATGTCTTCTGAAGGAAGCGGCTCGTTAGCTGCCGAGTTAAAGGGCCTCTGAAATTCAGAGCTCTGCATAGGAGTCCAGCACACTTTATTATGAATGACTCCAACCACGGCAGAAGTGGCCGTGGAACCAGTGCTACCCAATTCAGGGTTTGTTCACTGTTTCTCAGTTCATTATCACAACTCATGCTCACAGAGCAGCCGCACACAGATCCTCAGACGTCTACACAGAGTGGGACAATGGCGCCAAGTCACGTGAATGTCCTGTTGCAGACTGGGAGACACCGGTCAGACACGGAGCCAGGCAGAGCACAGACCTCGCGTTAAATCGGCTCCTTGGATTTAAATCGGCCAGGCCCTTTCCTATCTGCACAGCTTCTACAAATTCAACTCTCACACCTGACACCTAATAATACTGCACACCCCCATGTGAACCCCCCATTTACCTCCCAAAATGACCCGGCATGGCCGAGTACAAAAAATTTCAACATAAGGGAACTGGAGGGCATGTGGGGCTTTCTGGAGTCCCTGCTGCCTCCTGATGGGAAGGCCCAATGCTTCACACCTCTAGTGAAGGGCGGGTCTCTTCGGCCCCCCAGCTTTGACCTGGAGCTTAAATCAGCATTAACTAAATTTCATTTTCCAGGACCAACTTCAAAGGCCTTCAAAGCCAGAGAAGAGAGAGGACATGGAACACGCCCTCAACCTCAGACCTGCTGCAAGCACGCACTTCTCAGATGCGTCCCAAGGTGCACAGCGTGTCCGTTGCCTGTTTCACATCCACCGACCTGCAGGTCTTCTATGTGGCATCAGCCTCCTGGGCAACGGAAACAAGAGGAATAATGGCAAGTCCCCTCTGCAGCAAAGGTGAGGCAAAGGGACCCAACGCAATGGAACTGGCCTTTTTCCGACAGTCTCAAAACAGAAGGAAAATACTGTACAGCCAACTTCCCCTCACGCAGGTTTATTTACCTGTGACTCAGAGGCCATGACAGACAACTTCAGGTTCTTACCGATTCCTATTTTCCCCATCCAGGAAGCCTTTGTTTTTAATATCGTACGAACTTGCCATTTTGTACGCCAAAAACAGCAAATATTGGCAGTTTCCTACAGTTCAACCGAATAAAATATGATCATGGCCTTTTGTGAAACCATGAAGGAAAGGTGGATATCTCAATATGTGTTTCCAGACTGGCTTTGTTCCTGAAGCACTAACTCTGTTCACTCAGGATTTTAGACACTGAAGAATAAACATCAATATCCCACCAAGAAAACCAAAAAAATGAAATAATTTTGCATCCACCTTGGAGCCTTTTCAGGACAAGGCAGGACACAAATTTTTAAAAAGCTGCAGTTGTCCCTCTGTATACACAGGGACATGGATTCCAGAACACCCCCCGAGTTTACCCAAATCTACGTATCCACAGGACCCCGCAGCCACCCTATGGAAGCGCATGTAGGAAACGTCGGCCCTCCACAAAGCCAGGTTTTTTCAGTAAGGGTTTGGTTGGAAAATATTTAACATAAGTGATCCTTCGAAGCTCAAAACCTATGTTGTTCAGGGTCAGCTGCATTTACTACTTGTGTCATATCTGAGGCCTGAAAGCCATCATTCTCGATACCTTAACGTGATGGTTAACAAACTAACTGTTCTGATTAGAAAGAGGAAAAAGCTTATTTTTAAGCTGACAATGAGAGTGGATGCACTACGGTGAACAGAGAACAGACCTAAGCAAGCACCAAGGTCGGGGTGACTGTCTATGCTCAGACCCACGAGGGCCTGTTCCTCCATCTCCCTCTGCTGAAAGGGATAACTGCTTCTCCCCCATGACTAAAGGGCCTTTTTTAAATATTCACACGAGAAGTGCTATGAAAAGCTGAAAGGTCACAGATAACATTTTAAAAAATAAGCACTAACGTAAGCATTTAACAAGCCCATTATGATTTTTTTTAAAAAAAATGGTATTAAGTTCTTGGGTGTGGTAGCTCATGGCCGTAATCCCAGAACTTTGGGTGGCCGAGGTGGGTGCATCACCTGAGGTCAAGAGTTTAAGACTAGCCTGGCCAACATGGTGAAACCCCGTCTCTAACGAAAATACGAAAATTAGCCAGGCATGGTGGCAGACGCCTGTAGCCCCAGTTACTTGGGAGGCTGAGGGAGGAGAATCACGAACCCGGGAGGGAGAGTTTGCAATGAGCCAAGATCATGCCATTGCACTTCAGCCTGGGCGTTGAGTGTGAAACTCCATCCCAAAAAGAAAAAAAAGTATCAAGTTTTCCTTCCAATGAACCTATCATTCAGCCACCGAGGTATACTATAGCTAGTTATTCAGATATGAGATACACCACAGGAGATACAGGCGAGCAGGACACAGTTCTTCCCTGAAAGAAGGCTGCACCCTCGACAGAAGGGAGGCACACACTCCGAATGGAATAGGCATAGGGAACAGATGCTGCTGCAGGTGGAACTGGCTGCACAGAGCACCCGCTCAAGTGTCTGAGAAACAAGGAGCCGTTGGTGCCATCACCTTCCATACCTGAGCTGGGGCAGTGGGGAGCCTGTCATCACCACCACCACCACCCGGGACAAAGAGCCCCAGAACCACACAATGAGCTTACAAACTCACCGAGACGATGACTGAGCAATGTGCGTGGAGTGATGCGAACACGCAGACTTCAGGGCCACGCGCGGCGTTGGTTTTGTGCATCAACCTGAGCGTGCCCGGGGTGCCCAAATGGCTGGCTCTGCATTATTTCTGTGTGAGATGCATGTTTGCCTCTGGACTGAGTGGAGACCCATCCTCGCCGGTGTGGGGGGCACCACCCTATCCACCCAGGGCCCAAGTAAAACAGCAAGGCGGGGAAAACTGGGTTCACTCCACCTGTGTGGCTGATGGGCCGGTGACATCTGTCTTCTGCCGCCCGTGCTCCTGGGTCTCAGCTCCTCAGACCCGGGTGGGATCTGCACCCTCCGCTTCTCAAGTCTTCAAGCCACACCCTCCCAGGACTCTAGCTTGCAGGCTGTGGGTCCTGGGGCTTCTTGGACTCTGTAGCCCCTGCAGCAAGCCTCCCCCTGGAGACACACGCACACCCGGCTGGCTGTCTCTCTGGAGAGCCCTGACTAAAAGCCGCCCCATAAGTGGTCTTCAGAGTTTCTTTCTAGCCCTAAGATCCCAGCGCCCCTCCTACAATTCTAGGCGGAAAGGTGAACGGAGACCAATGGACAGAGGTGTGTGCGAGGACACGCCAGGCAACCGCACTGGGCAGGAGGGCACTAATGCTCACTAAGCAAAGAATCAATGTTGCTTGCCACAAAAATGAGAACAGTAAAGATTTCTTCAAACAGAAATGAGTTTGTTTCATGATTTGCTCTTAATACATAAGAAAGCATAAAAGTAGGCCTATTAACAATTACGTAAGTCTTTAGAGGCCCTTGAACTACTTCTGTCCCTTTGTGTTTTTATAAAAAATAAGCCTGAGGTTAAAGAGAATAACATCACTGGCCACAGCTGGGGCCACGCAAGGACACAGCTTATACCCCTGAGGTCCCTGGATGCCCCGAGTCCTTTCCTTGCTATTTATGGCAATGTGGGAGAAACCAGGGGGTCTGAGCATGGACCTGACCGTGCTCCCAGGGGCCGAGGAAAGCACCCATCTGTCCAGTCTTCCCTCCACCCCGCCGTTCCCTCCTACCCAGACTCTTGGGCTGACGCGGCTCATGCACTCAGCAGCGCCATCATTCAACGTTTAGCTTCGCATCATGAGGGCCTCCTCTGGCCTCCTCTGACCACTCCTGAACCTGCAGTCAGCACTAGTTTGCAGGACACGCGTGGACAAAGTTGATGGATCACGGCCTCCAACGAGGAAGGTGCCCAGGCAAGGAGTCGGAGAGCCGGGGATGGAGCAGCACTCACCCAGGGAGGCGAAGGCCAACAGCGGCCACCACCGAGGACCTCCCTTCCCACCCTGAGGGCAGCTCACCCAGGGAAGCGAAGCCGACACTGGCCACCACTGAGGGCCTCAAGGGCTCTCCCCACCCCGAAGGCGGCTGCGATCACATTTCCCATCGCACCAGGAGACCCCTGTATTGAGCACAAACCTTTTCAACCTTCGAATCAATAAGGAATCACAACACAGACATTCCCCCAATCCAAATGGCCAGCCCACAAAACAGACACGCAATCATACACGTTTCCTGTGGGAAAATCAGTCAGTCCCTGGGGCCTCGCGCCAGGGGTGGGGGAGCATCATGGGGAGATGCCCCAGCCCCAGCCTGGCTCTTCCCTCTACAGCTCCTTTTCCCTCCTCTTCCCCCCGCCCCCGCTAGCCTCAGAGGCTCCTCCCTCAAATTCTTTCCCCTTGATGAAGTCATTTATGCCCAAAATACAAGGCAAAGTCATGGGGGCTCAAGAGAAAATCCATACCGTGGCCCACGTTTTAGATTCTCATAAGTTTGAGAATAACCAAGCAAGAATCTTTGGCATCTGAATGTGGTCTGAATGCATCTGAGCACACTGCCTGTCACTGGCCCGGAGTGGATCATGGGTGTCTCGGACATCTTCGCAACTCTACACCAATTATTTTGAAACACACTAGCAGAATAGAACCATGTGAATAGCTGCTTCTCAGTTAAAAGTAGGAAAAGACTCCAAAAGCTGCCCTCAAGGAACATCCTTCCCATGAGGAGTTTCTACATCGGGCCCTTCAGGCACAGGCAAGGCCCCTGGGCCCAACTCCCTCATCCCTGCGTCATAAAGCAGCAAAGATGGTGGGGAATAAAGCAAGTGAAGGAGTCAGTCCCGCACAAAACGGGCTCCAGAAGCCACAGCCACTCTCCCAGTGTGGGAGCCAAGTTCAGAGACCTGGAAACACCAGCGTTCCCAGGGAGGAGGGCAGAACAATGCCATTTCCCCCTAGTTTATGGAGACACCACTCCACGTCCTCTGGCCTTAATAGAAGAGACTTCACATAAATGATTTCAATGACTCCACCACACACAGAAAGTGGGCTAAGGGCTAATGCACCCATTTAAATGCCTGGCAAAAACACATTAAATGAACACACAGATAAGCAAGGTTCTCCTGTTATCCACGAAATATTCAGAAACAAATCCAACAAGCAATCTCTTTGCAATCAAAAGACCAATTCAGAGGTGCAGATTAAAAAATAAACGTACAACTGAACCCTTAATACACCAAGAACCAAATTCCACGGAAGTGTTATCACATCACCACCTCCCAGCTGAAGGAAGCAGCACTGGCCACTGACCAGCTGTTCACTCGTGGGTCAGTGAACGAAAGGCAGTGCTGTCCAGGACAACAATGAGATGTTAACCTGAAAAGGGCAAAATTGCAGAGGCTGGAGGGACCTTCCAGGTAACCCGGCCCCCTCAGTGGACAGAGGACCCCCGTGGGGCCACAGAGCCCAGAGCTCCAGTGTGTTTGGGGCAAGCACTCAACTGCAACCCTGATGATGTCCGAACGCCTTCTGCTCTTCTGCGTCTCTGCCCCAATAACAGGGAATCCATGAATGCTAAGGACATATAACGCATTTTACAATACATGTAGATTTTTAGCAAATTAAAGATAAACAGTGACAAACTTTGAGAATTAACCAAAATGTAGTTCAGTGAATGCCCAAACTCAAAGCTAGTCTCCAAGAGGTGATAAGCTGTGTGTGGTGGTTAACGCCTGTAAATCCCAGCAGTTGGGGTGGCTGAGGCAGGAGAATCACTTGAGCCTAGAAGGTTGGGGTTGCAATGAGCTGTCATTGTACTACTGCACCCAGCCTGAGAAACAGAGTGAGACTGTCAAAAACAAACAAACAAAAACAAATTAAAGGAGTTCAAATGAACTCGCCCATACCCTTTAAATTTTCATTTGGGTACATGGGGTGATCTAGTTCCTTTTTCCCTTGCAATACATGAATTAAATATAATCTAACAATTAAATGGGAAAATTTAATTATTTTCCCATTTCATTATTCCCTATCTCAGGGAAAAAGTTAAAATTATTCCCTATTTCAGGGAAAAAGCTAAAAATCATTTTAAACCTTCCTTCCACAAAACAGTATACTCAGTCATCTCTATCTGCTTGATCATGTGGAATTCAGCTTCACATGTCTGCAATACGGTTTTTGTTAAACAGCGTTTATGTAGACAGGCAAGAGAAAGAAACACTTGGTCTATGTAGAAGCAGCAGAAGACACGTTTTAACAGAAAAGGGAGAAGATACCACCGTGTGAATCTGGAAATTCTGTCCTCATCTTGTCCACACACACAGAAAACACCCAAGCAGGTGCCTAGTGTCCAACGGGAGCACAGAAAGGACAGGGATCCCTCCAGTTGTTTAATGACCAGCCCCACTTGTCACCGCCACATAACAAAATCTGCATGGCAACTTCAGCACGTTTCATTCACGATTCCACGGAAATCAGGCTGAAGAACATACAGATGTTTTGCCCACATTTAAAAATCCAAGTGTGGGACTCATAGAAATAAAATACACTATGGGTTCACTTAACTTTTCCAAATTTTTACTTGGAGAAACCTATAAAGTTCTTGTCAGTTACATCCTTAAGTTTTTCAATAATTTTTAAATGCAAAGGTCGGGCAAGACTTGTAAAGAGGTACTCACATACGGCCCGGCGTGGTGGCTCACACCTATAATCCCAGCACTTTGGGAGGCCGAGGTGGGCAGATCACGAGGTCAGGAAACCGAGACCATCCTGGCTAACACGGTGAAACCCCGTCTCTACTAAAAATACAAACAATTAGCCAGGCATGGTGGCGGGTGCCTGTAGTCCCAGCTACGCTGGAGGCTGAGGTTGGAGAATTGCATGAACCTGGGAGGCGGAGCTTGCAGTGAGATCACACCACCGCACTCCAGCCTGGGTGACAGAGGGAAACTGTCTCAAAAAAAACAAAGGAGGTACACACATACATGCTACGTTCTTCTCTCAAAGAGACGGGCCCTTTTTTAAGATTCCAGAAGTAAATGTGGTTGTCACCCTGCTTTTGAGAGGATGGGCTGTGTTTTAATCATGAACACACTTTCCTCCATGCACCAAGGATGAACCATGGGGGCAGTGCTACCGCCGCCTCCCCGCTGGAGGCATTCGTTAGCAGGGCAGGCAGTGCCTCGTGCTGGTGGGCATCCAGCAGTAAGGGGGTCTTGCACTTCACTCCCTGGGCCCAGCCCCAGACAGAGGGGAAAGAGACACCTGTATCGTAACTCATGTATATTTATAGACACACAGAGACTCTGCAGTGCAAGGTGCAGAACTAGAAGGAATCATGGAAATAAGAGGGAAGACATTTGGTTATGACTGGCAGAGCCACCTCCAGCCTCAGCATTTCCTGCCGGAGCCCTCACTGACCAGACTCCTCCAGGGTCACTGCCACTGCCTTCCCCAGCTCATGACAGGGCAGACAGTGACAGAGCCTCAGAACAACCTCCCACTCCTTCCTCACCAGCCCAGGGGACGAGCTGTTCATGAGTGTCCCAAAGCCTGAATGCGGGAACACAGAGGTGACTGAGCAGAAAGTGGGACAGCCACAATGGCCGCGGGTGTGCAGATATTGCAGGGCACCCCAGCAGCCCTTTCCATCTTAAAGAGGACGGCCACGGGTGTGCGGATGCTCCCGCGTGACCCAGCCGTCCTTTCCACCTTATAGGGGAACGGCCACGGGTGTGCGGATATTCCCGGGTGCCCCAGAGCCCTTTTCACCTTAAGGAGATTTTCACAGTCTCATATCAGTCTCCAAACTATTCAGTGAGGTTGGAGGAGTATCACTGTGGACCAACACTGATTGGCACCAAGTAAGGGCAATTTTATAACCATGTCTCAACCATGAAACAATCAGGTCTTTGGCCATCTGATCTAAGCTTTTTCCATAACAAAGTTGGATAATTAAGTTGAACTTTGGTTTTCCAAAGCTTGTTACAGAAACCACATCTTCCTAGGTGTGGCTCTGTGGTGTCGCGTGCACACATCAGTAGCCAGGCTTGCCAAGACTCACGGCACATTACACGTTCACCTGAGAAGGCTGCTCAATCACTGAGGGCTCTGGCGTGCTCTGAAATGAATTTGCCACTTCAGCCTACACTCTACTCCCTTGTTTGGTTAAAGAAACCCAAAAAGCAGAATTTGTTTTGGCCAATCGCCTGCTGACTCAACTGCAGAGGTTTTCATTAGAGTACTTTCATTGCATCATAGAAAGCAAAGTCATATAGATCAACTCATTATTACCACTCCAAAGGTTTAGTAAATCTCCAGATAATCAGGCAAACATTTTAAGAAGCTACATTAAGGTTTACAATACTCAAAATTTAAAACTACATCGGGCCGGGCGCGGTGGCTCAAGCCTGTAATCCCAGCACTTTGGGAGGCCGAGACGGGCGCATCACGAGGTCAGGAGATCGAGACCATCCTGGCTAACACGGTGAAACCCCGTCTCTACTAAAAAAAATACAAAAAAAAAAAAAAAAACTAGCCGGGCGAGGTGGCGGGTGCCTGTAATCCCAGCTACTCGGGAGGCTGAGGCAGGAGAATGTCGTAAACCCGGGAGGCGGAGCTTGCAGTGAGCTGAGATCCGGCCACTGCACTCCAGCCTGGGCGACAGAGCAAGACTCCGTCTCAAAAACAAAAACAAACAAAAAAAAACTACATCCATACTTGAAAAAGCCACCATTCCCGTTTTAGATGGCCAAATGCATATGAGAAAGAAAGAAACGTGCTGAGCGCATTTTTTGGGTAACCTTATGGAGAAACTGCCACTTTAAAAATGGCTCTAGTTCCTGGCTCCAGATGGGTGTGGTGGGTTGCCTCACTCAAGTTCAACTCCACCTGAAGCTGGGACACTAGAAATCCATTCCCAGACTCCAGGGCACAAGAATTCCCACTTCTGGAAACAGCCTGGAATGCAGACCTGTAGCAGAGAATTCTTTCCTGCCCACCCTAACCGTCCTCTGTGGAAGGCAACAGTCAAAGACAAGTCCACCCCCCAGGCGCAACTGCACCACGAAGAACCATTTCAAGGTGGAAGGTGATTGATTAGTGCGAACAGGCAGTTTAGCTAATCACTTATAAGGCAGAGATGGGGGGTTTGAAGGCCTGTGTCTGGCCTTGTCCTCGGTAAATGGTCATCTGCAAGTCAGCCTAAGCCACATAGGAAGGGGCTTCTTGCAGTAAAAGTGGGGGCGCAGTTGTGGGGAGGGGGAATGTCTTAACCACCACTGTTTTACAGGATCACAGGGCTCAGGAAATGTTCAGTATTATCACACACCAAGGTTTTTACAGTCTGAAGAAAACTACAGTCCTAAGGTGTCAGTTCTCAAAGCCTTAAGTTCCTCCTGCTAAGATTCCCAGAGGGTCTCGGCTTCTTGCACTGAACCCCAACTTGCACAGGCTCCTGCGTCTTCCTCCTGCAGCAAATGCACATGAGAAGGCTGTGGCTCTGCTGCAGTAATGATGCCATGCAGCTCTAACACCGTGGCAGAGTAATGGCTTTGGCCTGAATGTCCCCAAAACCTCATGCTGAAACCATCTCCGATGGGATACATTAAGAGGTGGGACCTTTGGGAGGTCCTGCTCTCAGGTCTGGGGTTGGTGTCCTTGTTGGGAGGTGGAGGTGCCCTCTTGCTCCTCCACCATGTGAGTCCCAACGAGATGCCTGCTGACACGCAAGAACCTGTGAGATGCTGCCGTCTGTATGCCACAGGCCCTGGGACACCAGATGTGTAGGTGCCTTGACCTTGGACTGCCTTGACCTTGGACTTTCCAGCCTCCAGAGCTGTGAGCAATAAATGTCTGTTTACAAATCACCCAATCGACAGCAGCCGGACAGAGAGACAGTAATGTTACAACATGAGTCACTTTCTCAGTGGGCCAGAGGCCTCCCCATGAGCCACCACCGTAAAGCAAGAACTCCCTGGAGGATGCAAAGGGGTTCACAAGGAATTCTACCCAGCACCAGGGTGTCTGTCCTTTCTCGTAGGAAGATAGCTGAGCCATGGCAGGAAACTACGGGGTGGGTGGGACTAGACAGTAATGTGTCACCTGCTCATCTAAGCCTCAGTCTCCTGCCTCTCATCATGACAGCGGGGGTAACCCCCTCACCTGAGCTGTTAGGGGAGGTAAGATTGCTGGGTGATTAACAATTGTTAGTTCCACAGAAATTAGGCAAAGAATCCGCCCCTACGTCTTATAAAACCAAACCAGCCCAGGAATTCCATATCACTACTAATTTGCATGGGAAAATGCTGGATTCTCATAAGTTCTGGCATGTCATTTGTATTGATAAAGTTTGCAGAGTTGTCACATACTAAGTATGTAAAACAGGAAAATAAATCATGCAATTTGGAGGTTGAAGCAGGAGAATCAATTGAGTACAGGCGGTGGAGGTTGCAGTGAGCCGAGGCCAAGCCACTGTACTCCAGTCTGGGTGACAGAACGAGATCGATCTAAAAAAAAAAAAAAAAAAAAAAAAATTGCTGCTTCATGCTAGTAAAGTGGGCAGATTCTACATGCCAACTCTTATTCAAAGGTCACCTAACACTGACTCAGGAACTCTGGCCCTGATGTGCTTGAAGTTTTAATGCTAACAGTGTTAAAGACCACTCCCCCAGGAGCTCTGAACAAGTACTCCAGGTATACGCTGAACAAGACCACACACTCTCTGACCGAAATCTAACTTCACAGACCCAAACTACAGAACCACAGAAGACACTGCTTCTGTCCAACTTTGTGTTCTGCCACCGTTTGTGTCCGTTATTTCCTACAAACCATCTCATTAGAATTTAGGGCACACAAAAGGCTGATACAACAGGGTTACTTTTCAAAGGTTTGGAGGTGAAGAACAGATACAATGCATTAACTTCCTATGGCTGCTGCAACAAATTACCACAAATGCAAACCTCCTCTCAGCCCTGGAAGTCAGGAGTCCCAGGGCTGAAGTCAAGGGGTCAGTAGGTTGTGTTCCTGCCTGGAGTCTCCCAATTCATAGAGGCCACCATGCAGCTTGGCTCACAGCCCCACACCCCTCTGACCACTGCCCCGGCCTCAGCCCTGCACCCCTCCAGCCCCTGCCCCACCCTTGGCCCATGCCCCTCCGGCCCCTACCCCACCCCCGCCCTCAGCCCCACAGCCCTCTGGCCTCTATCTTATCCTCAGGTCTCCTCCTCTGAGGCAGACCCTCGTACTCCCTCTCATCAATGCACATGTGAGGACGCTAGACCCCACCTGGACAACCCAGGGTCCTCCCCCATCTCACTGTCCGTTACAGTCACATCTGCAAAGCCTCTTTTGCCATGGAAACTTCATTATACTAACAATCATTTAACAAGTCCATTATAATGATGTAAAAATTGGCATTGTTTTCCTCCTAATGAACAGATCAGTCACCCATGTAACCTATAAATATTTAACTATTAAATATACAATACTGTAGGGGACAAAGATGAGGAAGATGGTTCCTCCCTGAAAGATGACTGGACCCTAGATGGAGGGATGAACATTCTGAACAGAATCAACCTAACTCAACATTTGAGTCAGAGAGGCCAAGCAGTAAGACTTTCAAAAAAGCAACCAGAAAGTGTGTACCGTGCCTGTAGTTCACAGCTGAGCCTGGCGTCATGAGCATGAGCGTGTGGACATGCATACCAGACCCAAGTTTAAGATCAAATATAAGGAGCTTTCAACTGTAGTGTTTAACTAGATCTTATTACAAAATAGCTTCTTGATTACAGTTTTTGTCCAAAAAGTTCTCTGTAATTAAAGAAATTAATTTTCCCCTAAAAAACACTTCGCCATCTATCATCCCATAAAAACTAAATGGATATATTAAAGAAAAAAGACAAATGTTTGACTTCGGGGGTTTGCCTACGACTTGGATAAGAATGATTTTCTTCTGGCCAAGCAGGGAGCAGCTGGACCAGACTGGAGGGAAGGAAAAACAAATTTCCACTCTGACCTCAGTTGGACACCAGAGTCTTCCCTGTCAGAATGTGGGTGTAGTGCTTCCAACACACCAGCCTCTGACAAAACTCGGCCCAAGGGTGTGGGAAAAGGCCGTCTACTTCTGAAAAATCTATAAAGTACAGACACATCAAAAGCTTCAGAAGACTGTAAAGTGCCAAGGAGACCACTGCACCCTTGGAGTTTACAGAAAATGGCCAGCATCACACGTGCCTGAGGTCCAGGTTCAGCTCCCAGCTGCCGCGACACCGTGAGCGCAGTCCTGGCTTCCCCTCTGATGCAGAGAGCTGGAAACTCTGCTGGCAGCACTCAGAGCTCAGAACATTCTAGATGAAAGCAACGTGTTCCTTTTAAAATGGGGAACCGGGGCAGCACAACTGAAGCTCTACGACTGTCTCAACTACTGGGTTTCGGGGTAGCATTAGGAAATCGTGAGAATCCAAACCTCAATTTCATACAGATTCCAAACTCACTGCAGGTTCCAGAGTTTCCTGAAGCATTCTTCCAATTTATCACTCAGGATTCCCTTGCCAAAGCTAATAAAGTCTAAATTCCTTACCGAAAAGCCACCATAAGCACCACCACAAATAAGATCAACTAACGCCCGCCCTTTGCACCAAACCTATAAACTGTTACTCACAGAAGACTGCGCTGGAGGCAGCTCTCAGCTGACGCCGAATCCGTGAGACTTCATTATCCCCATTTTGGATCGAGTATGAAGACTGTCAGCAAACCAGGGCCCCAGTGTGAAGTAGAGAACAGATTCTCTGACACCTGCCTGAACATTTTCTTCCCACCTGTCTTGGATATTGAGCACCCTCAGAGCTACTGAGTCACCCACATTTGCAGGTCATTTATCCAGCCACCAGGAGAACATAATTATGCGATAAAAATGCCTTCTCAGGGCTTTGTCATACTCAACAACGCAGCTCAGAAGGCTTGTGTAAGCCCAAGAAAGGGGGAAGCGTCCTCCAAATAGACAAAGACCAAGGAAAACCGTGCAGCGACTCTCTCAAGACAGCAGAAACAGAGCCTGCTGTAGCCTTTCAGGCCATGCTGGCCACAGCCCTGCGTTAGGTGGCACCATTTCCACACATGCAGCCTGCTGGGCCCATTTGAAAGGTCCCGATTGCGAGACACTCACCCCCACTTCCAGTTTCTGCAAGACCCGCTGCAGCCCCACTCCACCGCGGGGGCCGACTGTTCAAGTTTTCCCGGCGAGACCCCTCAGAGCCTGCACAGCGTCTGAGACTGGGAAGCACCAAGGATCCAGAAACGCACAAACCCGTTCTCCTCATGCTGCTTTCTGGGTTCCAAGTTGTCTTAAGAACGAGTCCTGCATAAAGCTCGGACTGGGGAGCCAGCCACAGCCCAGCAGCACCCAGCTCATGTGCTCCACCCACCCCACAGAGGACCACGGAGGCCCCAGCACACTCTGTCCGCGGGGCAAGACACCAGAAACAGCCACAGTTCAGTGTTCTGCCACCCACCCCGCTGCCCTAATTACCTGCTGTGATCTGAATTCTCATTGGTTGGGTAGGTGATCCCACAGCTCCGCTGCCCTAATTACCTGCTGTGATCTGAAATTGCATTGGTTGGGAAGGGGATCTCACTGCTCAAGCACTCCCTGCTGCCTCCTTGCAAACAACATAAAAAATCCAAAACCTCTCTGAACGTTTACTATAACCTCAAAACAAGACCCATCACCAGACCAGGGAAGATACACACGCACATCTGACAGCTGGTGGGCGTCAGTGACCGACGCCACGGCTTCCGTGTGGCGTGTGAAGCGGGAGGCCTGTCACGGTGACTCAGGCTGGGGTCTGAATAGGGGTCTTCCAAGCAACTAGGCAACCAGGACGCACACCCCAAAACCCAAGTCCCCGCACTCATGTACCTGGCAGAAATGCTGCGTGGCCATTGACACCAGTTGTGCACCAAGACCGATCTGTGTCCTGTGGCCCTCACAACGTCTGTACACGTCTGGGCCCAGCACAGGCACGCATGGCACCCTGCTCGCCTCCAGTGGGGCTCTCTCCTACCAAGGGGGATGGTCCTGAAGTCCGTTGAGATTTCCAAAGCTCTACAAAGTCGTCCTTCCTCCTGCTTGTTCAGAAGACCTAAAGCCCTGAAGACACCAGTGAGAATTGACCTAGCCTCTTAAGGCAGCTCAAACACCTAAACAGAGGAACGCTGGACCTCTCTGCCCTCGGGAGCAGCCAATAACCCACTGGGCTAAGCAGAAGGCACAGATGTCACATCCAGAAGCCAGTGGCGCTCACATTTGCATTCCAAGAGCCACCCTTGTGAGTCCCTCCAAGGCTTCCAAGTCCCACTTGATTGTTTTCATCGTATCTCTATAACATCAGAGACATTATATCTCATGGTATCTATGAGATCCTCTCTACTTTTATGAGCATATATGCTCCCTGACTTACCATGGGATGAAACTGTTCCAATAAACCCAGCGTAAGCTGAAAATATCCTAAATAGAAAGTGCATTTGACATAATAGTTTCAACTTACAATGGGTTCATTCAGAGGCAGCCCATCTCGGGCCGAACAATGCACTGAGTGTGACTAGTTCACACCATCACAAGGTTGGGAAAAAAAATCACAAACGTAACCATTGTGAGCCAGGGACCATCTGTATTGTGGCTCCTGTCTTCAGAGACAACAGAAACCTCTTCTTAGACAAGAATCACAATTTATAATCCTCAAAATGTTAAACTTAGTTTAACAATCTACAGATTCAAACAAAGCCAAAGTAGGCCCACAAGACCGTTTGTGCCATTCGCTAAGACACACGACTCTGTAATAACCCTCACCACAGCCCCTCAGGGTGAGTCCCAGAGGTGGGTGAGGCTTGTAGCTACGGACACTAACAAAACCAAAATCAGAGTACGCAGGTGCAGTCAAGACATATGACTTCTCCACTAGCATATGCACAAATGTTTATCAGCAAATCTGATCTTTGCTTTAACTCCCTCTCATGACCTAAAAAGGAGTCCACCACACACACACACACACACACACACACACACACACACACACACCACTTCAAAAACATAATTCGTACTTGCATTCAATTCTGGGCATTTGGAATAGACCTAATGGGGGATTAAACCTCTCCTCCAACCCATTGCTTAGTCTTCTTTGAGGATGAAGGATTTTGCATAACACAAGTCAGCATATAAAAGATCTTGTATAGAAACAGACTTTCAAGTGGTCCTCATTAGAGTGATTCAACTAATATACAAAAGACCCAACACACAGCACAATGTCTATTAGAAGAATGATTAATTTGTTCCCCTCAAAATCCTAATATCTACACAGAAAAAATACCCGATACACATTTTATCATTCTTTACCAGTATAGTCATACAAAGGAGTATCACAAAAGCGAAAGAACACATTTGGTTTGACTCACAGTTCTAAATTTAATATAAAATTGCTAAAACCGCCAAGACAAACATGACTATGAAATATTTAACGATCTTCACCTAAATTCAAGTCACCATTCAACCACCAATACCTCTGCTCTCCTTACAGGAACTTTCCAAAAGTAAATTTTGGAATTAACAGGACAAATTTTTCTAGTGATAGAAATTAGGAAGAAATTGGTTGAAGGTGGTTCCTTGGCTGTCAAACTTTTTCTTAATAATATTTTGTAAAATAAAAGCATCAAACAGATCTTTACATTAACTTACAATCTATCAGGCAATACTGGAGCAAGCTTTAAATATTAGCCACATTCTGTCAGGGCTGACTAACATTAAATCAGCATCAGTCTCATGTCTTGCAGTATCCACAGCTCATCTTCTCAAAACCACTTAAGATTTCATAATTAACTCAATTAAACAATCTAAGTCATCTCCTTGATCATTGACATGAAGGGATAATTTTCCCCCAAAATAGTACCTCTTTCCTTGACATGATTTAATCTGTGGTTAGAGTATTTAACAGGATTTCTTTCCTTCTTAGAAAATAAAATATACACCTTTCCAATATGAAAAACACTAACTGATAATGCTATAGCTTAACCAGGTCAAAAGGGTTTTTTTTTTTAAAAAAAGTTAAAAAAAGTACCTAACTGCATCTTTGGACCTTATGTGAGGTAGTGTCCAGGGTCACTGGGACCCCCACTTGGTCAGTGCAGCTGGGTACCAATTAAAGACAGAAACCCAAGGGTTCACTCAAAGCCCCTTCCCAGCTCTTCATCCTAGTGGAAGCCATGGGCACAAAGGAATGCGGCATTCCACGGAGGACTTTGGGGAATGGCTGCTTGAGAACATCAAAGTGGCTCACGTCCCCCAAGTATAAAGCCAGTGACTGCTCTCAGCTTCAATGCAGTACCATCCACAGCAGCCAAGGTCTGGAATCACCTGAGTGTCCGTCAACAGGGGATGAAGGGAACGTGACCCGAACATACACAGGAGCAATACTCCACCACACAGCTGAGATCCCTGTCATCTGCGACAGGATGGATGGAGCTGGAGGATATACGTTAAGCAAATGAGCCAAGCAAAGAAATGGAGCATGTTCTCACTCATAAGCAGGAGCTGAGAGCAGATCTCATGGAGGCCAAGAGTAGGTGGTCAACAGGGCCCAGCAGAGCCCACTCATAAGCAGGATGGGCAGAGGCTTGTAACGGGCACAAACACACAGCCTAATGGGAGCACAAGCCCTACTATTGATAAATCAGCAGGGGGATGGCAGTGGGTCATCTACTGTGTATTTCAAAACAGCTAGGAGAGAATAACTTGAACATTACCAGCATAAGGAAAAGAAAATATTTAAAGTGAAAGACATCCCAAGTACACAGATTTCATCAATACAGGGATGAATCAAGATATCACATGCACTCTGAAAACATGTACACATATTATGTATCAACAAAAACAAAAACCAATGACAGAACCATTTGCGAAGCATGTGCAGGAGAAGAATGGGAAGCCTGACATGATGTGGCTGTGTGTCCCCACCCAAATCTCATGCTGAACTCTAACCCTTTGTTGGAAGTGAGCCCTGGTGGGAGTGACTCATGGGGGTGGTTTCTAATGGTTTAGCACAATCCCCCAAGTGCTGTCCTCATGGTAGTTCTGAGATCTGGTTGTTTGGAGGTGCATGGCACCTTCCCCTTCACTCTCTCTCCCCTTCCAGCCATGTGAAGACATGCCCACCTCCCCTTCACCTTCCACTCTAAGTTTCCCCAGATGTAGAAACCTGTACAGCCCACAGAACTGTATGCCGATTAAACCTTTTTTTTCCTTATTACCCAGCCTCAGGTAATTCTTTATAGCAGTGGAAGAACAGTACAGTCCTCAGGACCAGCAGTGTTTTCTTTCTCCCCAGGAGCCAACAAGGTCCCACACACTAGCTGGTTTTCCAAAGCCTTTGCCAGAATGCTGAGGCTGTTTTGGGGATACGGACTTTCCCCATCTCTGGCAAACCAGATGGGGCATCCTATTTGCCTCTTACCACCTTTCTCAGACAAACCCTACCTCTGAAACATCCTCCGCCAGGGGCCTCCTTCAGCAGCAGCAAAGCTGAGTATTCCTTGCACCTCCCTTCTTCTGAACAAGTAAACATCTTAAGCTTATTTTTCCATCTTCCCAGCTCATTGAAAAAAATATCTTATGCTTTCTATTTTCCTAACACACACACGGAAGAGAAGTGCCGTGAGGGCAGGGGCTCTTGCTTTCCCGGATCTGAGCCTGGCCCTCAAACACTAGACGAATTCATACTGACACGATATCCAGAAGCAGAAATGCAAATATCCACATGACTTCAAATACCCTAAGGATCTAACAGGCCGAGTGGCCCATGTAACTATGGTTTGTGCTGGGCCATTCAACTGGTGTCCAAATCCCTGTCCAAGTGAGCTCTTTAATTTTGGGACTTTTCAGACAGCTGTTTTTTTGTTGTTGTTGTTGGTGGTGGTGTTCTGTTTTGTTTTTATTAAAGGGATCTATTACAGTTACAATCAAGAATATCCCAGGCCGAGTGTGGTGGCTCATGCCTGTAATCCTAGCACTTTGGGAGGCCAAGGTGAGCTAATCAAATGAGGTCAGGAGTTCAAGACCAGCCTGGCCAACATGTTGAAACCCCATCTCTACTAATACAAAAATGAACCAGCCATGGTGGCAGGCACTTATAATCCCAGCTACTCAGGAGGCTGAGGCAGGAGAATGGCGTGAACCAGGAGGTGAGGCTGCAGTGAGCCAAGATCGCGCCACTGCATTCCAGCCTGGGCAACACAAGACTGTCTCAAAAAAATGAAAATACACCAATACGCCCAGTGAGTTCTTCACCAACATCAGATACATCAGTTTAAAGAAAAATAATATGAATGCATGTTTTTAAATTTCAGTGTTGAATTTAACCATATCTTTTAAGAAGATATGAAGATAGAAGTTTCCCAAGGATCGGGGGAGAAAAAAGCAGTTAAGAAAATGTTAAAACCTCAGGAGAAAAACAAGTATGGGGTAAGACCTCAAGGCAAAACTTTTTCCTTGCACTTTGATTTCAAAAGAACAGAGATGCCCAAAATATGAACTCTCCCATCTGCATTTTATATTCCTCTCTGTCCTTTGAAGGACTGGAGATGGGATTCCAGGTTCCAAAGTGCCCGGCCAGGGCTCACATCAGGCCAATTCCTCTACGTCCTTTGAAAGGCTGGAGATGGGATCCCAGGTTCCAAAGTGCCTGGTCACGGCTCACATCAGGCGGCATCTTTCACAGCTGTTTACTCCCCTGACCGTGCTTAGAGAGCTCTGTGGCCCAATTTACACAAAAAGGTCCTAATTTACACACGTTCATCACTTTGAGCAGAGTCTCAAGAAATGAGACAAATATTGACACTCCACAGAAGCAAGTATTCTCTTCCGAAAAGTCAAGTGTCAGGTTCCCATGAGCCAGGCAGCTTGGTTACAGAAAGCACTGGCTGACTTGCTGGTTTAATGTTAAATGCATTTAAAATGTTAAGTGATCCGGCCCCCCTCCCAGTGGGTGTGTACGTTGAGCTGGTTGCAGTAGTGATGCACAGACCACGTGGTTTTGCTTCAAGCAGAGGACCCCACACCCAGGAAGAGACCAAAGGACGGCATCGAGGTCTAGGACAGTTCTAAGGAGAGCTGCAGTCTGAATGCCTCGTCTGCAAATAGTCTCTCATTTCAGAGGAAATCACTGAACAGAGTTAGTAACACGTGAATTTTAAAAATTCATATTTCTAATTTCATCCCATTAGAACTTTTGAAGAACAGATGTGCACCTGCTCCAAGTCAATGAGAGGACACTCAGTCCCTCACAGGTCCTCGGCCTCCGCCTCTCACCTAGAGAACGTCAGCTCAAGCCAATCACAGCGCAGTGCGATTTTCTATAATATGCACGCCTGCATCTGAGCTGAGATGTGAATGTCTGGAATGTGCCTGCCAGGCCCAGGAAGAACTGCAGCAGCTGTGGGGACATAAGCCGCTAAGGAATCCGATTTGGAGGGAACTCGAGGCAACTAAAACTAGTTCCACTGGTTTTTCTTAGCAAGGCTTGACCAGGCAAACTCTTATCACTGTTGCTAATTCATGGTAATTGGGATGGGGACTTAACAGTAAGTAATTAGAGCAATTCTAGAATTTGCTACTCAATTACAATGGCACAGATTCCTGAGAATGGAAGAACTGTTGCCCAGGAATAGAGTTCAACAGGTCCTCCCCATACCCCAGGAAACATGACATTTCCATGCACCCCTGCTTTGTTCCCTGGCCACCTGATCTCAGCCATCTGATGGCATCACTCCCCAGAGCTGGAAACACCTGACCTCTTGTCACCCTCCCATCTGCCCTGCTTTCCTCCAGCCCGGGAGACTCAGCGATGCCCACATACAGGACCAGGAAACCAGGGTTATCCTAAACCAGTGCCTGCATTCAAAGTCCTCCATGGCAGGACAATCACCAACGGCCAATACTCCCAGAACCTTCCACCTCAAAACAGGAGCACATCTGGATTCAAGCTGACAACGCTGCATTCTCTTTGCCATGTACATATGGAGGCATGTCAGGTTCCACCTAAAGGTATCAAGTTTCACGCTGGTCAGGAGCCCAAACCTAGTCACTCTGCATGATCTCAATTCACCATCCACAGAGAAGCCTGCAGTTTTCCTCTGGTGCACGGTGTGGACGGTGGATGCATTTCCTCTGAAAATTTGGAGACGGGATCCTGGCCAAGGAGGCCAGTCACCCTAGCCCCTGCAAGGCCCAGACGTGCCCCTCTGCTGTCTGCACACAGTACCCAAGTCTAGCAGTGCTGGCTCTGTGGTGGGATCCATCTGGGCCTCAGAGGACCCGGGGCACAGGAACCGTGCAGCCTGGCTGTAGCCAGAGGCCTAAAGGATCCCCACGAGGCTCTCCAGCCAAGGTGCCCCCACCACAGGCAGAGCCATTCAAGAGAACTGCCAGCTGAACCGGAAACGTCCCAATCTGCTCAGCCAACACAGAAAGATAACAGCCACCTACAGCTGCTGAGCCCCGAAACGTGGCCACTGGGCCTGAAGGGCTGAATCCGGAATTTAATCTGTGAAGTTCTTTTCAAATGTGTTTGGCTATGTAATCAAATCTTTATTCTAATTAAATTTAAAGGAGCCTCTGGCTATGGGCTCCCTTGTCGGGCATCACAGCTCCAGGGAATAAGAATGGGAAGGAGAAGCCCAGAGCCTCTCTGCATTCTCCGCCCTAATTCAGCACGTCATCATAAGGAAAGGCACTCCAGCAGGAGAGGTGTGCACAGGAAGAACTGGGTTGGCCCTGACACAAGCATGACCCCCATGGCATCACAGCTGCCTCAGCCAACAGGCAAAAGACAATGATGCCCACCTGGACAGGTCACCGGATGTGATGATGCACCCCAAGCCCTAGTCCCACAGCAGCCAGAGACCACTCGCTGCTCGTCCCAGGTGAAACACAAGCCCTAGTCCCACAGCAGCCAGAGACCACACGCTGCTTGTCCCGGGTGAAACAGGCAGAGCTGCCCGAGCCCTCAAAAGCAGGAAGAATTAAAGAGGCAATTCCCGTGATTCCCACAACACATGACACTCCTGGGAGACAGACACAGGCTTCGCTGTGAAAGTGCAGAGGACGGTGCAGTTCCTAGGTGGGCTGCTTCTTCCAACGATCAGGGAAGAAACCAGATCCGTTTCCTTGTAGGAGAATCATTTGTACCGTGATTAGACAGAAGGTGGCCGATGTTATCAAATCATCAAGCACTGCACGGCTGTGTCTCCAAGGCGGGCCTGGAAACTTCCAGCCACCCGCCTAGAGGCCACAGTGCTTACAATGGAGATACGGGTGACTGAGGTCTGGCTTCCTCAGGGAAGCCAAATTTGAACTTTCATCACTGAGGAATCGCTCATTTACAGTCACTCACCCTCAATGCAGAAGAGGGCTCAAGACACTGCACCAGACTTCAACACTCAGGGTTAGGGTCAGGGTCAAATTCACAAGATTTACAAAATGTATTTACTTGGGATGCCGGAAGAGATGTAGCTTCACACCGCCCCAGCTGCAGGGTTTGCTTAGCCCTTTCACCAGTGGATCTCACCAACAAACACATCCACGCCTCATCCATGGCAGCACAGAAAACCACTTGGAAGACAGCCACTCCCACCAAGCTTCCTGACTTTGGTGTTTAAAATCTACATCATTTAAAATCTGTATCTCATACGTGAGATTACACTTCTCCGAACAGACATTGCGATTGTCATTTCACCCAAAAGGGCTTTAGGAAATGACACGCGGTCCAGACGCCAGAGGTAGCCTAATTCCTTTGTGCCTGTATGGAGGCTTCACAGATACAGCCCGGTCACATTAATGACCATATGAGAAGCTCAGGGCATAGACGAACTCAGTGCTGAATTTTTCCATTTTTCGCCCTTTTGTTTTATCCAGAAGACAGCTGAGAGGCGCTCTGGCAGATCATCTCCTTGAGTATAATGACTCCAGCCACTTCTCTTCACCCCAGGTCACCCCTCAGTCACACGCTTTTGAGAAGCCAAAGCAATTCTGTTCTCTTCACGCTGGGTTCCAGGCACTAAATTCCTCCGTTTTATCAATTAGATTATCAAGCAGCCGTTTGTAATCTGGACTGCAATCTGATACAAAATTTAAGGCTAATTTAGGTTGCGGTAACAGCTCCTATTTACGTTATAGACAAGGCATGAATGAAAACTTTAATCTGTTCATAGGACCAATTTTGTAAACAAACCAATTATTCAAGCAATGATTGTCTTCAGTTAGATGCAAATTTCTTTGCTCATAAAAGATTTTCCAGTAGGAATTTTTAAATCCATGGTCTGTGTTTCCTGAGCCTGTCTCTGCACCATCCCCTGAGTGCACAGCAGAACTCAGGGCATCCCATAAGCAGGCCCACTGAAGAGAATAAGCCCACAGCCCCCAGCCCAGGAATCAAGTCCGAGCCCCAGCAGCCCCTCGTCCAGCCGGGACTTCCTCACCAGCACAGCACCCAGAGGTCTTCCAGGTTTAATGCCACGTGTGCGTGGAAAGTAGAGTGGTGGAAAGACCACAGGGGACATTCTACAAATGCAAATTCCCTCCTGGAACAGCCCAGCAACCCTCTGTACCGTCCCCAAAGTACCCATGCCAGGCAGGCATAGAGAGTCTAATGGGGTGCCTAGGAATCAGCATTTAACACAATTCTGATGAATAAAAAAGTTTGAGAGGCCGGTCAGCGAGGGGCTGCTGTGGCCTCCACTCATTTGCAGGCTCTGAAGAGACACCGATTCAGGTAACAGGCCAGACAGGACAGGACAAGGATGGGAAAGTGGAGGGCAAATTCCATGGACCACCAACCACCCCGCCATCCCCACTGAGACTCTGTGATTTAAGGAGAAGCAAAGCCAGGGAGAAAAGATGCTCGCACCATGCGAGGGACTGAGATTTCACCTAAAACGCACAGCATGTGGCTGAGGGCCAAGGTTGGGTAAGCCGGGAGCACAGAACGGGATTCACAGGCCCAGAGGTGCCCCCCACACCCAGACCCCGGGTAGACCTCCCAAGTACTGCCTGTGTCTCCTGCCTGGTTTATTTCCTTCCCCCCTTCTACTGTGTTGGTTTCTCAGCCGCCCCCCACCACCACACACCCCTCTCTAAAAGCTTGGTGGACTGAAAAGGGCGGGGGGGGGGTGGTAAGAGCTGGGCTCTGGGGCCAACGTCCTGCCTGAGACATTAGTTCCAACCCACCCAGCTGTGATGTGAGCCCGAGATTTCTCAAATGTGAGATGGGAAGGTAACTGAACCCACTTCCCAGGATGGCTGTGGAGACTGAGATCACATAGCCACACGTCAGCGTCCAGCACACGTGGGACCCCAGCTGTGTTGCCCTTGGTGGGAATCCCTCTATGCCCCCTCTGCTACCAGAGCCAACTCCCAGCAGTAGCTGTGGAGGGTGCATCCTCTATTCCCACTCCACTCACCTATCGCTCCACCCAGTGACCTGCCACGCAGCGGCCACCAGCAAATCCGGCCCCACTGGATAACCAACCACCACCAACCTCCCCCCACTTTGAGGCATCTTCCACTTGCAGTTCCGAAGCAAGGAGAAACCGCCCTCAAGGGCGCTCACCTGTTCCTTATTGCACGTAATGACCAGGGCCACCAGCAAACCCGGCTCCACCGTCCAGGTTCTGGTGGGTTACTGCCCCCCTCCCCCACTTCCTCCGGCGGTGTCTGGGAGGCTCAGAAACTGCCCTCCAAGGGCACTCATCGGTTCCTTATTGCACTAATACCTCATTTACAGAAGTCCACTTTGACTTCCAGCACTACAGGCCTACAGGCCAACCAGAACCCAGTTTTCCTTTGGCCATCTAATGCCAGAAAAAAATCTGTTTCTTAGAGACTTTCATAATTTATATTAATGAACCGTTTGACCATACATAAAATGTTATAAATGTATGAGGCTTTACAACTTGGCAGATGTGTAACTCACATGTTATGATTGAATCCAACTGTTGAAGATATTTGTTTCACTGGAAGGTGACACTTTAGGAATCCTGCTTGCAAGCTCCAAGAGCTTGAGGTCACGTCCACTTCACCAGCATCCCAGAGACCCAGCACTGTCCCACTCTGTGTTTAAAATTCCAAAATACTCTTTCAAAATGCTACTGGCATTTGGTTTGCACATAAAATGCTAAAAACCTTCCAGTGAAACAAATATCTTCAACAGTTGGATTCAATCATAACATGTGAGTTACACATCTGCCAAGTTGTAAAGCCTCATACATTTATAACATTTTATGTATGGTCAAACGGTTCATTAATATAAATTATGAAAGTCTCTAAGAAACAGATTTTTTTCTGGCATTAGATGGCCAAAGGAAAACTGGGTTCTGGTTGGCCTGTAGGCCTGTAGAGGCAGACATATCTGCTGACACAACCAAGCTCCTTCCCACTGACATGGCCGCATCCCAGGCCCCTCACCCGGACGCCCGCAGGCCCCTGGAGGAGCAAGCTGACCTGCCCACATTTCTCAAATACACAGCTGTTGCTCACACTGCAGATAGAGTTCAAGGCACGAGCAGGCCACCACGCTAAAAATACCACGCAGCGTCCACGCCAGGTGACGGTGTTTTCACTCCATCCCAAAAGCCCCATGTATGAGTTTACAGCCATGATTACTACATGAATTTTTAGACCCTCAAGACATACTTTGTTTACTTTTATGCAACAAAGTTAAAAGACTATCACTCAGATATAGGCTCTGAAACTGTGGAATAATTATTTGGGAACAGAGCCTCTGCCAGATCAGGATAAGCACTTGGGACAACACCCCGTGACCTCGGTCCACACAAACCCATCCAGACCAGAGGCCTCCCGCATTGCTATGTAATTTCTGTAAATGAGGTATTAGTGCAATAAGGAACAGATGAGTGCTCTTGGAGGGCAGTTTCTGAGGCTCCCAACCACACGGCCACATTAAGGCTGAAGCCGCACCACCTCCAGAAACACTGTCCCTCGCCGAGGTGTGCCTGGCTTCTCCCTTTTTCCAGAACTTAACAAAACCTGAAAGGACAGGTCTGTGTAGAAAACCACAAACTACTTGCGATTCCTCTTCCCAGGTCAGGCTATAGGAAGCTCATCTCGGCCCTCACCGTGTTCTGACCTTGGTTCCCATAAGAAATAAAGTCAGATTTCTAGTCCCTGTCTCCTGGGCGGTGTGGCAGGCATACATACCTTCAGTTACATGAGGAAAGGCGTGGCGAGCCCCCTTCCTTCAGTAAAGCTGCACAGTTCCCCGAACCCTGATGCCATCCCCCTCACGCCACTGTGAACACCTGGACAGAGAACATTTCAATGCGTGCACCTTCGTGGGCTGGTTTTCTATTTCTCCACTAAATCACCCCAAAGTTAGCGCCCTGAACACTGACTTATTTTCTCCCATTTCTGAAAGCTGGAGTCCAAAACAGGTCCCACCAGCTAACGTCGAGGTGTCGACAGGGCTGGCTCTGGGGAAGCGACCGTCTCCTCGCCTCCCGCAGCCTCTAGAGGCTTCCGCATCCCCTGGTCCATATGGCACCTACTGTCTTCAGGACCCACAGCAGCCCTGACGGCCCCTCAGCAGGAAGACGCAGAATGTCAGGAGCCCGGGCTCCAGTGCTAGGGCCAAGCCTCCGCACCCTCCCAGCTCCTCACACACGCCCGTGCGAGCTAATAGAGATTCCACTTTAAGTAGTGTCACCTGTGTAAGGGGTAAGTGCCCAGCTGTGAACTGGTTAACCTCGCTCACACAGACCCCGGGAATAACCTCACAGGCCATGGACCACTTCACAATGAGTGACCACCTGCTCGGGGACCTCCATGTCCCAGTAGAGCCCTCCGGTGCCTCCCCGTGGACTCAGGGTCTGCAGCACCAGAGGGCCCTGGATAAAAAAGACAGCTCCCATGTCAGGACGCACTCACCAGCGGTTGGGTTCCCGGTACTTTAAGTAGCCAAGGTGGACAAGCCGGGCCCTGTGCAACTCCATCACAAGAATAACGGCTGCACGTGGTGAGTGCACGGGTGACCACCCCTCAGCCCAGATGGCCGCACTAAGCACATCACCGCCGTGACCTCCAATGAGACTCAGCTGCTGGCACAGTCCAGGTATCGGCCCCCAAGAACATTCTGGATCACAATTCACAGTAGTGATTGTGATCAGGGCCACACATGGCTGAATGTATTTACAGGAGGACGCCACAGCCGATCTGGCTGGACTGAGAACATTTCCCATTGTACATTCTTACAACACCATTTTATTTGCGCTTTATTAAACTTTTATGGCTTTTTTCTGCCTATCTACTTTATGGGAGTGTTTCTTGTTCTTATGACTGCAGTGACACTTTAAGCTACAACTATTATGTGTAAAATTAGTTTGGAAGACGCCTTCTCATTAAACATTTCACAAGCAAGCAGTCAGAGGCACCTAACCCGGAGGCCTGTTTTCTTCTCTGAGCCAAACCTACATTGGACTCAAAGAAAAGGGCACACGGAGAGGGGCTGGATCTCCAGCGCCCATTCCTAGGGGGCCTCCTGGGGAGCAGATATGGAGGGAGAAGCCCTGGGCTACGGCACCGTCGTACTAAAGAAAAGTCCATTTGGGTAAATGTAAGTGCCAGACTTAAGAGATTAAGTAAACCATGAAAAGAAACCACTAACCACAGCTTCTCCAAAACAGAACTAAACTCCCTTTAGTTTGAATTGGAAAAGCAGAAGTGATGATCAGAATACAAAAAAAAATGACAAAGTATCTGAACACAGGAGAATAATCAAGGGCCACTGTCTCTTCCTGTGTCAGTGGGAGCCTCGCATCTAAGCTGGATTTAGAAGGTTGCTGCTTTGGACTGAAAGTTATCCTCAAACCGTTTGTAAGCAAGTGGAGCAGAACGCTTCAATTATTTCAAGGTTTAGCGGTAAAGCTCTGTAACTCTCACAACTATTTTAATTGGTGTGAATTTTAAAGTGACTCAATCTGTTGGCTGGAGTATCTAACCGCTTACCCACGGGGTCATGTTGGAAAATTATTCCAATTGCTTTTGTTTTTCCTACTGAAGATGCATTTGAACGTTCTTGTAGTTTGCAGTTGGCTGGTTCTGATGTTTGGTCCTGAGGAGGCCCAAGTACCCGGAAAGGAAGAATCTGAAACCTCAAGCCATTCGAGTGCTGTCTGGGGAGATGGAGACCCCAACCCGAGGGCCACTGACGGACTCGACACGAGCGCAGGGCCGCCTGAGGCAACGGGCCACGTATTTGCCGCTTACAAAACAACATAAGCACACACCCCTAGGTGTGCACACACGCCCTGTACACGCTCACGTCTGCCCATACCAACACCAGCACACACCCCCAGGTGTGCACACATGCTCTGTACACATCTGTCCCCGCCATCACCAGCACACACCCCCGGGGTGCACACACGCTCTGTACACGCTTACGTCTGTCCATGCCAACAGCACACACCCCCAAGGTGTGCACACACGCTCTGTACACATCTGTCCTACCAATGCCAGCACACATTCAGTATGCACTCACATCTGTCCCTGCCAACGCCAGCACACATCCCCAAGGTGTGCACACACGCTCTGTACACGCTCACATCCCTCTCTGCCAATATGAGCACACACCCCCAGGGGTGCACACACGCTCTGCACATACTCATGTCTGTCCCTGCAGCCTGAGTCAAACAGTCACAGAGAGGCAGAGGAGGAGGAGGAAGGACGGGATGGGCACCGAGGTCCTGGGCCCGTTCCCCTCCCTACCTCGGGAGAGACCCCTCATGTGATCCTGCCATCACTCACCCTTCCGCCTCCATCCTCCATTCTCCCATATGGATCAGGAGGACGCCCACTGCACAGAGCTGTGATGAGCATGAACAGAAGACGGCAGAAGCTCACGCCAATGTGCTGAGCACGGGGCCTACGGAGTGCTTCTTTCTGCTGTGGCTGACATCATCAAACAAGAGGCCGACACGAGAATATCACTCGCTGAGAAACTGAAACGTGTGACCTAGGAGCCTGTGAAGGTCTAAGAACAAACCAACAAACCAACAAACCAAACGGTTTTGTTTGTTTTTCAAACACCATAGCCTGTTTTTTCTTTTTTTTTTCATGCTCTACCTTGGGTATTATTTATTTTAATTTCAAATTAATTCCAATAAATACACAAAATCACAGGACTGAGCATGGAGCATTGTTTCACTTCATGTCCTCCAGCCTTTAGGACACATTAAGGAAAGACATGATTCCAGGATTCCCATTAGAAAGGCTGCCCTGAGACACCTGCTGGGGCAGCCAAATTGTAGCACTTGGTGCTGCCCCCAAGCTGCTTGGATGAAGCAGAAGATTCCGGAGGTCTCTTTTCTTCTGCCCCTAGCCCAGGAGAGAAAGTGGGAGGAGAAAGGTGAGAGAAGACAGGAAGAAGGAGGGGGGAGGGAGGGAGAGAGGAGGGGAGAGGGAGGGAGACAAGAGGGGGGAGAGAGGGAGAGAGGAGGAGGGAGGGAGGGAGAGACGAGGAGGGAGAGAGGGAGAGAGGAGGGGGGAGAGAGGGAGAGAGGAGGGGGGAGAGAGGGGGGGGGGAAGAGAGGGAGAGAGGAGGGGGGAAGGAGAGAGGAGGGGGGAAGGAGAGAGGAGGGGGGAAGGAGAGAGGAGGGGGAGGGAGGGAGGAGGGGCATGTTCCATCCACCAAGGCAGCTGCACTGCAGAGAGAATGGAGGATGTGTTGCTTCTCAGGACAGCAAGTTCAAGCTGTTTATAATTGTTAGCGTAAACAGTGACCAGCTGAGGACAGGGCTGCAATTGGAGATGACAACGTTTTTTTTCATAGTTGATATTGGGGACCTGGACCTAAAGCACCATGCCTTACCCTTTTGCCAGATGGGCCAATGCCTCTCTCTACTTGACACTATTTGACTAAATACCCGATATTGACTAGGAATTATGACGTGTAGGATACCCTTTACCGCAGTAACATCAAACTCATGTTCTAAATGCAATTTGCTCAGGGACTGGCTTCTAACTCTGGGTGGGAATGTTAAGCTCAGTCCAGTTCAATTCAGTAAGCATTTATCAAGAAACTTCTAGACCAAGAGCTGTGTTAGACACTGGGTATGGGGTGACGGGGATACGAAGATGTGGAATTAGAACTCAAGAAGCTCAAATGCTCTCATTTAATTGCCTAATGCCATTACCTAGCTTCAACCTGATGGCTGTAATGTCCAAATTCACTTTTTCTTTATTCCAGTTCTACATAACAAAGCATAAATAATCACAGAGGAATGATTCTGTGTTGGACTATTCAGTAGACAGAGAAGAGCATTCTGACCGGCATGAGACACTGTCTCTGTTCCCAGGGAGCCCGTGAGGTGGATGCACAGAGTACACGCGTGAAGATTCAGGAGCACGAGCGTCAGGTGATGGGAGGGGCACAGAGGCAGCACCAGAAAGATGCCTGCTGAGAGGCCGCTGCAGCCAGGCTGGTCGGGAAGGTCACGGGAGTGGGCGCAGGCATCTCCCTCCAGCCGCACTTGGTTTTCATGAGGACGCGCGCAGGGAAGGGGATGACACCGAAATGCTGTGGCGCTGAGGGGAGGAGGAGAGGGACACAGGGCTGAGGGCTGGCCACCACCCCTTGCGTCCATGCCCCTATGAACGCTGCCAAAATCAGCCCCAACGGGGAGAAATGAGGTGGGTGAAAGAGGTGGACACACTTGGCTTCCATGGAATTCACAGATTCCAGTCATTAAAAATCCCTTCTGAGTTTTCATCTGGAAAACTTTGCAAATGTAAATACAGGACAGGAGGCAGAAGATGAAGCCAACACAGTTGGGCTCAAACCGCCACCCTTCTCCTTCTCTCTGCATCCAGGACCCTCCCTGGGCCCCTGAGTGCGAGAACCCGGAGCTGCCCAGCCCAAGGGCGTGGCCCCTGATCAGAGGAGGGAGCCGCACGGCGGGGCCCCCAGCACGTGGATGGCAGGATCTGTGCTATCTCAGTCCCAGGGCCCCAAGCAGAGAAGGCCTGGGGCTACCAGCTGAAGTTTTGGTGTCTCCTCTGTCACCAAAGTCGAAAAGAACTGAGTGGGACCAACGCCGCACCTGGCGGCTCCTCGGTGGCTGCCGACGTGGCCCTCAGGCTGCGGGTGAGACCTTCTAGGGGAGCCCAGACAGCGGCGATCATCACAGCCACGAGTGCTCCAGTTGCCCCAAAACTCAAGCATAGCCTGAGGAAGGCAGCGCCCGCTCAGATCCCCGTCCGGGCTTGTGTGGCACACTGGAGAGGCACATGGCACCAGAACATGGCACTTTAAGTGGCTTTGTGGGGTGTAGGAACACAAAGTGGGGTCTCGAGTGGCTCAGAAGTCACTCCCACCAGCCTGCGGGACCCGGACGGCCCCTTTGGACTGGCAAGAGTCTCTCCAGGGCGGGCTCCAAAGTCCCAAGGATGAGGTGAGCGTCGGTCTTGCTCTGAGGAAGGCCCCTGACAAGTATCCTGAACATGCAGGCACACAGCTGGCTGACTCTTTTGAAGGGACCTGCTGAGCCTCGAGCCAGGGTTGGCTAGAGAGAACTCGACTAACACACGAACCCTGCCCAGGCGCCCACCTGGGGCACCCACAAGAAAACTACGGAAGCTGTGAAGACGGAGGTGTCTACGGGGCTGGGAGAATCCTGGGAGAAGCCGCACTGGGGACCGGGAGGGACGGAGGCCTGGTCCCCACAAGCAAACGAGGGAGGCAGTCGGTACCCTGTAGAATCCTCTACACTCACAGCTGCAGGCCTGGCTGGCAACACAACCTTGTCTGCAGGGGCCCAGGAGCACGTGTGTTTGGCAGGAGCTGTCCTCCTGGAGCCACACTACGGGTACCGTCATTTTAGAGGCAGGTACCTGATATCAGCTATGACAATCAACCATGCCACCCTGTATTACAGCCGTGTCCTCAGCGGGTCACTCTTTGTGCTGACAATTACAAAGAGTTTGAACTCGCTGTCCCAAGAGGCAACAAGCCCTTCATTATCAGGGCCACAAGCCTGTGTGCAGCCCTCCACCCCCGCCGTTTCCCGTCGGGGCAACATGAAGACCCATGACGGTGACTCAGAGCCAGTCCAGTAGCTTCAGTGCAAGAAAAATCACAAAAACTCAAACACATCATAAACATGGGCAGTTGGTAGGAGCAGATTCCTCAATTCAACCTGTTCAGAGGCTTTCTGGGCTAGCACAGCTCTGATCACAGGCTTGCGCTTTCTGCTCCCCATGAAGGGCGGCGAGGAGGCCGGGCTCTGCCATTCTGTAGGCTTCGCTACGTGGAACCTGCCCTGTGGCCTCGGTGGCCTGTGCCAGACAGCGTGACCGTCGCCCGCAGTGAACACTCGGCACAGTGCAGCAGGCTTGGGGAAGAACAGAAAGTGACCTCTAAGCCTGCAGAAGACGATAAGCCACGCACGGCCTCACGCGCACTGTGTGTCAATCGCCTCCGAAGCAGGAATGAGCTCTTCATAGTTCCAGTAAATGCAAAGGCCACCCTGGAAAACTGCGTGAACCTTTCTGACAACTCACAGGTGGGGAGCCACTGCCTGAGACACAAAGGTAAAGAATTAACCTGAAACTGCATATTATAAAACTTATTTTTAAGTGGTGGCTCTTAATTTAAAAGACTCCCAAAAATACTGCATTAGAAAGTGACAGAGTGAAACCGTGAGGCTGACCACAGGAGTCCCTGGAAATTTCACCAAATGTTGCGTCAAAACTGGGAAACAGAAGAACCGCACCTGATGAAACATTCGATTAATCGCTTGAGTCCTCCCCACATACGAAGCTCTGTAAAAAGTGTTCCCAGAAGGTAAAGTGAGCAGGAGGGCTGTGAACACACAAAGAGAGAGCCACTTCGTCCACGGACCACAACAAAAGAAACGCTAACGAGTGCCGATGACACGCTGGAGTCAAGGGCTCTGGGTGCAGCTGGGACGGGGATACTCAGGGTCCCACTGTCCAGAAGGGAAACCAGGGTGGAAACACCAGGGAGCCTGTCCCAGGGTGCAGAGCCAGTGAACAGTGGTTCATACTGGGCCAATCCCAGCTGCCAGGATCTGGGGCTCCTCGGGACAGAATCCTGTTGGCTTCACTCTGGGGTGAGAGAGGCGGCAAATTCCCCCAAAGGCACCTGGAGTAGTGGTGTTACCCTCCATCCCCTGTCCCCGGTGTTACCCTCCATGCCCCTGTCCTCGGCGTTACCCTCCATCCCCCTGTCCCTGGTGTTACCCTCCGTCCCCTCTCCCCAGTGTTGCTCACCATCCTCCTCACCTCCAGGCCCCTCTCCCTGTCCTCCCTCATTTTCCTGTTCAGCCAGAGCACATCACATGTCTCTTCCCTTTTCAAGAGGCTCAGCTGCACCCAGAGGCATTCCAGCCTATTTGGGATGGGGCACACACCCTGGGGAAATGCCAGCACAGTGCCGAAAGGGCCTGAGACCCTCTCACTGTCGCCCAAGAAGGATGGAACAGCCCACGGTCACGCTGATTGTCAGGCAGGATGAAAACTTCTGTGTCCGAAATGCTCTTTTCACTGGAACTGTTCAGATCATTCGTGAACGAATCCGTTAAATACCAGCAAGGGCCGTTCCCACTTATTCTCTGGCTACAGTTTTCCACCCACCAGCAACCACACTCCTAGGAATTATCCCTAACGCACAATCAGCGCCTTGTGCCTTTAGGAAAACCTCTTTCTCTCCAGCTTTGTCCTCCTTCCACAAAAGGTGCCTCTGACTGCCTCACTCACCACACCAGGATTTCACTCGGCTACGGAGGAAAATCTGCGTGGGGCTCAGAGGTGGGTGGTCCCTGCATGGGCAGCAGGTCTGTGACATCCTCCGAGGAGCCTGGCCCAGGCCTGCCTCACATGCCAGGACTCTGCCTTCTGGCCCTCGGGCCCCCGAAGCTGCTTTCCCTCCACGTGTCATGCCCCGGGCAAGAAGGCTGGACAAGGGCCCAGGGCTGCTGTGGGTCGGGAAAGCCTCCTGACAGTTCCCACTCCAGAAACCCCCATCAGCATCCCAGCATCTGGACCTGTGTCACCAGCCGCTCCGCCGTGCAAGACAATTGGATTTTCAGCGGGGTGTGCTGCTTCCCTAAACAAAGTAGGGTGTTGTTACTGAGGAAAAAGGAAACAATTGGCATCCTCTTGGCAAAACTGCGACATCCAGCCACCGGTTCTCACCACCCCAGAGATGTCCACCCAGGGCAGATAGTGTCTTCGACCAAGCGCCACTGACCCAGAGTGCAGTAATTAGTACACTTTCACCAGAGTCACCCACTCCTTCACCTTTACACCCAAGAAAAACATGTTTGCCAGGCAAATTAGATGTCCAGGAGGTGTAACGAAACCCCAAGCCTGCTTTAAGCCTCAGACTTTTGAGACCGTTGAGGGCCGTGCACACAAGAGCAAGGCTGCACCCAAAAGCTCTGCTCCTGCCAGACATCATGGACAGACCGCACGGCTCAGCCACATGGACCCTTCCAGGACTTCACGAGAGGGACCTCCGTGGTACATGCAATGATGTACACTTCGTTCAGCCTCGAACAGACCACGCCCTCATTACAGGGTCGGTGGTCCACCTCCTGCCATCAGCCCCCCACCTCACCGAGGGTCTGTGTCTGCATCTGAAATAACTTTGCTGTTTTACCTGGGTACCAAAATGCAGCATCGCGATGTTTAAAGGTCTTTAAATATCAACACTCCGGGTGCAGTCCTTGTCACTTAAATCGCTCACTCGATACAGGCCTCACTCACAACTCTGAGGTAGCTCATACCTTCCCTACCTAACCAAGGAAGAAACGGAGGCATGGAAGGTGCAGCTCCTAAGGATTAGGATTAGGATTAGGATTCAATCTAAGGATTAGATTAGGATTCAAACCAGTGATCTTCGTCACATGCTGACCTACCTCTCAGGCTGAGATAACGTTCAAAATTAACCAGGTAGAACAGCGTTCCATAAATCAGCTGGAAATGGTCCTTGTGGATGGGCCTGTGGTTACTCCCTGAAGAACAAGACCATTAGCCCAAAAATCCACCTGTGTCACACTCAAATGCTTACATATCCAATTATTTTTAAAATCACTCAATCAAGCATGTTCACAACCATTTAGAGCCATATAGATTGTCTGCTTTGCTGACAATCAACCCAAGACCTCTGTCGGCAAAGGGCACGGTGCCACGTCCAGAGAAGGTGGGACAGAGACACAAACAGGAACCTCTCCATCCCTGGGAGCCTTGCTCTGATGGGTCCGTGAGGACATGGTACAGACCGCAGGGCACAGGCAGATGGCAGGCCAGAAGAACGGGCTGCATTGCCGGGAGGCAGTACTTTGAACTCTAATGGATGGAACACTGCTAAACAGCGAAGGTGGAGAGAGGGCATGAAGAGGCAGCAAAGCACAGCCAGCCTCGGGGAACCAGAAGCCACAGGGACATCAGGTTGGGTGCTGCTGTTTGCTGCCCACCGGCTGGGGGACTGTACTGGGCCTGGAGGGACATCCCTGACACTCCCCACCAGATGCCAGGGGCACCCCCAGCCCCAGGTGAGAACCACGGATCCCATGGCGAATGAGGCCAGCCTGTGGGAAGTGGGGCTGGGACAGCTCTGCACAGCTTAATAGGAAAGTTGGGTTCTATTTTGTGGGGTTTTGGTCACGCCGATGGCTAGTCAGGGCTGTCCGTCAGGAAGTGATTTGAGGACAGACTAGAGAAGGGGCTGCCAAGGGCAGCAGAGCATTCGCTGCCTGGGTCCAAGGAAAAGGAAATAAAAGCTGGCGGTGTGACAGTGGGGGGGAGCACAGAGGGAAGGAACTGGTGGAGACACAGGGCTGGCCCCGCACAGGGCTTTGAGCAGCTTCCTGGGGGTCGTCCTATTAATTCTCCTCATGGCCCCAAGAGGCGGCTGTAAGGATCCCTCTCCTGAGGACAGAACTGCTCCAGAGCCACACAGCGAGGATCCACAGAACCAAGATCCGGGCCAGCTCCAAAGCAGGTGAACTTGACCCCTCACCCATGGTCCTGAGACAGGGATCGGAGCCCCCTGGACACACAGACACAGGAGCTGCAGGAAGGGGAAATAGACGCCCCGGACCAGTGGCAGGACCCAGGGTTTCAGCCCTCCAGGGCCACTGGGACCAGCCACTGCACAGGTGGACACACGATGCTTTAACCCACTCTGGGGGAAGGAGCCCTCACTCTCAGGGTGGAGATCGAAGCTCAATCGGGCCAGCCTCCCTGCAGGGCACAGCCTGAGCCACACATGATGCTGAGGTGCCCCAACGTTGGGGTGCTCAGAGCCACTCAGCTGAGATCGTGGTAACCACACTCGTTTCTTTATGGTATAGATCTGGACTCCATCCTTTGCAATGTGTGGGGTTTTAGGAAGAGGCTGGCCAGCCGGGGAAGTGTCCTGGGCTCTGTCCCAGTGATGACGAACTTGGCTCCCCACAAGGGTGGCCTGTTCACCACAGAGACCCCCGGGGACCACGCCTGCACCCACCTTGCTGAAGATAATTCACTTCTCATCCGTGAAAGAATAAAGCTAGACTAACTCAATTTCACACTCACTTCCAACTTTAACAACTTGTGTTAGGAAATCAAAGACAAGGACTCTGACCACGTCACAAACCCAGGAAGCAAAACCCGAGACTAACGGAACGATGCCACCTTCGCAGTTCCGAGCTTTACTACTTGTTTTTCTTTTCTGGTCTGTTTTTCTCTTTTGGTTTAAATAATTAAAGATCCTCGTTGACAAGAAAAAAAAAATTCTCTATGAAACTAAAAAAAATGGTTCTAATTAAACATTTAAACATTCTTCCATATGCTTTATAAACAGTTGAAATTACAGCTCTACTTACTGTTAAGTACTTTAACCAAATGAAAGATTAATTATACAGACTGGTAATTATAAAAAATAAGGCTACATATTCATGGCATCATGAATAATTAATAAGAACTGTTTGATTTCATTCAGACCAGGGATTCTGTGCTAATAGGCTCTCAGCTGTCTTGAAATAATGGTGAAATTTTAAAATTACTTTTGTACTTCAACGTGTCCGCAAAGTGAAGCACAGCAGCTAACATCCATCGTGGTGCCCAGCAGAGCGACCCGCCCTACTATGGCCGACACCCTGATTCCCGAGGGCTGCATCCCAGGGCTGTGCTAGTGCAGAGAACGTTCAGGAAACAGACCAGGTGGCAGGAGGGGGTCTTGTCCTCAAGGAACCTCATGAGTCTTGCTAAGGGGACAAACAGCGAGAGAATGAAACCGGCAGCCACAGAAAACGGACAGCGATGCCCAGGCCTTGCCATGCATACCCGCTCACTGGCACCTCCCTGAGACCCGTCTGGCACAGGCAGCGGCAGGGTCCGGCCCTTGGAGCGCAGGGATGGCAGAGCAGAGCCATCAAAGCGGGCGGCATGCCGACAGTGGCTTCTCCGCAAGAGCTCCTGGCTCTCAGGTAGCTGAGGGCTCCTCAATGGGAAATTCTGGCTGAGCTCCAGGGGAAAGCCGGTGGGAGGCCCATCTCCTCTGCCCCCATCTCCTCTGCCCCAACCCTGGAAGAGGGTCAGATATCAATGCTAACTCTTGTGCTGACTCAATTAATTCCAACAATTCAGAAAACAAACTTGCTTTAAGTATTAATTTCCTAAAAAGAACTAACATGAATTCAAATAATTCTCATAATTAAAATGATTTTAATTGTTAATTTAATTAAAACATCTCCGTTTTCACAGAATCATGTACCTTGGTACTTTCTCCTTATTGCATTTCCCATCTTCCAGGGCAGGTTTCCTTCCACCCAGAGCAGCAGCGACTCTGGTGTCTCAGGTGTTCCCAGGCTTCTGTCAGCCCCTGGGGTGCTTACAGTTCTGCAGCGGTCTCCATCCTCATTAATCTGCATAAGAACATCCGTCCGCAGGGATGTCCTGTGGCCCCGTGGCCACATCTGACGTGCAGCTAAATGCTGGGCGTGTCGCCTGGTCACAGCAGATGACACAACTGTGGGCAAGGTAGCACCTCTGGGCGCCGACACTCTCGATGAGTTTTTTACAAGACCATTCTTTAATGGGTGAACCCTGACAGGAAACACTAAAGATTGTTTTTAACTATTTTTATATCGAGACAAATCTTTATCAAACGTTCACTCAATGCTAAATGTCACTTCTCCAGCCAACCCCTTTAAGAATACCTAAAACTTAAGACTGGAATGACGCTTTCAAACACATACTCTACTCATGCATTCTCGGGAGCAGAGAGCAGCTTAATGTTTTCACGATACACAGGCATGAAGTTTGGTGAAGGCATTTTAATATTTTTACCTGAATATTTTAATAAAATCAAAAGATCATTTTCACTCTAATACTCTACTTACAATGTAATTTTCCATTAAATAAACAATGTTCAGTAACCCACATGCTGATAAACTTTTGAAAACTTTAGAAAGCATTAAGTATAATCAAAGATTACTTTTAATTTTCGAGCTGGTAAGAGCCTGTGTCAGGGACCAGAGTTGAGATTGAAGCGATAAAAGCACGATTATTTTCTTAAAGAAAAGCGAAATTCGTAAAAGAGACCACGTGATTATATAAAGCAACACAGAATCCGTTTTCCGAAAAGGCAAACGTGGACCACAGAACACCAGCGTTGCCCGTGACGAGAGAAACAGTTAAAAGGAAGAATTCACGGTGGCCCAGCGTAGATCAGGTGTGGGAGGACAGAGAGGTGATGAAATGATCCTCCTTCTAACTTCCCAGAAAGGCACAAATGGCCAGCACTGTAACTGAAGACCACGCAGGCACCAGCGTGAACTCAGACTCCATGGCCAGCATCGTAACTGAAGACCACATGGGCAATGGTGTGAACTCAGACCCCACGGCCCACACCATAACTGGAGACCACACGGGCACCGGTGTGAACTCAGACACGACGGCACCTGCCTGGGCTGCTCCAGCCACCACCAGAACCTGTTCTGCAGCTGAACTGGAAGCTGATTCTGGAAGGAACTGAGGAGCATGAGGACGAGATCCTTCTACCTCAACAGGGATCAATTTTTTAATGATTTCTTTCTTTTAGAAAACTGTTAATAAAATACTTTGTTCCAAAATGACCAGGATTTCAGCAGCCTCTACATTCCTTCATGTCAGTAAAAGCTTTCAAATAAAACCCGGGGCCGCCTGTGTACCTAAGAGCCTGGGCACTGAACATTCAGACAAAACGTCCAGGGTGAGAGTGTTCACGTCCCAGCGTATGTGTTTGAAAGCAGAGAACTGAGATTCTTCTGAGTTAATGCAGGCGATTGGGCCAAAAAACAAGGCACATCCACCTGTGAATGGGATGAGCTCCCAGCTGGCTGCCCAGAGGCTGTAGATATGAAGGAACTCACTTCCCTGCACACTGAAGGGCATCAGCATCTCCACGTCGACCGCACCTGGGCTCTGCTCGCCCCTCACAAGCTAGGATGACAGTGGCTGCTTGTGGACAGAATGTCAAGGACGGATGGACAGACATCCTGGACAGACACTGTACAGAGACCAGGGGCTGGGCAGGGGGAAGTGGCACAGCCTTGAGGCCAGCAGGGGCGAGGCCAGGAAGCCTCAGTGAAGGCCTGCATCTCCACATCCAACAGAAGCAGGAGCGGCCACCCAGTGTGGGCTGCAGCTGCGGTGAAGTGGCCAGTGGGACATAGCAGGAGGCCGTGGCCAGCCTTAACCCCAGCCCAGGAGGAGGGGCCCAGCTGCGGGCACTGCCTCAGGAGCCGGCATCCTGAGCCCCCAGGGAAGGTGGGAAATTGCCCCTGGGCACTGGGCGCTCAGGCTGGAGGTAGTGAGACCTTGAGGCCCTGCAGTCGGGGAGGCGAGGGCAGAGGTGGCCAGACTGCAGCTCAGTGAAGGGCTTTGTCAGGAAAGGCCCCCAGAGGCTGCCTCACCAGCCCGGGGGAGGTTACTTCCAGCCCAGAGGCTCAACAGGGCCCTTGGTGGTGAAGCTTAACCTTGTCCTGTGACAGAGGACCATCGAGACAGAGTCACTCAAACCTCTGCCAAGCTCTGCACCCAAGTGAAGCTGGTACCACAGATGCTGAGGCAGGCAGTGCTCATCTCAACTCTGTACAAGTGGTTTCTTTAGCCAGTTCTCCAAATTCTTAATGACAAACCACACTAAACGTGTGTTTTCAGTATCACCTATGCTCATAGCTATGTATAAAATATCACCAGGAAAACTAGGTAGTGAACCCAGGAGGAGGAAATCCCCAGGACGAGTCGAGAGAACACCAACGGACCGTTGGCTCTTCCCGGCTGAACCCAAGAGCGCTTGGCTGGGCTCACTTCCGTTCTAATTTCCAGATTTATTTTTACTTTCCCACCATTTCATTATGAAAATGTTCTAACATATTTAAAAAGTGGAAGAACAGTACAACGAGTGGTCAAGTTTTCTCCACGCGGAGCTCCAACAACTGCTAACATTTCGTTAGATTTGCTTTCTCACCCTCTCTGTAGATCAGACAGAGAGACAGATTTGTTTCTCCTCTGGAGCCACTTGAAGTGAGAGGCTCCTGCTGCCTCACGGAGTCCTCAGGCACACATTCCCTAGGTATAAGGACCCCTCTGCAGACGCAGTACCATCATCGGCAGACAAGAACGATTTCAGAGCATCGCTGTCCAGGTTATGTTCAGGTAGCACAATCGTCCCGAAAACCTCTTTTCTATCCTGGCCACACACTGCGCCGAGTGACTCTCCTTCCCCGTCTTCGTCAGGAACAGCCTCGCACCCCTTTTATGTGTGATCTTCACTTTTCGAGAGTCCGGGGCCATTGTCCTGCAGAATATCCCCTACCCCAGAGGCATCTGTTTCTAGGGCCATCATTAAATTCCCTACTATGCACCTCCATTCCCTGTAAACAGGAAGTTTCAGTCTCGAGGCGCGATCACCTGTCAAACGCTTCTCGGCAGCTTCTGGGTGAGGCTACTGGTTCACCAGGGGCGCGAGCTCCTACACCTGGTCACTGACGGCGCTGCCGCGACCAGCACCACACCCCGAATCAGAAATGTCTGGAGGGACCGCCGGCAGCCGAGACACCTGGAGGTGTGAACGGCACAGGCGTGGGGCAAGAACAAGGTCAAATCATAACGGAACGTCTGATTCCAGACAGTCCCACCTGGGTAAGATGGTGACATCTACCTAGCAAGTATCTGAAGCCAGAAACTACAACAGAAAATTCACGACCTGCCTTCGTTCACCCAGGCTGCTCTAACAACACACCACAGGCTGGGTAGGGGCTGGCGAACGACACAAGTTCATTTCTCACAGCTCTCAGTCTCAGTCTCAGGCTGGGAAGTTCATAGTCAAGGCCTGACAGGTTTGCCTGGTGAGGGCTTCCTGGTTCATAGACGGCGCCTTCTCACTGGGTCCACACACCGTGGAAGGAGCGAGGGAGCTCTCTGTAGTCCCTTTTTTGAGGGCACAAATCCCATTTATGAGACCCTCACGACCTCCTCACCGCCCAAAGCTCCCCCTCCTAGCACTATCTCCTCGCGGGTGACGATTCCAACTTGTGAATCTTGGGGAGACACAAACATTACAAAAGCCCATCATTTAATTTTTTTAAAGGCATTTTTGCTTCTACAAAGTCTCAAGATAAAATGAAAAGAAAGAGGTCTGAGTCAATCCACACAGTTCTCCCAAAAAGGCAAGTGATCAATTGTCACCACTTTTTATCCAAGACCCGCTGGGTGCCCCGGTCTGCACGACTGATTCTAAATCGCCATCCTCTCCTCTGCCACTCAGAGGTCAGAGTCAGTCCAGAGCTTAACACCAAGGCAGAGCTGACTGAATGACACCAGCTAATCCAGTAAGACAAGCCAAGACTCCTGCCCAAGACCTAATCCTTCCCCCAGGGAAACATGGAAGGGCCAGACACCTGGCAGCCCTTCCTTCCTGCTCTAAAGCCCCAGAGACACAGCCCCACCAGGTGTGTGTCTCGGGCAACGCACGGTAATGTCAGCTGGGCACCGAGTCTGAGAACATGTTCCCAAGTAAAAATGAAAACAAGACTACTGAGAAAAGTTCATACTTAATCACCTCTGTGCTAAATTCTAAATGCAATGTTATTTCAGAGCTAGGTGGAAGTAATTCCTTAAAAATATATATATGAACAGTGACTAGCAACCAGGGTGATAAGTACTCAATATGTGTTTGATGAATCAATGAATTTTTAAAATTTATGAAAAGAACACACTCTATTTAGGAGAATTCTATTTAATCGGACGTCCTAACTATACAGTGGCTCCTTCGTGCTGACAGCAGAGTTTGCTTCAGTTAACTCAAAAAATGGTAAGTCACTCTAACAGGAAACCAAAAGGCTTTGCAGAGAGTCAAATTATGGTGCCAATTCAACTGTGCATGGCAATTTCACCTTAATATTTAAATTCCTGAAGCACCATACTCAGAAAACAAGACATAACATACATAAATGCATCGCCTGAAGCAACATCATCTAGAATTTGACAAAGTTTGACTGTGAGTTTCAAGAAAAGGGCTGACGAGGTCAAGAAGTTCCTTCCCCTCTCCACTTACCTCCCATTTTGGTGACCAACTTAATGCAGAGAAATTCCTGTTTCAGGTTTACAGACATTGAAGCAATCCTGGTATCTCTTCCCCCAAGACACCAACAGGCTGAAGTCTGCAGGGTGCACATACTGAAAATCACAGGAGCACTGGAGAGGCGGAAAGAGGTGCCCGTGAAGATGTCATCCTTTCCAAGACAGGCTCTGATTCCGCCTCCGGGCCCTTTTGCAAAAAGCCATTGCTACAAATTCACAGCCGCCAGGAGGAAACACACAAAAGACCCCACTGCCCTCCTGGATTCCCAGAAGGCCTCAGAAGAACGAGACACGGAGCCTGCGTGCAATCCTGGACCCACCTCCCTGCATTCAGTTTGACGTGTGTCACTTGTTTGACTGACGGAGATCCCACAATGGGCACAAGGAGACCCGTCAGGTCAAGAGGGTGCTGCCCGGCTCATGGTCCACACATGGGGATGCGTCAGGTCAGGAGGGTGCTGCCCGGCTCACGGTCCACACACGGGCACCCGTCAGGTCAGGAGGGTGCTGCACAGCTCTCAGTATCAGCCACATATGCACATTCTTCACTGAAGCCACTGCATGAAACCACTGCATGAAGCCACACTGGAAGCACTTTCTGGCAGGTTTAGGAGGCTCGTGTCCAAGGTCATTAAACACATGGCAAGCTCGCCTTGGAGGCATTTTACTTTGCTTATGACAATGAAGCATTCTCATTGCACTGAATAGAGCATGCTTTCTTGTTCAGTGCCTCTTTGAGATAGGCATTTTGTGCCTGTCTTACAGATTACATCAAGGCCCTAATACATTTAGACCCTTGTCTCAGGTACACACAAAGCAGCGGCATCTCTAGAATGTGTTTTGGACCACGGGAGGAAACCAAATCGCAGCATTATCCATTGATGTTGCTTAAAGTGTATTTCCAAATGTGTCTCCCGAGCCCGGCCTGTGTTCACGGCTTCCGCTGACCACACGGCATCTGCTGGGCACTCTGTGCACTTTCTCCCACACTCGCCACGCCTGTGGTCCTGTGCCTGTCCTTCCACACATCCCCAGGCGGCTAAATCTCCCACACTCACCACGCCTGTGGGCCTGTGCCTGTCCCTCCAGGCCTCCGCACCTACCACGCGGCTAACGCACACCTCCCACAGGCGGCAAGTGCCTGAACATCCCCACGGCTGGAGGGGCTCCGAGTAGGTTCTACAGAACCCACAGACAGGCATGGCCACCCCGCCCAAGGCCACCAGAGGCTTTGCTTTGTCTCTAGAGGTGCCTTCGATGAGGCGACATGACAGATGACCCAGTATTAGGTAATTAAGACTCAGGAAATCAAGGTGGTCCTACCTTTAGAACTCACCTCTCTCCCCAGCACTACATCGCGAAGGGTGGGTCGCCAGAGCTGCGGAAGAGATGCCCAAGGCTCCCTCCTGCCCTGACAGGCTGGGACACTGCTCCCCTCTGTTGGTTTCTCACCGCACCTCAATAAACTGAGCTCACAGGCAAGAGGCAGGCATGGGCTGAGTAGAAACACACAGCAGACCCCGGGTGGACAGGACGGAGGACAAGGGTGCTCAAGGAGACGAGGGTGTGCCCCAGGAAGAAGGTGCATGCGGGGTAGTGGGGGCACGGGGGAAGAGAGTGCACAGGCTCCGAGAACCTGGTGGCAGCAAGGCCGGTCAAGGCTGAACCCCAACAGAGGCAGCAGCAACGGTGTTGGGCAAGTCACAGAGAAAGCACCACCCAGAGGGGCTGCAAGAACCAGCAGCGACCCCAACCCAACATGCTCATCGGACTGGGCACACACACACGCTGTGGACACGTGTGAATATGTTCCAATTAACGTGATGTTACATAATAATCAACAATGTTAACCCCACGACTTCATTACATGGCATCTGGCACATTGAGACTTTTTATTCTGTCTCTCTTCCTATACAAAGAAGTGGAAAATAGGTCCAAGATCATTCACAACAAATTATGGCTAATTGAAAAAAAAAAAAAAATTCATACCCTCACCTTGGAGGATCTCAAGGCAACACCTCGTTCTTTGAGGTCATGGATTGGACGCTCTCCGGACCCCTAGGTGGATCTGAAACTGCAAGGAATCCCCAAATGGGCAGTTTTGGGGCCAGCACAGACGCCAGCCATACATCCAGGCAGGTCTTGGCAGGTTGCTCCGTGACCTCGGCTGGTTCACTAACCTTTTCTTGCACTCAGAACCCGCGAGGAACGAGGGCACCGGACCGCACGTCTCTGCTCCCAAGGCTACATCCCCTATGTTCTGCTGCACTCTGGGTTCCATGCCTTAGATCCCAGGCACCTTAAAGTTGACGTCTCCCCACCAGCCCTCATGAAGATGATACTCAGATAACGTCCTTCCTCTCCCACCTGGTCAGTACCCAGGGAGAAAGGAACGCGGGTCTCAGTTTGATTTTCTGCCAGTCCATCAAAAAACAGCTGGCCAGCAGCACTGGTGCACAGCACTGCCAGGTTACCCGTGATGAAAAGAAAGCAAAACGAGATATACTCAGGTCAGCTGCGGCAAGTGCTTCCACATCCCTGCTCCAACAAGGAAAGACAGGAGGCTGGGAGTGTGGCTCACACCTCTTGTCCTTCCTTGTTGGGTCAGGGGTACAGAAGCATTCTGGGAGACTGAGGCAGGACAAATGCTTGAATTTGAGACCAGCCTGGGCAGCATAGCAAGACCCCGTCTCTAAAAAAAAAAAAAAATACAAAAATTAGCCAGGTGTGGTATCATGCCTGTAGTCCCAGATACTCAGGGGGCTGAGGTGAGAGGATCACCTGAGTCCAGGAGGCGGAGGTTGCAGGGAGCCAAGATTGCATCACTGCACTCCAGCCTGGGCATCAGGGTGAGACCCTCTATCAAAAAAAAAAAAAAAAAAAAAAGAAAGAAATACAGGAGACCACTAATAATTCCAAATATTTTCCAGATATGGTGAAGGAAATCATTTTTCTTCCTACACCCATTCTAAGGAAACGTTTCTATTTTTCTGCTATACAATTTGATAAGCTGCCATTTCAGATCCTGGCCTCTTTAAGCAGGACTTGCTGGAGTGCTAGCAAAGCAGCGCTCTGAAACCTCAGCATCCTCAGGCCCACCTGGAGGGCAGGTGAAGGATGCTGAGCCTCCACCTCCAAAAGTCACACGGGTGGGGCAGATCTGGGGTGAGGCAGGGTTTGTACTTCTAATGCATTGCAGTCTAGGGCCACACCACCCTAAACACGCCCATCTCATCTAATGCATACCAGAGGGAGAAGCCACGTGGGGCAGGTCACAGAGCAAGCGTCCAGGCACCAGGTCACCAGTTGTCTATTTAAATGCAAACCCGTCAAACAGCTTAAGTCAAACAGGTTCAGCCTCCTAACACATTGGTCAACACAGCTAGTGATAAATGCCACTGCTGTTAGACCTTCTGCTCACTGATGACCAGAGCAATGGCCTGAAGCATCAAAGCTGAAGGGTGTGTGCCACGGTCAGGGCTCTGCACACCCCCATCCCAGGCCATCTCACACGGGTGCCTTCACCGGCACCGGGGTCTCACAGACCAGCTCCACGCTCACACTTACTGGGACGCAACCACCCTTTCAGCCCTTCATGCGTCTGTACCCTATAGCAGTGTTCAAGGGAGGCTAATTTAAGAAAGAAATGTAATATGGACATCTGTGAACTCTTCCTCCATATCCACTGAGTGGCCGTCCAGAAACAGAAATATTAAAAAGAAAAAGAAGATTTAAGAGTCAAACACAGGGCCGGGTGCAGTGGCCCATGCCTGTAATCTCAGCACTTTGGGAGGCCAAGGCGGGCGGATCACATGGGGCCAATCGTTTAAGACCAGCCGACCAGCATGACAAAATCCTGTCTCTACTAAAAATACAAAAATCAGCCAGGCATAGTGGCACATGCCTGTAATCCCAGCTACTAGGGGGGCTGAGGCAAGAGAATTGCTCGAACTGAAAGGGAGAAGTTGCAGTGAGTGGAGGTTGCAGTGAGCCAAGATCATGACACTGCACTTCAATCTGGACGACAGAGCAAGACTCCGTCTCAAAAAAACAAAAACAGGCCAGGCACGGTGGCTCACGCCTGCAATCCCAGCACTTCAGGAGGCCAAGGCGGGTGGATCACAGTGTCAGGAGATCGAGACCATCCTGGTAAACACTGTGAAACCCCGTCTCTACTAAAAATACAAAAAATTTAGCAGGGCGTGGTGCGGGCACCTGTAGTCCCAGCTACTCGGGAGGCTGAGGCAGGAGAATGTCGTGAACCCGGGAGGCGGAGCTTTCAGTGAGCCTGGATCGCGCCACTGCACTCCAGCCTGGGTGACAGAGAGAGACTCCATCTCAAAACAACAACAACAACAACAACAACAACAACAACAAAAGCACAGAGACTCGTGGAACAAGCCCTTGCCCCACTCCATGTCAGCTGTGCTGTGCCACCCAGGAGCATGCCAAGCTCAAAGAGTCATCCACCTGCCTTGCGTAAACGATGTCACTACTCGAATCACAGAGACTGAGATTCCCTAGCCCTCGCCATGTGCATGTCACTCACAAGGAGGCATGAGGACCCCCGCAATTCACAGGGAATCCCTCTGGCCATCCGATGACCATCCATTCATAAATAAAAAGCATTAATTCCTGCTGGGTTGCAGAGGTGTACACATCAATACTTGTTACTGTTCACAAATGTTCCACTTGAGGATGGAGTGACGTTACGGAATTGGGAAGAACTTCACAGACATACGAGGGGTGCATTTAAGGAAAAAGTGTAAGGAAAAGGTGAGAAAATGGAATATGCTAACCTCTGTCTTTTCATCACCCTCTAAATCTTATGATTCCAGTTCTGTTCATTCTGCAGTGAAAAATAACAAGTGATTCACATTCAGACACAAGGTGGCTTAGGAAACTGTGGCTGTTTTACAAAGATGAAACAATTTAGAAGATCAGGATTCCATGAATCTACTTACGTAAAGAGATAAGAGACTGGGAGTTACACATCAGCTTACCAAGGCTGCCCCAAAGTCCAGGAGCCCCTTAGGAGAACAGAGAATGTGCAGCCTCCACAGACCAATGAAGGTGGCTGGGCCCAAGAGTGGGGACAGGGAGGCTGCAGGAGGCTTGCAGAGGGAGCTGTCCCGCCAGCCTCTCGCAGAAATTCCTAATTAAACCCTGACAGCAACTCTGTTTAGTGAATTGTCTCCTGGTTACTAAGAAGAGTGAAGCTGTTGAAAGCCTACAGCCAACCCTCTGGATAACAGTTGAGATGTATTTTAGACAAGGAAATCATCCTATCACAATCCCAGACCTGCCAACAGCTGCAAGCACGTCCTGGGAGTGCGGCTTCTTGCTCTGTCAGCACCAGAGCCCACCGTAGAGCCACACGGGTTCTGTCCAACGTTCCCACTTCAGGGAGTCTGGGCAGGTGCAGCTGAAACACCCAGGGGACAACCCCCACCCCCACTTCTCAAAAGTACATGCAGAGGCAGACAGAATGAAACATGGCCCCAAACCTCAGACGTACGGTTCAGCAACACGGCCCACCATAGAGCCACATGGGCTCTGCTCGACGCCCCCAATTCACAGAGTCTGGGCAGGTCCAGCTGAAACAGCACCTGGGGGGCAACCTCCAACCCCACTTCTCAAAAGTACATGCAGAGGCAGACAGAATAAAACACGGCCCCCGAGCCTCTGACATAAAGTTTGGCACGGGCATCTGTGAAACAAGAACAAAAGTCGCATGGGAAATTGAGCACAAAAATGAAAAAAATAACAGAATTACAGTGAAGATGGATGAGATGGGGAGGATTGCGAGGAAGTTGAGAAAGGGACTGAGGACCTGAAGGGGCACATAAGGGCTGGACATTCCCGACAAAGTAACAAAAACACCTCTAGATGAGGTGGGACATCATCTTCATTATGGAAACAAAGGGGAAAAGCCTGAAAACATCAGTTTCCTACCAGGAAGCAAAAATCAAACTGGCTTCAGACTTCTCCTCTACAACACTGGATTCCAAAAGACAAGGATGTGGCATCCGTGGCATCTTGAGGGAGAGCTGGCACAAACGTCCCAGAGCTGCCATCTCCAGAAGCAGCTGAAACAGCCTCAGATCCAGCAAACTCTTGTCTTGAAAAATCTATCAGAGTACACCCCCTTATCAAAGGATCGCGTGGCTGCAGGGCTTGTGGTGTAAGGCAATTTAGAAATCTTACTCCGTACAGACCCTAAACTTGGGAGGCTGCTGGTCACACCCTGGGAGGACCTCAGCCAGCGGGAAGCCCTGTGCCTCCTCTCTGCTCCATCTCTAAAGCCAAGAAACATTTTATGCATAAAATTACGTTATTTCCAATTTGTTAAATTGTATATATTAAGTCCACAAAGAGACCAAGAAAATGTATAAAAACATTGATGACTTCATGGTGGTATTATAATTAATTTTTAAACAACACTTGTTGTCTAAATTTTCCAGACTGAAAAAAATACTCTTTTTAGCAAGAAAGGTGCTTTTAAAGTCAACATAAACAATTACATATCCACCCTACGAACGTGGTCTTAAAATAAAAAGTGAAGAGCAAAAACAGCAGAAGGAAGTGCATGAATATGTTGATAACGTTTATCTCTGAATGGGGAGGGGCTGTTTTGTCTTCCATTTCCCTGTGTTTGAAGTGTCACCTCTGTAATGTAATAATAGAGCAAACACAACAGTTGAGGAAACACTGCTGCCCACTAGGACATAAACCAAGTCTCCTCCAAAATGCTGCGACCCCAACCTCTGATTTTTTCTTTTAAATCAGCTAGGTTTTCTGCCCTAAAAAGAAGCATATTGGATCATTACTCTTTAAAGTTAGGTGACTTAACAGGCATACAGACTTAAACACCTTCTGGAAAGGTGATGTGTCAAGTTTAACTAAGATTTGTTTTGTTCTGAAAAGAGCAGGGGCACGTTCCCAGGTGAGGGGACTCCAGGAAACACTGGCTGTGTCCGATGGGCCCTCACCTGGAGAAACAAGCGCTCGACGCCTCCGCCCTCCACCCGGACTCAGCAGGAAAGGGGTGCAGAGCTGAAGACAGACTCGTCTATAAAAACCCCAAGGGCTGTTTCCAGGAGCTACTCACTGCCCGGTGCCGCCTCACCCTGCCCCCTGTGCAGGTACCGGAGCTGCTGTCCAGCCTTCCCCAGGCTCTCCACGCCTCCTTCCACCCCACGCCAACCTGCACCACCCAACTCCCCACCGTCACTTACTGACCACCCGCCTTAACTCCCGCATAGCCTGGAAACTGCAAAGCTGCCTGGTAGCAAGAGGGGATGGGCAGTGACCGCACCACCCAGGTGGCACCTGCTCCCACCAGACTGCAGGGTCACAGCGCCTGCCTCATGGAGCCGTTGTTATGCACAAGTACAGTGGGAAATCAATGCAGCTTTAGCTTTACTTTGGTGCTAAATTAACTTTATAACACTTGGTTATAACATACATTAATTTTTACAGCAATTACTAAAATAACAACTCATAATGCATTCATTTACCATATTCAGAAAAGCAACTGAAAAACTAAACACACAGCAGAATTTTATAGGACTGTAGTAGTTTTTGTTAGGCTGTCAAATTATTTTAAGCTCAAAATTAAAGTAATTAAATCTGTGACTCTCAACTGGGGGAGGTGGGCACTCACAGAGAGGGGAAGGTAAAATCCTTTTTTTCTTCCAAACCTCACACAGACCCACTCAGCTGGCAATTTCCATTGCTGGAATTATGTCCTGCTCCTTACGTTAAAAACAACTGCCTTCATGCCTATTAAAAATAATGTTTCTTCCTTTCCTGAGTGATTGTGAAATGAGCCATGGTGGCAAGGTAGGCACGAACAGAGGGAAACTGAGTCCATGTCCACATTTGATGGTGGGCGAGAACAGAAGAAAATTGAGTCCACATCGACATTTGATGGTGGGTGAGAACAGAAGGTAACTAGGTCCACATCTATATTTGATGGTGGACAAGAACAGAGGGAAACTGAATCCATGTCCACATTTGATGGTGGGCAAGAACAGAGGGAAAGTGTGTCCAAGTCCACATTTGATGGTTAGCCAGAACAGGGGGAAGCTGGGTCCACGTCCACATTTGATGGTGGGAGAGAACGGGGGAAACTGGGTCCACGTCCACATTTGATGATGGGCGAGAACACGGGGAAACTGGGTCAACGTCCACATTTGATGATGGGCGAGACCAGGGGGAAACTGAGTCCACATCCACATTTGATGGTGGGAGAGAACAGGGGAAAACTCGGTCCACGTCCACATTTGATGGTGGCTTTTAATGCACTGCAGCCTGTGTCCTCTTGACCTTCACGAATTTTCAGGTAGTAAGAAAGCATTTTTTCTTATTGGAAAGGAGAAAACTAAGTGGCTGTAAAATAATATAATTTCCTTAAAGCAAAACAACAGAGAACCAACTTTGACTTTTTCCACATTACCCAGTAATTCTAAGACTCAGGGTTTTGTCATATTACAGCAAATGCCGTTCATTAGGGGGAAATTGGAAGTCAGAACAGTGTGTGCTATTCAAATTCTCAATGAATAATTAACTCAAATGGGTTCAGAGTGCTATAAAATGAAATTAATTTGTTTTTAGTTTAACCCCAAATCCCCAATCCTGTGCCAAATGATCCTCTATGTATCCTACATAAAGGACAGGGTCTTTCTGGCAGAAAACCATTAAAAGTTTTATTTGCAGTAAGAGAAGCATACCTTCTTATTATCAAACAGGTGCATGGCCCCCTTGCGGGGGGGTCACCCGTCACCCGCATCCCCGTGTGTCACGGTGTTGCCGCACACCATTAACGCATCAAAACGGAAAAGGAAATGTAAGCAGTGTTTGCTGTCCAAAGTTCACGTCAACAACTCCTTATTATGAAGGCACTTCTGAGCCTTTCCTCCTGCCTCTGGGAGCTGCCAGCAACCCAGTTCCAGGAGAGAAAATAGCTCGACACCTCCTGCAGCCCATGGAGTCCTCTTGTTGGGACAAGGTCCCCCCAGGAGAGAGGAACCCCCAGCAGGGTCAACACTGGAGGTCCTGGGAGTGGGTGGTGCTGGGGAGGCCATGCGGGGAGGGCTGTTCCCTTTTCCCTTCCCCTCAGGAGACAGCTTGCCCAAGGTGACACAGCACCGGATGGGATTTCAGGGTCAGGGACCACGGAGCCTGGGGCTGTGGACCACACCAGCGCAAAGCCACTGCATGTCCCAGACTGGGGCTGTGGACCACACCAGCCCACGGCCACTGCATGCCCCAGACCAACACAAGAAGAGTGCAGTCCAACAACATCTTCATCTACGGTAGGTGCCACGGTTATCGTTCCTAAGAGAGCCCATGGCCACTTCTACCAGGTGCTCTCCACTCTTCCCCTGCCCCAGCTGGTCCCCCGTGACAGCCGTGTCTCTGAGAACGGGGTGTGGAGCCAGGGGGAAAACACAAAATAAACCACCTGCTACTAGAAACAGCCTCGCTGTCCTCAAGGAGCCGGTCCCGGGGCCAGCGTCTCTGTCCTCAAGGAGTCGATCCCGGGGCCAGCCTCGCTGGACTCAGGAAGTCGGTTCCAGGACCCCATGGACACCAAATCCAGGCACATTCAAGCCGCACAGGTGGACCTGCTGAATCTGCGTATACAAAGAGTCGGCCCTCCGACACGCGTTTCACATGGCAGGAACAATATTTTCTGCGTGTACAAAGAATCAGCCCTCCGACATGCGTTTCACGTAGCAGAACACTCTATTTTCTCCCTGAGTTTGGTTGAAAAAATCCACCTATAAGTTGACCCGCAAAGCTCAAGCTTGTGTTGGACAAGAGTCAACTGTATGCAATTGACACTGATTCCTACCAACAATATCCAGATCTTACCATGACCAGCACGATAAACAGAATGAGCAAAATTTAAAAACTAAAGCAGAGTTTTTTCCTGCGAGTTGGCGCATTGCATATCCCCTGTGGGAAAGACCACACTGGCTGCTGACCAAACTCCACCGGCCTCTTCCTCCGTCCTGAGGGCATCTTCCTCCATCCTGACAGCAGCCTGGGCTCACCTCAGTCCCAGGGCGGGGGAGGGGGACGCACTGTGCACCCTCCCAGCTCTCCTCCGCCCCTTCCCTCAGGCTGGCCCAAGAGCAGCCTGGACAGTCACGTGCTGGGGACACCGAGCTGCCCCTCCTCCGCCCACAGCCTCAGGCCACCTGTCTCATCTGTGACTGAGAAATAGAGCTGCAGCTGGAGGCGGGAGGTGGGACACGCTGGGATCTACCCATGGCCAGGCCGAGCTGCTCGGATCACTCAAGCTTCACTTTCGTCACTCGCTCTACCAAATAGACTAGAATAAAATATGTCACGTTATCCTTTCCACACACTCCCAAGCCTCCCATCCCATTTCCCAGCACTGACCCCGTAAGAACACTTTGTGCGTCTTTCCAGGTATTTTTATCCTCCTCAAGCACAGAACCACATTCAGAGTGAATTTTTCTTTTTTTTTTTTTTTTTTTAACAGAAATGGCACCAGGGCAGATGATGATTTTTTTGTACCATTTCTTTACTTTCTTGGGCATTTTCCGCACCAGGACAGATGGGCTCTGCTCTCCTTCCTCCCCGCCCAAAGCTGCCTCACAGCAGCCACACACAGAGCCGTAAACCCTCGCAAGACTGTGGGTGTCTCGGGGTGCCCCAAGTCCCCAAAGACCAAGGGTCACAGATCCACGTTGTCCAGCAACACTTCCGACATGGCCTCGAGCCTGGGAACCCTGCTGGCCAGCCCAGGCCAGCCCCAGAATAGAGGTGTGAGGGGTAACATCTGCACTTCTTAAAAAAAAAAAAAGGCAGATATTCAGTGCCACATTTAAAATGGTCATGGTGGCCAGGCACAGTGGCTCATGCCTGTAATGCCAGCACTTTGGGAGGCCAAGGTGGGCAGATCACTTGCGGTCAGGAGTTCAAGACCAGCCTGGCCAACACGGTGAGACTCCCGTCTCTACTAAAAATACAAAAATTAGCTGAGCATGGTGGCAGGCACCTGTAATCCCAGCTACTCGGGAGGCTGAGACACAAGATTCTCTTGAACCCTGGAAGCAGAGGTAGCAGTGAGCTGAGATCATGCCACTGCAATCCAGCCTGGGTGACAGAGCAAGAGTCTGTCTCAAAAATAAAAATAATAAATAATAACAAAAGAAAAATATGTATATGCATTCCTAGTCCCTTGGAGCTGCAGCAACAAAGCTGGTGATATATTTTGGGTGTTTCTAATCACTGTTTTCCATGAGCTACACTGCAAGTCTCAACCTTGATCCTGCTACAGTAATCATCTATTACAAATTAAAACAAGAACCATAACTCTGTCTCCTACTAAAATATTCTAATTGAGACATGTTAACAGAATACATTTCTTTGGGTGAGAAAGTATTCACCAGGGTGGGGAACAGACGGCCCACCGATTGTGCTGTGGCCCTAACCACCAAGGACTCACGAATCATCCACAGCCAGGCTGGAAACTCAAAAAGAACACTAAATTGCTCTTTGACATTAATTCTTAAGCCTTGAGAAACCAAAGTTCTCTTTGTAACAGACTTGAAAAAGGATGAAGTCAGAAGTGGCTCAGCAGAGATGCACCAACTCTCACCTGGGAGAGACACCACTTGCTAATCACGTCTGGATTAATGGATGCACTAAAAGCATCTCTTCCAACAGGGACACAGACTACAAACAGGAATGCTGCGCATACCTTCCCCAGATTACCCAGTCCTGACCCATCCACCCCTTAGGCGGTCCCCAGCCAAGTCCAATAAGGAAATGAACCCACAGCAGACGCAGGTGCAGGCAGTGAGGGCAGTGGCGTCAGGGAATTCCACTCCATAAACCTTGGCAGCTCGCAGGGAGGCGCATCTCTCCTCATCAGGCACTAGTGTGGCTTTCATTCTTCACAGCTGCTATCTGATCTCTCGCTAATCAGTGTTTTCCTGACAACAAAGTCAAGGTTTCCCTGAAGAGACTGCCAGATGAAAGAAACGGAGAAAAGACAGAAAAGCCAGCTGTACCCAGCTGGACAGGTGAAGTCATTTAAGTGCAGGATGATCTGGCCACTCCAAATATGCAGGGCTTTCCAATTTTGATAAAATGAAACCCAGCCTTTGAAAAGGCCCGGACTTCCCACAATGCATAGTATTTATGGTGTGGAGGGCACTGTAGAGAAGTTATCAGAAAGTTCACAACAGCAAGATCCACGGAGGCTCTGCCATGTGCCAGGCACGAGACAACTGTTTACATAAAACACCTCATTTCATGCTACAGAGAGTCCACAGACTGCTCCACATTTCACCCTACACAGAGTCCACAGACTGCTTCACATTTCACCCTACACAGACTCCACAGACTGCTTCACATTTCACCCTACACAGACTCCACAGACTGCTCCACATTTCACCCTACACAGAGTCCACAGACTGCTCCACATTTCACCCTACACAGAGTCCATAGACTGCTCCACATTTCACCCTACACAGACTCCACAGACTGCTCCACATTTCACCCTACAGAGTCCATAGACTGCTTCACAGAACACTACCAAAGGGCATCATCAAATGATCCCCAAGAAGTAATGAGCACCTTGAAAGTAAGAAAGCCAACCTCCTCCCTCTCCTTTATCTCCCTGTCCTCATTTCCAGAAAACCAAGGAAATATGAAGGGCCAGTGATGCCCCACTGAAGAACGCTCTCCTGGTGGTTACGCTCTGTACATAGGGAACACAACACTGCTCCGTGCTGCGCGAGGCTACTATTCTATACTACACTAGTACGATCTGTTTGTTCTATTCTATACTATTCCATTCTCTACGATAGAATACAACAGTTTCATTCTATACTATATAATACTGTACTATCTGTTCTATTCTATATTATTTTCTTCTATACGGAAAGGAGTTAGCCAGCTTGCCTTAGGCAGACAGTAAGGAAAGGGTCTCAGAGAGCCTCCAGCCTCCAGCCTCCAGTTTTGTGCAGATAGGGGGCTTGCCTAAACATGCTCACAGCAGACTAAGGGCCCCCATGCGCACGGGGGAATGGGGTGGAGCCACCAGAAAATCGCTCCTTACACAGACAGGGAGCCCAGCCCCATCAGCTTCTATATAAAAGCACTTGTAGTCAACTGGGAAGGTGGCAACAAGCAACCTGCTCTCAGCACCCCTGTTTTCGCCGAGAGCTTTCCTTTTAGCTTAATAAGTTCCACTGCACGCACTCTTCGATGTCCACGTGCCTGTTTCTTCCTGGTCATGAGACAAGAACCTGGACTCAGCCGAGCTAAAGAGCAAAACTCCTGCATCAGTGCTACAGAACACTATCCTCTCTGTTCTGTGCCATGCGGCTCTACTATTCCACACCATACTATGTAATATTAATACTATGCTGTGTGTTCTAATCTAGACTATATTATGCTATGCAATACTACGCCATTAGTTCAACTGTATACTCTGCAATACTATCTCACTTGTTCTATTCTAGGCCATGCAATACTATTTGTCCTATTGTATACTATACTACATACTGTTACAATGTTTCTTCTGTTCTATGCTACCCTATATAACATTATACTATTTGTTCTATCCTGCGCTACTCTCTATAATTCTATTCAGTTGGTTCCATTCTATACAATAATCTTGCATCACTTTACCATCCTCCACGATACAAGAGTAGAGCCAGTTATACTTTCATAATCTCTTTCCCAAGCTCTTGCCCCGTAAGAAATGTGATGTTTTACTATGCCTCACATAAATGCACATTTCATGATAATCAATGCCATTTCCTATGGTTATAGAATTCTGTCTCTATGATTCCATTGATATGGCTTCTTTGGGCTTTTCTGTAAGTCCTTTGCAGTGTCTGGTTTCCTAGTGAAAAGATGACTAAGGTCCAGATAAGATCCTACGAAACCAGCATCCACACAGGCTCACCTGTGTGCACACTCCTGGACTCCGTGTTGAAGGAGTGACAGGAAGACAGATAGCTGTCGGTGGATGGAAGGCAACAAGGAAAGAGTAGATTCCAGAACTGAGACAAGTATCAAGGCTCTGGCACAGCTGAGGGTCGATCCCAATTCTAGCCTCTCGCAGAAAGGCAGAGGAGACTTAGCACGAAGAGCATGGAACTTTGCTTTAATAAAGCAAATGCTTACCATCCACTGTGAGGAACTCAAGAAGAAATGGCAGTAGGCTCTACTAATAACTACTGCTGTGAAAAATGGAAGGGAGGGGGTACATTTTCACCTGGGCCATGTGGAAAGTTGGCTGGAACTGCCGCTGGACCTGATACTGGACCTGCCCCTGGACCTGACGCTGGACCTGCCCCTGGACCTGACGCTAGACCTGACGCTGGACCTGCCCCTGGACCTGCCCCTGGACCTGCCACTCGGTCTGCTACTGGACTGCTAACAAATGCTGCAGATTTTTATGGAGAGAAAAGTACAATGCATCTGAGAGCAGCTGTCCCAGCTCTGGATGAAGCCGGCAGAACAAGGAAGCAGCAAAGAGGCTGGTATCATTCAGTGGGCAGAGTCAATGACCGTCCTCCAAGTCCAGAAAAGCTCAACCTGCATGTCTGCAACTAGAAATACCAATCATAAGCCAGACCTCCTGGCAAATACCATTGACCTGCTGTAATTCTGTGTGGTGTATTATGCCCCATGTACAGGAAGTCACTCACAGAGCCTTTAACAAGGAAGTATTAACATGACTTTTAATGCAATATAATAGCTTTGCACCCATTTAACATATATTTAACTCCAGTGGTATATGTAAATATATATTTTATACAACATCAGGCATGTTTACCTAATGGCTCGAATCTTCACAATGTCTCTCTCCCTGAGAGGACAGCGGAGGATCCCATGCACTGTCTCCAGGAAGATGGCCCTCCCAGAGAGGACTCACAAATCAAATGTGCACATGCATGCATGCACAGACACATATCACACACACACACACACACATGCACACGCACACCTACATGCAATACATACATACACACATGCACACACATTCACATAATCACATAATACCAACACATAACACATGCATGCACATACACACAACATTCAAACACACATGCATATACATACACATTCATGCATATACATTCTGACACACACATATGTAAATGCATGGACATAACATGCACAAATATACATGTATAACTATACACACACGAGCATCCATGTATGCATATTTCCACATATGTGCACTGTCATGCCTAAACATGTAACACGTGCACACACATACATGCAACACAGATACACATGCACACATATACACATGCATGCACGTGTACATTACACACAAAGGCACACATACATGCACAACACATATACATGCAATACACATTTTCATACACATAAATGCAAACACACATACATATATACACCCCTCAAGGACTCCATTATTCAATTCTAAACAAAGTGGTTTATCCCCCAAATGTACCTTCTCGTAATTAATAAGCTCTACTGCACATTTCTTGATTTCAAATAATGAGGTCTCACACACGGCACACACACATTTATACTCAAATACATGTGAACATACAAATAGAAATAGGCACACGTGCACGAAGACCCTCTTCTGTAAAGGTTTTCTCAAACTTGAACTGAACGAATTCTGCTAATTATAGTCAGAGTCAGCAAAGATATATATTTGACGTCAGAATGAATATACTCGTTCTTTTCATTACTCCTGGCAACAGCAAGAATGTAAAACAGAGTTGTGTGATACGATGCCACTTATTCAATCCCACTTCCTGGGATCTGACCCACTTGTAATAGCATTTCTGTCTGAGTGATTTCCTTCTGACGAAAATCATGAGATAATTCCTTCCCTTCCTGCTTTCTCTTTCCCAGGCCTTTTCACTGACCTTTCATCATCTCGGAAACTAAATCATAGTTGTCAAAATGGAAGGCAAAGAAACAGCCTTAGGAGAGAATCTCACAGTGGAATGGACCCGAGAGAGGAAAAAATATTCTTTTTGAAAATGTACAAAAGGAAAAGTCAAGAGGCCTGGGCTCCCTCTCACGACAGAAACAGACGTCGGCAAAGCAGGTCGCTCAGCACAGTTCAGCTCTGTGGATGAAACGGAGATTCTAGTCCTTGTCCCTGTTTCAAGCTCTGTGTATGAAACAGATTCTAGCCCTTGTCCCTGTTTCATGATGTTGCAGTGAAGGAAACAAAACAGACAAAGGGCACAGGCTGGAGAAAAGGATTTTAAAAGGATGACTTAAAATGTGCGCCTGGTTTTCAAGAGCACAATGAGGACACTTTCAAGTACATTAAAGCTGATTTATAAGAGACGGGTATAAAGACTCTACAAGGTCATTAGACTTTAGACTTACAAAGAAAACAAATCACATTCTCCTAGCATCACCAGTCAGGTGTTCCACAAATACTAAGAATAGCCACCGCAACGCGATCCACTATGAGGGGTCAAAACATAAACCATGTAGCGTGGCCGAGAGCTCCTATAACCTGATTTCTAGGAATCTAATTTTAAACATCCTCACTAGCTAGCACATCACAAAAATACAGAGCTCCAAATGCCGTAACACAAGGGCTAAGAACTCCTAAGCCAAAAATATACGAGGCATTTCAGGCAAAAATCCCAGAATCAGAAGAACACAAGTTTTCTAAGTTCTTCAAAAGCTGGTGTTGGTTGAGGCTCTTCTGCAGACTTCAACAAAAGACACGCTAGAATTAGCCATTGACAGTAACCCTGAGTCAACACGCACAGTGTTCGGAAAAGCACAAGGCCTGCTCCGGGCTTGAGACCCCTGGGAACTTTCTCTGGACCACATCGAGTGGATGACTTTGAGAACTCAAAATAACCAACAATCAGTCCATGAACAGAGAAAGAAGATTGCAGCCTCCCTGGGGACGTGGCTCCATGCCTGCCCCCTTTCTCCCAGGTACCTTTGCCCTTCCTGGCTCCCTCCTCCACCTGGAGACGCTGTGGGTTCAGGCTCCTCTCCAGCTGTGTCTTGGTCCACGGCTGGCTGCCCGTGTGAAGCACCAGGGCTTGAAGGATCATATCCATCTGCTTCCTGCACTTCCCACCTACTTCCGCGAGACCCCCAGGCTCTGGCTGCTCTCAGGGATCAGGGCCGCCAGGCTCCCCTCGCAGGCTCCAACTGGAGTCCTGCACCCTGGTTTTCAGCAACGCTTGGGACTTTCTCCTGGAAACTCTCGGCTCTGGGCTTTAGTGAACTGCGCCATCCAGCTCTTCTCTGGACTCTAAGCAGGACCTTTTCTGGGTCTTCCAACCCTTCCTCCATTTCCAAATGTGGGCTTTCCTTTGGCCTCCTCTCTCGAGACATGCGCGCCTCACACTCTGGCTACTTGACCTGCACTTCTACGTAAGAGGCTCCCAAATGCACCCTGCTCCAGATTTTCCCCAAACCTCCTCCTGTATTTCCAAATTCGCAGCTTGCAGTGGTGTCTCTAAGTATCTCCGAGTCAGGTCCACACTTGCTTCTCCTCCTGATTTCCAGCAAAGCGCAACGCCGACCTCCGGGTGCAGACTCGCAGCTTCATCCGCCCTCCTGCACTCCCTCTTCCCCTCCTGACCCAGGCACCGAATCGCTCAGCTCACTGGCTGCCTTCTCTCTTCCTCTCGCCACGGCGAGTGCCCTGCATGAGCCTGCTCTGTCCCTCCGGCTCCACGGCATGCCGCACATCAGAGGCACGATTCTCTCCGAAACCCTCAGTGGCTCCCTAGTATCCGACAGGTAAGGACTTCCACATTCTGGCCTCCATCTAACTTTCTGGTCTCAGATATGCACATGCTTATTTTATCTATGCAAAGCGAGTACAGGCCTCACACCTGCTCTCATTCCTGGGCTCCTAGCTTCTCCTGAAGGTGCTGTATGAGCTACCTATGCACTTTCCAAACACTAACTGAATATGCGCTTGGAGAACACTTACTTGATAATTTTGTGGCATTGCCGGATGACGTGGACAAAGTGAGAACTACGCAGGTGTGTGGATGCTGCCTTGTCCAGACCTCACTTACCCAGACACTCCCAGATGCTCAAGGTGACCAGCCCTATTGGAGCACAGACAGGCACAGGCTGCACTCCCACAACTGGGCCCCGCGAGCTGAACTATAATCATGAAGCAGCTGTTTGCTCCTAAATCTGTTTATGCCGCTGTACTTGTTACACATTACTGAAACCAATAAAGTACGACTCCAAAGAGACAATAATTGTATGAAAACTAAGTTGGATGCCTTTCAAAGACTTAATATAGGGGAATTTTTTTTTTTCATTTTAATCTTTTCTAAATTGCTATCAAATTAGGTATGGGCAAAAAATATACACAATGTTTGAGGAAATAATTTTTAAAGGTTTCAAATCTAACATCTTGTTTCTCTTGTGTTGCCTATTCTCTTCTAGAAGAATCAAAACTATGGCAGGCCTGCGATGGCTGTGGTTGAGGAAAGAGGCCACACCCACAGCCAGTAGAATCACGCTCAGCAGCAGCCTAGCCCCGCGTGGAAGAGGCGTGAACACTCTCGGGAGAGGTGGATGTGCACTAACCGTTCCCAGCTCTGATCTCTTTGATTAACTGAATATGGTGATTGGTTTTATCTGAACGTCAGACAAAAGGGTGTCTACACCCAGGAAAGACTCTAAACACTCTGGACCCTGCTGGGGCAGATGGTGACCGTGACCCAGTGATACCACTCTCCAGTGGGCAGCCAGCCCAGTCTCTTAATCGTAAAGGACATTCATAGCAACACTACGAAAAAGAAACACGACTGTTCTGACCCGGAAAAGTGAAATTTAAAACATTAAATATCCAGGTTCTAACTAAGAGGCAGACGGACCGGGGGCGGTGGCTCACGCCTGTAATCCCAACCCCTTGGAAGGCCGAGGTGAGTGGATCACTTGAGGTCAGGAGTTCGAGACCAGCCTCGCCAACATGGTGAAACCCCATCTCTACTAAAAATGCAAAAATTACCCGGATGTGATGGTGGGCACCTGTAATCCCAGCTACTTAGGAGGCTGAGGCAGGAGAATCGCTTGAACCCGGGAGGTAGAGGTTGCAGTGAGCCGAGATCACGCCACCGCACTCCAGCCTGAGCAACTCCTTCTCAAAAAAAGTAAAATAAAATAAAATAAAAGGCAGACAAAGAAAAGGAGATTTCCTCTGATCTTAAAAACAGAAGTATTTGATTCACAGCCTGGATAATTGAAGATCTGCATAGAAATCACCTAGGGCCTCGCCCTCCCTCACAACAGACTGGGATAGAGGGAAGGAGGGCAGGAGGTGGGCCCCTTGTCCACGAGAGGCTCCTCCCGCCCCATCCCCTTCCGCAGGAGGGCAGGCCCGTTCTCCCCAGGTAAGACCCCGGCATCTCTACCCACCTCCCTTCCCTGCAATCCACTCCAGCTGCTCACGGCCAGTCAAGGGGGGCGCTCTTCAGAGAGGAGCAAACGGTTTCGGGGAGAGCCTGAACTCCGACGTCCCAGGTGTGGCTTGCCAGGGAGCACAGAGGAAGGATGCAGGTTCTGAGAAGGAGGAGGCGCAGGAGAACGAGAGAGAAAAGAGAGACAAGAGAGGCAGACCGCCCAGCGGCGGGCTGAGCACAGGACCTGGCTGAGGCCTCCTGGGGAGGGGCAGAGGCAAACATGCTGCTGATTCTAGGCTACTCGGGAAGTTACAAGCTCCGAAGGGGCTGCAAGGCAGGACTCGCTGAGGAGCAGTCATGTGGATGCCCCGCCTCTCACACGGTACACACTGACAACATGCAACTCACAAACAACACAACACGCATGTACAATGCGCGTATACAACACTGACAACACACAATGCACACAAACACACACAACCTATACAACACATACCCAATACATGCAACTCACAACACAACATGTACGTACAACACACTCTTACATACATACAGCACACGTAACTCACATACAACACAACACGCACGTACAATGCACTCATACAGGACACACAACACACAACTCACAAACAATATGCACATGCAACACACTCATACAACACACAACATTCATACAACACACAACACACACAACTCACAACACAACATGCACACACAACACTCACACAACATAGACACAATACATGCAACTCACCACATACACATACAATACACTCATACAGCTCACGTACAACACATGCAACTCACGTTCAACACAACATGCACCTACAACACACGCAACTCAATGCAACATTCACGTACTCACAACACAACATACATATACAATACACTCATACAACACATACAAGAAATGGAACTCACGCACAACACAACATGCACGTACAACACACTCACACAACATATAACACATACAACATACACAATACATACAACTCAACACAAATACATGTACAATGCACTCACAACACACAACACTTACACAACACACAACACATGCAACTCACAAACACACATACAACACACTCATACAACACACAACACTCACACAACATACACACAATACATGCAACTCATATACAACATACACATATGCACAACACACAACATTCATACAACACACAACACTCATACAACATACAAAAAATACAACTCACAAATACACGTACAACACACTCATACAACACACAACACTCAAATATACAATAAATGCAACTCAACACAATATGCACATACAACACACATACAACCCATGCAACTCACACACAACACAACACACTCATACAACGCATTCATACAACACACACTGTACACATTCTAAGTATGAAATAGAAAACAGCACACGCATGGTTTCTAAAGTATGATGAAAGTTTTCTCAAGAAGGTCATCCAACATCCAAACTGGCGCCATGTCCTCATTTTCAGCTGCTGTTCAGATTCAAGCATTTTTATCATCTGCTCTATGAATTATAATAATACAGCATAAACCCATTTTTCATTTTACACCCACTTTGGTGTGGGGTGCTCCAAAACAGGGGCCAGGAGCCTCAGAGTCGTCCCTCAGAACAAAACACAAGCCACACTCAGAGGCCAGAAAGGGAACTCGGGGGGCGACACACACTCTCTCATCTGCAGAGCTCTGCTTCAATTACTTCACACGTAACCAGGGCTGGAACGGGGTTGCTGAGGGTACAGACATGGCAAACTGAGAAGAAACTGGCAGGTGGAGAAAGACCGGCCAAAAGCCAAGGAAAAATGCTGAACATTTTCCACAAATAGTTCACACGACAGATGATACTCGGGCTACTGAAAGTTTATTGAGAGGGGTCTTGCTCCAAAGAAAAAGTTCTCTCCCAAGGTTATCGAAGATTCACAGCAGACATCTGCCCCCAACACACCATCTGCCGAGGGCCTATGAGTCAAAAAGAAGGTAAGACAGAAGTAAGGGTGCAGGGGAAGGAGAGCCGGAGGGGACCGAGAACTCGGAACCAAGTGAAGTGATGGGCGGACACTGAATGCCTGACTCCAGGGTTATCACCTCGGAAAACAAGTCTGTTTAAGTCCGTAGTAACAGTGTTAGTGCTTTCACTGAACCTGCACTCAACACTGGAGAACCTCCCTGTGTTATGAAGACGATCTGAAAAATAACATTAATTCACAAGGTAGGGTGACGATTCAGCCACAGAAAATAAAACTGATATAATCCACTGCAAGTCACACTGTGTCTTTCTTTAAGACTGGTTTATGATGCAGAAAAGAGGCAGCTTGAGATCTAAAATACTGAAACTGGCAGACACCTTGTTTCCCTGAATTCTCACAACCGTGGCACCAGCTAGGGTAAGACAGAGTGGCTTTCAGAGCTTCCAGAACAGCAGAACAGATCAATCATAAATGTGCAAAGGTGATCTGAAGACAGAATTAATATTCCACGTTTTGGCTTAAACTAGTCATGTAATTTCCAATAAGTGGGAAACATCCACACCAATTTTTATAAGAAAGTTCAATGTGAACACATAGTACAGAACACTATCTTTGTTTTGGAATTTATTTACTTAATATGACAATTTCAATTGTCTTTAGGGATTCCTGATATTGAATGCTCATCTTTATTAATGATGAGCTACCCATTTTCTGACTGAGGAAATGGAAAGTTGTCACTGCCTAACAGCAATACTCAACACAGCCTGTATGAAAGGGAAAGCTCTACCTGTGTGCACACACATGCATACACATGCATACACATACCTACACATGTACACGCACACACATACACGTGTATGCACTGCACGCACATGTACACGTGTGTGCATACATACATATACATGCGCACATACGCACATGCATGCATACACACGCATATACGCACACACATATACACGTGTACACATGTACACACATTGATGCATATACACGTGCACATGGACACGCATACACGCACATACACACGCATACACACGTGCACACACATGCATGTGTACATGCATACGTAAGTATCATCTCAGGTATGTGGATTCAAAATTCTGATGCAAACAAGAATAATCACAAAACAAGGTAGGGTGTCAACAAGTGAGAATTGAGATGGATGTCCTGGAATGTTCCAGAGAGGATATGAGGGAGGTCTGCACATCACATGAACATCTTACCCATTTTAAACGTGACCATTCCTGCCAACATCAGCCTGGATTAAGATGATTTCATTTACATAAGGAACAGAAAATATAATACTTGTTCTAATGAGGTTCTATAATCATTAGATTATTTTCATAATTATAAGTAATCACTAAATAACTTCCTTTCAAGGGTCTAAAAATAAAAATAAGATAACAAAGTCACAGTCCTGACAGTTTTATCATGCAAATCACAGCTGTGAAAATAAAGCATGGTTTTGAGACTATGCCCTCGTCAAATACCCTTCATGGAATTTTGTACCAGTAATGGCTGGTAATTAATTGTTATACCAGGTGGAAAAGTATATCATTTGGGGTATACGAAGTAACCATGTAAAGAGAAATGACCATACACACCTGAAACCAGGTCTCATTTCACAACTGTTTCCTACTTTAGATTTGCTTAATTTACTTCATGAGGTGCCTTGAGGAGAGAAAGCAGAGCTGGGATCCGCCCCGAGGCTGCTTCGGGAACAGCTGGGTGGGCACCAAAACCCTCAGACCGAGGGCCGAGCTGCGTGGCTATGACCCCATCACTGTGGCTCCCCAAGTGTGTGTCCTTATGTGTCACGCAAACCTCTGCCACACAGGTGACACACGCCACACACCTGACATAGGCTCAGCACACAGGGAGCGATCAGTAAGTGGTGACTAGAGAGAAGCGACGGCCTTCAGCGTGGACGGAGAAAACAGGTCACAGACTCACAGAGGAAACGCCGCAGATCCACAGACGGAGAAAACACCACAGACTCATGGACGGAGGAAACAGACCACAGACCCACAGAGGGAAGAAAAGCGCCACAGATGCACGGAGGGGGGAAAAGCGCCACAGACGCACACATGGAGAAAACACCACAGACGCACGGACGAAAGAAACGCCACTGACGCACCGACGGAAGAAATGTCACAGACGCATGGACGGAGGAAACGGCACTGACGCACGGACGGAAGAAACGCGCCACAGAGGCACGCATGGAGAAAACAGGCCAGAGACGCACGAAGGGAGGAAACACCACAGACGCACGAAGGGAGGAAACGCGCCACTGACGCACGCATGGAGAAAAGAGGCCGCAGACACACGAATGGAGGAAATGTGCCACTGCGGCACGCACGGAGAAAACAGGACACAGACGCACGAAGGGAGGAAACGCCACAGACGCATGAAGGGAGGAAACAAGGCAGAGAGAGAGCACACACCAGTGTGGAACATGGGACAGGAATGTCCCGGCCATGCACCGTCCACTCCCACTAGGGACTTCCCACCCCAGAGTGCTCAGGATGGCTGCGGAGCTCCTGCCACCCACCCCAGAGGTGAAGCTGGGGAGCCAGAGATGAGTAGGTTCACGTCCATCAAATGCGGCTGCAATCCCTGTAGTAACTGGAGGTCATCATTAAACAGAACCGCACTTCACTTGGAATAAAAGCACTCTGCATAAAAGAACTAAAGATTGTCTGGAGACGGCTTAGAAACCATCACAATCATTCTTGCTAGTGACAGCGAAGCTTTAAGAGTGGTCACTTTTCCTGTAGAAACGTCACAGAGGTGATTCCTGGAACTCATTTAGAATATTTGTTTCCTAGAAACCACACAACTAAGAATTTAATAATGCCGTCTCTTGACCAGAAAGATTAAGATTTCTGATGAAACAAAACTCTGGCCAGCCTCCTGATTCTAGAAGATGCTATACAGAAAAGCTAACTCAAAGGGGTTGCATTTCTTTTGTCATCCATGACACACATAAAAAAAATTTTAAATATACAAAAAAGGTAGGAATTGTACAGTGAGTACCCATGTATCTACCCCCTGGATCACCGATTAGATTTTAAATGTAAAGTTCTAAATGTTCCCAGCTAAGGAAATGTGCAGTGTAAGCCTCTACCTGGTTAGAACCAAGGGGAATGGAATGAGCTTTCCCTGGCCTTGCTGCTCAGCTGGGAGGGGCTGCCACAGTTCAGCCACCCCACCCCAGAGCACCCAGGATGGCTGTGGAGTTCCTGTCACCCACCCCAGAGGTGAGGCTGGATCCCCAATCGTGGTGTTAAGAGTGAGCCAGCCAGGTGCGGTGGCTCAAGCCTATAATTCCAGCACTTTGGGAGGCCGAGACGGGCGGATCACGAGGTCAAGAGATCGAGATCATCCTGGCTAACACGGTGAAACTCCGTCTCTACTAAAAAAAAAAATACAAAAAACTAGCCAGGTGAGGTGGCAGGTGCCTGTAGTCCCAGCTACTCAGGAGACTGAGGCAGGAGAATGTCGTAAACCCGGGAGGCAGAGCTTGCAGTGAGCTGAGATCTGTCCACCGCACTCCAGCCTGGGTGACACAGCGAGACTCCGTCTCAAAAAACAAACAAACTAAAAAAAAAAAAAAAAGAGTGAGCCAGCCTTTAGAGGTCATGTGGTCTGTACTTGAATAGAAAATGTTCCAGGAGACCAAAGATTCCAATGCCTGCGATGAATTCCTAACCATTTGAAACCCAGGCTCCTCGTCTATATAAAGAGAACAATGCTCTCTCCTGGGAAAGCATTTCAGAAGGACGAAAAAGGATCCACATGAGAGCAGGTGAAAACTACAAGGCACCCTGCAATTATAAGATTTTTTCTATATTTTTGTTTCAAGGAATGTCAGCATTCTAAATATTTCACTTCATCCCACATCACCTTTCAGGAGCAAATCATAACAATTAAAACCATCAGCAGAATCCCTACCAGCTCAATCGCCGCGTGCTTCTTCTCCCTGCATGAGAATTCTTGCAGAACGATGGGACCATCCAAGAATGGCTCCCTGCCATCAAGTGCCCATACTCCTTCCCCAGGGAGCTATTCCTGTACTCATGGGGCATGGGAAACCTGTATAACGCCACCAGAAAGTCCTTGTTTGATTTACACACTTTCCAGAAGGGCTGATTTTATCCAGAATCCGAACTGTGTCAAACACTAAACCTAAGAAATCATCAAGAAACCAAGGAAATGTAAGGCCATATCCTGCCCTGGGTGCATGACTACTAGGGGAGAAATAGAAAGTGAGACATGAAAGGAAACTTTTAAGATATTCAGAACATCACTGGGTGATTCCAGGAATCCATTACAGATCATTGCTGTTCCTAAAAACAGGAAAGAAATTCTAAAATTCCAACAGGCATGGTGAGTCCCTTACTTGCATGAAATCAAAATAATAATCCGTCGCCATCTTTAAAAGACAAAAGAAAAACTCTATTTCCTCTTCATATTAATTTGTGTACAAATAACTTAAGTGAGAAAATCTTAATGTCTGGACTGTGATATCAATAGCAAAATAACCCCAAGCTTCCCAATGAAAAGATATAGATGGGCTGAGTGGATTTAAAAGAAGAAAAACCAACTACATGCTGCCTACAAAAAACTCACTTCAGCCATAAAGACACACATAGACTAAATGTGAAGGGATGGAAAAACATGTTCCACGTTAATGGAACTCAAAAGTGAACAAGAGTAGCTATATTTATTTCAGACCAATCACAATTTAAGTCAAAAACTGTAAAAAGGAGACAAAAAGGTAATTATGTAATAAAGAGATCAACATAGCAAGAGGATATAAAAATTACGAGTATATGTGCACCCAACAACAAAGCATCCAGATATATAAAGCAAATATTAGTAGATCTAAATAGAGAGAGAGGTCGGGCAAGGTGCCTCACACCTGTAATTCCAGCACTTTGCGGGGTGGAGGCAGGTGGATCACCTGAGGTCAGGAGTTCAAGACCAGCCTGGCCAACATGGTGAAACCCTGTCTCTACTAATACAAAAAATTAGCCCAGCATGGTGGCACATGCCTGTAATCCCAGCTACTCGGGAGGCTGAGGCAGGAGAATCACTTGAACTCAGGAGTTGGAGGTTGCAATGAGTTGAGATTTCACCTCTGCACTCCAGCCTAGGCAACAAGAGCAAAACTCCTTCTCAAATATATATATATACACATACATATATATATACACATACATATATGTATATATATACACACACGTACATATATATATATATATATATATATATATATAGAGAGAGAGAGAGAGAGAGAGAGAGAGAGAGAGACCAACACAACAATAGTAGGGGCTTCAGAACCCCACTGTCAGCACTGGAGATCATCTAGACCAAAAATAACAACAAATTATCAAGTTGAAAGTACAGTGTAGACCAAATGGACCTAACAGACATTTACAGAACATTTCATCCAACAGATACAGAATGCACATTCTTCTCATCGGCACATGGAACATTTTCTAGAATCAACCACACGCTAGGCTACAAAAGAAGTCTCAATACATTTTTTAAAAATTGAAATAACGTCTAGGATATTCTCAGACTGTAACAGCATAAAGCTATAAATCAACAACAAGGAACAGATACTTCTCAAAAGAAGACATTTATGCAGCCAATAGACACATGAAAAAATGCTCATAATCACTCGCCATCAGAGAAATGCAAATCAAAACCACAATGAGATACCACCTCAAACCAATTAGAATGGCGATCATTAAAAAGTCAGGAAACAACAGGTGCTCGAGAGGATGTGGAGAAATAGGAAAACTTTTACACTGTTGGTGGGACTGTAAACTAGTTCAACCATTGTGGAAAACAGTGTGGCCATTCCTCAAGGATCTAGAACTAGAAATACCATTTGACCCAGCAATCCCATTACTGGGTATATACCCAAAGGATTATAAATCATGCTGCTATAAAGACACATGCACACGTATGTTTATTGCGGCACTATTCACAATAGCAAAGACTTGGAACCAACCCAAATGTCCATCAATGACAGACTGGATTAAGAAAATGTGGCACATATACACCATGGCATACTATGCAGCCATAAAAAAGGATGAGTTCATGTCCTTTGTAGGGACATGGATGCAGCTGGAAACCATCATTCTTAGCAAACTATCGCAAGGACAGAAAACCAAACACCACATGTTCTCACTCATAGGTGGGAAATGAACAGTGAGATCACTTGGACACAGGAAGGGGAACATCACACACCGGGGCCTGTTGTGGGGTGAGGGGAGGGGGGAAGGATAGCACTATGAGATACACCTAATGTAAACGACAAGTTAATGGGTGCAGCACACCAACTTGGCACATGCATACATATGTAACAAACCTGCACATTGTGGACATGTACCCTAGAACATAAAGTTTAATAAACAAACAAACAAAAAACAAATCAACAACAAGCAGAACTTTCAAAACTGTATAAATACATAGAAATTAAACAATATGCCCTTGACTAGCCAATGGGTCAATGAAGAAATTAAGAAGGAAATTTAAAAATTTCTTGAAATAATTGAAAACAGAAACACGGCTGGTCGCGGTGGCTCAAGCCTGTAATCCCAGCACTTTGGGAGGCCGAGACGGGCGGATCACGAGGTCAGGAGATCGAGACCATCCTGGAGAACATGGTGAAACCCCGTCTCTACTAAAAAAAAAAAAAAATACAAAAAACTAGCTGGGCGAGGTGGCGGGTGCCTGTAGTCCCAGCTACTCGGGAGGGTGAGGCAGGAGAATGGCATGAACCCGGGAGGCAGAGCTTGCAGTGAGCTGAGATCTGGCCACTGCACTCCAGCTCGGGAGAGAGAGCGAGACTCCGTCTCAAAAAAAAAAAAAAAAAGAAGAAAACAGAAACACAACATATCGAAGCCTATGGTATACAGCAAAAGCAGTATTAAGAGGAAAGGTTATAACAATAAACTCCTACATTTAAAAAACAGATTTAAAATAAACAACCTAACAATGAACTGCAATGAGCTAGAAAAGCAACAACAAATCAAATCCAGTAGTGGTAGAAGAAAAGAAATAACAAAGATCGAAGAGGAAGTAAATAATATGGAAACTAACAAATATAAAAGATGAAGAAAAAAGTGTTGGTTTTTTGAAAAGATAAATACAATAGACAAACCATTAGCTACACTAAGGAAAAAAAAAGAAATCCCAAATAAATAAAATTAGAAACAGAAAAGGAGAATTACATTTGATACCACAGAAATACAAGGGATCATTAGAGACTATTTTTAACAACTGTATGTCAACGGATTGGAAAACCTAGAGGAAATGGATAAATTCCTGGACATGTACAACCTACCAAGATGGAACCAAGAAGAAACGGAAATCTAAACAGACCAATAATGAGTAACATGTATGACTATGTAATAATAAAATGTCTCCCAACAAAGAAAACCCCAGAACTAGGTGGCTTCACAGCTGAATTCTACAAATTTTTATTTCAATTCTTCTCATGCTATTCCAAAAATATTGAAGAGGAGGAAATTCTTCCAAGTTCATTCTTCATGGCTAGCATTACCCTGATACCAAAATAAGACAAGGACACAATAAAAAGAGAAAACCATAGGTCAATGCCCCTGATGAACACAGATGCAAAAATCCTCAACAAAATACTAACAAACTGAATCCAACAGTAAATCGAAAAGATTATACACCATGATCAAGTGGGATTTATCCCAGGATGCAAGGATTGCTCAACAAACACAAATCAATAAACACGCTACATCACATCAACAGAATTAAGGACAAAAACCATATCATTTCGACAGATACAGAAAAAGCATTTGATAAAATTCAACGCTGCTTCATGATAAAAAGTCTCAACAAACTAGGCACTGAAGGAAACACACCTCAACACAATAAAGGTCATATGTGACAAACCCACGGCTAACATAATGGTGAATGGGGAAATACTAAGAGTTTTTCTCTGACACCTGTAACAAGACAAGGACGCCCACTTGTGCCACTCCTATCCAACACAGCACTGAACGTCCTAGTCAAGAGCAGTTAGGCAAGAGAAAGAAATCAAGGGCACCCAGAGTGGAAAGGAGGAACTCTAATTGTCTGTTTTCAGACAATATGCTCTTATGTATTAAAAAAAAAAAAAAAAAAAAAAAGACTCCAGCAAAAATCTCTTTGAACCGATAAACAAATTCAGTAAAGTTACAGAATACAAAATAAACATATAAAAATCAGTAGCATTTCTGTAGACTAACAATGAGCCAGTGGAAAAAGAAATCAAGAAAGCAATCCCATTTAGCTACAAAAATATAAAATAAAAATAAAAATACCTCGGAAGAAGTCTAACCAAGAGGGTTAAAGGTCTCTATGAGGAAAATGATATTCTACCTTCTGAAGGGAGAACAGTGGAATTTAGAGACAGGAAAGGGCGGCGGGAAGGCAGAAAGGGAGAGGTTGGTTAATGGATACAAAATTACATCTAGATAGTAAAAATGAGGTTTAGTATGCTATAGCCTTGTAGGGTGACTGTAGTTTATAATTTATTGTATATTTTCAAGCAGCTAGAAGAAAGGATTTTAAATATTCCCAGTATTAAGAAATGATAAATGTTTGAGAAGGCGGACATGCTAATTACCCTGATTTGCTAACTACACATGATAAACGTGTATTGAAATATCACACTGTATCCCATGGATATGTACCATAATGTGTCCATTAAAAATAATAATTGTTAAAAACCCAAGGGCCATTTCTCATTTGTCCTATGTCAATGTTGTGGTCCACTGGTGGAGACCTAGCCATTTGCAAGTAAGACTATAGTCACTTGAGCTGAAAGCAAATGAATCGTCACAAAAACTACCACTGGCACCAAGTCTTCTTTCCAGAATTTCCTGGCCACAGCACTGCCACAGTCACTATGGGCAGGAAAGACACACTAGCAACCAAGTTTCAACCCCAGCACAGTTGATGCTTTAATTTCTCTGGTTTGGAATAAGTGTGTGTTCATAACTTACATTTACTCCAACTGTCCCCTTGCTTAAATAGCTCCTAAGGATGACTTCCTGTTACTAAATTCCAACAGCTTCTGAGCACCCATTATATTCTCCAAAGTAAATAAAAAGAGAAAATGTGTTGAAAGCCTGATAATATTCACTGAAGAATCCATCATGATGTACCTCTTGAAATGGCCACTCCACCTTGTTCCTTTACATGACTTTTAAAGTAGCCCCAGTTATTACACATAATTGAAGCCATAATTTCTGCAATACCATTAGGTCCACAAAGGGTGGGGCCAGGAGACTTCAAAGTCTGTCTCTGAATTTTTTTTTTAAAAAAGGAAAGCTTATGAGAGTAGGTAACGAAAATAAATATTCACGCAACTCGGAACAGGTGATGGTGACACATAAAGCTCCAGCCTGGCACAGGTGTCCAGCCAGTGAGGGTGGGGACACAGACTCATATGGTTCCCACAATCCCCCAGAAGTGCCACAGACAGGTGGGTGGCCTGAGGCAGAACTAGGCTCCGAATTCCAGGAGCTGTCTGGCTCATGTGCACCCCATGTGGTCCACAGTGCACGAGGATGCCCAACGTCAGCTGTCCCGGTGCAGAGCACAAGAATGCCCCATGGCATGAGCCCCCGCTGCACAGCATAGCCCGAAGGTGCCAGCCCAGCCTCCTACACACACTGGCCACCAAGGCACTGCCCTCCAGGAAGGAGGACCCCAGAGGTCGTGGCAGGGTGAGGTTCTGCTCTTCATCATCCCCGAGCAGAGGGGAAAGTCCCAGCAGACATTTGGGGAGCCTCTAAAGGTGGCTCTGGGACTCTGAGTGGAGGCTCAAAGATGTCCCCAGATACACCAGACTCAAACCTAAAACAGGCCATTCTTCCAGATATGCCCAGACTGGAACCTATATAGGCCATCCTTCCTAGCTTTCCTCTGGAAAAGCAGGCTTAAAAGAGTATGAACTAAAAGGGGCCACCAGGAAGAGGGAAGTCCTATCTTTAAAAAAAAGATTTTTTTAAAAAAAAGAGGCATTGAGGCTCTGACCCATCTGATCACAGAGTACGTGCTCGGCAGCATCTGTCAGAGCAGAGCAAGTACACACATGCTCTCCATACCCTGTGCTACCGGTCCCCGTGCTCCCCGCACCCATGTCCCCTGCACCCGTGCTCCCCACACCTGTGCTCCGGGCACCCGTGCTCCCTGCACCCCTCCTCCCCACGCCCATGCTCCCCACACCTATCTGTGCTCCCCATGCCTATGTTCCCTGCACCCGTGCTCCCCGCACTGTGTTCCCTGCACCCATGTCTGCTCCTCGAGATCTCTTCCACTGATTTCCTCTGTACGTCCCTCTTGAGAGTCACTATCACCTCGAATCACCTGATAAATGCAGGTAAAGAAAAAGTCTAGAGCAGCACATTGGAGGACAGAGTGGAAGTGGCTGTTTACCAAGCAGGGCTATGAGATGAGCGCATCTGATCCCCATTAATCCTGACGGTCAGTTGATTGGCCCTGTTCAACAGCTGGGGACACTGAGGTGTGGAGGGACGGGCTTGCTTACCCCGGACGATGCTGACAGTGTGGGCCCAGCCCGGTCCCACAGCCACCAGGAGGAGCTCCTGAGTGGGCATGCGCGGAGGTGCAGCCCAGAGAACGCCTGGGACCCTGGCACAGACTCCTCAGGAAGGAAACAGAGAAAGGTCCACAGAGACTCAAGCAGCACAGAAGAAGGTCACCCACAAGTTAAAAATAGATGTTTGTGCTTTATCGTCCCAGCGTGCTAAAAATCCAGCTCGCTCACACGCACAGCCTGAAGTGAGCCCGGCCTGCTTCAGCACTGGGCTAAGGGAGAGCCGCACCTGCCCCTCTCCCGACAATAGCAGGCTCGGCAGCTATTCTTCAATGAACTTGACACCCTTCCACGAGGATTAAGCTTCACTCTGTCGACACTGGGTAAGTTTAATCCCGACACAGCTAACCGTGTCGATCTGCAGTGAACAAACAACTTACTTTGGATGATTCTGTCACTGACAAAGACCCCGAATCTCCCAGCAAAGCTTAGTGATACGACTTACCTTTCTGTTTTCATTTCAGGTACACTGGTCCATTAGGTCTAGTTTACCTGCTGATAATGTCTTGGAAAGACCACCGGGGGCCCCACACCATTTTCAGCTTTATAGGGATGTGAATTTCCCTTTGATGACAAAGGTGATGAGGAAATAAAACAAGGATCCAAAACAGATGCCTGTGTGTTTCCTGGGAGTGATAAGGTCAGGGACTGCCGCTCTGTGTCAGGTGAGGGAGTAACAGAGAGAATGGCACCAACTCCTGAGACAGGACCTGATGCATGATGCAGCCACCGCCTGTGGCCATGGAAATTCCAGGGAATGCAGGCCCCAGTTGCATGATACAGCCGCTATCTGTGACCACAGAAATTCCAGGGAACGCAGACCCTCAGTCACATGGTACACCATCTGCGGCCACAGAAATTCCAGGGAACGCAGACCCTCAGACACATGGTACGGCCACCATCTATGGCCAATTCTAGGGAATTCAGACCCTCAGTCACATGGTACAGCCACCATCTATGGCCATGGAAATTCCAGGGAACGCAGACCCTCAGTCATATGGTACGGCCACCGTCTATGGCCACGGAAATTCCAGGGAACGCAGACCCTCAGTCATGTGGTACAGCCACCATATATGGCCATGGAAATTCCAAGGAATGCAGACCCCAGTCCCATGGTGCAGCCACAGCCTGCAGCCACAGAAATTCTGGGGAACGCAGACCCCAGTCGCATGGTACAGCCACCACCTATGGCCATGAAAATTCCAGGGAACACAGACCCTCATTCACATGATACAGCCACCACCTATGGCCACGGAAATTCCAGGGAACATAGACACCAGTTGCATGGTGCAGACACCACCTGCAGCCACAGAAATTCTGGGGAACACAGACTCCAGTCGCACGGTGCAGCCACCACCTGTGGCCATGGAAATTCTGGGGAATGCAGGTCCCAGTCTCTAAAGTGTTATTTGTTTTATGACCTTCACTGCAGTGAATGTGGAAGAGTTTCTCCAGGTGCAGAGCTCAGTATCCAGAAGGGAAGTCGGCCCTAGGAATGCCTTCCTCCTCTTCAGAGCTCAGGGCCCAGGGCTGACGCCCTTGGGAGGGGTCCTTGTTCGGCAACTGTGCCTGTGGAGGGTTCCCCAACACTCACCATGCACCTCCTAGGAGCGGAGGCTACAACAAGGAGCCAGAGACCAAGCTCTGCTCAGACAACAGTGAGCTGTTGGCCTTCCACTCTAAGTTCAACAGGGAGCCAGAGACCAAGCTCTGCTCAGACAACAGTGAGCTGATGGCCCTCCACTCTAAGTTCCAACTGCATGGAGTGTGTATTCCATGAATGCTTGTTAAATGAATGATTCATATAAGGTCGTCTGTGCTGACCTTTGCTGGTCTGCTGACTGTGGGCTTCAGAGCATTGACCTCATTCCTGGAGCAGCCAGTTCTTCCCAGAGCGATGGCTGCTGGAGGACAAAGCCCAGGACTTCTGTCCTGCAGCAACGTGCTCAGGACCCTGCGCTGGGCACGCTGGGAGCCTCTCCAGCAGTAGATCCCCAGTCCTGACCTTGCAATACCAGTGAACCCCACGGGAGTCCCAAGTGCTCAAAATCAAGTAAATGTCCATTGTGATTTAACATATCAATTTTAGAAGAAAGGGCAGATTGCCGCCTCCCTCTTCAAGCTAGGGACCATAAATCGATCCACGGCCCTAACTGAGGCTCTGCCTTAAATCCTGCTAAAACTACCAGCCAAACACTCAAATTTACATTAGAGTTAAAGGAAAAAAAAAAAAAACTAAACCAAACACCTGTAAGAAATGGTCAAGTAACCTGTGATACATCAACACAAAGATTAAACATTAAAACAATGAAGTAGCAAGATATTAAAAGAATATAAACTCTATGTACATCGTGGTTCAAGTTGCTAAAATTACACAGAGAGAAAGACTAGAATGGAAGGGGGATAGGTTTACAGATACATTTTTTAAAATTTTAAATATTACTTCTCTAACATATGATTTGACTAACCAGATAATTCAGCAAAAAAAAAAAAAAAAAAAATCAATTATGCCTATAGATAAATATGTAAAGAATCCTTCTCTCTGATGCCAATGGAATTAGTTTGGGTCCGGCCTACAGTCTTCAATCTTTTAATTAAGACACAAAAACCATCTGTCAAGCTATTAGGAAAAAAAAAAAAAAGATTTCTAACCAGGAACCCAGAAGAAAAGGACCCGCTATGTATCACAGCGTCTCTCCACGCCTCTCCACCCCAGACAGTGCTCCTTCTTTCCCCATTTTCATACCTACTGCACAAAACACTTAGTAAAGAACTATCTCAATTCATGAGTCGCACAGCACAAAGGTCCGATGTCGCTGCCAAACATACCCTGCAGCCCCAAAACGAAGCGGCAACCCCCAGTGAAGGAAGAATGAGAGGCTGCTGGTTGTAATTTTAAATCTCGCAACTCAATGTCTTTGCACTTTCCTGCTTTGTTGGTTTCAAGGGCTCATTAAAATTAACCCCCCTACTGGATATTGAAGAAAGAAAGCAGGATGGTTGTGCAGGCTCTGAAGAGGCAGAGCCCTCGTTCCGTGGCCACCGCTGTCTTTCTACCCACAGCAGACGGGTTGACCAATTAGTCTCCCTTAGAGGGCGCTGTTTATGATCACTGCGAACAAATGGGTGCAACTGCTTCTTTTGAGATGTAGCAAGTTCTGGGCCCTCAGCAGAAAAAAAAAAAAAAAAAAAAAGCCACTGGCACAGTAGTCATAACCTCTGCGTGACACACACACAGAAGGAAAATTAAAGCCCTGGAGGCGGAGGCGTTTGGAAAGGGAAGGTGGAAGCAGGAAGGACGCCCACATAATAGAGTGGTCAGAAACCGACCACGTCACTAAAGGGCGCCTTAGATGGTCCAGAGGACAAAATGCCCCTCTTTCCAGGGTAAACACCCATTTGCCAAACAGCCAGTGACCGCAAGCAGGAGTTTGCTTTTTTTTTTTTTTAAGGCGTCGAGTAACAATGAGAAGAGCAAGAAATGAGCTTAATAATGGGACTAACAGGGCCCTGGGCTGGTGACTCAGCTGATGTGCACAGCATCAAAACCCAGGTCCCTCAATGCGCTCCCTCTGCAGTTCAGGCCAGCACTACAACTCACCCCAATCACTGCTTTAAAAAGCAGTTCTAAAAAAAGACATGGCCCATTTGAAAGCAGCTGGAGGAGGAAGACAGAGAGTGACTCGCAGAATCCAACCGCTTGTAGCTTCGGAACCATAACAAGAATATGAAACTAACCGGTCCAGTGTGAGGCAGAACAGAGACGCTGTCACCGCTCTCAGGAGGCTGAGCGGGAAGCCCATGGCTCAGGCCCCGAAACGCCCTAATGGTGCCTGGAGCAGCCCACAGGTCTGTGTCCTTCGTGTGGGTTCACCTTCCTAGTTTCCTGGGTAAATTCAATGTACAACATTTATTCGCCAAGAAAAGAACATTCAAAGCAAACTACTGTCATAACTCTGAAGGACTCTTAACACTCCAGTCCACACGTTCAAAAGCCCACAAATATCAGTGCTGCCACTGTGCAGGCAACAATGTTTTTGATGCATCATGCACGTAACCAGTAACGATGTTTTCATGTTTTCCGTAGCCATCCATTCAGGATACTTAAATATCTGTGACGACTTGACACTTAGTTACCTGTGACTTTCAGATAGATTTAACAAGGCTACCTGACGGAGAAGGTCTCACCCTCCTGATCCCGGGCACAGGCGCCCCTACGTGCACCCGGGGCCTCTGGAGCGCACTCTCCATCACCTCCCGCTCTTCAATGTTAAATGTCCTCCCGGGACGCCCGCGTCGTGGGCCCAGGCTCGGGCCCTTCCTGGAGAGCCGCTTCCACATTGCAGGGCAGGGGAAGCCCAGAGCCCGCGCCGCGGCGCCGATGACGTCCCGGAGTCCCAGCTTTCTGGTCCTTCCGGTCCGCGGAGGCTGGCGGGGAGGTCCTGGGACCCATTTTACTTTTCAGTTTTGTCACGAGCCAGAAGGCGACAGCACATCCGAGCACAAGAAACCCTTTTTGTAAATCTTCCAGCGGAAACGCGAGGGGCTGCCGGACCGCCTCGGAGACGCCAGGCGGGAACCCAGAGCACCCCCGCCGCGTCCTGCATTGCAGCAGCCGGGACCCCGCCCACACCGCGCCGGGCAAGAGGCGACAGGAGGCGTGCGGGGACACGGCCGTTTCTTTCTCGACATGCTGGGTGGTGGTCTGGGGCGGAGTTGGGGGGCGGGGGACCACTTAGGAAGTGATCGCGCTGTACCCTCGCTTCGGAGGGGAAGCCCGGCCCCGTCCTACAGCTCAGAGGCAGAACGACCCCCGAGGGCGCTCCAGGCGACTCCCTCTGCCAGGCTCAATTTAAAACATAAACCGGAGGGGATGGAAAGCTCACTATCTTTCGGATGGAGGTTCCTACCGCCATGTCCCTTCCCCTCCTCCGCCCCACCCGGCAAGGACCCCGGGGCTGCCTTGACGGCTCACGCTGCCCCGCAGGTACCCCTGCCCTGCCGCTCCCGGGCACCGGCTTCGACCCAGTTCTCCCGATCGCTTCCCCGCTCTTCTCCCCGGTTCTTCTCATCGCTTCCCCCATCTTTCCCCTGGTCCTCCCATCGCTCCCCCCCTCTTCTGCCCTGTCCCCCCATCCCCTTCGCCCTGTTCTCCCTCTCTCCGTCCGTCCCGACCTCGCCACCTGGAGGGGGGCGCGCACCTTGAGCATCCCCGCCGCCGGTCAACACGCCGATGGCCTTGCCGGCCCCGGAGAGGTGCTCCGGGAACTTCCGCAAGGAGCCCTTGGGGTCCCGGGAGTCGTCCGCCTCCATGGCGAGGAGGCCGAGGGGAATCGCTAGTCCGGGTGCGCGGCAGGCAACGGGGACCCTGCCCGAGCGCGCCGGACTCGGAACTGCTGCCCCGCCCGCGCCCCCGCCCGGCGCCAGCGCCAATGGGCGGTGACGGGCGGGGCCTGAGCGCACAGGAGGGCCTGCCGGGGCGGGGGCGCGGCTAGGGGCAGGAGCAGGGAAAGGGGCAGGGAAACGGGCAGGGAAAGGGCAGGGGCTGGCGGGGAGGAGGCGGGTGTGGGCAGGAGCACCTACGCGGGGGTCGTCGTAGGTAGGGGCCGCGCTAGCGGTGGGGGATGTCGCAGATGCGGGGGTACCTCCACAGGTGGGCGGGGTCCCTGCGGGTGGGGCCGCGTTGCTGGTGCGCGAGCCTCGCGGGTGGGTTGGAGGACTCTGGTTGGGGGCTTTAGAGATGCCCGGAGCGCCACAGGTTGGGGCAGGGGCAGCGTCCGGGGGAGGGGAAAACGCATGGGGGCGGTGTCACTACGTTTGCTGGGCTCGCCATGGCGGGACGGAATAGACGCGGGGAGCATCTCCCGGGGGGGCAAGGGAGACCGTGAATGGGCGCGAACGGCGGGGCGGGTGGAAACCCCGCACTTGCTGGGAGCGCCGATGGCGGGGCGGGATGGAATTGGGGCGCGGAGACCCTACCTGGACGCGGAGGCTCGCGGCGGGCCCGGTCGCTCCGGCTGTTGTCAGCGCCGAGCCCGGCCGCTCGCACAGCTTGTAGTTGCCCGCAGGATTCCTCTGGGGGCTGCGCTGGGAGCCCCGGCGCCTGGCTTCCTCGACCCCCGCCCCCAAGTTTTCTCTGCAGCCTGAGGTCGGGAAGGACGCACGGAGAGTGGATCATTCAGGTGGCGAGAAAAGCTGAGCGCGGCAGGCTTAGCTATGACGAAACTGCGATTTCCCGGGCCCACGGGGGCTGTGGCGCTCCTGAGCCACCAGCCTGGCCCTTTGGGAAAAGAAGCCTTGGGGTGGAGGAGGGTATCGGGGCGCGACCCTCAGAGACGCCTGGGCACGCGAAAGTCAGAGTGGGGCTGGAGGAGGCGCAACAGGACTGGCCTGGCAGGGAGGCGGGAGGACCCTTCCTCCCCACGGACACGCGCGCTGCTGTACACTGTGCCGACCTCGGCTGACTTCACTGGCCAACGCCAAGTGCTGAAATACGCACACGCAATGCGCTGTGCGGTTGTCCATCCACAGCTTAACAGCCTGGTGCCAGTTACCTACAATGGGAGAGGGGGCAGCCCCCACAACAGCACGGGCTTATGGGATCCCGGTTCCTTCAGTGCTCACCCCGCGAAGTAGGGCTGCCAAACGGCCCCACTCGAGGGCTTACCGGAGGATGGTCCTGCGCAGTGGGTGTTTGTTGAACAGATAAGAGACAACAAAAGAGACTAAGAAGAGGCTTGTTCTATGAACCGGGGAAAGTGAAGCAATCGTAAAGGAGCGTCTCGCCAAAGGGCAATCCTGGGGAAAAGATGGAGAGGCATGGATTTTTCTTGGATATGTGCCTCATCCTGGGGCTCATCCCGCTGAGCATCAAATATTCATTGCAAAAGAGGAGAAATAAATATGCTGCGGACAATGCTGGATGGTCTGATCTCTCCCTTGGCCAGAATTCACGGGGAAATTCCTAACCCCTCGTGGTCCTCAGAATCACCTGTCCTCTGCACACCCCCACTAAAACACTGAAGTCCAGTTTCTGGGAGCGCAGCTAGGGAATGTATATTTTTAAACAAACCACCTAGGTTACTCTGATGAATGCAAAGTCGGAGAGCGCTGCTCTCATGCACTGAGCCTGAGCATTATTCTATTAATAAAAAAGGAGAGGAGAATCCTGGGTGTCTTAAGGTGGCAGTTCAGTGGCCTTTGCCTTCTGGCGGGCAGAAGAGCAGACCGAGGCTCTGAGCACCTGCACCCACCGCTGGGCTCAGGATCTGTGCTGGAGAATAGAAGGGCTAATTTAATCATTCATGCCTTTTTAGAGCATATTACATGTGGAGAAGTTGGGGCACACTGAATTTTATTTTAGCCAAATACCCTTATCTCCTTATACAATTGATATTTTTATATTGAACGTTAGGGGATTGGTCATTTGTCATCAAATTGTCTATAACACAGAAAACGATAGACACAACCTAACAGTTCAAACATGATGAGTTAAATAAATGATGGTAAAAATAGACGCTGCAATAATATTTAATTGCTGTTACCCCTACGAAGATAAGTGTCTACGGACATGGAAATATGTTCAGGACATACAAATAAGTGAAAAGGCAGGCCTAGACATAGTGCGAGCCTGTGCGTGCGTGTGTGCGAGTGTGTCTGTGTGTCTGCATATATATGTAAATGTTTCTGAACATTTTATTTCCTTTCTTTTGCTTAGTATAGGTAATGCCATTTTTTCTCTCCGATGAACAGGTATTGCTTAGGGAATAGAAATAGTTAATTAAAAACAATAAAATTTAGAGTGTCAAGACCCCCAAGGCTACAGATTATGTTCAAAAATTTGTCTGTATATAAGGGCTGAGGTCAGGGTGGTGGTCACTGACGGTCCTCACACATCTGTTCTTATGAGTTTGGCCCATTGCTCAGTCAGTCAGGGAATTAACATATATTAATATACACCTGTAACTAAGATGGAAAAGAATGGCTATGGCTCTTTTTTTTTTTCTTTCTTTCTTTGCAAGTCATGTATTTTAATGGTGCTACAATTAAAGGTATGGTTTTGTTTTGTTTTTTTTTTTAATCTTTGGCCTTAGCAATGAATCTTCTAATTGAACTGGAAGATGTTGCCATGCTCGTTCCTGCGAAGAGACCACCAAAGAGGTTTTGTGTGAGCAACATGGCTGTTTATTTCACCTGGGCGCAGGTGGGCTGAGTCCAAAAAGAGAGTCAGCAAAGGGAGATAAGGGTGGGACCGTTTTATAGGATTTGGGAAAGTAAAGGAAAATTACAGTCAAAGGAGGGTTGTTCTCTGGCGGGCAAGAGTAGGGGTCACAAGGTGCTCAGTGGGGGAGCTTTTTGAGCCAGGATGAGCCAGGGAAAGGAATTTCACAAGATAATATCATCGCTTAAGGCAAGGACTGGCCATTTTCACTTCTTTTGTGGTGGAATGTCATCGGTTAAGGCGAGGCAGGCCATTTGCACTTCTTTTGTGATTCTTCAGTTACTTCAGGCCATCTGGGCATATACATGCAAGTCACAGGGGATGCAGTGGCTTGGCTTGGGCTCAGGCCTGACAGATATTACATGCCGTGCTGACCCTACAGCTTCCACCCAGTAGGACCTGAGGTGTGTGTTTGTTCTTTATTGTCCCTTGACAGGTTACTCCAAACTGTGGCCCACACCAGCACAGTTATACCACAGGAATGATTACTCCTTGGGCCAGGAGTTCAGGCTTCCCTGGGCCCTCTGCCCCAGGGGCTCTCCGCAGCTGCAGCAGGTGTCTGCCCAGGGCTGCCTTGTCCTCTGAAGGCTCAGCCTCATCAGGGGAGGAGCCGATTTCACGCTCGCTTCTGTGTTGCTGGCAGGGTTCTGTTGCTTGTAGGCTGTTGGACTGAAGGCCCCAGTCTCTCCGTGGCATCAGCTTCAGGCCACCCTCTGCCCTGGGCCAGTGACTGGCTTTGCCAGAACTAGCACCTATCAAGAGCCAGGGGGAGAATTCCAATGGACGGAACCTGCAGCCCCTCCCAATCCAATCTCAGGAGAGACCGCCATCTCTTTTGCCTGCTTCTATTCATTAGAAGTGAGCCGCTGAGTCCAGCCCTCTTCGAGGGTCTGGCTGTGAACACTAGGGGCAGGGGCCAAGGGGAGCCACTTGGGAGGGGAGGTGTTGCCTGGGACCTGCCTAGGACCAAGTGAAGGAGAACATGCATAGGGACAGATGCCCTTCCCGCTTCCCCTCTGTGGTGAGCGCAGGAGTTGCCCATATGCCCTAAAGGAGTTGTAGCATCCCAGGAGGGAAGCAGCTCCCAGCCATGAGGGCACCATGACCCATTGCCCCAGCATGTCGGGCTACACGTTCCAGGGCTACCTGAGCTGCAGCCTCTTCCCCTCCCCTGCTGTGTCTGCCTGTGCATGGAGTGGGCATCTCAAATCTGCAGGGGCCACACTCAGCTCAGGCCTCTGCATCTCTGCACAACCCCCCACCGCTCAGTCTTCCTCACCTCAGCTCCTCGTGACTCCATCCTCCCAGGGGCTCAGGCTGAAGCCTTGCAGTGCTCCTCCACCCTGGAATCTAAGTCCCTCAGGAAAGTCCCTCTTGGCTCTTCATTGCACCTGGAGCCACTGGGGCCAAGCCACTGCCTCTGACCTGGACCGGCACAGGCTCCATCCCCATCCCATGCTCTGCCCCCACATTCACCCCACCTCCGTGCCTCGGGTGTCCTCAACTTCAAAGTCAGGGTGCACCTATCAGCGTGTAATTCAGGCATCTTCTCTGCTGACTTGGAGTCACAGGCCCCACACATGGCACACTGGCCTGTCCTCTGGTCCCTTCAGATCCTGGTGCTGCCCAGAGGCCGATGCGGGCACCCGCCTGCTCTTTCCCCAGCCCAGGCCCTCCTCTCCCTACCCACTCTGTCCACCTTCCTCAGGTCTGTCCTGCAAGGTCTCCTGCATGGTGAGGCCTCCCCAGATCACCCTCTTAGAAATTTTGGGCTCCATGCACACTCCTGTTCCCTCCCTGCTTCTCTTAAAACATCCTCCTCAGTGTCACACATGGGGCATTTCACCTATCTGCTGGGCTTCTCCAGAGGTCCCCCTGCTAAAGTCTGAATGCCATGGATTCAGAGATCTTTGACTATTCCCTGCTGCAGGCCTAGGGCAACAGCAGAGCCCACGACAGAGTGAACCTGTCATGGGTGCTGCTGAATGAATGAATGAAGGAGTGAGTGAGTGAGTGAAGGAGTAAATGAGTGAGTAAATGAGTGAATGGGCGAGTGAGTCAGTCAGTGAATGAGTGAGTGAGTGAGTGGATGAGGGAAGAAGTAAATGAGTGAGTGAGTGGGTAAATGAGTGAATGAGTGAACGTGAGTGAGTGAGTGAATTGCTGAGTGAATGAATGAATGAGTGAGTGAGTGAATGGGTGAGTGAATAAGTAAGTAAGTGAATGAATGAGAGACTTAGTGAATGAGTCGGTGAATAAATGAGTGAGGGAGTGAGTGAATGAGTGAATGAGTGAGTGACCAAGGGAATAAATGAGTGATGAGTGAGTGAATGAATGAGTGAGTTAATGAATGAGTAAATGGATGAGTGAGTGAATGAGTGAGTGAACAAATGAGTGGGTGAGTGAGTGAATGGGTGAGGGAAAGAGTGAGTGAATGAGTCAGTGAGTGAACAAGTGAACGAGTGAGTGAAGAAGTGAGTGAGTGAATGAACAAATGAGTGAGTGAATGAGTCAATAAATGAGTGAGTGTTGAGTAAAGGGTGAGTGAATGAGTGAGTGAGTGAGTGAATGAGTGAAGAGGTGAATGAGTGAATGAATGATTGAGTGAATGAATGAGTGAATGAATGAGGAAATGAGTCAGTGAGTGAATGAGTGAGTGAATGAGTGAATGGCTGAGTGAGTGAATGAGGGAATGAATGAGTGAGTGAATGGGTGAGTGAATGGCTTAGTGAATGAGTGAGTGATTGAGTGAGTGAATGGGTTAGTGAATGAGCAAGTGAATGGGTGAGTGAGTGAGTGAATGGGTTAGTGAATGGGTGATTGAATTAGTAAATGAATGAGCGAGTGAGTAAAAGGGTGAGTGAATGAGTAAACGACTGAGTGAGTGAATGAGTGAGTGAGCGAGTGAAGCAGTGAATGAGTGAGTGAGTGAATGAATTGACGAGTGAGTGAATGAGTGAGTGAATGAGTGAGTGGGTCGCTCAGACGAGATGAGGACCGGAGCTGCTCTCTGACTGCTACAGTAGACAGGAGCTGAGGGAGGAGTCTGAAGGGTGGGATGTGCCCATTCGGTACATATACCCTGTTCCACACATCCCCAAAGAAACCCAATCTCACCAGAGTGGTCTCTTGAGAATTATTAGTAACAACCTTTTTTCCCAATATTTCACATGTGCAGGATGATTTCTTATTTTCCTTTAAAACGCTAATCGTTTTTTGGACTTGGAATTCTCCACTGCTGGTCCACGCCACTGTATTCTCCCATAGGGGCATCCCCCGAGTTGAAGAAAGAGTCATTCCCAGGAATGGATAAAAGCTAGAAGGGCATCATCAGGTGGGGCACCTTCTCCTATCATCCTCCCCTTCCTGCTTGGGTTACCCTGAGTGACTTCGTTTGGAGGTCTACAAAATACGAACATACCAAATTTGGATAAAAGCCTAAGCAGTTTAAGAGGTTGCAATGCTAGCAGGAAGGTCTTTGGCTCCCGGTACCCTCCTCCCCTCCAGTCTCTGCTGGACCCAGGACTCTGACTCAACCTTCGGCCTTGGGGGTTTCCTTCCTTCCTTCCCAGCCACTGAGCCGCCTTGGGCTAATCTGCAACCTCAGAGGCACAGCCCTCCTCCTTTCCTCCTGCCTCTTCCTCCCTTCTCACTTTCCTTCTGCTTCTTTTGGGACTTTGGAAAGTCCAAGAATAAGCAAAACCGTAGACCAGAAAACACTGCCTTCAGCCCATTCCCCTCCCACCAGCTTCCCTTCAGATTCCTTGATCTTTAAACATTATTTTGCTTTGTATCTAGATGCTAAACTTTATATAGAAAACAGGTGGAGTTGATTTCTTGGCTGGGTACAGTGGCTCACACCTATAATCCCAGCGCTTTGGAGGCCAAGGCGGAAGGATTGCTTGAGGTCACATGTTTGAGACTAGCCTGGGCAACACAGGGAGACCTCGTTTCTACAAAATTCAAAAAAAAAAAAAGTAGCCTGGAGCGATGGTACATCTGTAGTCCCAGCTACTTGGAAGGCTGAGGCCGGAGGATCATTTGAACTCAAGAGTTTGAGATTACAGTGAGCTACGATTATATCAATGCACTCCAGCTTGAGCAAGAGAGTGAGACTCTATCTCCGAAAAAAATAAAAATAAAAAGTGCTGGAGTCCATATCCAAGCCCACCACCAATTGCGACATGTGGATCTTTTATTTTTATGATCCGCCTGTCTTGTCTAAATGCCAAATGACACTCACATCGTGTGTAACTACTTCCACCTTTGTCTGGCTTCTCTTTCCTTATGTATTAAGAATCAGGTTGCATAGAGTTCTGAGAAAATAAAATAATAAATCAGCTGTGTGCCGTGGCTCATGTCTATAATCTCAGCACATTAGGAGGCTGACATAGGTATTGCTTGAGACCAGGAGTTTGAGACCGACTTTGGCCACATAATGAGATCCTGACTCTACACAAAATAAAACAATAAAAATAAAACATTAGCAGGACATGGTGGCACACCTGCAGTCCCAGCTACTCAGGTGGTGGAGGCCTGAGGATTGGCTTGACCCTGAGAGGTTAAGACTGCAGTGAGCTGTGATCATACCACTACACTTTGGCCTGGGTGACAGAGTGAGACTCTATTTCTGAATAAATAAATAAATAAATAAATAAATAAATAAATAAAATAAAAACAGATGGAAGCTTCCCAAGACTTTGATGCAGAAACAGGTTGCTGTGATGTCAACTGAAGTCCACTTCACAGAATGACTTCACCTCCTGAGCACGTTGGAGAACGATGATTAAAGAGACTTCCTGGCACTCCTGATACTTTTAGTGTCACATGGAAGCAGCAAGAGTCATATGTGTGAAATGGGTGGCTATTACAGTGGAAGACATTGGTTTGTTCTTTCACAAACATCATCGGAACATTTCCCTAATGACTAGCGTTGTGTCAGAAAATGGGGAGAGAGAGATGGTTCTTTATTGGCAAATAAGTTACATAAATTTCCCAGTTAGAAAAACAATCATGATTTTAGCCATGTCAGATGAGGTCAGATATGCCCTATGCTTCAGTTATGGAATGCTACCTCTGAATATTGATTGACAGTATCTTCCACAGACCTGTGACCTGTCGCTGTGTACAAGCTTGAATTCGTAACTACCAGTCATTGAAGCTCCCTTGCTGCCCGCGCTGAACTGAAGTGGCTCCCGACTGAAGCATTCAAGGGAGAACTCACTGAAATATTTGAAACCACCGCCATGAACAAGAATGCTCTTCCTGTGTGCCAGGATGTACACCCAGAGCGTTATCTTGTTTTTTTTGTTTGTTTGTTTGTTTGTTTGTTTTTCTTTGAGACGGAGTCTCACTCTGTCGTCCAGGCTGCAGTGCAATGGTGCGATCTCCACTCACTGCAAGCTCCGCCTCCCAGGTTCACGCCATTCTCCTGCCTCAGCCTCCCAAGTAGCTGGGACTACAGACGCCTGCCACCGCACCCGGCTAATTTTTGTATTTTTAGTAGAGACGGTGTTTCACCGTGTTAGCCAGGATGGTCTCAATCTCCTGACCTTGTGATCCGCACGTCTCGGCCTCCCAAAGTGCTGGGATTACAGGCATGAGCCACCGCACCCGGTCTCAGGGCGTTATCTTGTTAGTTGTATATGTCAGCATCCCGCAGGAGCTTTTACCTTTTATGGATGTCAACTTTGAGATTCTGGTGTAAGCCACAGACCTCTTCCTCTGCCTGCAAGCACACCCACCAACAACCACGTGTTGCCTGGTTTAGAGAACTCCTGAGCCTGCAGCCGCGCCCACCTACAGGAAGAGTGAAGCCCAGACCAGGGACAGGGTCAGAGCTGCGGTCACTCATCCAGGGGTGGACAACTCTGCATTCTTGGGAGGGACCAGATACCCTCTTCTCTTGGAAGACCAAGCCCAGAGCCTAGGTCATCTTTGAACCCAAATAGACTTTGTGGTCTAGGGAATGAGAGCCCCACTCACCAGGGGAAGAAATTGGGGATCTTGGTCCTGAGTTTGTGGGGCAGACTCTTGCCATTTTCTTCCCCGTTTCCCTGCCATGCCCTATTTGAAGAGAGGTCACTTCCATTTCAGTGAACCAAGATCGAGCCACTGCACTCCAACCTGGGCAACAGAGTGAGACTCTGTCTCAAGGGAAAAGAAAAAAAAAAAAAAAAAGAGTTCACTTCAAAACTTCCCTGTTGAAACAGTTGACCCTTGAGAAACAGGGTTTAAACCGCGTGAGTCACTTACTTACACATGGATTTTCTTTCACTTCTGCCACCCCTTAGACAGCAAGACCAACCCCTCCTCCTCTCCTCCCACCTCCTCCTCCTCAGCCTACTCAATGCAAAAAGGAGGAGAAGAACCTCTATGATGAGCCACTTAATGAATAGTAAACACATTTTCCTTATGATTGCTTTCCTCTAGCTTACTTTACTATAAGAATACACTTTACAATACATATAACACACAAAATGTGTGTTAACCGACTATCTGCGTGATCACTGAGGCTTCCACGCAAGAATAGGTTATAAGTAAATTCCTTTTGGCTACTCAAAAGTTATTGTCCAAATTTCAACTGTGTGGCCGGATTGGTGCCCTTAATCTCTGCATTGTTCACGGGTCAATTGTGTTGCTTAAGGGGTGGTCATTGGAACACTCCTTAGGGGCTATTTTTTTGTTTAAAAAAGTTTTTGCCACAATGGGCCACTCATTTAAGGCCCTAGGATTCCTCACTTCTGAGCTCCTGCTGCCATAGACCAAGTGCTGATCATTTTTGTTGCTCAACATACTTGTCGCTTCCATCCATCACAGGACCCACTCTGACCTTCCAGGAGCTGCTCCTTCCACTGCCTGTGATCTTGAGGGTCAGCACGTCCAGTCAGGCCAACTAGCGAGATCAGTCCTCTCCTCTGCCCCAGTTCATGGATGGGCACAGGATGCGGGTGGTGGGGGTGGTCCACCCGGTTCCTGCTAATCCCACTGGATCATCAGGTGGGAAGAGTCAGCTTGCATAGTGAAACCAAAGAGCTGCGAGATGGAGAGTGAGAGTGAGAAACTAAGAGAGTGAGACACACACACACACGCAGAGAGAGAGAGAGAGAGAGAGAGAGAGAGAGAGAGAGAGAGAAAGTCAGAGAAGTAGAGACACAGAGAGACATAGAAAGATGGAGAAAGAGATGAGGGGAAGAGAGAAACAGAGACACACACAGAGTCTCAAAAAGAGACAAAGAGAGACAGAGCAACCAGGAGAGAGACACAGAGAGGGAGAAACAGAGACAGACCAAGTGAGAGGCAGAGAGAGATGGAAAGAGAGATGGGGAGAGGGATGGAAAGAGAGATGGGGAGAGGGATGGAAAGAGAGAAGCAAAAGCACAACATTCCTTGAATTGCTTCTCCCTGAAGTCACCATTCTATTTCTGCACTTCCAGTTGCCACCAAGAATCTTTCTAAGTCACCTGTCCTCCTTCCTTCCCCATCTTCCTCAGGCACTCTTACTAAAGCCTCCTGAAATCTGCCTTCCCAATGACAACTCCTCCTTGAAATGTCGCCACTGACTTCCAAACAACCAGCAAATAAAAAAGGTTTTTAAAACAATTACTTCCACTAGTTTCTCAGTTTTACTAAAGGTTATGGTGCTGTTTCTTAATACCTCTCTCGAAAATCTTTCTCTTTGTTTTTTATTTCTTTGCATGAATTCACATGAAAATAGAGCACAACATATTATAGTGAATATAGACTATAAATGATGTTTTGTGTATACCTTATTATTAGTGATAAACACTGTATAAGTAATTTATTCTTGTCATTTCTTTCTTACTATGGTTTCAAAGTGTCCCCCAAATTTCAACTGTTGGAAACTGAATCCCCCATACAGTAGGGTTGAGGGGAGGGATCTTTAAGGGGTGATCAGTGTTAGGCAGGGACCCGGACCCGACATGGTGGCGCCACTCGGCGTAGCAGGCCCTTTGTTTCGAGACTTCCCTCCCTCTTTGAACACACCCTCAGACTTAGGTACATCAGAGGTTCCAGCTGGGCAGCCACACTTACCCATGACCTGCAGCTCACCTGCATTCCACACGTTCGTAAACAGCAGTTTTGGTTAACAGTTTCCAAAGACCCCTTCTTCATGACCCTTACTCAACTCCTGTTCTAGTAGTTTCAAGACCCCCCAGGCCCTGTTTGCACAACCAGCTTCCCTACCTCTCAGGCTATAAGAAGCCCCTATCCTCCTCCCTCAGCGTGACTTTCTGGACCCACACCTTTGGACCGAGGAACCTCGCCCGCAAGCCCTAATAAAAGCTATTCTCACTGTCATTTGCCTTATGTCTTCATTCCCGGTTCAGCTCCAGCCTCAGTTTACCTTTACAATCAGGTCATGAGGGTTTCACCCTCGTGAGTGGACTAATGCTGTTATTGAGGGAGTGGGTTCCTTATCACAAGAGTTGGTCTGTTACAAAAGTGAGTTTGACCCCTCTTACTCCTCCATGCTCTTTTGCTCCTCCACCTTCCTGTGGGATGACGCAGCACAAAGGTCCTTGACAGATGCCCACCACCCCTTAACCTTGCACTTCCCACTTCCAGGACTGTGAGAAGTGAATCTCTGTTTTTGTAAATTACCCAGTCTCAGGCACTCTGTTAAGAGAAGCAGAAAAGAGGCTAAGAAAAAATGTTTTAGGATCCTCTTCCCTCACAGTTGAAGTGAGAAGTTTATAGCTTTGTTTTGCGTTGTGGAAGATAAAATGCTAAATAGTAGACATAATTTTGAAGGTTTCTCCTTCCATCCAAATATTTGATTCATTTTAAAATTTCTATTACACTGAGTTGTTGACTGTCATGTACGTCCATGTGAAGAGACCACCAAACAGGCTTTATGTGAGCAATAAAGCTTTTTAATCACCTGGGTGCAGGCGGACTGAGTCTAAAAAGAGAGTCAGCGATGGGAGATAAGAGTGGGGCCATTTTATAGGATTTGGGTAGGTAAAGGAAAATTATAGTCAAAGGGGTGTTGTTCTCTGGTGGGCAGGAGTAGGGGTCACAAGGTGCTCAGTAGGGAAGCTTTTTGAGCCAGGATGAGCCAGGAAAAGGAATTTCACCAAATAATATCATCGCTTAAGGTAAGGACCAGCCATTTTCACTTCTTTTGTAGTGGAATGTCATCAGTTAAGGCGAGGCAGGGTATTTGCACTTCTTTTGTGATTCTTCAGTTACTTCAGGCCATCTGGGCATATACGTGCAAGTCACAGGGGGTGTGATGGCATGGCTTGGGCTCAGAGGCCTGACATTGACCTTTGCTTCTGATGCCTCAGAGATGTCTGGAAGAAAACCACGGAGGAAACCTCAAGTACCATGTAGTCTGTCTTATCTAAGTGCCCTCTGGACTTCGAGAAGGATCTTTCTGTGAAGCAGAGAGCTAACAATGTAGCCCAGCTCAAGACACTTTTCTAGAAAAGCTTTCAGAACATAGCCATTCCTGGGGAGCATCACAGCTTTTAGACTTCACAACAGGCACCAGAGAGCAGTCAGAAGGCCATGGAATATTTTGCCTGAATTCCTTCCAGCATTGTGTTCCAGGAACCTTGAATCTCCCACCCCCTCCACATGGGTCTTAGGTTCCTCTTTCCAAACCCAAACAGTGTTTTTAAACAATCCCCAGGAAGACGGTGTCTTATCATTATATATAATTGAATTGTAAATCTTCTAAATTCAGAAAGAAAAAGTATGGAAATAATTCAGAAGTCCTTGAGTTTTTAGCGAGAAGACTCTGCAGTGAGGGGGAGACTCTTTTTATCCTGCGAATTCCTGACGTGCTTCTTCCACACACGATCCTTGCTTGTGTCTCTCTCCAAGCCTGTCTGTGAATAACCCACTCATCCTTCCAAGCTCAACTAAAACGCCATGTGACAGAAACAGTTGGTTCAACATCCATTTCTTCTTCCTCTTCTGACCAAGGCTCTGCACTAAATGCTTCATTCCCCACCTGTCTCTGTGCACCCATGTGGCCATGTGGGTCCATTCTGGCCCATGTGATTTAAGTAGAATTGTTGAGTAGCACATCCAAAAGGACTTCTTAAAAGGAGCCAAACTACTGAGTGTCGTGTTTTTTTGTTTTTTTTGTTTTTTTTCTTTTTCCTGCTGCTTTGAATGCAGCTCTGATTGTAGGAACAAAGCTGCTATCTTGGGGCATGAGGTGATCTAGAAGATACAACCACCTTCAGTCAAAGTGTCTGAGGGAATGATAGGAGAAGCTGGGCTCTCTGATAAGATCACAGATCCAGTGAACAGGGGAGGATTGCCTGCCTTCAGATTCCTTTCATGTGAAAAGAAAAGACAGACCTTTATATGTGTGAGCCTCTGTTAGCTTGAGTCTTCTGTTTTATGCAGCCAAACTTAAACCTAACTGCCACACACCATCTACGTATAGTTTATGATGCTCTCTCTAATCTCTTAGGTAATTATGTCCTCTCAGAAACCTATGGAGAGCTGAAGGGATTTTAGGATCATGGAATCCACCTTCCCCCTTTGGTACAAGAGTACAAAGGCCAGAGAGCTGTGCGATGGCTGAGGCATCCGATTGTAAACCAAAAGGTACCTGAGACTGATCTCAATCCATTTAAAAGTTAATTCTGCCAAGGTTAAGGCCATGCTTGGGAGAAAAAAAAACTGAATCACAGAAATAGTCTGTGGTCTGTGCCTTCCTCCCAAGATGATTTCGAGGTCTTCAGTAGTTAAAGGGGAAGGGTGGGCCGAAGAGGAAGGGTGTGCTGGAGGGAAGGGTGGGCTGGAAGGGAAAGGTGGGCTGGAGGGGAAAGGTGGGCTGGAGGAAAAGGGTGAGCAGGAGGGGAGAGAGGGAGCCTGTGGTCTTCCTCAGGTTGCAAGAGAAAGAGAGCAGATGGGGAATGATTAGTTATGTCTTCATCTCACATGTGGTAAATCAGTCCTTTACATAAGATAAGATGAACATAGACCAGCTTCCTGTGGAGATATGTAACCCTTTATCTGTAGCTATCTGCTTAGGAACAAAAGGAAAGGCAGTTTCTTGCATGATTCAGCTTCCAGCTTAATGTTTTTTTTTTCTTTTTTTGCTGTGAATTGGGGTCCTGAGGCTTTATTTCTCCCTGCATACTATATTGTATGTGAAAATTGTTGTTCAGGACCTAAAGCTGTTTACTTACTCCAGCTACATCCCTTAGCTCAATTTCCATTTGGAGCGGCTTCTGGAAGGCTGGAATTGAAATCCACCAGTGCCCATTTCAAGGTGTTCCCAACATCACCTGGAAAAAAGGAGCCCGGATACGCTTCCCTGTGGATGCAGGTCAGTCATCATAATGCACAGAAACAGCCTTGACCTCAGCCTGGAGCCATTGTCTTGAAAGAGGATTCTTCTCAGCTGGAGCCTGAGACTGATCCCTGAGAAGCGGCCGCTCCATCCCTGAACCCTTCCTGCTTGTGTCTCCTTACTTCCTAGTGATGATGGCATTCAGGCTCAGAATGCTGCAGGCCTATCCCACTGGAAGCTGTCGAGGTGCCTCCTGCTACACAGGACGCCCGACACGGCAGCAGCATCAAGGGACCAGCAGGGAAGAGGTTGCAGCGATTTGGAGGAACGGCCTGAAAATCACCTGGAGCCTGGTGGCAGATGGTCCCACCTCCTCCCCAATATTAGGTCCCAGAGAAAATGACAATATGAGCACCTCATGTCATCATTATTAGCAGAGTCTTTTTATTCTTTCCTTAAATTTTGCCATTAAATTGAGCTCTATAATAGGCCCATTTTCTTTTCTTTTCTTTTCTTTTCTTTTCTTTTTTTTTTTTTTTTTTTTTTTAGACACAGTCTTGCTCTGTTGCTCAGGCTGGAGTGCAGTGAGGCGATCTCAACTCACTGCAAGCTCCGTCTCCTGGGTTCACGTCATTCTCTGCCTCAGCCTCCTGAGTAGCTGGAACTACAGGCGTCCGCCACCATGCCTAGCTAATTTTTTGTATTTTTAGTAGAGACGGGGTTTCACCGTGTTAGCCAGGATTGTCTCGATCTCCTGACCCCGTGATCCTCCCGCCTCGGCCTCCCAAAGTGCTGGGATTACAGGTGTGAGCCACTCCACTAGGCCTATAGGCCCATTTTCTGCTTTTAATGCCACCAATACATGAAATTCCAGAGCTGCTTCTGTAAAAAAAATTTCATTTTCATTATTTTATTATTCATTACATTAATTCTATTATTTTATTCTCTTTGTGTTTTTTAGAAGAATTTCAGCTGCCTTGTGGCTGCAGAAGGAGAGAAGGAGCCTCTCCAAAAAAGGGTTTCATGAAAGCCCTGAGGCAAGATACTCACTTCAGAGGGTTCAGAACAAGGACACTCACTTTGTTCTGTGCGGTGTGGAGACACGGGTGAGCGTTCCTCAGTAGCACCAACTGGTTCCCTCTTGTCCTCAGCTGCCAGTGCCCTGGGGCATGTCATTTGGACAGAACACTTTTCCATGTCCTGCCATCCGTTCCACGGAGGCAGGAGAAAGGGGTCTGGAGGCAGGAACATAAGGCCGATTCACCCTGACTTCGGAGAACGAAATCAAATGGAAACTCTTGGGCTATGACAGGAAATATCCTCTCCATTTACACAGGGCATACACCGAGTATATGACTTTGTAATTGTACTTCCTCCTCTTCATTTACATAGGGTGCACACCAAGTAACCAATGGAAACCTCTAGAGGGGATTTGAAGCCCAGAAGCTTCAGTAACGGGCTCCCTGTGCTCAGGCGCTCCCACCCTGTGGAGTGTGCTTTCATTTTCCGTCAATCTCTGCTTTGCTGCTTCATTCTTTCCTTGCTCCATTTTTGCGTTGTGTCCAATTCTTGGTTCAAGGCACCAAGAACCGGGACACCTTTAACCAGTAACATTATCTTAATATCATGTTTTAAAACTGAATTCTGTTTTTCATCTGTTCACCTAGTTTTAGAAAATGACAATGAAATACAACTTGGAACTTACCACAGCTTAATACGAGGGTCACTATGAGCTATACAACAGGTTTGATGTTTAAAAGTTTGCAACACTTTTTATTCCTCTTTCATTTACAAACTACAGTAAATATTTTATTTTTTATGTTTAATTATGAAATATGTGACATATAAGAGTCTATAAAATTTGGGTGGGCATGGTGCCTCATGCCTGTAATCCCAGCACTTTCGGAGACTGAGGCGGGTGGATCATTTGAGGTCAGGTGTTCAAGACCAGCCTGGCCAACATGGTGAAACCCGTCTCCACTAAAAAAATACAAAACATTGGCTGAGCATCATGGCAGGTACCTGTGATCCCAGCTACTCGGGAGGCTGAGGTGGGAGAGTTGTTTGAACCCAGGAGAGAGAAGTTGCAGTGAGCTGAGATCATGCCATTACACTCTAGCCTGGGCTACATAAGCAAAACTCTGCCTCAAAAACCAACAAACAAACAAAACTGAATGCATAATCCGATAGATTAATAATTGCACTGATGTCATCATCCATTAGCATCAACTGTCTTGAAAGGCTACAATATGCTCTTCCTTGATCACCTGGCTCTCCCTTCTTCACCCAGACATAGGACTAATGTGTTAATGTTTGTCTTGCTTTCCATAAGGTTTATCATTTCTGTGTATATTATTAAGCAATGCCATATGTTATGGTTTGTGAACTGTATATGGAATAGCAGTGTATTTTTCAGTAATTTCCTTTGTTCACTGTAATTTTTCATTGTTGATGCTTCTAACTGCAGTTCATTTTCACAGCTGTATCATATTCCACAATGTGACTATGCCAGCTTTTTTCCTTGATAGAGGTCTGTTTGGATGGCTTTCAGGTGTTTTCTATTTCTGCAATCACTACCTAAATATTCTTGTCCCGTACGTTTCTCTTGGAGAAGACAGTCCAAGGGCATTTCTGGGGCAGACATGCCTGAGAAGGCAAGTGTGAGGCCACAGAGGGGCGTGTCTAGCTTTTTATGAAATACAATCTCTTAACAGGAGCAACAGCAGTGGATACTTTGCCAGCAGTTGATCTTTTCCACCTTTTGGATTTTTATGGCTTTGCTGAATGTGTTTCTTGAATTATTGGATGTATCCACAGTACGTTGTTGACTTGTTTTGTAACTTTTTGCACGCGGACTTATCTTCCTTGGAATTTTATGTGGGGAGCTATTTTGAGGACAGGGTTGTATTGTTTCAGCAAAGATGTTCACTCTCATGGGGTAGAGGTGAAGTGAGCAGCCGCCTGGTGCCACGTCGATTTGACCCATGCTCTCCAGGTCTTCCAGCATGAACTCCTGGAGGACTGTTTCTCATCGGTTCTCAGGGTCAGTGGTTTTCCCTCCACCCAGCACCAATGCAAGGACAGCTGCTCTCCTTGCTCCTCCTGCTCTGAGGTGGGCTTTTATTTTAAGCCTAAGATGTCAGATTTCTGACCTCATTTTGGAGAGACATCCAGTTTTGTTTCTGATGCCCCATCCTCTGTGCAACTGTCTAAACAGAAAAAAAAATTCCACTTTGGTTCCTGCCAATTCTTTATTGACTGCTGTGGATTCCATCCTTCAATGCCAGCTCAGTAATGCACTTACAAAGATGCATTTTTGTAGGTTTTACCCAACATCTCAGTTTTTGCTGGGGAAGCTATTTAGTATCCCTTATGTTGAAAGTTGGAAGTGCCTGGCAACACCATAGGTGAGAGAGCTGCTCTTACCCGTTTTCATCATCTTCCTGCTGGGTCCAGGCCTTCTTTTCCTCTGTGATTAAGCTGCTACAATGGGCCGGGTACAGTGGCTCATGCCTGTAATCTTAGCACTTTAGGAGGGCAAGGTGGGTGAATCACCCGAGGCCAGGGGTTCAAGACCAACCTTGAAAACATGGTGAAACTCCGTCTCTACTAAAAGTACAAAAAGTTAGCCCCGCATGGGGGTGCATGCCTGTAATCTCCGGTATTCCGGAGGCTGAGGCAGGAGAATTGCTTGAACCAGGACCCGGCAGGTGGAGGTTGCAGTGAGCCGAGATCATACCACTGCACTCCAGCTTGGGCTACAGAGTGAGACTCTGTCTCAATAAAAAAATTAAATAAATGAAAAAAATATATATATATGTATTTATATATATATATATATATTTGAAGTATTATCCAATGAGAGCAAGTGTTCCGGAAGACCTCATTTAAATACAGAATCTGAATGGGGGTCCATGTCACACCTGCCATTTTTTCATCTTTGCAGCTGGGCTTTTCTCCTCTTCTCTGCTGGACTGTGCTGTTTCCCACAAGGTGTTCAGAGGTTCTGCCCTGAATCGTGCAACCAGGAGATGAGAAGCACAGAGTGACACCAGCAGGAGAACATAAAGATGCGCTGACAGTTGTCCTCCTCCTGCAGAGTCCAGAGCAGTGCACTCCTACCGCTGGTGCCCTAGCTAAGCCTGGGGGCCAGCATGTCTGATGATAGTCTGGGAGTGCTGCAGTCAGGGTCCCCACAATGGGCACCCAGCCTGTGCCCTTGCACTCTGCACCAGCGTGACCATTGTCACTTCAGAGCCCGTGGGTACAGATCAATGCATCCTACCAGAACTGCATGTGAGGAAGGACCATGTGAGTCCCAGGAAAGAGCTGAGGCCCTGCAGGGGGAGGTGGCCAGGACTGAGACCTGATGCCTGTCTGGAGAATCGTCTGTGGGTGTGAGTGGCACTGTGGGGTCAGTGCCCGGGTTCTGCTTCTCCCTCTCCTCAAAGATCAGGGCCTGAGCAGGGGCTGACATGTGTGTGGCACCTGGAACAGCAGGGCCACCACCCATGTGTGAAGCCATCATGGGGACCTGAACACGGTGTCGTGTGCAGACCCCACCCATCCATTGGCCCCAATTCCTGGCCAGCTTCTGCCAAGGTGAGAGGAAGGAATTTCGAAGGTGGGTGTAAGCTGAAGCCTGTCCCCCAGTAGCTGACATACAGTGGTGACACTCTCTGTGTGGGGGAAAGAAAGAGAGATCAGACTGTTACTGTGTCTATGGAGAAAGACGAAGACACAAGAAAGTCCATTTTGATCTGTACTAGGAAAAAGTATTCTGCCTTGAGATGCTGTTAATCTGTCACCCTACACCCAACCCTGTGATCACAGAAGCAGGTGCTGTATTGACTCAAGGTTGAATGGATTTAGGGCTGTGCAGGACGTGCCTTAGTCAAAATGTGTTTACACCTACTGGGCTCCAGGCTGCCAGCTGCCTGCCCAGGGTCTGAATGTCCTACTGTGACCTGTTTCCTCACCTCGCCCAGAGGACAGATAGGGAAGGCTTGTTTTGAAGATTAGGCAGTGTAATCCTAGTCAGCCCTCATTAGCTTGTCTATCCTCCAGGTCTTTTTGATTTCTTTTTTCTCTTCTTTGTTATGAAACTCTGGAGAACTGTCCTCCAGCCTGTCTTCAGCTGGGGAGGTGGAAAGGCTGGACCTTGCCCTTGACTTCAGGGCCCCTTCTGGGTGCCCCCTCCTCCTGGGTTTTTAAAAGCATATACTTAGCAACATACCCTGTACCTGAGAGAGCTGCAGAGAACCTCCTGCGTGTCCAAACCAGCACACTTTGTTCCCTGAAACAAGGCCCTCATCAAACCCCAAAGCCCAAATACTTTCAGGTGGCCAACTTCACACAAGAGTCTGAACTCAATGCTTGTTTTCTGGGGTCTACACAGGCCTGTATGATGGGGCTACCTCCATTCTACCCCTGTGCCTCCCCAATCCATTAGGGGCCTCAACTCCAGTGACCCCTAACTGGGAGCAAGGTTCCCCAGGCAGGGAATGCAGCCCTCCCCAGGATGCTGGCCTGGCCATGTCCCAGTGGACATCAGTCCTGGAGCAAGAGGTCCAAGGCAGGGAGTTTCACCCCCCATTTCACCAGGTGTGGTGACCTTTCTGGGTTCCTAACCTTCAAGATGGGATTTTTACACTGTGCCACAGTGGGGGAAACCGAGGCACAGGGCCGGTGAGCGGTAAAGAAAGAAAACCTCTGTGACTAGGAAACGTGTCCCTTGCCCAGCACAGCCACTCCAGGATAGCACCCTTTGGGATGTACCGCTGAGCTGTTCTTGGCACGTGGCATGGCACTGTGGTGGAGGTCAGCAGCTTGTGGAGTTGGGGGAGGGGGTGCTGGCAGGAGCGGGTAATTTTGGACCCACCATGGGGAGGAAGGGGACATTGCCCCTTTCCGCACACCTTGGGCACAGCAGCAATTATCTTCTCTGGTGTGTGTGGGCACCAATGCCTATGTGGCTGTGGGTGCGTCCTCCCCTTTTGTTGATGAAGAACCTTCCTGCAGCCATTGGGGTGGGTATGGGCACCACGTGTGCCTGGCAGCAGGGTGGTGCCTGTGGAGGCTTGGCTACTATATGTCTCACTGCCACCTCCCCAGGGGAAGCAGACCCTGTACCCTAGTGTCCCTCATACCCAGTCCCTCACATTCTTCACTTGGCATCTCCCTGCCTGATTCTCCCAACTCAGCCCCTGCCAGGTTTCTCCAGGCCCTGTGGGCCCTGGGATGGGATCAAGGGAGGCAGCAACTGTGCTGTCTGCCTCTGCCTGAAGTCAGGGATCCCTGGCCCCTACTGGCATCTGGTGGGCAGGGTAGGTGGGTAGGTCAGGGGTCAGCTTTTCCACTCCCCAGCCTGCATTGGCTAAGTCACCAGCTGTAACTGGCCTGGAGGCTGATCTGTGTCCTCCACAGTCCCTTGATGCATTATATTGAAGCCAATGCTTGTGTGAATGACAAGACATGTTGTTACCAAGCAGATCAAACCAGAACCGAAAGACTGTAGCACTTGGGCCCAGAGTCTGGTTCTGAGGCTGCCATGACCACCCTGTTCTCTTCCTTCTGTTGCGCTTGGGCCCAGAGCCTGGGGCTGAGGCTGCCATGACCACCTTGTTCTCTTCCTTCTGGGATCCCCAGGAAGCTCCCAGGACCGAATGATCCCCACAAAACACAGTGGCCAGGATGGGAGGGCTGGAGGTCAACTGCCCCTGCCCCTACCACCACAACCAAGAGGCCCCATGGAGGTTGGCCCTGAGCTGTGGGTCCCTGTGGGATGCAGGTTCCCACGGATACTTCAGGGGGTGAGCATGAGTCCTCCTGGCTGACGGGAGACTGGTGGGCACTGGGTTAGTGGGGCCTGTGTAGGTGTGTTGGACAGCACTGGGTCTATCCAGGGAGCCAGGGACTGGTGTGGCCAAAGTGGGCAGCAATATGTTGCCAGAACAAAACTACAGTGCCACCAGCCCAGCTGGTAGGGAGAAGGAGGCCTGCCTAGCAGGACCATCCACCCCTGTCCTGGCCCCAAGCCCAGACTGCCTGCCTGTACTGGACATTGCCTGGTCCAGGAGGCCTGGGCATGATGGTCAGGTGGTGTGTCCCTGGGTTCCAGGCCTTGGTGGTCCCTTGGGAGCTGAGCATCCTCTGGGCAGGAGGAGGGCCCATGGTCCACTGTTTGCATTTGTCCCTGGGGGGTGTGCCCCACCCCAGCTTCTCAGCCCGTACGGGGACGTGGCCAGGGCTCCTCACCTGCTCTGTGGCTCCAGCTCTGAGCAGCTCACTGGGTGACTCTGACAGCTTCCTCCCCAAAGCTTGGGTCCTCGTCTGTGGGAATGGGGTGTCCCAGGCCCCCTGCAGGCAGGAACCCAACCCCAGCTCCTCTGGTGGGCCCTCCTGGGCTTTCTTACCTACTGGTTTGTGAGACCCGTTTGGCCAAACTTGGTGTCCTATTTTTATTTTGGCCTTTTTCTTAGTGTGTGTTTTCTGTAACTACTGCTGTGTAGATCTTCTATGTGAGTTTTAGGTAGAGAATCTTGCCCACCCAGAGGTCCTCCACCCCAGAGAGCCTCCACTTCAGCCCCCTGGGGCTGGTCCTGCCTGTGCTCCTCTTGGTGTGAATGTTGAGTGTGATGGATCCACACAGCTGCTTGACCCTGCATCTCCTTCCTTCTTCTTGCTGAGGCGGGTTCTGTCTCTCTTTCTCCACCTGAACTGCACTTGAAGCCAAGATGAAGGATGAGAAGTGATTGCTATGAAGGACCCTCTTGCAGTGGATCTGCTGTGAGGAGGCTATGCTGGCCAAGCCTGTCATTTCCTTCTCTAAGCTCATTCCAGAGGTCGGCCAGGGGCAGCCCGTACCTGCTTCCTCTTGTGGCCTGTGAATCAAGAATGGATTTTACATTTCCAAATGGTTGAACAAATAAAAAATAACACTTCATGTCACTGAGAAGTGTCCATGTCCGTAAGTAAAGTTTGATGGGGGTGCAGTCATGCCCATCTCTTCACAGGCCACCCGCAGAAGGCTGCTGTCGTGCAGTCATGGCAGAGTTGCATCCTTGAGGCAAAGATCAGTTGGCAAAGCTGAAAATACTGACTCCTGGCTCTTTAGGGAAACAGTTTCCAGTCCCTGGTTTAAGGGCTGTGTGGCAGAACCCCAGGATCTTGGTCAGCTTGTTCCTCACTCAGGGCCTGCTGCGGCCTTCGCTAGTATGTCTGCAAAGTCTGCGTGCTATGATGCCTCTCATGGGGGCGTTGAGCTCTGTCGTGCTAGATTTCAGGGTGTCTGCCTCAAGGTCACCTGTCTCACCAACAGAGACCCTGTGGCCAGATTCAAACTAGCAGGAGCAGTTGGTCTTTGGCAGCAGGGATACCTTCGAGCTGAGCTGCCACCCACCCTGAGGTGGTCCCATGACACCCACTGTCTCGGTTAAGGTTGGGGCAGGGCAGGTGTCCTGAAGTGCCCTGCGACATGGATCGTAATAGCCAGTGGGGAGAGGGGGTTGTTATTACTCCCCATATTGTGGGGAGTGCCTCACCCCCTGCGATGTGGATCGTAATAGCCAATTACTCCCCCCTGCAATGTGTGTCCATTATTAGCATCTCTTTTGTTCAGGATATTAGGAACAATTTCACAGGTTGTGTGTACACAGCCTGCGACAGGAGAACAAATACCATCCTCTGCATCTCCGAATATTAGCAACCATACCACACAACGGGTGTACACTTTTTGGGAGATTTGGGGTAATGTCCTCCTTTGTTTCCCTGAATATTCAGAGACATATCACAGGGCAGCTGTACATCCACTACTCTCTTGGCAGGAACATCGTACTTTACCTACTGGAAATTAGGAGCAATATCACAGACTAGGTGTCAAGCCACTGTCATACTGGAAGTAATATCATGCTCTCCCCCACAACTTATGAGGAACAATATCACAGAGGGTGTGTACCTTCTCCGTTAGTTGGAGTAGTATCATCATCTCTTCCTTTGGATGACAGGAACAATATCACAGGGTGGGTGTTAACCCCGTGTGTTTTTGGAAGCAATGTCATTCTCTCTTCTTCTAGGTTTTACGATTCATATCACAGGCGGGGTGTACACCCCTTGTTATATTGGATGGAATCTCATCCTCCTTCAACCTGTATCTTTAGAACAATATCTCTTAGGGGCTGTCCATCCCTTCAATATTGGTAGTAATACCATCTTCTCCTTTCCTGGATGTAAGAAAGAATATCACAGGAGGGGTGTACACCCCTTGCAATGTTGGTAGTAATATCACCTCTCCCCTGTGGTTATTAAGGACAAAATCCCAGGGTGGCTGTACGGTTCCTACTTTATTGGGAGTAATATCATCCATTCACCCCCTGGATAAGGGGAACCATATCACGGAAGAGGTGTCCACCCCCTTCGATATTATCAGCCATGTCATCTTCTTCCCGCCTGGATATTAGGAACGATACCCGAGGTTTGGGGGCGGTGTACACCCACTGCGATATCGAAAGTAAAATCAGCCTCTTTCCCGCTGGATATTAGGAACTATATCACGGGTGTGTGTGCACCTTCTGGGATATTGGGAGTACTGTCAGCCTCCACCCCGCTGCATATCAGGAACAATATACAGGGGGCAGGGTGGTTACACCCCCTGTGATATTGAGAGCAATATTCTTCTCTTTCCCCTGTATATTAGGAACTACATCACAGAGGTCTGTACACCTTCAGCGATATTGGGATTCAAGTTATCCTCTCCCCCACTGAATGTCCAAAACGATATCACAGAAAGGTGTACACTCCCTGCCATATGGCCAGTAATATCATTGTCTCTACCTTTGGATACTAGGAACAACATCACAGAGGGTGTGTCACTGCCCCACGATATTGGGCTTAATGTTATCCTCTCTTCCCCTGAATATTAGGAACGATATCCCTGGTGGAGGGAGGTGGAGTACATTAAGAACAATATCACTGGGTGGGTGTACTTCCCCTGCAATATTGGGTGTAGTATCATCCTCTCTTCCCTAGCATATTAAGAACAGTATCACAGGAGGGGTGTACAGCCACAGTCCCTGCGCTATTGGGAGCAATAGCATCTTCTCCCATTCTCTATATAAGGAACAATATCCCAGTGTGGGTGTACATCCCCTGCGATATTGGGCGTAGTGTCATCGTCTCCCAAAGTGGATATTAGGCATAGTGTCACAGGGGGGGGTGTACGCCTTCTTCGATATTGGGAGCAATATTATCCTCTCCCCTCAGGATTATAGGCAAAATATCAAAGCGGTTTTACAACTCGAGCGGTATGGGCAGTAATATCATCCTCTCCTCACCCAGATGTTAGGAACTATATCACAGGTGGCTGTACACTTCTTGTGATATTGGGAGTCATATCATCCTCTCCCATCGTGGATATTAAGAACAATATTACAAAGTAGGTGTACACCCCCTACGATATTGAGAGAAATATTATGCTCTCCCCTTTGGGACATTAGGAACAATATCGCAGAAGGTGTGTACAACCCCTGCGATATTGGGAGTCATGTCATCCTCTCCCCCTGAATATAAGAAACAATATCACAGGAGGATGTACACCCCCTGTGATATTGGGAGTCATATCATTTTCTTTCCCTCTGGATATTCAGAACAATATCACAGTGGGTGTGTACACCCCCTGCGATATTGCCGCTGGCATCATCGTCTCCCTCCCAGGATATAGGAAACAATATCACAAGGCGGTGTATACCCCCTACAATATTGGGAGTAATGTCTTCCTCTCCCCAGCTGGCTATTAGGAACAATGTCACAGAAGGAGTGAACACCCACTGCTCTATAGGGGGTGATATCTTCTCCATCCCTGAATATTAGGAACAATATCACTCGGCAGTGTACACCTCCTGCAATATTGAGACTATTCCTCTCGCCCACTGGATATTAGGAATCATATCACAGGGGTGGTGTACACCCACTGTGAAATCGAAAGAAGTATCATCCTCTCCACCTTTGGATGTTAGGGACAATATCACGGGGGAGGTCTACACCCACTGTGATATTGGGAGTCATATTATCCTCTCCCACCCAGGATATAAGAAACAAGACCACCGAGGGGACAGACACCCACTGCGGTAGTTTCAATAATGTTATCTTATACCCCCTGGCTATTAGGAATAACATCAGAGAGGGGTGTACACTTTCCTCGATGTTGGGAGTAATATCATCTTCTCCCCGCTGGATATCAGGAACAAGTCTATTAATTATTAATATTAATAAATATAAAAATTAATAATAATCATCGATATTAATAATCATAATTAAGATAGTAAAAATTAATACAGGTTTAAAATGTTAATGATTAATATTAATAATTAATAGTAATATTATTAATAATAAAATAATGATTTCAACAATTAATGTTGCTTAAATCATTACTAAGAGATGTTGGTAATAAAATAATGATTCATATTAAGAACTAATAATATTGTTAAATGACATTAAAATTAATAATTAATTTTAAGCATGCATAATCACATATGTAAAAGAGTTATCCAAAATTAATAACGGTATTTACTAATTAATAGTGTCATTGATAATTATTAAAATCAATAATTTATGTTTAATAATTAATCATATTATTACTCCTAATACCACAAGGAGTGTAGACCTACCTGTGATGTCATTCCCAATATCCAGGGACAAAGATCATAATACTAGTTTTCAAATCGCAGTAGGTGTACACTCACTTGGTGACATTAATCCTAATATCTACGGTGAAAGAGTAGGACATGAAACCCAACATAACAAAGAATGGACAGCCACCTGGTGAAATTGCTCCTAATATTCACGGAAGAAGCTTATGATATTACTCCCAATATCCCAGGGGGAGTACAGGTCTTCTGTGATATGGTTCCTAGTATACGGAGGGGGAGAGTATGATAATAATCACAGTATGGCAAGCTGTGTTCACCCGGCCTGTGATACTGTTATTAATATCCTGGAAGGAAGAGAATGATATGACGTCTCATAGAGCAGGAGGCGTACACCTAGCCTGGGATAGAGCTCCTAATATTTACGGAGAGGAGAGGCTGACATCACTTCCAATATGGCAGGGGGGTGAGCCACCCCCCGCGGGGTGGGGACCAATAGCCACCCCCTCTCCCCCCCTTGGCTATTGGGAGCCACCTCGCAGGGGGGTGAGCCACCCCCCGCGGGGTGGGGACCAATAGCCACCCCCTCTCCCCCCCTTGGCTATTGGGAGCCACCTCGCAGGGGGGTGAGCCACCCCCCGCGGGGTGGGGACCAATAGCCACCCCCTCTCCCCCCCTTGGCTATTGGGAGCCACCTCGCAGGGGGGTGAGCCACCCCCCGCGGGGTGGGGACCAATAGCCACCCCCTCTCCCCCCCTTGGCTATTGGGAGCCACCTCGCAGGGGGGTGAGCCACCCCCCGCGGGGTGGGGACCAATAGCCACCCCCTCTCCCCCCCTTGGCTATTGGGAGCCACCTCGCAGGGGGGTGAGCCACCCCCCGCGGGGTGGGGACCAATAGCCACCCCCTCTCCCCCCCTTGGCTATTGGGAGCCACCTCGCAGGGGGGTGAGCCACCCCCCGCGGGGTGGGGACCAATAGCCACCCCCTCTCCCCCCCTTGGCTATTGGGAGCCACCTCGCAGGGGGGTGAGCCACCCCCCGCGGGGTGGGGACCAATAGCCACCCCCTCTCCCCCCCTTGGCTATTGGGAGCCACCTCGCAGGGGGGTGAGCCACCCCCCGCGGGGTGGGGACCAATAGCCACCCCCTCTCCCCCCCTTGGCTATTGGGAGCCACCTCGCAGGGGGGTGAGCCACCCCCCGCGGGGTGGGGACCAATAGCCACCCCCTCTCCCCCCCTTGGCTATTGGGAGCCACCTCGCAGGGGGGTGAGCCACCCCCCGCGGGGTGGGGACCAATAGCCACCCCCTCTCCCCCCCTTGGCTATTGGGAGCCACCTCGCAGGGGGGTGAGCCACCCCCCGCGGGGGTGGGGACCAATAGCCACCCCCTCTCCCCCCCTTGGCTATTGGGAGCCACCTCGCAGGGGGGTGAGCCACCCCCCGCGGGGTGGGGACCAATAGCCACCCCCTCTCCCCCCCTTGGCTATTGGGAGCCACCTCGCAGGGGGGTGAGCCACCCCCCGCGGGGTGGGGACCAATAGCCACCCCCTCTCCCCCCCTTGGCTATTGGGAGCCACCTCGCAGGGGGGTGAGCCACCCCCCGCGGGGTGGGGACCAATAGCCACCCCCTCTCCCCCCCTTGGCTATTGGGAGCCACCTCGCAGGGGGGTGAGCCACCCCCCGCGGGGTGGGGACCAATAGCCACCCCCTCTCCCCCCCTTGGCTATTGGGAGCCACCTCGCAGGGGGGTGAGCCACCCCCCGCGGGGTGGGGACCAATAGCCACCCCCTCTCCCCCCCTTGGCTATTGGGAGCCACCTCGCAGGGGGGTGAGCCACCCCCCGCGGGGTGGGGACCAATAGCCACCCCCTCTCCCCCCCTTGGCTATTGGGAGCCACCTCGCAGGGGGGTGAGCCACCCCCCGCGGGGTGGGGACCAATAGCCACCCCCTCTCCCCCCCTTGGCTATTGGGAGCCACCTCGCAGGGGGGTGAGCCACCCCCCGCGGGGTGGGGACCAATAGCCACCCCCTCTCCCCCCCTTGGCTATTGGGAGCCACCTCGCAGGGGGGTGAGCCACCCCCCGCGGGGTGGGGACCAATAGCCACCCCCTCTCCCCCCCTTGGCTATTGGGAGCCACCTCGCAGGGGGGTGAGCCACCCCCCGCGAGGTGGGGACCAATAGCCACCCCCTCTCCCCCCCTTGGCTATTGGGAGCCACCTCGCAGGGGGGTGAGCCACCCCCCGCGAGGTGGGGACCAATAGCCACCCCCTCTCCCCCCCTTGGCTATTGGGAGCCACCTCGCAGGGGGGTGAGCCACCCCCCGCGAGGTGGGGACCAATAGCCACCCCCTCTCCCCCCCTTGGCTATTGGGAGCCACCTCGCAGGGGGGTGAGCCACCCCCCGCGAGGTGGGGACCAATAGCCACCCCCTCTCCCCCCCTTGGCTATTGGGAGCCACCTCGCAGGGGGGTGAGCCACCCCCCGCGAGGTGGGGACCAATAGCCACCCCCTCTCCCCCCCTTGGCTATTGGGAGCCACCTCGCAGGGGGGTGAGCCACCCCCCGCGAGGTGGGGACCAATAGCCACCCCCTCTCCCCCCCTTGGCTATTGGGAGCCACCTCGCAGGGGGGTGAGCCACCCCCCGCGAGGTGGGGACCAATAGCCACCCCCTCTCCCCCCCTTGGCTATTGGGAGCCACCTCGCAGGGGGGTGAGCCACCCCCCGCGAGGTGGGGACCAATAGCCACCCCCTCTCCCCCCCTTGGCTATTGGGAGCCACCTCGCAGGGGGGTGAGCCACCCCCCGCGAGGTGGGGACCAATAGCCACCCCCTCTCCCCCCCTTGGCTATTGGGAGCCACCTCGCAGGGGGGTGAGCCACCCCCCGCGAGGTGGGGACCAATAGCCACCCCCTCTCCCCCCCTTGGCTATTGGGAGCCACCTCGCAGGGGGGTGAGCCACCCCCCGCGAGGTGGGGACCAATAGCCACCCCCTCTCCCCCCCTTGGCTATTGGGAGCCACCTCGCAGGGGGGTGAGCCACCCCCCGCGAGGTGGGGACCAATAGCCACCCCCTCTCCCCCCCTTGGCTATTGGGAGCCACCTCGCAGGGGGGTGAGCCACCCCCCGCGAGGTGGGGACCAATAGCCACCCCCTCTCCCCCCCTTGGCTATTGGGAGCCACCTCGCAGGGGGGTGAGCCACCCCCCGCGAGGTGGGGACCAATAGCCACCCCCTCTCCCCCCCTTGGCTATTGGGAGCCACCTCGCAGGGGGGTGAGCCACCCCCCGCGAGGTGGGGACCAATAGCCACCCCCTCTCCCCCCCTTGGCTATTGGGAGCCACCTCGCAGGGGGGTGAGCCACCCCCCGCGAGGTGGGGACCAATAGCCACCCCCTCTCCCCCCCTTGGCTATTGGGAGCCACCTCGCAGGGGGGTGAGCCACCCCCCGCGAGGTGGGGACCAATAGCCACCCCCTCTCCCCCCCTTGGCTATTGGGAGCCACCTCGCAGGGGGGTGAGCCACCCCCCGCGAGGTGGGGACCAATAGCCACCCCCTCTCCCCCCCTTGGCTATTGGGAGCCACCTCGCAGGGGGGTGAGCCACCCCCCGCGAGGTGGGGACCAATAGCCACCCCCTCTCCCCCCCTTGGCTATTGGGAGCCACCTCGCAGGGGGGTGAGCCACCCCCCGCGAGGTGGGGACCAATAGCCACCCCCTCTCCCCCCCTTGGCTATTGGGAGCCACCTCGCAGGGGGGTGAGCCACCCCCCGCGAGGTGGGGACCAATAGCCACCCCCTCTCCCCCCCTTGGCTATTGGGAGCCACCTCGCACACCCCCTCTCCCCCCCTTGGCTATTGGGAGCCACCTCGCAGGGGGGTGAGCCACCCCCCGCGAGGTGGGGACCAATAGCCACCCCCTCTCCCCCCCTTGGCTATTGGGAGCCACCTCGCAGGGGGGTGAGCCACCCCCCGCGAGGTGGGGACCAATAGCCACCCCCTCTCCCCCCCTTGGCTATTGGGAGCCACCTCGCAGGGGGGTGAGCCACCCCCCGCGAGGTGGGGACCAATAGCCACCCCCTCTCCCCCCCTTGGCTATTGGGAGCCACCTCGCAGGGGGGTGAGCCACCCCCCGCGAGGTGGGGACCAATAGCCACCCCCTCTCCCCCCCTTGGCTATTGGGAGCCACCTCGCAGGGGGGTGAGCCACCCCCCGCGAGGTGGGGACCAATAGCCACCCCCTCTCCCCCCCTTGGCTATTGGGAGCCACCTCGCAGGGGGGTGAGCCACCCCCCGCGAGGTGGGGACCAATAGCCACCCCCTCTCCCCCCCTTGGCTATTGGGAGCCACCTCGCAGGGGGGTGAGCCACCCCCCGCGAGGTGGGGACCAATAGCCACCCCCTCTCCCCCCCTTGGCTATTGGGAGCCACCTCGCAGGGGGGTGAGCCACCCCCCGCGAGGTGGGGACCAATAGCCACCCCCTCTCCCCCCCTTGGCTATTGGGAGCCACCTCGCAGGGGGGTGAGCCACCCCCCGCGAGGTGGGGACCAATAGCCACCCCCTCTCCCCCCCTTGGCTATTGGGAGCCACCTCGCAGGGGGGTGAGCCACCCCCCGCGAGGTGGGGACCAATAGCCACCCCCTCTCCCCCCCTTGGCTATTGGGAGCCACCTCGCAGGGGGGTGAGCCACCCCCCGCGAGGTGGGGACCAATAGCCACCCCCTCTCCCCCCCTTGGCTATTGGGAGCCACCTCGCAGGGGGGTGAGCCACCCCCCGCGAGGTGGGGACCAATAGCCACCCCCTCTCTCCCCCCCTTGGCTATTGGGAGCCACCTCGCAGGGGGGTGAGCCACCCCCCGCGAGGTGGGGACCAATAGCCACCCCCTCTCCCCCCCTTGGCTATTGGGAGCCACCTCGCAGGGGGGTGAGCCACCCCCCGCGAGGTGGGGACCAATAGCCACCCCCTCTCCCCCCCTTGGCTATTGGGAGCCACCTCGCAGGGGGGTGAGCCACCCCCCGCGAGGTGGGGACCAATAGCCACCCCCTCTCCCCCCCTTGGCTATTGGGAGCCACCTCGCAGGGGGGTGAGCCACCCCCCGCGAGGTGGGGACCAATAGCCACCCCCTCTCCCCCCCTTGGCTATTGGGAGCCACCTCGCAGGGGGGTGAGCCACCCCCCGCGAGGTGGGGACCAATAGCCACCCCCTCTCCCCCCCTTGGCTATTGGGAGCCACCTCGCAGGGGGGTGAGCCACCCCCCGCGAGGTGGGGACCAATAGCCACCCCCTCTCCCCCCCTTGGCTATTGGGAGCCACCTCGCAGGGGGGTGAGCCACCCCCCGCGAGGTGGGGACCAATAGCCACCCCCTCTCCCCCCCTTGGCTATTGGGAGCCACCTCGCAGGGGGGTGAGCCACCCCCCGCGAGGTGGGGACCAATAGCCACCCCCTCTCCCCCCCTTGGCTATTGGGAGCCACCTCGCAGGGGGGTGAGCCACCCCCCGCGAGGTGGGGACCAATAGCCACCCCCTCTCCCCCCCTTGGCTATTGGGAGCCACCTCGCAGGGGGGTGAGCCACCCCCCGCGAGGTGGGGACCAATAGCCACCCCCTCTCCCCCCCTTGGCTATTGGGAGCCACCTCGCAGGGGGGTGAGCCACCCCCCGCGAGGTGGGGACCAATAGCCACCCCCTCTCCCCCCCTTGGCTATTGGGAGCCACCTCGCAGGGGGGTGAGCCACCCCCCGCGAGGTGGGGACCAATAGCCACCCCCTCTCCCCCCCTTGGCTATTGGGAGCCACCTCGCAGGGGGGTGAGCCACCCCCCGCGAGGTGGGGACCAATAGCCACCCCCTCTCCCCCCCTTGGCTATTGGGAGCCACCTCGCAGGGGGGTGAGCCACCCCCCGCGAGGTGGGGACCAATAGCCACCCCCTCTCCCCCCCTTGGCTATTGGGAGCCACCTCGCAGGGGGGTGAGCCACCCCCCGCGAGGTGGGGACCAATAGCCACCCCCTCTCCCCCCCTTGGCTATTGGGAGCCACCTCGCAGGGGGGTGAGCCACCCCCCGCGAGGTGGGGACCAATAGCCACCCCCTCTCCCCCCCTTGGCTATTGGGAGCCACCTCGCAGGGGGGTGAGCCACCCCCCGCGAGGTGGGGACCAATAGCCACCCCCTCTCCCCCCCTTGGCTATTGGGAGCCACCTCGCAGGGGGGTGAGCCACCCCCCGCGAGGTGGGGACCAATAGCCACCCCCTCTCCCCCCCTTGGCTATTGGGAGCCACCTCGCAGGGGGGTGAGCCACCCCCCGCGAGGTGGGGACCAATAGCCACCCCCTCTCCCCCCCTTGGCTATTGGGAGCCACCTCGCAGGGGGGTGAGCCACCCCCCGCGAGGTGGGGACCAATAGCCACCCCCTCTCCCCCCCTTGGCTATTGGGAGCCACCTCGCAGGGGGGTGAGCCACCCCCCGCGAGGTGGGGACCAATAGCCACCCCCTCTCCCCCCCTTGGCTATTGGGAGCCACCTCGCAGGGGGGTGAGCCACCCCCCGCGAGGTGGGGACCAATAGCCACCCCCTCTCCCCCCCTTGGCTATTGGGAGCCACCTCGCAGGGGGGTGAGCCACCCCCCGCGAGGTGGGGACCAATAGCCACCCCCTCTCCCCCCCTTGGCTATTGGGAGCCACCTCGCAGGGGGGTGAGCCACCCCCCGCGAGGTGGGGACCAATAGCCACCCCCTCTCCCCCCCTTGGCTATTGGGAGCCACCTCGCAGGGGGGTGAGCCACCCCCCGCGAGGTGGGGACCAATAGCCACCCCCTCTCCCCCCCTTGGCTATTGGGAGCCACCTCGCAGGGGGGTGAGCCACCCCCCGCGAGGTGGGGACCAATAGCCACCCCCTCTCCCCCCCTTGGCTATTGGGAGCCACCTCGCAGGGGGGTGAGCCACCCCCCGCGAGGTGGGGACCAATAGCCACCCCCTCTCCCCCCCTTGGCTATTGGGAGCCACCTCGCAGGGGGGTGAGCCACCCCCCGCGAGGTGGGGACCAATAGCCACCCCCTCTCCCCCCCTTGGCTATTGGGAGCCACCTCGCAGGGGGGTGAGCCACCCCCCGCGAGGTGGGGACCAATAGCCACCCCCTCTCCCCCCCTTGGCTATTGGGAGCCACCTCGCAGGGGGGTGAGCCACCCCCCGCGAGGTGGGGACCAATAGCCACCCCCTCTCCCCCCCTTGGCTATTGGGAGCCACCTCGCAGGGGGGTGAGCCACCCCCCGCGAGGTGGGGACCAATAGCCACCCCCTCTCCCCCCCTTGGCTATTGGGAGCCACCTCGCAGGGGGGTGAGCCACCCCCCGCGAGGTGGGGACCAATAGCCACCCCCTCTCCCCCCCTTGGCTATTGGGAGCCACCTCGCAGGGGGGTGAGCCACCCCCCGCGAGGTGGGGACCAATAGCCACCCCCTCTCCCCCCCTTGGCTATTGGGAGCCACCTCGCAGGGGGGTGAGCCACCCCCCGCGAGGTGGGGACCAATAGCCACCCCCTCTCCCCCCCTTGGCTATTGGGAGCCACCTCGCAGGGGGGTGAGCCACCCCCCGCGAGGTGGGGACCAATAGCCACCCCCTCTCCCCCCCCTTGGCTATTGGGAGCCACCTCGCAGGGGGGTGAGCCACCCCCCGCGAGGTGGGGACCAATAGCCACCCCCTCTCCCCCCCTTGGCTATTGGGAGCCACCTCGCAGGGGGGTGAGCCACCCCCCGCGAGGTGGGGACCAATAGCCACCCCCTCTCCCCCCCTTGGCTATTGGGAGCCACCTCGCAGGGGGGTGAGCCACCCCCCGCGAGGAATAGGCCACCCCCCCTCTCCCCCCCCTTGGCTATTGGGAGCCACCTCGCAGGGGGGTGAGCCACCCCCCGCGAGGTGGGGACCAATAGCCACCCCCTCTCCCCCCCTTGGCTATTGGGAGCCACCTCGCAGGGGGTGAGCCACCCCCCGCGAGGTGGGGACCAATAGCCACCCCCTCTCCCCCCCTTGGCTATTGGGAGCCACCTCGCAGGGGGGTGAGCCACCCCCCGCGAGGTGGGGACCAATAGCCACCCCCTCTCCCCCCCTTGGCTATTGGGAGCCACCTCGCAGGGGGGTGAGCCACCCCCCGCGAGGTGGGGACCAATAGCCACCCCCCTCTCCCCCCCCTTGGCTATTGGGAGCCACCTCGCAGGGGGGTGAGCCACCCCCCGCGAGGTGGGGACCCAATAGCCACCCCCCTCTCCCCCCCCCTTGGCTATTGGGAGCCACCTCGCAGGGGGGTGAGCCACCCCCCGCGAGGTGGGGACCAATAGCCACCCCCTCTCCCCCCCTTGGCTATTGGGAGCCACCTCGCAGGGGGGTGAGCCACCCCCCGCGAGGTGGGGACCAATAGCCACCCCCTCTCCCCCCCTTGGCTATTGGGAGCCACCTCGCAGGGGGGTGAGCCACCCCCCGCGAGGTGGGGACCAATAGCCACCCCCTCTCCCCCCCTTGGCTATTGGGAGCCACCTCGCAGGGGGGTGAGCCACCCCCCGCGAGGTGGGGACCAATAGCCACCCCCTCTCCCCCCCTTGGCTATTGGAGCCACCTCGCAGGGGGGTGAGCCACCCCCCGCGAGGTGGGGACCAATAGCCACCCCCTCTCCCCCCCTTGGCTATTGGGAGCCACCTCGCAGGGGGGTGAGCCACCCCCCGCGAGGTGGGGACCAATAGCCACCCCCTCTCCCCCCCTTGGCTATTGGGAGCCACCTCGCAGGGGGGTGAGCCACCCCCCGCGAGGTGGGGACCAATAGCCACCCCCTCTCCCCCCCTTGGCTATTGGGAGCCACCTCGCAGGGGGGTGAGCCACCCCCCGCGAGGTGGGGACCAATAGCCACCCCCTCTCCCCCCCTTGGCTATTGGGAGCCACCTCGCAGGGGGGTGAGCCACCCCCCGCGAGGTGGGGGACCAATAGCCACCCCCTCTCCCCCCCTTGGCTATTGGGAGCCACCTCGCAGGGGGGTGAGCCACCCCCCGCGAGGTGGGGACCAATAGCCACCCCCTCTCCCCCCCTTGGCTATTGGGAGCCACCTCGCAGGGGGGTGAGCCACCCCCCGCGAGGTGGGGACCAATAGCCACCCCCTCTCCCCCCCTTGGCTATTGGGAGCCACCTCGCAGGGGGGTGAGCCACCCCCCGCGAGGTGGGGGACCAATAGCCACCCCCTCTCCCCCCCTTGGCTATTGGGAGCCACCTCGCAGGGGGGTGAGCCACCCCCCGCGAGGTGGGGACCAATAGCCACCCCCTCTCCCCCCCTTGGCTATTGGGAGCCACCTCGCAGGGGGGTGAGCCACCCCCCGCGAGGTGGGGACCAATAGCCACCCCCTCTCCCCCCCTTGGCTATTGGGAGCCACCTCGCAGGGGGGTGAGCCACCCCCCGCGAGGTGGGGACCAATAGCCACCCCCTCTCCCCCCTTGGCTATTGGGAGCCACCTCGCAGGGGGGTGAGCCACCCCCCGCGAGGTGGGGACCAATAGCCACCCCCTCTCCCCCCCTTGGCTATTGGGAGCCACCTCGCAGGGGGGTGAGCCACCCCCCGCGAGGTGGGGACCAATAGCCACCCCCTCTCCCCCCCTTGGCTATTGGGAGCCACCTCGCAGGGGGGTGAGCCACCCCCCGCGAGGTGGGGACCAATAGCCACCCCCTCTCCCCCCCTTGGCTATTGGGAGCCACCTCGCAGGGGGGTGAGCCACCCCCCGCGAGGTGGGGACCAATAGCCACCCCCTCTCCCCCCCTTGGCTATTGGGAGCCACCTCGCAGGGGGGTGAGCCACCCCCCGCGAGGTGGGGACCAATAGCCACCCCCTCTCCCCCCCTTGGCTATTGGGAGCCACCTCGCAGGGGGGTGAGCCACCCCCCGCGAGGTGGGGACCAATAGCCACCCCCTCTCCCCCCCTTGGCTATTGGGAGCCACCTCGCAGGGGGGTGAGCCACCCCCCGCGAGGTGGGGACCAATAGCCACCCCCTCTCCCCCCCTTGGCTATTGGGAGCCACCTCGCAGGGGGGGTGAGCCACCCCCCGCGAGGTGGGGACCAATAGCCACCCCCTCTCCCCCCCTTGGCTATTGGGAGCCACCTCGCAGGGGGGTGAGCCACCCCCCGCGAGGTGGGGACCAATAGCCACCCCCTCTCCCCCCCTTGGCTATTGGGAGCCACCTCGCAGGGGGGTGAGCCACCCCCCGCGAGGTGGGGACCAATAGCCACCCCCTCTCCCCCCCTTGGCTATTGGGAGCCACCTCGCAGGGGGGTGAGCCACCCCCCGCGAGGTGGGGACCAATAGCCACCCCCTCTCCCCCCCTTGGCTATTGGGAGCCACCTCGCAGGGGGGTGAGCCACCCCCCGCGAGGTGGGGACCAATAGCCACCCCCTCTCCCCCCCTTGGCTATTGGGAGCCACCTCGCAGGGGGGTGAGCCACCCCCCGCGAGGTGGGGACCAATAGCCACCCCCTCTCCCCCCCTTGGCTATTGGGAGCCACCTCGCAGGGGGGTGAGCCACCCCCCGCGAGGTGGGGACCAATAGCCACCCCCTCTCCCCCCCTTGGCTATTGGGAGCCACCTCGCAGGGGGGTGAGCCACCCCCCGCGAGGTGGGGACCAATAGCCACCCCCTCTCCCCCCCTTGGCTATTGGGAGCCACCTCGCAGGGGGGTGAGCCACCCCCCGCGAGGTGGGGACCAATAGCCACCCCCTCTCCCCCCCTTGGCTATTGGGAGCCACCTCGCAGGGGGGTGAGCCACCCCCCGCGAGGTGGGGACCAATAGCCACCCCCTCTCCCCCCCTTGGCTATTGGGAGCCACCTCGCAGGGGGGTGAGCCACCCCCCGCGAGGTGGGGACCAATAGCCACCCCCTCTCCCCCCCTTGGCTATTGGGAGCCACCTCGCAGGGGGGTGAGCCACCCCCCGCGAGGTGGGGACCAATAGCCACCCCCTCTCCCCCCCTTGGCTATTGGGAGCCACCTCGCAGGGGGGTGAGCCACCCCCCGCGAGGTGGGGACCAATAGCCACCCCCTCTCCCCCCCTTGGCTATTGGGAGCCACCTCGCAGGGGGGTGAGCCACCCCCCGCGAGGTGGGGACCAATAGCCACCCCCTCTCCCCCCCTTGGCTATTGGGAGCCACCTCGCAGGGGGGTGAGCCACCCCCCGCGAGGTGGGGACCAATAGCCACCCCCCTCTCCCCCCCTTGGCTATTGGGAGCCACCTCGCAGGGGGGTGAGCCACCCCCCGCGAGGTGGGGACCAATAGCCACCCCCCTCTCCCCCCCTTGGCTATTGGGAGCCACCTCGCAGGGGGGTGAGCCACCCCCCGCGAGGTGGGGACCAATAGCCACCCCCTCTCCCCCCCTTGGCTATTGGGAGCCACCTCGCAGGGGGGTGAGCCACCCCCCGCGAGGTGGGGACCAATAGCCACCCCCTCTCCCCCCCTTGGCTATTGGGAGCCACCTCGCAGGGGGGTGAGCCACCCCCCGCGAGGTGGGGACCAATAGCCACCCCCTCTCCCCCCCTTGGCTATTGGGAGCCACCTCGCAGGGGGGTGAGCCACCCCCCGCGAGGTGGGGACCAATAGCCACCCCCTCTCCCCCCCTTGGCTATTGGGAGCCACCTCGCAGGGGGGTGAGCCACCCCCCGCGAGGTGGGGACCAATAGCCACCCCCTCTCCCCCCCTTGGCTATTGGGAGCCACCTCGCAGGGGGGTGAGCCACCCCCCGCGAGGTGGGGACCAATAGCCACCCCCTCTCCCCCCCTTGGCTATTGGGAGCCACCTCGCAGGGGGGTGAGCCACCCCCCGCGAGGTGGGGACCAATAGCCACCCCCTCTCCCCCCCTTGGCTATTGGGAGCCACCTCGCAGGGGGGTGAGCCACCCCCCGCGAGGTGGGGACCAATAGCCACCCCCTCTCCCCCCCTTGGCTATTGGGAGCCACCTCGCAGGGGGGTGAGCCACCCCCCGCGAGGTGGGGACCAATAGCCACCCCCTCTCCCCCCCTTGGCTATTGGGAGCCACCTCGCAGGGGGGTGAGCCACCCCCCGCGAGGTGGGGACCAATAGCCACCCCCTCTCCCCCCCTTGGCTATTGGGAGCCACCTCGCAGGGGGGTGAGCCACCCCCCGCGAGGTGGGGACCAATAGCCACCCCCTCTCCCCCCCTTGGCTATTGGGAGCCACCTCGCAGGGGGGTGAGCCACCCCCCGCGAGGTGGGGACCAATAGCCACCCCCTCTCCCCCCCTTGGCTATTGGGAGCCACCTCGCAGGGGGGTGAGCCACCCCCCGCGAGGTGGGGACCAATAGCCACCCCCTCTCCCCCCCTTGGCTATTGGGAGCCACCTCGCAGGGGGGTGAGCCACCCCCCGCGAGGTGGGGACCAATAGCCACCCCCCTCTCCCCCCCTTGGCTATTGGGAGCCACCTCGCAGGGGGGTGAGCCACCCCCCGCGAGGTGGGGACCAATAGCCACCCCCTCTCCCCCCCTTGGCTATTGGGAGCCACCTCGCAGGGGGGTGAGCCACCCCCCGCGAGGTGGGGACCAATAGCCACCCCCTCTCCCCCCCTTGGCTATTGGGAGCCACCTCGCAGGGGGGTGAGCCACCCCCCGCGAGGTGGGGACCAATAGCCACCCCCTCTCCCCCCCTTGGCTATTGGGAGCCACCTCGCAGGGGGGTGAGCCACCCCCCGCGAGGTGGGGACCAATAGCCACCCCCTCTCCCCCCCTTGGCTATTGGGAGCCACCTCGCAGGGGGGTGAGCCACCCCCCGCGAGGTGGGGACCAATAGCCACCCCCTCTCCCCCCCTTGGCTATTGGGAGCCACCTCGCAGGGGGGTGAGCCACCCCCCGCGAGGTGGGGACCAATAGCCACCCCCTCTCCCCCCCTTGGCTATTGGGAGCCACCTCGCAGGGGGGTGAGCCACCCCCCGCGAGGTGGGGACCAATAGCCACCCCCTCTCCCCCCCTTGGCTATTGGGAGCCACCTCGCAGGGGGGTGAGCCACCCCCCGCGAGGTGGGGACCAATAGCCACCCCCTCTCCCCCCCTTGGCTATTGGGAGCCACCTCGCAGGGGGGTGAGCCACCCCCCGCGAGGTGGGGACCAATAGCCACCCCCTCTCCCCCCCTTGGCTATTGGGAGCCACCTCGCAGGGGGGTGAGCCACCCCCCGCGAGGTGGGGACCAATAGCCACCCCCTCTCCCCCCCTTGGCTATTGGGAGCCACCTCGCAGGGGGGTGAGCCACCCCCCGCGAGGTGGGGACCAATAGCCACCCCCTCTCCCCCCCTTGGCTATTGGGAGCCACCTCGCAGGGGGGTGAGCCACCCCCCGCGAGGTGGGGACCAATAGCCACCCCCTCTCCCCCCCTTGGCTATTGGGAGCCACCTCGCAGGGGGGTGAGCCACCCCCCGCGAGGTGGGGACCAATAGCCACCCCCTCTCCCCCCCTTGGCTATTGGGAGCCACCTCGCAGGGGGGTGAGCCACCCCCCGCGAGGTGGGGACCAATAGCCACCCCCTCTCCCCCCCTTGGCTATTGGGAGCCACCTCGCAGGGGGGTGAGCCACCCCCCGCGAGGTGGGGACCAATAGCCACCCCCTCTCCCCCCCTTGGCTATTGGGAGCCACCTCGCAGGGGGGTGAGCCACCCCCCGCGAGGTGGGGACCAATAGCCACCCCCTCTCCCCCCCTTGGCTATTGGGAGCCACCTCGCAGGGGGGTGAGCCACCCCCCGCGAGGTGGGGACCAATAGCCACCCCCTCTCCCCCCCTTGGCTATTGGGAGCCACCTCGCAGGGGGGTGAGCCACCCCCCGCGAGGTGGGGACCAATAGCCACCCCCTCTCCCCCCCTTGGCTATTGGGAGCCACCTCGCAGGGGGGTGAGCCACCCCCCGCGAGGTGGGGACCAATAGCCACCCCCTCTCCCCCCCTTGGCTATTGGGAGCCACCTCGCAGGGGGGTGAGCCACCCCCCGCGAGGTGGGGACCAATAGCCACCCCCTCTCCCCCCCTTGGCTATTGGGAGCCACCTCGCAGGGGGGTGAGCCACCCCCCGCGAGGTGGGGACCAATAGCCACCCCCTCTCCCCCCCTTGGCTATTGGGAGCCACCTCGCAGGGGGGTGAGCCACCCCCCGCGAGGTGGGGACCAATAGCCACCCCCTCTCCCCCCCTTGGCTATTGGGAGCCACCTCGCAGGGGGGTGAGCCACCCCCCGCGAGGTGGGGACCAATAGCCACCCCCTCTCCCCCCCTTGGCTATTGGGAGCCACCTCGCAGGGGGGTGAGCCACCCCCCGCGAGGTGGGGACCAATAGCCACCCCCTCTCCCCCCCTTGGCTATTGGGAGCCACCTCGCAGGGGGGTGAGCCACCCCCCGCGAGGTGGGGACCAATAGCCACCCCCTCTCCCCCCCTTGGCTATTGGGAGCCACCTCGCAGGGGGGTGAGCCACCCCCCGCGAGGTGGGGACCAATAGCCACCCCCTCTCCCCCCCTTGGCTATTGGGAGCCACCTCGCAGGGGGGTGAGCCACCCCCCGCGAGGTGGGGACCAATAGCCACCCCCTCTCCCCCCCTTGGCTATTGGGAGCCACCTCGCAGGGGGGTGAGCCACCCCCCGCGAGGTGGGGACCAATAGCCACCCCCTCTCCCCCCCTTGGCTATTGGGAGCCACCTCGCAGGGGGGTGAGCCACCCCCCGCGAGGTGGGGACCAATAGCCACCCCCTCTCCCCCCCTTGGCTATTGGGAGCCACCTCGCAGGGGGGTGAGCCACCCCCCGCGAGGTGGGGACCAATAGCCACCCCCTCTCCCCCCCTTGGCTATTGGGAGCCACCTCGCAGGGGGGTGAGCCACCCCCCGCGAGGTGGGGACCAATAGCCACCCCCTCTCCCCCCCTTGGCTATTGGGAGCCACCTCGCAGGGGGGTGAGCCACCCCCCGCGAGGTGGGGACCAATAGCCACCCCCTCTCCCCCCCTTGGCTATTGGGAGCCACCTCGCAGGGGGGTGAGCCACCCCCCGCGAGGTGGGGACCAATAGCCACCCCCTCTCCCCCCCTTGGCTATTGGGAGCCACCTCGCAGGGGGGTGAGCCACCCCCCGCGAGGTGGGGACCAATAGCCACCCCCTCTCCCCCCCTTGGCTATTGGGAGCCACCTCGCAGGGGGGTGAGCCACCCCCCGCGAGGTGGGGACCAATAGCCACCCCCCTCTCCCCCCCTTGGCTATTGGGAGCCACCTCGCAGGGGGGTGAGCCACCCCCCGCGAGGTGGGGACCAATAGCCACCCCCTCTCCCCCCCTTGGCTATTGGGAGCCACCTCGCAGGGGGGTGAGCCACCCCCCGCGAGGTGGGGACCAATAGCCACCCCCTCTCCCCCCCTTGGCTATTGGGAGCCACCTCGCAGGGGGGTGAGCCACCCCCCGCGAGGTGGGGACCAATAGCCACCCCCTCTCCCCCCCTTGGCTATTGGGAGCCACCTCGCAGGGGGGTGAGCCACCCCCCGCGAGGTGGGGACCAATAGCCACCCCCTCTCCCCCCCTTGGCTATTGGGAGCCACCTCGCAGGGGGGTGAGCCACCCCCCGCGAGGTGGGGACCAATAGCCACCCCCTCTCCCCCCCTTGGCTATTGGGAGCCACCTCGCAGGGGGGTGAGCCACCCCCCGCGAGGTGGGGACCAATAGCCACCCCCTCTCCCCCCCTTGGCTATTGGGAGCCACCTCGCAGGGGGGTGAGCCACCCCCCGCGAGGTGGGGACCAATAGCCACCCCCTCTCCCCCCCTTGGCTATTGGGAGCCACCTCGCAGGGGGGTGAGCCACCCCCCGCGAGGTGGGGACCAATAGCCACCCCCTCTCCCCCCCTTGGCTATTGGGAGCCACCTCGCAGGGGGGTGAGCCACCCCCCGCGAGGTGGGGACCAATAGCCACCCCCTCTCCCCCCCTTGGCTATTGGGAGCCACCTCGCAGGGGGGTGAGCCACCCCCCGCGAGGTGGGGACCAATAGCCACCCCCTCTCCCCCCCTTGGCTATTGGGAGCCACCTCGCAGGGGGGTGAGCCACCCCCCGCGAGGTGGGGACCAATAGCCACCCCCTCTCCCCCCCTTGGCTATTGGGAGCCACCTCGCAGGGGGGTGAGCCACCCCCCGCGAGGTGGGGACCAATAGCCACCCCCTCTCCCCCCCTTGGCTATTGGGAGCCACCTCGCAGGGGGGTGAGCCACCCCCCGCGAGGTGGGGACCAATAGCCACCCCCTCTCCCCCCCTTGGCTATTGGGAGCCACCTCGCAGGGGGGTGAGCCACCCCCCGCGAGGTGGGGACCAATAGCCACCCCCTCTCCCCCCCTTGGCTATTGGGAGCCACCTCGCAGGGGGGTGAGCCACCCCCCGCGAGGTGGGGACCAATAGCCACCCCCTCTCCCCCCCTTGGCTATTGGGAGCCACCTCGCAGGGGGGTGAGCCACCCCCCGCGAGGTGGGGACCAATAGCCACCCCCTCTCCCCCCCTTGGCTATTGGGAGCCACCTCGCAGGGGGGTGAGCCACCCCCCGCGAGGTGGGGACCAATAGCCACCCCCTCTCCCCCCCTTGGCTATTGGGAGCCACCTCGCAGGGGGGTGAGCCACCCCCCGCGAGGTGGGGACCAATAGCCACCCCCTCTCCCCCCCCTTGGCTATTGGGAGCCACCTCGCAGGGGGGTGAGCCACCCCCCGCGAGGTGGGGACCAATAGCCACCCCCTCTCCCCCCCTTGGCTATTGGGAGCCACCTCGCAGGGGGGTGAGCCACCCCCCGCGAGGTGGGGACCAATAGCCACCCCCTCTCCCCCCCTTGGCTATTGGGAGCCACCTCGCAGGGGGGTGAGCCACCCCCCGCGAGGTGGGGACCAATAGCCACCCCCTCTCCCCCCCTTGGCTATTGGGAGCCACCTCGCAGGGGGGTGAGCCACCCCCCGCGAGGTGGGGACCAATAGCCACCCCCTCTCCCCCCCTTGGCTATTGGGAGCCACCTCGCAGGGGGGTGAGCCACCCCCCGCGAGGTGGGGACCAATAGCCACCCCCTCTCCCCCCCTTGGCTATTGGGAGCCACCTCGCAGGGGGGTGAGCCACCCCCCGCGAGGTGGGGACCAATAGCCACCCCCTCTCCCCCCCTTGGCTATTGGGAGCCACCTCGCAGGGGGGTGAGCCACCCCCCGCGAGGTGGGGACCAATAGCCACCCCCTCTCCCCCCCTTGGCTATTGGGAGCCACCTCGCAGGGGGGTGAGCCACCCCCCGCGAGGTGGGGACCAATAGCCACCCCCTCTCCCCCCCTTGGCTATTGGGAGCCATTGTGGACTCACATCCTGTTTTCCATATTGCGACTAGTATCGTTTCTCTCTCTGGAAATGATTAACTCTTTCACAGACGGGTGTGTATCTTCAGAATATTGCTCAGGGAACAATGATAGAATTATTTATTAAATATTAAGAATCAATTTTAATAATTATCAATAATATTATCAATTAATATTTTCTCATTAATATTGATAATTAATTTAAATAGATGATGATGTATGCCCAAAATTAATTTTTAATAATTATGTCATTTATTAATATTAATTCTTAATATTAATTATTGTGTTTTTGCCATATCACTTTGTATTGATTTAGGTAACATTAGTTATTGATACCATTATTTTATTATTAATAGTGTTATGATTATTAATTATTAATACTAATCATTAACATTTTGAATCAATAATATTTAGTATCTTTATTGTCATTAGTAATGTTGATGATTAGTATCAATTTTTATTGTATTTATTAATATTAACAATTAATAGGCTTGTTCCTGATATCCGGCATTGAGAAGATGATATTACTCCCAATATCGAAGAAAGTGTTCACTGCTCTATGATGTTATTCCTAATAAGCAGGGGGTAGTGGCTGACATGAATGAAACTACCGCAGCGTGTATTCATCCTTACGGTCATCTTGTTCCCTCTATCCAACCTGCGAGAGGATAATATTTCTCCCAATATCACAAAGGGCGTCGACCTCCACTGTGATATTTTCCCTCACATCCAGCCGGAGAGAGGAAGATATTACTAATAGCCAGCCGGGGAGAGGAAGATATTATCCCCAATATCACAGGGGTGTACATCCCCTTGTGATATTGTTCCTTATATCCTGGGATGGAGAAGATAATACTAGTGGCAATATTGCAGGGATTTTACACACCCACTGTGCTATTGTTCCGAATAACATCATATGACTCCCAGTATCACCGGGGGGGTACATCCTCCTGTGATATGGTTTCTTATATTCAAAGAGAGAGAATGATATTACTCCCAATATCACAGGGGTTGTACACACCTCCTGCAATATTGTTCCTAATATCCCGAAGAGGAGAGCATAATATTACTCTCAATATCTCAGCGGGTGTACACCTCGTTTCTAATATTTTTCATAATATCCAAAATGGGAGAGGATGATAAGATTCCCAATATGCCAAGAAGTGTACAGTCCCCTGTGATATAGTTCCTAACATCCAGGTGGGGATAGGATGCTATTACTGCCCATATCGTACGAGTTGTAAAACCCCTTCGACATTTAGCCTACGATCCTGAGGGGAGAGGATGATATTACTCCCAATATCGAAGAAGGTGTAAACCCCGCTGAGACACTGCACCCAATATCCACATTGGGTGACAATGACAATATGCCCTATATCGCAAGGGATATACACAAACCCAGGGATATTGTTGCTTATATCTAGAGTGGAAGAAGACGCTATTACTCCCAATAACGCAGGGACTGTGGCTGTACACCCCTCCTGTGATATTGTTCTTAATATCCTAGGCAAGAGAGGATGATACTACACACAGTATCACAGGGGGAGTACACCCACCCAGTGATGTTGTTCTTAATGTACTCCACCTCCCTCCACCAGGGATATCGTTTCTAATATTCAGGGGAAGAGAGGATAACATTATGCCCAATATTGCAGGGGAGTGTACACACCCTCTGTGATGTTGTTCCTAGTATCCAAAGGTAGAGACGATGATGTTACCGGCCATATTGCAGGGGGTGTACACCCTTCTGTGATATCGTTTTCGACATTCAATGGGGGAGAGGATAACAGGAATCCCAATATCGCTGAAGGTGTACAGACCCCTGTGATGTAGTTTCTAATGTACAGGGGAAAGAGAAGAGTATTGCTCTCAATATCACAGGGGATGTAACCACCCTGCCCCCTTTGTGTTGTTCCTGATATGCAGCAGGGTGGGGGCTGATAGTACTCCCAATATCCCAGAAGGTGCACACACACCCGTGATATCGTTCCTAATATCCAGCGGGAAAGAGGCTGATTTTACTTTCGATATCGCAGTGGGTGTACACCGCCCCCAAACCTCGGGTATCGTTCCTAATATCCAGGCGGGAAGAAGATGACATGGCTGATAATATCGAAGGGGGTGGACAACTCTTCTGTGATATGGTTCCTGATATCCAGGGGGTGAATGGATGATATTACTCCCAATAAAGTAGGAACCGTACAGCCACCCTGGGATTTTGTCCTTAATAACCACAGGGGAGAGGTGATATTACTACCAACATCGCAAGGGGTGTACACACCTCCTGTGATATTGTTTCTCATATCCAGGAAAGGAGAAGATGGTATTACTACCAATATTGAAGAGATATACAACCCCCATGGGATATTGTTCTAAAGATACAGGTTGAAAGAGGATGAGACGCCATCCAATATAACAAGGGGTGTACACCCCGCCTGTGATGTGAATCGTAAAACCTAGGAGAGAATGACATTGCTTCCAAAAACACACGGGGTGTACACCCACCCTATGACATCGTTCCTGTCATCTAAAGGAAGAGATGATGATACTACTCCCACTACCGGAGAAGGTACACACCTCCCTGTGATATTGTTCCTCATAACATGTGGGGGAGAGCATGATATTCCTTCCAGTATGACAGTGGCTTGACACTCAGTTTGTGATATTGGTTCTGCACACCAACTCTGTGCCCCTCGTTTCCCATGCGTTCTCTCCACACTTTTGGAACCTCGGGGGAGTCTTTGTCTTTGGTTACAGATGAAGAGAAAAAGGGTCTGAGAGGTTAAGCAAGTTTGTTACTGGAAAGCGGTTCCGATCCAGACCCCAAGAGAGGTTTCTTGGATCTCACAGAAGAAAGAATTCGGGGCGAGTCCATAAAGTGAAATCAAGTTTATTAGGAAAGGAAAGGAATAAAAGAATGGCTACTCTGGCCGGGCGCAATGGCTCACTCCTGTAATCCTATAACTTTGGGATGCCGAGGCAGCTGGATCACCTGAGGTGAGAAGTTCGAGACCAGCCTGGTCCAACATGGCAAAACCCTGTCGCCACTAAAATACAAAACATTAACTGGGCGTGGTGGCAGGTGCCTGTAATCCCAGCTACTAGGAAGGCTGAGGCAAGAGAATCGCTTGAACCCAAGAGGTAGAGGTTGTAGTGAGCCAAGATCACGCCACTGCATTCCAGTTCGGCCAACAGAGCGAGACTCCATCTCAAAAAAAAAAAAAAAAAAGAAAAGAAAAAAAAGAATGGCTGCTCCATAGGCAAAGTGGCGCCAAAGGCTGCTGGTTGCCCATTTTCATGGTTATTTCTTGATCATACGCTAAACAAGGGTTGGACTATTCATGAGTGTTCCAGGAAAGGGGTGGGCAATTCCCAGAACTGAGAGTTTCTGCCCTCCCTTCTAAGACCATGCAGGGCAACCTCCAGATGTTGCCATGGCATCTGTAAACTGTCGTGGCGCTGGTCGAAGTGTCTTGTAACAGCTAATGCATTATAATTAGCACATAATGAGCCGTGAGGACAATCAGAGGTCACTCTCGTGGCCATCTTGGGTTTGGTGGGCTTTGGCCGACTTTACTGCAACTTGCTTTATCAGCAAGGTCTTTATGACCTGTATCTTGTGGGGACCTCCTATCTCATCCTGTGACTAAGAATGCCTAGCCTCCTGGGAATGCGGCCCAGCAGGTCTCAGCCTCCCTTTACCCAGCCCCCATGCAAGATGGAGTCGCTCTGGTTCTCGTGCCTCTGACAAGTTGGCCTGGGTTGAGTGTTCTCTAGTGTGTGGTTGTTGGAGCTGTTCCTAGGGGTAAGAGGGATTGTCAGTAGGAAACAGGCCTCTGTTAGCCCGGGGACTGGCACTCTGCCCCAGTATGTCGGCCTCATTTTAGTGGTGGCAAAACTGGGGCTCAGAGACATCAACTCCCTCATCCCGAACCCCCAGACTGTCAGTGGTGGGCTGGGGTTTGAATGTGGGGCTTGAAGACCCGTCATCTCCTCTGGTCCCCCAGTCTCTGCTGCCCAAGAGGAACAGGATCCCAGGATACAGGCCCCTCATGGCACCAGCCAGGGTGGGTGGAGATGGGGAGGCACAGTTCCAAAGCTCCCCAGACTCTGAGGCAGGTCGGGGACCAAGAGCAACCCTGACCTGGGGCCCCACCCCGAGAAGAATGGCTGCAGGTCCAACCCAGCGGGCACGAAGTCTGTCCTCAGGCAACGTGACGGCGCTTCCGGCTGCTCCAGCCAGGCCGTGCTGTCTTCGTTTCCAATCATGCGGCCTCCTCTCCAATTCCCAAGCCCAACCCACAGAGACAGCGATCTGGAGTCCACGTGAGGTTTGTCAGCAGTTCTGACGCGCTGCTTCCTGCCAGCCCCGCGGCTGGTTCTGGAAAGCTCTCTGCTGCCCCCTGGTGGGGAGGCTCAGGGTAGGGCTCTGGCTGCAAGCATGGGGTCCCAGAACCTCCTGGCTCTGTCACCTCTGCTAGGTGGAAAACCAACCCAGGACTGAACCAGCAGATGGGTGCCTGATTCCTTATTATCAGAGCTCCATCCACTGGCAAGTCTCTCTGCGGGCCTCAGTTTCCCCTTCCATTAAACGGGGGGCTTGGGGGATACCAAGGAGGGGTAACTGCTTAGTGAGGATGGGAGGTTTCTTCTGGGGAGATGAACACATTTTGAAACTAGATGGCGTGAGTGGTTGCACAGGACTGTGAATGCACAAATGCCACCACATTAATCGCGTTGAAATAGTTAATTGCATGTGATGTGAATGTCACCTCATTTAAAGTGTTTAAAAGAGGGGCCTGGGAGAGTGCAGTGTACGTGAGAATCACGTGGGACACCCACAGTCTCTGAACCTCGGTTTCCTTGCCGTAAACTGGCAAAGAGACCGTGTGAGCTGTGTTCCCTGGGGCCCAGAGATTCCAAGAAGGAAAACCTGGGATTCCTGGGACTGGGATGAGGGCCGGGGGCCGGAAGGGGAGGGGCATGTGGGGATGGCTGCGGTCAGCCCAGATAAGGCTTTCAATACCAAGTAACAGCGTCTACACAGGCGGAGATCCCTGCATCTCACTTCCCGCAGGGCTGACCAGTGGCCAGAGGTGGGACTAGCCAGGCTCGGCCCAACCAAGTCTGGGAGCAGAGGACACTGACTGAGGGATCCCCGTCGCCACCCTCACTGGCCTGTGGCTCTCCTGACACCACAAGAGAGGTCCAGGAGCTGACCTTGGGTCCTAATGGGGGACACCTTCCTGGCTGCAGGCTGACAGGGTGGTGTGGTGGTCAGTGTACTGGGCTCTGCGTCTCCGCCCCTACCTGCTGTGTGACGGTCGGCCAGACACCTAACCTCTCTGTGCCTCTATTTCTCCAATGGCGAACAGGGACACTAGCATCCCCCACATCCGGGCACAGTGGCCTGAAGGTTAAAGGCAACGGCGGCACGAGACCTACAGCAAAAGCTCTGAGCAGGGAGAGCAGGGAGGTGCCCAGAGTTCCACCACCATCTCCCCTCTAGGCCGCCGAGGAAACCTAGGCTCATGGTGACTTGGCCCAGGTCTGTTGGACTCACAGTCCTTCTCATCCCCAAGAGGGCTGCCACCAGGGAAGGAGCTGGCCCCTAGACACAGCCCAGGAAGCACACAGGGAAGGATGCCCTGGGGACTTTGGTATGTTATTGCAAAAAAAACCATTTATTGCTATTTGAACCCTGTTTTCATGCCTCCATTTCCCAGAAAATGAGCCACGGAGACACCAGGAGAGGCAGGAGACCATCCTCCTTGCACAAAACCCATTCCCTCGGATGCTGTCCTCAGCGAGGGTGGCTGAGGGTCAACCAGGGGGCCCACCCGCAGAGTGGCAGAGGAGGTAGGTTGACCCTGCGGACGTTGAGTTCTGTGGCGAAGGTCCTGGCATTCTGGTAGAAGAGGATCGACTTCTCGCGGTCCAGGAGGAAGTTGTGGGAGATGGTGGCCGGCCGCGTGTAGATCTTCAGCCGTGCCTTCTTGTTGCCCAGGTCCACGGCAGCTGCCAGTGCCAGCTGGTAGTACCCGGCTGCATCAAAAGGGGTCCTGAAAGGGACAGGCCATGCTCAGCAAAAGGGGGACTCGGAGCCCGTCTTCCCAGAGGCCGTTCCTGTCTCCAGGTCATTCCACATGTCCAGCCAATGCTGGCTCACCCCATGAGCCCCGAAGCCTGTGACACTGCTGTGGTCTCAGCTGCAGGTGGGGATGAACCTGACACCCCTGGAAGCCTTCCTGACTGTCCCTACGCCCCACTCACCCCACGCCTCCTGCCCCAGTGCCACCCTCTCTGCAGGCAGTGGCTGCTTTCCCCATGGGCTGAGGTCAGGGCAGATCCTGCCTGCTCTGAGAGTTCCATGCAGGACCCGTGGCTCCAAGCCACAGCAGGGGCACAGCGTTGAGTGACCCAGGCTCCCCTCTGGCCCCTTTCCATGCTGACCATTTCCAGGCCCTCCATGGGCCAGGCCAGGTACAAAACCATCTCACAGGTGTCCTCTCTGGCAATGTTCCCTGAAATACTGACGGAGTGTGACTCCCCAGACATCCACTCCTGTTTTCAATGCATCTTTGGCTCAAACTCACCATCCCTGGGTTGGGATGCCGTCTCCCAGACCTCCTCCTTGACCCTCCCATCCCCCACCCGGCTTCTCCCCAGGCACCTCCTCCACATGGGGGTCACCCAAGGGACCTCTCTAAGACCCATGCCTGGCCTGTTCCTCTTTACCATCTCAAGATGGCTCCCAGGGCCAATGAGAAAGTCCAAGATGCAGCAGTCCATTCCCTCACTGCCCCACCCCACACACGGAGCAGGGGCGTGAGAAGGCCCCGAGTCACCGCCACTGCTCATCCAATGCCCCCCAGCCCAGCCGAACACTGGACTCTGTGCTGGGTGCGTGGCTGAGCCTAACGTCCTTGCTCCCAGTCTGAGGGACCTTTGAGTGAACACTGACCACACAGGGTGGCCGGGCTGTGGCAGAGGGAAGCCCAGGAGGCCCCAGACTCAGCCGGGGGTGGAAGGCAAAGGCTTCCTGAAGGGGTGGGGGCTTCCCAACTAAACAGGAAGGAGCCAGCCAAAGCATATGTCTCTGCGTGTGCCTGTGCATGTGCTTGTGCATGTTTGTGTGCCTGTGTGCATGCCTGTGTGTGCGCGCGCCTGTGTGTGTGCATGTGCCTGTGTCTGTGTGCATTTGCATGTGCATTTCCATGTGCCTGTAGTGTGTGAAGCAGCTAGTGAGTGGCAGGCTGAGCCAGGACACACCTAATCCACCCTATTCCAGGGCTCACTCTCATGTGTAGACTAAAGGGGACCCCATTTTAGAGGCAATCGGCAAAGATGCCCATTTACCCCTGCTTCTCTGCCAGCCTTCCAGGCTCCATCCAGCCCGGCTTTTTCTCCCACTCCTCTGGGCCCTGGGTCCAGAGCCTCCTATACAAGGAGGAGGGTGTAGCCTTGGAAAGACAGCCGCCCTTGGGGAATTCCAAGGCGGCCTCCCTGTGGGAAGCTGGCCCCCGCTGACAGCATAGTCACGATGAGGCCCAGAGGGCTGTGCATGGGAAGGAGGTGAAGGAGGACTGTGCACGGGAAGGAGGTGAAGGAAGGTTGTGCACGGGAAGGAGGTGAAGGAAGGTTGTGCACGGGAAGGAGGTGAAGGAAGGTTGTGCACGGGAAGGAGGTGAAGGAAGGTTGTGCACGGGAAGGAGGTGAAGGAAGGTTGTACATGGGAAGGAGGACTGTGCATGGGAAGGAGGTGAAGGAGGCCTCTGCCCCTCGACCCCAACCGTGGACTTTGGCCTCTCAGGTACTACTTGGCCCTTTCCTTTCTCCTGGACAGGCGGAATGGGCGGCAGGCTTGACCAAGAGAGATAAAGGCCTCTTCTGGGAGGCCAGTCCCCCGGGTCCCAGGCGAGCCCCTGAGCGGTGAGCAGCGTCCCTCTGGGCCTGACACCTGGCACCTCCCTGTCTGGCTGGGACTTGGGAGACCACAGGGACCACTTCTGACCACCAGGTGTCGCCAGCACTGGGCAGAGGCCTCCCGGGCAGCCCCAGGCCTGCGGTGGGGGAAACGGGGCGGGGTCTTAGGGCTGCCGCAGCTCCCCATGTTGTTCTAAGGCCGCCAAGATCTCGGCCCCTGGACTGGAGCGCCCTGGCCCCTCAGCCCATAAGGAGCACTGACGCGGCGCCGGTGCGATGCTGAGGGGGAGCGGTGCCTGCTGGGCAGAGGGGTGGAGACACCCCAGGTCTGAGTCTGCCAGTCCCAGCTCTCCACCCCTGCAGGGCTGGGGGCAGAGGGAGCACAGCACCTTCCCTCGAGACAGACCCGACCCAGCAAGGCCTCAGCCTGGCTGGCTGGGGCCCCGCCCCACTGCACCTGCCCTAAGCTGGGGTTTCCCTGTCTGTGAACCCAATGGTAAGACACTGGGGTCCCACCCCACCCTTCCTGGGTGGTGTGAAGATTCAAGGTGTCTCGGGACTCCAGGAAGGAGTTGCTCAGTGCAGGCTGGCACCCTGGGCAGGCTTCCTAGAGGAGGTGCCAGGATTTGATCTTGCAACGTGGATTCAATGTGAGGATGATGCCGTCCTCCGAAATGTCCTTCTCCCAACCCTGTTTTCTTTGTTAAATGCAACTTGACACTTGACTGTCAAGACTCAGCTTTGGTGTCACCTCCTCCAGGAGGGCCCCCCTGACTACAATCCCCCTTCTTTACTCGGAGGCCACCATTGCACACTCATGTGTCAGCCTCCCTGGCTGAGACTGAGTTCCTGAGGGTGGGGCCTGGCCATCTTGGGAGCTGGGTTGTATCTGCTAAGCTTGCCGGCTCCTCCAGCTGGGTACAGAGCTTCAGGAGGCCACTGGGCCATTCCTAAGGAAGGCTGGAACCCAGGCCTCTAGGGTCTGGGTGGAGATCTCACTCCAAGGGGGCCGGGAACACCCCAAGCCCTGCCCCTCCTACCCACCTTCAGGTCGTAGAAGATGATGTCACCGAGCACCAGGTACACCTTCACGTAGTAGAGGGTCTCCTCGTCAAACTCCAGGGGCAAGTTGCAGAGCTACAGGGCCTTGAGGTAGAAGTGCTCCGCCAGCTTGCCATGGCCCAACCGGTGGTGCAGGGCTGCCAGCCGGTGGTAGTCCACGCGTTCGTTCAGCCGGTCCCCTGGGGTGCAGGCCAAAGGGGCAGGTGTGAGGACGCGGCTCCCTGGGGCAGGGAGGGCACAGGCCCCTCAGGAGCAGGTATGCAGACCCCGGGCAGCACATCTGGCTTGCCTCCAGGCACCTGTGGTCACCTGGGCAGCTCTGGCCATTCCCTTCCAGGTTCCCAGACTCACTTTCACATCTGCAAAGCAGAACTAATAAGGCCTGCCCCTGTCTACTGTGAGGCTTTGGCAAAGTCGGACTTGGATGGCCCAGCTCTGTACCTACACATAGCCACCTGCCTTTGCTCACTGGTTTTATGTCTTTTTTTTTTTTTTTTTCCTTTTTGTGGAGAACGAGGTCTCGCTATATTACCCAGGCAGGTCTCGAACTCCTGGGCTCAAGCTATCCTCCCGCCTCTGCCTCCCTGAGAGCTGGGATTACAGGCGTGAGCCACCGCGCCCGGCTGCTCACTGGTTTTAACCAGGGGAGCCCAAAAGCCATGCAGTCCAGGTGCTCCCGGGACCCCGGCTCCAGGCAACCCAACGACGTGACATCTGACTCCTCCTGGGTGTGTCACGATCAGAACCCCTACCTTGGGGAGTCAGCTGCACACCTACTGTGTACTGGGCCACGGGGCACAAGGCGCTGGGGCATGTGGCCTGCCTAGGGTTCCCTGTCTCTGGAGGGGGACAGACGACCCTGGCACAGCACCAGGGGATACCTGGCCTTAAGGGGCAGACTGCTGGAAGGGGAACTGGGATTTTATCAGCCAGAGAGCCATGTGGTTGATAAGGGTGGGAAGGGCACAAGAGAAAGGGAATGTGCCACTCAGCCTGACACATACAGGAACCAACGAGATGCCTGGCATGTCTGGAAGGCAGAGGGCACACTGGGCGGCCCTTGTGGTCAGCAGCAGGAACAGGCAGAGGAAGCAGAGCTCAGTCAGGCAGGGAGCTCTGTACTGCGTGAGAGACCTCGGGCTGTGCCCCATAGCCAGACGGGGAAGCCAGTTGGGCAGATCTGCCTGCCTGGACAGGAGACCAGGAAAATCCAGCAGCTGTTTCAGCTCCTGGCCTGCAGACCTGGAGGCTGGGTTCTGGCAAAATGTGGGTCCTGGCAGGGTGGGGGCTCAGGGGACTTACCCAGAGTGATGCTGAGTGCTAGGGCCATGTAGGCAAACTCCAAGACCTCCTGGGGCTTCTCCAGCGTGGCCAGGAGTGCCACCAGCTTGTTGCACAGCTGTAGCTGCAGCTCCGCCTCGCGGTTGCCCGTAGTCACTGCCAGGGGCAGGGCCTGGTCCTACCACACAGGCAGGTGGGGTCAGGTTTCCCGCAGCACCCACCTTGCCCACAGCCCTCCTCAGAGCTCAAACATGTACTTGGAGCTTCCCACGCCCCAGCTACCCCTGCACCTCGACACAGCTCTGTGCTCTGGGATAACACACAGTTCAGACACCATGTTGGGGGCTGAAGAGTCACCTGAGGCCCATCCAGCTACACCTGACAGCCTCAGACCAGCCTCTCCCACCTGGGCACCGGGGGTCTGACTGGGGGGAGCCAGCACTCCTCTCTGCTCTAAAAACACCACATTTATCTGTGCCCAGGGCTGAGCAACACTGTGAGCTCAGAGGAAGGGAGAAGCTGTCCCACTTCGGGGTACATGCAGACCTGGGTCTCCCACTGATGCTGTGTGTCCTTTGACATGTCCCTGTGCCTCTCTGAGCCTCAGTTTCCTCATCTGGAAGATGGGGACAGGACTTCTCACTCATGGTTGCTTGAGGTCATCAGGTACAAGGGTAGAACCATTGTCACGTCCAGGCCCCGAGCGTTTGTCTCGGGCAGGGGCATGGTCAATATCATTCCCAGTGAGACCACTTGGAAACTCATCATGTGCATGGGTGGCCCTGCCTCCAGGTGGGAGACCTCTACCCTGCCACACCTGTGCCTCAGCCCTCCAGGTGCCCCACTGAGGCCCACCCACATCAGCCCACAGGCCAGCTCACCCGGTAGAAGGACATGCCTTCCTCCCGCTCCCAGGCCCCATTGAAGAAGATGTCTCCAGCTGCCTCAAACAGCTCCAGCCCCAGGTTGGGGTCGCCTGTGTACAGGTCCACATTCTGTGCCACCTGAAAGGAGACAGAAGTTCCCTCAAGACCCACACCTAGCGAGGTGGCCACGCGCACCTTTGCCAGCCTCCTTCCTCTCACACACTACAGGTACACCTGAGCATTTTTCAGACCCTGTGCATGAGGGCTGCCCCCACCACTGGCATGAGGACAATGAACTGATGCACCTGAGTGCCAGGAGGTGACAGAGCAGCTGCAGCCCAGGAGCCCGATACCTGTGAATCCTACCACCAGGGCTAGCCCTAGCCCACTCCCCCTGCACTCAAACCAGTCTCCGTGGCCCCCAGATTGCTGGGAGCCCAGCCCCTGGCTCCTTTCTGCGTTGCCACATCCCTGCCACATCCGCAGTGTTTGTGGGTGGGCCTGGTCCCCTCTTGGCCATGAGCTCTTGATCCTTCTCCTCAGCTCAAGGAGGTATACAGCAGGTGCTCAATAATGAAAACTTCACCAGGCTCGTGGGCTTCACAATTTGTTCCAGATCACACTGTGTTTGGGAAAGCCTCTGAAAACAGTCACTATGATAGATTCATTTTGTAAGGAGATGTGCCACGTGTCGCTTGGAGCAAGTTCTGTGTGTTAACTGAGTGGTCGCATTATTTGAGCATGTGCTGTATACCCGCAGATGCTGTGCACTGTGAGGGGCCACGCCTCTGCCCTCAGGGAAAAGATGCTGGCCACTGGGGGAGGATGTGAGGGAACCAGTTGGAGGGAGGGAAAAGGCACACAACAGGTGCTCAGCAGTGGTTTAGGAATGAGTGGATGGATGAATGAATGGATGAGAAGATGTAGACACATGGATGGATGGATGGGCGTGTGGCTAGATTAATGCTTGGATGCATGGATGGATGGATGGATGGAATGATATGTGTATGTCTGTATGTATGTATGGGTGGGTAGATAATGTATGGATGGGTGGAGGGTAGATGATGTATGTACATGTGGATGGATAGATGGTGGATAGACGAATGTATAGATAAACAAATGGACAGATAGATGAATGGAGGGATGGATTAATAGGTAGATAGGTGGGTGGATGGATGATGGAAGAATGGATGGATGAACAGGTGGATGGATGGATGATGGAAGCATGGATAGATGATGGATAAATAGATATGTGGATGGATGATGGATGGATGGAAGGATGAACGGACAGATGGATGGAACAACAGGTGAATGGATAGATAAAAGGATGGATAAATGATGGATGCAGGGATGGACGGATGGATGAATGGACAGATGGATGGATGATGGATGGATGGAAAGATGAACAGATGAATGGATAAATGGACAGATGGATGAATGGTGGATGGATGGAAGGATGAACAGGTGGATGGATGGAAGGATAGATGAACAGGTGAATGGATAGTTGATGGAAGGATGAATGGACGGATGGATGGATGAACAGGTGAATGGATGGATGATAAATGGATGAAGGATGGATGATAAAAGGATGGATGGATGGATGATGGATGGAAGGATGAACAGATGAATGGATGGATGAATGGATAAATGGATGGATGGAAGGATGAACAGGAGATGAGTGGATGGATGGATGGATATATGGTTGAATGGATGGATGGATGAAGGATGGATGGATGGAAGGATGAACAGGTGAATGGATGGATGATGGAAGGATGGACAGATGGATGGAACAACAGGTGAATGGATGGATAAAAGGATGGATAAATGGTGGATGGAGGGATGGACAGATGGATGGATGATGGATGGAAAGATAAACAGATGAATGGATAAATGGACAGATGGATGAATGGTGGATGGATGAATGGTGGATGGATGGAAGGATAGAAAGATGAACAGGTGAATGGATGGTTGATGGAAGGATGAACGGACGGATGGATGGACGAACAGGTGAATGGATGGATGATAAAAGGATGGATGATGGATGGATGGAAGGATGAACAGATGGAAGGATGGATGATGGAAAGATGGATGGATGGAAGGATGGATGAATGAATGGATAAATGGATGGATGGAAGGATGAACAGGAGATGAGTGGATGGATGGATGGATATATGGTTGAATGGATGGATGGATGGATGGATGGAAGGATGAACAGGTGAATGGATGGATGATGGAAGGATGGATGGATGAATGGATGAATAGGTGGATGGATGGTGGCTGAATGAACGGATGATAAAGGAATGAATGAATGATGGATGCACGGATGGATGGATGAATGGAAGGATGAACAGGTGAATGGATGGATGATAGAAGGATGGATGGATGGAAGGATGAGCAGGCGAGTGGATGAATGATGGAAAGATGGATGGATGATGGATGGATGGAAGAATGAACAGGTGAATGGATGATGGAAGGATGGAAGAATGGATGGAGGGATGGATGAACAGGTGAATGGATGGATGGATGATAAAAGGATGGATGATGAATGAATGGATGGATGGACGGACAGGTGAATGGATGGATCATGGATGGATGGAAGATGGTTGGATGGATAACGGAAAGATGGAAGGATGGACGGATGGACGGACCAAGAGGTGAACAGAAGAATGATGGATGGATGATGGAAAGATGGAAGGATGGATGGATGGATGGATGGACGAACAGGTGAATAGATGGATGGAGAGGTGAATGAATGGATGGTTGCATGGAAAGATGAACAGGTGAATGGATGGATGATGGAAGGATGGATGGATGGATGGAAGCACCCACAGGTGTATGGGAAGATGATGGATAGATGATGGATTGATGGATAGAAGGATGAGCAGGTAAACAGATAGATGATGGAAGGATGAATGGATGGGTGGATGGACAGAGAGTGAACAGCACAGGGGTCCTCCCGCATCCCTTGTCACTCACCTGGATGTACAGGTCCACCAGCTCGCTCTGCCGCAGGATGTAATAGATCTTCCCTGCTTGCAGCCAGGCATGCGCCGCCTCCTCTTTCCTCTGGAGGTCAATGAAAATCTCCAGACTTCGTTTGGTGTAGTCCAGAGCGGATTTGTAGGCCCTGGAATCAGACGCAGGTGTCAGAACAAGGGCTCTCATCCTCCTGGAACCAGTCTGCCTCCTCCCGTGGGTCTGGCGACAGATGAACTGGAATGTGCAGATTGGGAACAGCCCTCTTGTGTGTGCAGTGTTCTGCCCTTCCCAGGCTGCTGGGAGGGCCAGGGTGAACACACACGGCATGGAAAAGATGAAGGACATCCTTCTGAGGGAATCGAGCATCATGCTGCCCTGTGGCAGGAGGAGTGTGCTAGTCCATCTCCCCTGCCTCCCAGACATGGCCTGTGTCTTCTCCAGATGCACCAGGAGCCGTTAGTGTTCAGAGGCTATCTGGGCCGATGATTCTCAAGGTGTGCAGGCATCACAGTCACCCGGAGGCCTGTCCTTATAGCTTGCTGGCCCTGCTCCCAGAGCTTCCGGCTCCACAGGCCTGGGGCAGGCCCTAGAACTCCCACTTGCCACAAACTCCTAGGTGACATGGATGCTGCTCTACTGGTCCAGGGACTACACTTTGCGAAGCATAGCTCTAGCACACTGGCCCATTTCCTTCTGTGAACCTGAGGCCAAGACTGGAGCCAGTCTCCCAGGTCCCCATGGAATCTGGCTCCTTCCCTGCTCTCTCAGTAAGTCCAACACTCGAGGGGGTGTGACTGCAGCAATGTCACTGGGCCCTATGGGTGGGGTGGCCAGGGCCATGGTTACCCCACCAGGTCAGGATGCTTGGGGGAAGGGGAGTAGGCCACATATGGGACGTGAGACCTTGAAACCCTGCCCCAGGGAAGGAGGTGAAACAACTGGCTTTGTCTTCTGTGGGAGAGAAGCCACAGGTGGCTGCTGTGGTCACATTTAAGGGGACAGATGAAGGCCAGGAGTGAAGATTCAGGGCAGGCAAAGATCAGATGACAAAAGCCACCATAATAGGAAGAACAGCCCAGAGTGCATGTACTGCCTCTGCTGGGGTTGAGATGACCTTTGACCCAACAAGGGAGGCTCAAGCTGGGACTCACGGCCAGCAGCAGCCCTGGGACGACCCCAGGCCCACCAGCTCAAAGCATCTGATGCCAAAGAACCAAATGATCAAAAGGAGAGGGGCTGATGGCGCCCTGAGCCAGCTTCCCTGTGCCCCCCTCCCTGCCCTGTCCGCCCCCACCTCCACCACTGCAAAGCCAGCCCTTACCACTCCGTGCCCAGGGACAGGTAGAGCTGACTGATGGTCTTCAGGATCTGCCCCTCCAGCACCTTGTCGGCCACTTTGTGGGTCAGGGAGAGCTGGAGCTTGTGGTAGATGACACACTGGGCCTTCCTGGGCATGATGACGCTGTAGAAGTAGCACAGCCACTGGACGGCCCGCAGCTGGCCTGGGCAGAAGACAAAATGGAAGATGTTAGTCTCCCAGCATTGAAGCGAGGCTGGCTGTTCTCGGAGGCCCCTGCGCCATGCTTGCCTCTTTCACCTCTGTGAGCCTGGGTCCCATAGGCGGGGAGCCTGAGCGCAGACAGGCCATGCACCTGTGCAAGGGCAGATGCCAAGCACACCGTGACATGGGCACAGCTTGGTACAGATGCTCATGGTACAGGCCGGCCTTCTTTACAACTCCCAGGGCTGAGATCCTGGCCAGGCTCGGCCCCTGCACCAGGCCATCTATTTCTGCTTCACAAAGTCCCTCTGGTCAGGACCAGGGCCACCTTCAGCCTGAGCTGATGAGGCCAGGGGCACAAGTAGCCCCTGTCGCAGATGGAACCCTGAGAGAGCAAAGCCAAGCGTCATGTCTGCCACACACGGCATCATGTTGGGGGAATGGGGTTCAAAGCCGGCCCCTGGCGTTCCCACACATGCTTCTCTCATGCAACCAGGCTCCCAAGCCACAGGCTCACTGGCCTCTCCCAAAGCCAGGGCGCTGGGAACAGTGGAAAGCTTCTGATTTTCTAGTGTGAGAAACGTTCCGGAGATTAATACAGGAAACCAGGTACGCCGAATGGACATCTGTCACCCATGCCACCCAACAACAGCTGAATACACAGTCCTCTCGAGCACCCATGGGATATTCCCCATGACGGACCATGTGCCAGGCCACAAAATGAGCCTCAGTGAATGGAGAAGGACTGAGACCAAAGCAGAGGTGTTCTTCAGCTGTACTGGCACGAACACTCGAAATCGACAGTGAAGGAAATGTGGGAAATTCAAAAATATGTGGAAATTACACACTCCTAAACAACCAGTGAGTCAAAGAGACCATCAGGGAAACTGAAAACTAATTGGAGAAGAATGCAAACAAATGCACAGCCCGGGCCAGCGCGGTGGCTCACGCCTCTCATCCCAGCACTGTGGGAGTTGAGGCGGGAGGATCGCTTGAGTCCAGGAGTTTGAGATCAGCCTGGGAAACATGGTGAAATCCTGTCTCTATAAAAAAAAAAAAAAAAAAAAAAAAAAATTAGGCGGGGGGGGGTGCACAAACATCTGTAATTCCAGCTACTCGGGAGGCTGAGGCATGAGACTGGCTTGAATCTGAGTAAAAGTTGCAGTGGGCCAAGATTGCACCACTGCACCCCAGCCTGGGCAATAGAGCAAAACTCTGTCTTAAAAAAAAAAAAAAAAAAAAAAAGGACAGCGTATCAAAAATTCCAAGATGCAGCTAAGGCAGTGCTGAAAGGGAAATTTATAACTGCAAATGTCTACATTCAAAGAAAGAAGAAAAATCTCATATCAAAAACCTAACCTTCCGCCTTGAGAAACTAGAAAAAGAACTAAACGCAAAGTGAATAAAAGGAAGAAAATAATAAACGTGAGAGTGGAGATGGGAAGTAAAAATACAGAGAATGGAAAAACAAGACATAATCAACAGAACCGAAGGTGGGTTTTTTGAAAATAACAACAAAATTGACAAATATTTCACCAGACTAACCAAGAAAAGAAAGACGGGACACAAATGACTAAAATCAGAGACTGAGCACCATGGCGCACGCCTGTCATCCCAGCACTTTGTGAGGCGGAAGTGGAAGGATCGCTGAGGCCAGCATTGAAGACCAGCCTGGGGGAACATGATGAGACCCCATCTTTAATAAAAATAAATAAATAATTAAAAGCCCAAGTTTCTAAAATCAGAAATGAAAGAGGAAACATTATTGCCGACCTGACAGAAATAAAAGGATTCCATGAAAACACCACGAACAATTGTACACCAAGAAATCAGACCATCCAGACACAACAGCCACACTCCTAGAAGGACACAAACTACCGAAAGTGACTCAAAAATGACCCCAAGGAAGCATGTGGGGTATCAGCGCCGCCCTCGGTCTCCTCGACCGTTCAGCGCAGGGTGGGGAGACAGGGAAGCATGATCCCCGTTCCCTGGCCTGCATTTCCGAGTCTGAATCCCCCAGCACCCCGGGGAGGGCCTCGTAGGAGGAGGTGTCACAGGCTGTTGTGCCAGGAGCAACCGGAGGCTGCAGTGGGGGCTGGGGCGCTGGGTTCCTGGAGGGTCTCCTTCCAGTCAGAGAATGCCCCTGGGGAAGAAGCCTGGGTCAGAACCCCCCACCCCTCCTTGGGCAGATATGTGGGACCAGGGCCCCTTCACACGGTCCTTTCCAAAATCTCATCCCTCCTAGGGCCAGGAGTGGGTGCCAGGCCTGTGCTGGGAAATGGGCAGGTTTGGTCACAGCCCCTGGGGCTCTGGTCCAGGCCACAGGAGGCACCTCTGAGTGGTCTCACTATGCCATGACAAAGCGCTGCAAGGCAGAGGGGACCCACAACAGTATCCCTCGACTCAGCCATTTCCCTGGACTCAACTTCCTCATCTATCCCCTGTGGCCTAGATTTTGGACAGCCCTGCCCACCTACTGTCCGTTCACTGCTCAGTCTGCAGTGACTGTTCGATAGCACCCCATGGCTCCCCAGTGCTCTTGGGGAAAAGGCCAAGCCACAGCCTGAGGCCCCAGGCCCTGCTTAGCTCTCCAGAAGAGCTGCTCACCATCCAGCACCCAACCCACCCGCTCTCAACACTGCACCTCCCTGCATAAGCCCTGCTCACTCACCCCCGCTCATACTCCCACTCACTCACCCCACTCACTCATCCCCGCTCACACCCCACTCATCACCGCTCACACTCCTGTTCACTCACACCCCATTCACTCACCCCCACTCACACCCCACTCATCCCCGCTCACACTCTCATTCACTCACCCCATCAAACCTCCGCTCACCAGCACTCACACCCCACTCATCCTCACACACTCACCCCCACTCCCTCAACAATGGGCCTTCACACAGGCTACATCACCAGCACCTCCTCCACCACCAGCCCCTCATCCACCACCTATTAGTTGACTAAATCCTCTCAACCCTCTGGTTCTAGACTAAAGAGACTTCCCTGACCCGGGGCCAAGTGCTGCCCCACCATCACGCCACTCACCCTTTTGTGGCTTCTGTGGCCTGAAGCTCACATTCCTACGCTCAGTCTCTGCCACCCCAGGACCCTACAAGCCCCATTTGTGGGTGGGGCCTGGCACACTCTGCACACAGCCCCTCCCAGCCACTACCCTGGCCTCCGGGGCAGCTGGAGAGCCACGTGCCTTTGCTCCAGAGACTTTGGCAGAGGGTGGAACCACCCCCTCCCTGAGGCAAACCTACAACAACCTTCCCTTCCCCACTGGCTTCCCGGGCCTCCTCTGGAACCTTGTGCCTGCATCCCAAATGTACTGGGATGGATCCCATTCCCCGGGAAATTCCAAGAGCCCTTGGTGGGTCCACATCACCAGGCTGTCCACATGTGGACCCTGAGGGAAAGAGACAGAGCCGCAGAGGGGAGACGGGAGGGCCTCCCTGAATCAGCCCCTCAGGAAGGAGCAGACCTTTCAGGGACATCAGTTGAGGCCCCTGCAACCTAAGGCTCTGAATTCTGCTACCCGCTGAGGGCAGTGTGGCCTCCCATCTCTGAGGCAGAGCACAGGGTGAACTGCAGCTTCTCCAGGTCATGAAGAAGGAACCCACAGCTATATGTGGGCCCCAGCACTGGAAAGGATGCCCCACCTCGGTCGGGGACCAGGCGGGGGTCAGCATGTTCATTGGAAGAAGTGTGGGACCCCACGGCCTCCAGTGCCAGAGTAGACGGGAGGTTCAGGCCCACCTCAGGCGACATCCTCCAAGTCCCCAGCCCACACCACAGAGGGGTGACTGTCGCATACAATGCCCACCGTACTCAGCTCTGTCACCACCCCCCGCGTTACCCCAAGGCCCAGCTCACAACCAGAGGACGCCTGAGCCACGTGCAAAACCCACCTTGTTCCTGCGGCTGCTCGGTCTCAGCTTCCTCTACTGAGTCTGGCAAGGGAGAAAAGAGAAGCAATGAACACCCCCAGCCAGCACCTCTGGTTCCATGTCAGGTTCAGCTGGGTGTCGGTGTTGCAGGGTGAGAGCATTGCAGGGTGCAGGGGTTGAAAGTAATATCATCCGAGGGCCGGGCGCGGTGACTCAAGCCTGTAATCCCAGCACTTTGGGAGGCTGAGACGGGCGGATCACGACGTCAGGAGATCGAGACCATCCTGGCTAACACGGTGAAATCCCGTCTCTACTGAAACATACAAAAAACTAGCTGGGCGAGGTGGCGGGCGCCTGTAGTCCCAGCTACTTGGGAGGCTGAGGCAGGAGAATGGCGTAAACCCGGGAGGCGGAGCTTGCAGTGAGCTGAGATCCGGCCACTGCACTCCAGCTTGGGCGACAGAGCGAGACTCCATCTCAAAAAAAAAAAAAAAAGTAATATCATCCTCTTCCCTCCTGGATCATGGGAACAACATCACTGGGGGGTGTATACTTTCTGTGATATGGGGAGTAATATCGTCTTCTGTGCCTTGGAATATTAAGAACAATATCGTGGGGGGCATGTACATCTTCTGCAATATTGGGAATAATACTATCCTCTCTCCTCCTGCGTACTAGGAAAGATATCAGAGTGGGTGTTCACCTCCCGTGATATGGGGATTAATACCATCTTCTCCCCTTCCGGATAGCAGGAAGAGTATCACACGGGGGTCTACAGTGTCTGCGATACTGGGAGTAATATCAACCTCTCAGCCTTGGAATATTAAGAAGAATATCACAGGATGGATGTACACCCACGGCCATATTGGGAGTAATATCAGCCTCTCCTCTCCATGGATATTAGGAATAATATCCCAGGATGTACGCCTCCTGCTCTATGGGGAGTCATATCATCCTCTCCCTTCCAGGATATTAATAACAATATCACAGGGCGGGTGAACACTGCCTATGATACTGGAATTATTATCATCCTCTCCCCCTCCAGATACTAGGAACCATATCACAGAAGACCTGTACCCTCCCTGCGATATTGGGAGTAATATCATACGCTTCTTCCATGAGTATTAGGAGCAATATCACCGGGTGACTGTCCATTCATTGCTATGTTGGGAATCATGTCATACTTTACTCCCTGGATATTAGGATCAGTGTCACAGTGTGAGTGTACACCTACTGCGATATTAAAACTAAGATCATGCTCTCTGTCCCTGGATATTAGGAACAACATCACAGGTAGGTGTACACTCCCTCGATATTAGGAGCAATAATATGATTAATTAGTAAACATCAATGATCAATTTTAATAATTATCAGGCTGGTCTCGAACTCTTGACCTCAGGTGATCTGCCCGCCTCAGCCTCCCAAAATGCTGGAATTACAGGGGTGAGCCATCGCGTCCAGCCAACACTTCTTTACATCTCTTTTTGGACCTCAAATTTAGCATGCCCAAAATGCACTTTTGATTCCTCCTGCTATAACCCACTCCTCCCATAGTCTTCCCGATCCCAATAACAGCATCTCTAGCCTTCTGTTTACTCAGGCCAAAATCCTTGACATCATCCTTAAAACTTCTTTTTCTCTCTCTTGTCATCCAAGAGAGAGACTCTCCTTTCAAAATAAATGCCAGACCTAACCCCTTCTCACCTTCCTCATCATTTCCAACCACGTCCAGCCCTCATCATAGCGCTCTGGGTTACTGTAAAAGCCTCCCAATCGCCAGGCAGAGTGGCTCACACCTGTAATCCCAAGCACTTTGGTAGGCCAAGGCAGGTGGATCATCAGAGGTCAGGAGTTCAAGACCAGCCTGGCCAACATGGTGAAACCCCTCTACTAAAAATACAAAAAATTAGCCGAGCATGGTGGTGGGTGCCTGTAATCCCAGCTATTCGGAAGGCTGAAGCAGGAGAATCACTTGAACTCAGAAGGCAGAGGTTAGAGTGAGCCGAGATCGTGCCATTGCACTGCAGCCTGGATGACAAGAGCGAAACTCCATCTCAGAAGGTTAAAAAAAAAACAGCCTCCCAACCCAACTCTCTCCTTCCGCCTTTCACCCTGCCCTGCATTCTACCTTCCACTCTCAAACATTTCAGAAAAAAAAAAAAATTATATCCACAGAAAGAGAAAAAGAAAGTGCAAATGGGGTGAAATGTTTGGGGAATCTGAGGGAAGACCATACGGGAATTCTCTGTACTATTTTTGCAACTGTTCAATAAGTCTGGATTATTTCGAATTCAAGAGTTAAAGAAAGAGGCCGGGTGCGGTGGCTCAAGCCTGTAATCCCAGCACTTTGGGAGGCCGAGACGGGCGGATCACGAGGTCAGGAGATCGAGACCATCCTGGCTAACACGGTGAAACACCATCTCTAGTAAAAAATACAAAAAAACTAGCCGGGCGAAGTGGCGGGCGCCTGTGGTCCCAGCTACTCGGGAGGCTGAGGCAGGAGAATGGCGTAAACCCGGGAGGTGGAGCTTGCAGTGAGCTGAGATCCGGCCACTGCACTCCAGCCTGGGCAACAGAGCCAGACTCAGTCTCAAAAAAAAAAAAAAAAAAAAAAAGAGTTAAAGAAAGAAAGAAAAAAAATCTCCCTTTGTGAATCCATCCTGTATTTCCCCTGGCAACTTAAGGACGCTCTTAACTAAGCACATCTATTTTTTCATGAACACTTAAAGAACCCTTGCCTAGTTTTGACTTTCTGTGCTTGGCAGAAGTGTGTGTGTGTGTGTGTGTGTGTATTTCATATATATGTGTGTGTGTATATATGTGTGTGTGTGTGTGTTTTGTGTATATATAGAGAGGGAGAAATATATATGTGTGTGTATATATAAATCTATATTGTATATTTACTATGGTAATATATATATCTGTGTGTGTGTGTGTACATATATTACGTACCCCATAGCCTGTCCTTAACCAGTTCTAAACTTAGTGGGAAAAATACATACCTAAGCAGAGAATTTCAAAATAATATGATGAATGTTTTGATACAGGGATGTGTTGCTGTGGAACACGCTGCTAAGACACAAAACCTCCTAGATGGGACAATGAATGAACGAAGTATTGCACCTATAGGCACCCCCTCTGATATCCCCACAAATGTTTATAGTTATATGCATTTGCGTCCCCCAGGACCCCCGTTTCATAAGGGTTAGTCCTAGAGCCTAGCAAGTTCCTACTACGGTTGGCATACATATGCCATTCAAGAAAGAATGACTGAGTGAATGACGAGTTAAGAACCATTTGTCAGCCAGTGCTCAGTAACACAACATGCACTGGTATGCAAATTATATTTTTGTTGAAAGCAAGGGCAGGATCACAAATTATCCTTCCAGAGAAAGCAAACCTCAAAAGCTTCTTTACCCTACTAAAGCACATTATAAGAAGCTCCCCTTATATAAAAGAAAACCTCCTCGTTCATTATCAATGGCATGTAAACCAATAAACCTTCACCTCTAATGACATCTCTTCCGTCACCAGGGCTAGATAAAGGAGGTTCCGGAACCCCTGGTAGTTGTGAAGGCGGCTCCCAGCTCTGACACTCTTGAACCCTGCGGGCGCGGAGGTCACACAGCAGAACAACCGAGGGAAGCATCATCAGGTTTCGAATATGTTTGAACCAGAGATGGCAAATAGGCTTCAACCAGCTGAAAACACCAGAGATTCATGGTGGCCACCTGAGGGGTTGTGCTCTTAAAAAACAAAAATTAAAAATAAAATTAAAAAATTAAGAAAGGAAGGGGTCAAGAATCCATCAGGTCTGACTGAGATGTGTATCAGTGACTAACACCCCGTAAGGCAAAAGTGCTCCGGTGCGCTTTGGGTTCTCTTCAGCAGTATTTAAAGGCGTGTGCTTCCCTAAGACTAAGCCACGGGAATACCCCCAGCAACACTGCCAGGAGAAATGTCTACCATGGATTTGGCTAGAAATACAGTTGTCTTTAACAAATTAACACTGAATAAATCCTGCCTTATTAGAGCCTGAGAGGATGACCTTCTCAATGATAACAGTTATCACTACAATCTCCAAACATCTGCGATCCTGCAAGGAGGAACTGTGACAGCGCAGGCCACATGTCCAGAATGCTTCCCAGACTGCCTGTTACAGAATAAAAGAAATGAACCCCCCCCAAGAATGTCTTCTCTCACATTTAGCCAGTTGTTCCTTTGTGTGCATCTCTGTGCTAAAATGGCCATTCTTCCCCACAGCCTGAAGTCATATGCTAAAATAAATGAGACTCACATGAAGCCAGAAACGTGCAGATGCGAGGAAACCAACGCAACTGAAATGGGCTGGAGAGTGTGGCCAGGAGGATGGTACTTCCCAGGAAGCAATTACTTCATCTCTGCCCATGAAGCAGGCAGCTGTCACTGTCCCCCAGGCCCACACCAGCCACTCGAAGTACGTTCTAACCAAACTACCTCCAACAATCAACATCCATACACCACACAATTGGCTTCTGAAAGGACACCTTGCAACCAACAAGAAACTGTTAGCACAACTTTGAAAACCTGTGCAACTAAAAACCTTGGAAAGGGATAAACACTGCCACATTTTGATTCAAATACTGTCATGGGGTAGCACTGCAATAATTCACTGAAACAAAAGAATGAATGAGGAATACGTTTATATAGGAATCAGAGGAAGCATGACTAATCATTTAAAGAAATAGGTCAAGAAACTGCTAGGTTCAAATGCTACCGTGAGACACTGTCAGGGCCTTAGGCAAATTCACTTCTCTTGGTCCTGTTTCTAGGTTCATCAAAAACCAGCTTTGGACTAGGGAATCTGTTGCTTCCCAAAGCCTTCCTTCTGTGATTCCAGCCCAGATTTTAGGACTGCTCTCCCACTTGGTATATGAAAGTGCTTTCTGTGTAGAATAGCAAGAGTACATTTCTGTGTTGAATGAGGTTTGGGACCTACTCTATGAGGCAGAATATCATCATGTAACTTTAAGCATGACGACAAGGCGCACTCTAGAATAAGGATAACACATAAGATGTGGCCATACACCTGTGCATGCCTGGCAGGGAGATGGAGAAGTCTCATTTAATGAAGCCGCGGTGCCTGTTGCACCTGAATATCCTCAGTCCACATCAAGTTCACAACGTCCTTCTGACATCAAACCACATGTATCCCATACTTTTCCATACTTTCTACCCAAGATTAAAATATGCAGAGCACCGTGATAAAGACGCCTCCATCCCCAGCATGTTGGCTCTCGTTCTGTAGAATTACATACTTGAGGTACAAAATGATCACCAGGCTGCAGCGGCAAGCAAGACTGGGCTCCGTGGGGACAGCAGGCCCTGCAGCAGCCACCACTCCTGTCCCCACAGTCTGATGCAGCTGCAGAGAAGCTGTGGTTGAGGCCATTCACTTTGTGAGAGAACCACACAGGAGGGAAAAGGTAGGGGAGGTAGGGAAGAGGGCAATGTCAAGCCTCTGAGCCCAATCCAAGCCACCGCATCCCCTGTGACTTGCACGTATACACCCAGATGGCCTGAAGTAACTGAAGAATCACAAAAGAAGTGCAAATGCCCTGTCCCACCTTAACTGATGACATTCTACCACAAAAGAAGTGAAAATGGCCGGTCCTTGCCTTAAGGGATGATATTATCTTGTGAAATTCCTTTCCCTGGCTCATCCTGGCTCAAAAAGCTCCCCCACTGAGCACTTTGTGACCCCCACTCCTGCCAGCCAGAGCCAGAGAACAACCCCCCTTTGACTGTAATTTTCCTTTACCTACCCAAAGCCTATAAAAGGGCCCCACCCTTATCTCCCTTCGCTGACTCTCTTTTTCGGACTCAGCCCGCCTGCACCCAGGTGATTAAAAAGCTTTATTGCTCACACAAAGCCTGTTTGGTGGTCTCTTCACAGGGACACACATGACAGGCAGGTGCAGAGCCAGGGAAGGACCTGTGATGAGAACAGAAAGGAATGTGCCTCCCTGTATGCACACTCGGATTTTATGACAATGTGGGCAGGGGGCTGAACAGGATGCCTGAGAACAGTCCTCCAAGTTCTTTTGCTGATTTTCTAAATATTGGTGTAAAATCTGAACTCAGACAAATTTCTTTTTAAATCGTTTCAATCAACATCTTTGGTGCTCAGCATCATGTCTACGTGATAATCTAGAAAACCAACTTCTGTTCTAAGGCTCACATCTTCCTATTAAGTCCCAGGGATTTTACAAGGGAATGCACCTCTGATTCGCATCAAGCACACACACAACTACCATTAAAGAAATGCTTAATTTGCCTACATAATTTTTTAAACACCCAGATTTGAAATACAATAGAGAAGACAACTTTTTGATAGCTCTGCTTTCCAACTGCGAACTGCGGGTCGAGAAAATAACCTGCCATGATTTCTAACCAGTCAACAACCTGTCTTCCCTGGCTGCAGTAGGAGCGATCTTTCTGAGCTCAGGATGAAAAAGAACCCAGCTGTTCAGGGGACAGATAGTCATCAGTTCTCAGCGGGCTTCCCGAGTCCCAAATCCCCATGTGATACGTGGAAGTAAAAAGCTATCAATGACCAAGCATCTGAACTTTTATCCCACCTCGACATCTGCTTCTCCTGCCATGTAAATTTAAAATTAATAAGCCTGCTATTAGAGAACAGAGTTGGTGCTGCATCTGTCTTCCTAAAAATATGGATAATTACCAGCCCACAATGGCTTCTAATCAGATTTGAGTAGTCCCTTAGACAGGAAGCTAAAGTGCCTCAGCCCTAAACTGAGAAGAAAACAGAAACTGGAATGCTCTAGGTTTGATTTTTTCCCCCTTGTTCTAAAGTTGATGTTCCCGAATCTCCTTCTACTGTCTTGCTTATAAAATGTATGAGAAACAGGGAAATTTAAAGACATGATAGAAATGGCCACTTTTTCTAGGTACAAACTTTGTGAACATTATTTTCAGCTGCTGGGCTTTTTCTCCACAAACTGTGAGCCTGGAGGACATTTTCTCCCTCGTGGTTACACATTCAGAGTCAGGGAAGGTGGCTTTAGCAGTAAAGAGGGGAGTGCAGTGAGAAGTGACCGGACACTGAGAAGGGCAGACAGGGACTCTACCTCGGTGGCCTGCAGCACTCCTGGGCCTCGGCCTTTACTTTTCTATCTGTACAAAGGATCTAAAGGCCTGTGATTCTAGGCCACGACAGCTCTTCATACACACATACACAAACATCACACGCCTATGTGAAAAGCTGTGACACTTGGCTGATTTCCTGAAGAGGTTATCTTGTATCATTTCTACTCAAGTACTCCACCTCCTTCCAGACAAGTATCTGAGGATGATGGGCTATCCCACAGCCATGTGTGTAACCTCTGCTGCTTACGATCCCTGTTCACATAGCATTTTCCAAAAGCATTTGGTGTGAAGTGACAGAAGAAAGAAGAATAAGGTTCTTTCAGCCCATTCATTCATTCATTCAACAAATATTGACTGACTATCTACGTTCCAGACACTGGTGATATAACAGCGAACATATATTTTTGTAGGTAGAGACAGACAACCAAAAAGTATGTTAAAGAGTGATCGATGCTGTAGAGGAAAATACACCAGGAAAGAGGAAAGAAGAATACCCCTAGCCACCCTACACTGGGGTGACGCTAGTGTTACAAAATGGAAACAGCGGCCGGGCGCGGTGGCTCACACCTGTATTCTCAGCTCTTTGGGAGACTGAGGCAGGCAGATCACCTGAGTTCAGGAGTTCAAGATCAGCCTGACCAATATGGCCAAACTCTGTCTCTACCAAAAACATAAAAATTAGCTGGACGTGGTGGCACACGTCTGTAATCCCAGTTACTCAGGAAGCTGAGGCACAAGAATCACTTGAACCTGGGAGGCAGAGGTTGGAGTGAGCCGAGATCACGCAACTGCACTCCAGCCTGGGTGACAGAGGAAGACTCTGTCTCAAAAAAAATAAATAAATAAAAATAAAAATAAAATGTAAACAGAGAATAAGATACCAAAAGAAAGAACATGAAGAACTAATTGTAACAAAAGCCTTTGTAAGCTGATACTTTCCTTCCTGGATCCTTGTCCCTTACAAATGGAAAAAAAGGGTGGGTAGGGGGTAGCATCAAAATGATGTTTTAAGACGGCTTGGGGTTTCAGATGTCTGACAGCCATACTCACGTACTTCAAGGAAAAAGCTCTAGCTCTATAAGCCATCTGGGCAATGGTTTAATGTCTTTTTCTTTTTTTTCTCCCCAGAGTTTTTAAAATACAGGAAAACATGTGTGTTTATTTGGCTGCTCTGTGCCCGCACACGTGCAAACTGTGCTAACAGGTTTTTCCATGTTTTGCTGAATTTGCCAGCTTGCCATAAACAGGCTTCCATGTCTTAATTGTCTATAAATAGCACAAACACACGAAAATGCAAAGCAAGACAAGCTGTCCCTTCCACTCCTGTTGCCATGATGACAGGAGAGTGACCATTGGCCAAATCAATACGCGGAGACTGCAGCTGTCTGGCAGAGAGCACAAGGTCGACTGCTTTTCCCATAGCATTTAAAGAAACAAGCGGAAACGGCTCTCCACACAGGACAGACACGTCCTTTGTTCTTTGAATCAATACTGCCAATGCCCAAAATACTTTCTCCATCACACTATCTATATGGAATTCAAGTTCCTTCCAATGCCATGAGTAACGCCAGTGATAGACTATGTTTAGTCATAATGACCCATTAGCATTCTTTTTCCTCTAAAATGTTGAAATAATAACATTGAGTGTGCACTCACGAGGTGCCAGGCTCTGAGTTTGATCTCGTTTGGTTCTCGTTGAAATCCTGTAAGATCAGTACCATATTCTCTCATTTTTCATAAATGAGGAAACTGAGGCATAGAAAGGCTAAGTAAGTTGTCCATGGTCACAGGTTATTGAGGAACTTTTCTCCAAACTTTCAAAACTTAACCACTGCCACTATTACAAATGGGTTTTTGTTTGTTTGTTTTTGGTTTTTTTTTGAGACAAGGTCTTGCTCTGACCAGGCTGGAGTGCAGTGGCATGATGATGGTTCACTGCAGCCTCGACTTCCCAGGCTCAAGTGATTCTCGCACCTCAGCCTCTCCAGTAGCTGGGATTACAGGCATGAGCCACCACACCTGGCTAATTTTTTAATTTTTATTTTTTCTGGGGATGGGGTTTCATCATGTTGCCCAGACTGGTTCCAAACTCTGGGCTCAAGAGATCCTCCCAGGTCAGCCTCCCAAAGTGCTGGGATTACAGGTGTAAGCCGCTGTGCACAGCCCTACAAATGTGACTCATACAAAGTCAGAGCAGTGAGCAGGAAGAGAACAGAGACTTCAGCGAGCCTCCTGGCTGTGGCAACACCATATCCCTCCTCCATACCGTAATGTGTCTACACCCACCAAGCTCCTAGACGTTGAAGGCAGGCCAGCTCAGAGACGAAACATTAGTCAAGAAAGAGAAGATGCAGACATGTGTCTTGATTTCAGCTTGAGCGTGCCTCTCTGCCTTGCAGCTGCACAGGCAGAAACCAGGGGCCGTGAGTCTCAGGCAGTGTGTTTGGTTCCTGGCAGGTAATCTTTTGGGAGACCATCCCACACAATTAGTGTTACACTTCTCAAAAAGGAAGTGTGACTTTTATAGAAAAATCATTTCCATTTGGGAGAAAGGCCTAATAAAACCACAAAAGGATAATACATTCATACAACAGCAAATTCAATTCATCTGTCACAAGCTGAAATCCCAAAGTCCTCTGGGCACACAGCTGTTTTTCTGAGCTGAAATTCAACTCCAGTTGAGAAACAGGTCAATTTTTCTAAAAAATTTTCTTTTTCACATGCCTTAAATAAAAATTCCTTCCCCTCACTTGTCATTTTCCAGATTTAATGGCTCTGTTGGTCTTCCTCTCATTTAGGCCATGAGCACTGGCTGCATGTCTGCTACGGCCCGGACTGCAAGGGAGGCACCCTAGGGAACACAGATGACCTCAGCACAGCGACACCCTCAAGGAGCACACACGGAGAAGGCAAGATGATACAATCGCAGACTTCACAAAGAAAAGAACGTGGCATCCATACCCTGTCCCATTTCTAGAAAACAACGATGCTGAGTCAGTAATATTTACCGTACAGCCTGCAGTGTGGAGGCAGGCATGAGGGGGCTCCATGCGGGGAAGAGCACCTTCAGAAGGGGGCATGCAAACAACGTGGAGGCAGGAGACGCCCCCACGCACAAGGGCCAGCCTGGGGGCCTGCAGAAATGCCCATGCATCTGGGAAGAGGGAGAGAGGACAAGATACTTAAATGTTCCAAAACGAATAGAAGCCTCCCAAGAACCTCCCCCGAAATGGGGCAGGGATTTACAAAAGACCAAATCGAGCATGCGCAGTTACCTGAGCATAGCGCCAGGAGAGCGAGCTCTTCCAGGAAGAAACAGGGTCCCTAGAAGCCTGAGCCTCTACTCCCAGCTCTGCGACTCATTCACCCTATGACCTTGGTGAAGGCTCTTAGCTTCTGTGAGCCACAAGAGAATCACGCGAAAACAGAAGATATGAAAACTGCTCTGCCTTTTTCACAGAACTGCTGAGGGAATAAAATCAGATCATGGATTTTAAAATTCTCTGTGAATTACGAAGTAAAATACAAAAATATGAAATCATTCTTACCATTAGTAAGAGCTCTGTAAAATTAAGAGCAGAGGTAAGATCACAGCATTTTTCACCTCCCGACTCCCGAGAGAAATAGTGAGTCCAGCCGATGTATTTGTGCAACCGCAGTATCTAGGCTTTGAGAGCCTCAAATCGCTCATGAACTCTGACAGTATCACTCCAGCCCACTGTTCCTTAAGTTCTCCAAGACAGCCAACTGACCTAAAATACTACAGCTTTTTCAGCTGGGCTTGAAGCCCAGCACACAGCACAGCTAAACAGTGAAGAGGTTTTCTGCCACTAGACTCAAAAGCTGGCTTTTGTAGATTCCCATAGAAAGAACATTCAAGGCCAGGCATCGCGGCACATGCCTGTAATCCCAGCAATTTGGGAAGCCGAGGCAGGAGGATCACCTGAGGTCAGAAGTTCAAGAACAGCCTGGCCAATATGGCAAAGCCCCATCTGTACTAAAAATACAAAAATTAGCCGGGCATGCTGGCGGGCACCTGTAATCCCAGCTACTCGGGAGGCTGAGGCAGGAAAATCGCTTGAACTTAGGAGGCCGAGGTTGCAGTGAGCTGAGATCATGCCACTGCACTCCAGCCTGGGCGACAAGAGCGAAACTCCATCTCAAAGAAAAAAAAAAAAAAAAGAAAGAAAGAGCATTCTTTTTTGCTGATGTTAAATTTCCTGTTCTTAACACAGAGAAATCATACAACACTGAAATCCTGAAAAACATATCATAAAAAGCATTTAGCGACTGAAAAGACATTCAATATAACCTGTAACAGTGAGTTCCCCTCCTCTTTCCAGCCAGCTCCACTAACGCTGTGACCCTTAACAATGCTTTCACTAACACAGAGGAAAATTAATAGGACCGCTTACCCCTCTCAGCTGACAGCTAAACCACTGTTTCTCCCTGGGCTCACTAAAGATGACCTTACCCAAAACCAGGCTGCAACGACCCTGTAGATGTTGACTAACGATTTCAAAATCCCCATATTCTTTGTCCACTCCTAAGGAAGATGAACTGAAGCCAGGTGTCTCCAAGTTAGAACTAACAGAGGCCTTAAACATCAGATGGCCCATTCCCTTCTTTGACAACCGGGGGATCTAAAGCTGAGATTATGGAATAAAACAGCCTGTTTAATAACAAAGCGAAAACCAAAGCCTAGTCACCCAACCTCTGGTCCAAAACTCCTGCAACAACCCAGCACCCATACAGGATGAGTCTCCCTAACCAGAAACTCTGAAATCCTCAACTTTTGAGTGTCGAGGTGATGCTCAATGAAATGTTCATTGGAACAGCTCAGACTCTGGATTTTTGAATTCAGGATGCTCAACCAGCAGGTATAATGCAAATATTCAAAAATCCAAAAAAGGAAAAAAATCTGAGACACTTCTGATTCCAAGCAGTTTGGATGAGGGATATTCACCCTGCATTTTTTTTTTTTTTTTCTCTAATGAAGGAAATTAAAAACGAGGCCCAAGCAAAGTCATTCAATCCATACTAAAGTCATTCAATAGTTTAATTAGTACCCATTTAAAGTTAAATGCTACCCGCAGATATTTAAAAGGATGAATACATACATGACTATAATCCCAGAACTTTGGAAGGCCGAGGCGGGAGGATCACCTGATGTCAGGAGTCCAAGACCAGCCCAGCCAGCATGGTGAAACTCCATCTCTACTATAAATGCAAAAATTAGCCAGGCGTGGTGGCACACACCTGTTATCCCAGCTACTTGGGAGGCTGAGGCACGAGAATCGCTTGAACCTGGGGGGAGCACGTTGCAGTGAGCCGAGATCACACCACTGTACTCCAGCCTGGACCACAGAGCAAGACTCTGTCTCAAAAAAAAAAAAAAAAAAAGAAAGAAAGAAAGAAAAAAGAGAATTTAAATTGTGTTTTCACATGGAGCCCATGTTCCCAGAACACAAGCCCTGCTCTATGCTCCAAGGGCACACAGGGTGCCCCTTTATCTAATACTCACCATATTCCATGGCAGCCATTAGCACGCATCTGTCCATCGCACTAGACTTCCTGCACATGAGGCAGGGATCATATATTATTACCTTTCTGTCCCCAATGTCTGGCCTAGAAGACACTCAGCAAATGATTCCTGAACTAAGTCAGTTACTAAGATATGTTAAACTTGTATTAACAAAATTGATTTAATAAGTTTGCCAATGCAGCCTTCATACCACACAGCTTAAATCTCAACCTGCGGATTTATCTTGTGTACTGCTAGATTATCACTTATTACCATTCAGGAGGCACCTAGTATGTGCTAGGCATTACTAATTGCTGGGGACCTAGCAGTGACAAAACAACATTCCTTGTTCAAAGAGAAGTTCTAATATAAAGAGGAATAGAAGGAACATGCTAGATTGATGAGAGAGATAAGAAAAGGACAGGCTGCCGTGGGAAGCACCTGGTCTTGTCTGGATGGTACATAGTTAACGAAGTCTGAGTGCTTCATACAGCATAAGGTCATCTCCTCCAAAAAGCGAATGAAGCTTTGATTCCCCAGTACCAAAAGTCATCATAAAGTTGTGCACAGCCACATGCTTAGTGTAGGAAGTGAAACCAAACAAACAAACAAAGCTCCAACTTCCAGAGGCAACGGTCCAATTATGAAATCCCCTGGCTACGTTCCATTGAAATTCAAGCTATTCAAGAGGCCAATATTTAAGTGATAAATTAACCCAACCACTTAAAACTAAAGTAGTCTTTGGTTCAAGGGGTAAAAGTATAGTACCTTTTACAAATTTATTAGCTCTTAATATTTACATTTAAATATGATGATGATGGTGTAATAATAACTTTACTGAGTAGTTACTATGTGTTAGGCACCAAACTAAGCACTTTACACACACATTTGCACGATCCTGTGAGATGATCATGACCCCTTGTCATCCCATTTCATAGATGAAAGTCAGGTTTACATAAGCTTAAAAAGTTGCCCCAAATGACACAGCTAGTTAGCAAAACCCAGGCAGCCTGACTCCATAGGCCTTTTTTAAAGAAGTAATATCTAGAAGATGGCCGAATAGGAACAGCTCCAGTCTCCAACTCCCAGCGCGAGCGACACAGAAGACCGGTGATTTCTGCATTTTCATCTGAGGTACTGGGTTCATCTCACTGGGGAGTGCCGCACGATCGGTGCTGGTCAGCTGCTGCAGCCCGACCAGCGAGAGCTGAAGCAGGGCGAGGCATTGCCTCACCTGGGAAGCGCAAGGGGGAAGGGAATCCCTTTTCCTAGCCAGGGGAACTGAGACACACAACACCTGGAAAATCGGGTAACTCCCACCCCAATACTGCGCTTTAAGCAAACAGGCACACCAGGAGATCATATCCCACACCCGGCCGGGAGGGTCCCACACCCACGGAGCCTTCCTCATTGCTAGCACAGCAGTCTGCGATCTCGCGGCAAGGCAGCAGCGAGGCTGGGGGAGGGGCGCCCACCATTGCTGAGGCTTAAGTAGGTAAACAAAGCTGCTGGGAAGCTCGAGCTGGGTGGAGCTCACAGCAGCTCAAGGAAATCTGCCTGTCTCTGTAGACTCCACCTCTGGGGACAGGGCAATAACAAACACAGCCGAAACCTCTGCAGACGCAAACGACTCTGTCTGACAGCTTTGAAGAGAGCAGTGGATCTCCCAACACGGAGGTTGAGATCTGAGAAGGGACAGACTGCCTGCTCAAGTGGGTCCCTGACCCCTGAGTAGCCTAACTGGGAGACATCCCCCACTAGGGGCAGTCTGACACCCCACACCTCACAGGGTCGACTACACCCCTGAGAGGAAGCTTCCAAAGCAAGAATCAGACAGGTACACTCGCTGTTCAGAAATATTCTATCTTCTGCAACCTCTGCTGCGGATACCCAGGCAAACAGGGTCTGGAGTGGACCTCAAGCAATCTCCAACAGACCTACAGCTGAGGGTCCTGACTGTTAGAAGGAAAACTAACAAACAGGAAGGACACCTACACCAAAACCCCATCAGTACATCACCATCATCAAAGACCAGAGGCAGATAAAACCACAAAGATGGGGAAAAAGCAGGGCAGAAAAGCTGGAAATTCAAAAAATAAGAGCGCATCTCCCCCGGCAAAGGAGCGCAGCTCATCGCCAGCAACGGATCAAAGCTGGACGGAGAATGACTTTGACGAGATGAGAGAAGAAGGCTTCAGTCCATCAAATTTCTCAGAGCTAAAGGAGGAATTACGTACCCAGCGCAAAGAAACTAAAAATCTTGAAAAAAAAGTGGAAGAATTGATTGCTAGAGTAATTAATGCAGAGAAGGTCATAAACGAAAGAGATGAAAACCATGACACGAGAAATACGTGACAAATGCATAAGCTTCAGTAACCGACTCGATCAACTGGAAGAAAGAGTATCTGCGATTGAGGATCAAATGAATGAAATGAAGCGAGAAGAGAAACCAAAAGAAAAAAGAAGAAAAAGAAATGAACAAAGCCTGCAAGAAGTATGGGATTATGTAAAAAGACCAAATCTACGTCTGATTGGGGTGCCTGAAAGTGAGGGGGAAAATGGAACCAAGTTGGAAAACACTCTTCAGGATATCATCCAGGAGAACTTCCCCAACCTAGTAGGGCAGGCCAACATTCAAATCCAGGAAATACAGAGAACACCACAAAGATACTCCTCGAGAAGAGCAACTCCAAGACACATAATTGCCAGATTCACCAAAGTTGAAATGAAGGAAAAAATCTTAAGGGCAGCCAGAGAGAAAGGTCGGGTTACCCACAAAGGGAAGCCCATCAGACTAACAGCAGATCTCTCGGCAGAAACTCTACAAGCCAGAAGAGAGTGGGGGCCAATATTCAACATTCTTAAAGAAAAGAATTTTAAACCCAGAATTTCATATCCAGCCAAACTAAGTTTCATCAGTGAAGGAGAAATAAAATCCTTTACAGATAAGCAAATGCTTAGAGATTTTGTCACCACTAGGCCTGCCTTACAAGAGACCCTGAAGGAAGCACTAAACATGGAAAGGAACAACCGGTACCAGTCATTGCAAAAACATGCCAAAATGTAAAGACCATCGAGGCTAGGAAGAAACTGCATCAACTAACGAGCAAAATAACCAGTTAATATCATAATGGCAGGATCAAGTTCACACATAACAATCTTAACCTTAAATGTAAATGGACTAAATGCTCCAATTAAAAGACACAGACTGGCAAACTGGATAAAGAGTCAAGACCCATCAGTCTGCTGTATTCAGGAGACTGATCTCACACGCAGAGACATACATAGGCTCAAAATAAAGGGATGGAGGAAGATTTACCAAGCAAATGGAGAACAAAAAAAAGCGGGGGTTGCAATCCTAGTCTCTGATAAAACAGAGTTTAAACCATCAAAGATCAAAAGAGACAAAGAAGGCCATTACATAATGGTAAAGGGATCGATTCAACAGGAAGAGCTAACTATCCTAAATATGTATGCACCCAATACAGGAGCACCCAATTTCATAAAGCAAGTCCTTAGAGACTTACAAAGAGACTTAGACTCCCATACAATAATAATGGGAGACTTCGACACTCCACTGTCAACATTAGACAGATCAACGAGACAGAAAGTTAACAAGGATATCCAGGAATTGAACTCATCTCTGCAGCAAGCAGACCTAATAGACATCTATAGAACTCTCCACCCCAAATCAACAGAATATACATTCTTCTCAGCACCACATCGTACTTACTCCAAAATCGACCACGTAATTGGAAGTAAAGCACTCCTCAGCAAATGTACAAGAACAGAAATTATAACAAACTGTCTCTCAGACCACAGTGCAATCAAACTAGAACTCAGGACTAAGAAACTCAATCAAAACCGCTCAACTACATGGAAACTGAACAACCTGCTCCTGAATGACTACTGGGTACATAACGAAATGAAGGCAGAAATAAAGATGTTCTTTGAAACCAATGAGAACAATGATACAACATACCAGAATCTCTGGGACACATTTAAAGCAGTGTGTAGAGGGAAATTTATAGCACTAAATGCCCACAAGAGAAAGCAGGAAAGATCTAAAATTGACACTCTAACATCGCAATTAAAAGAACTAGAGAAGCAAGAGCAAACACATTCGAAAGCTAGCAGAAGGCAAGAAATAACTAAGATCAGAGTAGAACTGAAGGAGATAGAGACACAAAAAACTCTCCAAAAAATCAATGAATCCAGGAGTTGGTTTTTTGAAAAGATCAACAAAATTGACAGACCACTAGCAAGACTAATAAAGAAGAAAAGAGAGAAGAATCAAATCGACGCAATTAAAAATGATAAAGGGGATATCACCACCCACCCCACAGAAATACAAACTACCATCAAAGAATACTATAAACACCTCTACGCAAATAAACTGGAAAATCTAGAAGAAATGGATAATTTCCTGGACGCTTACACTCTTCCAAGACTAAACCAGGAAGAAGTTGAATCCCTGAATAGACCAATAGCAGGCTCTGAAATTGAGGCAATAATTAATAGCCTACCAACCAAAAAAAGTCCAGGACCAGATGGATTTACAGCTGAATTCTACCAGAGGTACAAGGAGGAGTTGGTACCATTCCTTCTGAAACTATTCCAATCAATAGAAAAAGAGGGAATCCTCCCTAACTCATTTTATGAGGCCAACATCATCCTGATACCAAAGCCTGGCAGAGACACAACAAAAAAAGAGAATTTTAGAACAATATCCCTGATGAACATCGATGCAAAAATCCTCAATAAAATACTGGCAAACCGGATTCAGCAGCACATCAAAAAGCTTATCCACCATGATCAAGTGGGCTTCATCCCTGGGATGCAAGGCTGGTTCAACATTCGCAAATCAATAAACATAATCCAGCATATAAACAGAACCAAAGACAAGAACCACATGATTATCTCAATAGATGCAGAAAAGGCTTTTGACAAAATTCAACAGCCATTCATGCTAAAAACGCTCAATAAATTCGGTATTGATGGAATGTACCTCAAAATAATAAGAGCTATTTATGACAAACCCACAGCCAATATCATACTGAATGGGCAAAAACTGGAAAAATTCCCTTTGAAAACTGGCACAAGACAGGGATGCCCTCTCTCACCACTCCTATTCAACATAGTGTTGGAAGTTCTGGCTAGGGCAATTAGGCAAGAGAAAGAAATCAAGGGTATTCAGTTAGGAAAAGAAGAAGTCAAATTGTCCCTGTTTGCAGATGACATGATTGTATATTTAGAAAACCCCATTGTCTCAGCCCAAAATCTCCTTAAGCTGATAAGCAACTTCAGCAAAGTCTCAGGATACAAAATTAATGTGCGAAAATCACAAGCATTCTTATACACCAGTAACAGACAAACAGAGAGCCAAATCAGGAATGAACTTCCATTCACAATTGCTTCAAAGAGAATAAAATACCTAGGAATCCAACTTACAAGGGATGTAAAGGACCTCTTCAAGGAGAACTACAAACCACTGCTCAGTGAAATAAAAGAGGACACAAACAAATGGAAGAACATACCATGCTCATGGATAAGAAGAATCAATATAGTGAAAATGGCCATACTGCCCAGGGTAATTTATAGATTCAATGCCATCCCCATCAAGCTACCAATGAGTTTCTTCACAGAATTGGAAAAAACTGCTTTAAAGTTCATATGGAACCAAAAAAGAGCCCGCATCTCCAAGACAATCCTAAGTCAAAAGAACAAAGCTGGAGGCATCACGCTACCTGACTTCAAACTATACTACAAGGCTACAGTAACCAAAACAGCATGGTACTGGTACCAAAACAGAGATATAGACCAATGGAACAGAACAGAGTCCTCAGAAATAATACCACACATCTACAGCCATCTGATCTTTGACAAACCTGAGAGAAACAAGAAATGGGGAAAGGATTCCCTATTTAATAAATGGTGCTGGGAAAATTGGCTAGCCATAAGTAGAAAGCTGAAACTGGATCCTTTCCTTACTCCTTATACGAAAATTAATTCAAGATGGATTAGAGACTTAAATGTTAGACCTAATACCATAAAAATCCTAGAGGAAAACCTAGGTAGTACCATTCAGGACATAGGCATGGGCAAAGACTTCATGTCTAAAACACCAAAAGCAACGGCAGCAAAAGCCAAAATTGACAAATGGGATCTCATTAAACTAAAGAGCTTCTGCACAGCAAAAGAAACTACCATCAGAGTGAACAGGCAACCTACAGAATGGGAGAAAATTTTTGCAATCTACTCATCTGACAAAGGGCTAATATCCAGAACCTACAAAGAACTCAAACAAATTTACAAGAAAAAAACAAACAACCCCATCAAAAAGTGGGCAAAGGATATGAACAGACATTTCTCAAAAGAAGACATTCATACAGCCAACAGACACATGAAAAAATGCTCATCATCACTGGCCATCAGAGAAATGCAAATCAAAACCACAATGAGATACCATCTCACACCAGTTAGAATGGTGATCATTAAAAAGTCAGGAAACAACAGGTGCTGGAGAGGATGTGGAGAAACAGGAACACTTTTACACTGTTGGTGGGATTGTAAACTAGTTCAACCATTATGGAAAACAGTATGGCGATTCCTCAAGGATCTAGAACTAGATGTACCATATGACCCAGCCATCCCATTACTGGGTATATACCCAAAGGATTATAAATTATGCTGCTATAAAGACACATGAACACGTATGTTTATTGCAGCACTATTCACAATAGCAAAGACTTGGAATCAACCCAAATGTCCATCAGTGACAGATTGGATTAAGAAAATGTGGCACATATACACCATGGAATACTATGCAGCCATCAAAAAGGATGAGTTTGTGTCCTTTGTAGAGACATGGATGCAGCTGGAAACCATCATTCTTAGCAAACTATCACAAGAACAGAAAACCAAACATTGCATGTTCTCACTCATAGGTGGGAACTGAACAATGAGATCACTTGGACTCAGAAAGGGGAACATCACACACCGGGGCCTATCATGGGGAGGGGGGCGGGGGGAGGGATTGCACTGGGAGTTATACCTGATGTAAATGACGAGTTGATGGGTGCAGCACACCAACATGGCACAAGAATACATATGTAACAAACCTGCACGTTATGCACATGTACCCTACAACTTAAAGTATAATAATAATAAATAAATTTTAAAAAAAAAGAAGTAATATATATAAACTGTCCAGCACAGCGGTGGTACAAACAAGAGTTCAATAAATGCCTAAAGAGTACTTCATACCCAAAATCGTTTCCCGCCAATCAAACTAGACTTACCCTGGTTCTGCATAACCAACTGTCAAATTATTGTTCCATGAAGAAAAGGTGGAATGGGTAGAGATGAGAGTAGAGTGAGTAACCGGTAAATATTCTTCATGACAGGTAGTGACAGGATGTGACATTTAGGCTGTTTCCACATTTGTTTGCATAACACTTTTTCACAGTTCTAAAGCACAAGAACCATTCTAAGCTGGTGAAAGCATAAGGCATGTCTATGATCCAGGACTCCAATTCACTGTGGATCAGTGCATCTCAACCTTTACTCAACCTTTACAGTATATCAGAACCACCTGGGGGTTTTTAACAGCACTATAGCTGCCCAGGCTCCATTCCTGCAGATTCTATTTCAACTGGTCTGGAGTAAGCACACATGCTTTTTTCACAGCCCCCCAGATGCAGCTAGGTTTGCAAACCACTGTCCAAGACGCTCTCACACTTCCGCTCAGTTCAACACACACTCACTGAGATTCTAAGCACTATGAATTGGGCTAAGTTAACAAGTCAGGCTCCACTCCCTAATAATATAGACAAAGAAACCAAGATCAGAGATTTATTCCACTCCAAACCAAACAAATTGCCGGGTGAAAAAAATGCCCTGGCATAATTTGTCATACAAAACAACTTCCTGCATCTTCCCAGTCAGTAGCCTAGAGACTGACTCTGAGCCATGAGAATTCAGAATAAGGGGAAAATGCCAGTCTGAGGCATCTGCCACACTCCTAGCACACCCCCAAAAGCACCCAGCTACATTTCACATCCACTGTCCTAACAGGGGTCGAAATAGGGAAGAGCAGTGCAATACAGAAAACAGAGCCTGCTGGGCGCCAAAAGGCTGGGGAATTCCGGTCCTAGCCCTGCTACCAATCGGTCTACTCACTTCTCTCTGGTTCTGGTGTGGCCAACAGTTACGCGAGAGGTTGAGACATAAAAGCACAGATGTCAGGCAAGCTCCAACATCCAAAATACATAGAAATTAAAAAGCATTAAGGTGATATCAAGGAATGTATAGCATCAACCAGAAAAGTATCTGAAGTATTCGTTTTCCCATTCTTAAGAAATCAAAAGTGGAAGCAGAAAATTGAGCAATCAGCCTACCAAGTTGACTGGGGCAACAGAATACACTCACGGATTCTGCTCACAACAGCGGGGGTGACAGACCAAAAGGAAAACTGTAGAGCATCCCTCTCTCCTCTGTCCACCCATGCCACCAGTACGTGAGTGCATCCACACGCAGCGCCCAGTCTCCTGTTCCACTGATGCTGGCGTCCACTCACCGCAAGCCTACTAAGTGCCACATGTGGTAGGATGCTCCCTCATCTCATCACCATAGACATCCCTGCTGGAGGTGAGTATGTGACAGACGAAAATCACGGAGGCCTAGGGAGGTTGAGACCCGCGTTCCCACTGCAGTGAGGGTGTGCTTGAGAGGGACCCCACGGCTGGGCCCTCCATGCCGCTCCACTCACTAATCACTCCCAGACCAGAGCAACGAGGGGGAATTTTCTTCCTCTCACTATTTTCAGCCCCTTGGCTGACTCAGCATTCCCCAGAAAGCTATCGAGTTCTGGCAGCTCTGAGACCACAAAGCCATAAACGCACGGGACACACAGCCCATCTGTCTCTAATGGGTCTTTTACTTGTCATGCTGGTCATTTCTAAGAGCAGATGGGTTAAGAAAGACTTGGCAAGTTACCACGAAATGACCCCTCCACTCTTCCCTGGGGGAGGGCTGACTAGCGAGCAGTCAGGCTGGCTTTCTTCCCCCACTCCCTGCATTCCTGTCCCCAAGGAGCCACAGACAATCCCACCAAATATAAGCAGGAGACAGCCACCTCCTTCCTACAGCTGGAGGGGGGAAGGGTCCTCTCGGGCCTTTCTAACTGCATGAAAACCAAACTGTGAGCTGTACTGACCCGGGCCTCACCCATGTTGCAGGCATGTACAACACAGGTGCCCAGTGGTATCATCAGGCAGAACTACGAATGTGCTTTCCATCGTTTTCATACAATGATTCCAGAACCGCTATCCACACAGCTCCACTTCTCACACATACGACGTGCTTCACGGATTACACAGCATGTTCACCATGCCCCTCATCCGCTCCTCCCAGTAGCCTTGTGTGATCCCTTGAGGATGCTTCCTCATACTGAGGTTTGAAACCAAAACTTTCCCAAGAACATCCAGCTAGTGTTAGAACCAGGATATGAGGGCTTCTGATTCTAGAACCAGTATTTGTGCCACTATTCCCCATGGGCCCCTCCAGGGATTTCTGCCTGATCTTAAAATGCAGACAGCAAATCCGTCTCTCTACAGTCCTGGGGTTCCCTATAGACAAGAAGTGAAACTTCTAAGAGAAAACTTATACTTATTTGGAAGGCTACCTGGGATATTTCTTTTAAGTTAGTTTGTTCATGTTTTGGAAAGTTTGTTCCAATGGCAATGCGGGGCATGAAGTGTAGAAAGGATTCCATGATGAGGCAGAGAAACAATTCGGTGGCTCTTACAATGGTTCCAATGAGGCATGAGGCTCAAGCAGAAAGGACAGAGGGAAAATGCATTAGAAAGAAATGCAAAATGAAGTCCACTCAGACCCAGGATGGAAAAAAGGGGATTAAGCATGATGGTGGTTTCGAGGTTGAAAGACTGATGAACAAGGACGTCATTAACTACTGCAGAGTGGTATCTGGGGCCTGGGTGCACCAGTTTGTTTAACCATTCACCTGCTGAGCAGTCTCCGGGCTGTGTCCAGTTTCTAGACTTTATAAATAATGCTGCTATGAACAGATACATATAGGTTTTTGTGTGAACATAAGTCCTCATCTCTCTGGGATAACTGCCCGTGAATGTGAGTGCTGCTTCCCACAGCAATTGCACGTTTAGTTTTTTAAGAAACTGTCAAGCTGCTTTCCAGAATGGCTGTACCATCTTCCATTCCCGCCAGCCAAGTGTGAGTGATTCCGTTTCCCCGCATCCTCACCAGCATTGCTCTTGTTACTACTTTTTATTTTAGGCATTCTGATAGGTGTGTAGTGACGTGGCTTTAGTGTGCATTTTTCTGATGGCTCATGATGTTGAACATCTTTTCATGTGCTTATATGTTATCTGAAATGTCTCTTCAGGTTTTTTATTCATTTTCAAACTAGATGACTTGGTTTCACTGCTGAATTTGGATAGTTGTTTATATATTATAGATATGAGTCCTTCATCAGACATGTGGTTTGCAAATAGTTTCTCCCAGTCTCTAGCTCCTCTTTTCATCTTTATTTTGCATTTTACATTTTAGTCCATGATCCATTTTGAGTTAATTTTTGTACGAGGTATGAGGTTTCGATCAGAGTTCAGGTTTTTTTCCTATGAATAATCAGGTAGCCAGTAACTTTTTTTTAAGAGACAAGGTCTCACTCTGTCACCCAGGCTGGAATGCAATGACAGGATCAGAGCTCACTGCAGCCTCGACTCCTAGGCTCAAGTTATGCTCCAGCCTCGACTCCTGGGCTCAAGTTATCCTCCTGCCTCAGCCTCCTGGAGTAGCTGAGACCACAGGCAGGTGCCACCATGACCAGTTAATTTTGTTAGTTTTTGTAGAGACAGGGTCTTGTGCCATGTTCCCCAGGCTGGTCTGGAACTCCTAGGCTCAAGTCATCATCCCACTTATATGGGGCCAGGCAGTGGCACATGCCTGTAATCACAGCACTTTGGGAGGATGAAGCAGGAGAATCACTTGAATCCAGGAATTCCAGACCAGCCTGAGCAACAGATGGAGGCCCTATCTCTGCAAAATATTTTAAACATTAGCTGGGCATGGTGTTGTACACCTGTGGTCCCAGTTACTTGGGAGGCTGAGGTGGGAGGATCTCTCAAGCCTATGGGGCTGAGGCTGCAGTGAGCCGTGATTGCACCACTACACTCCAGCCTGGGAGAAAGTGAGACCCTGTCTCAAAAAAAAAAAAAAAAAAAAAAAAAAAAAAAAAAATAGAGCATCACCCATATTAAAGACACACATTGTCTTTTTGAAAATTGAATTTCAGTTATATAATGGACATGTAAAATGTCCAGTTTGAAAGGTTGAAACATATATAACTCTAAGTATTCTTACCTTAAAATTCTGATTCCTACCTAAGGTATCGCATACTGTTTACATAAGTATCACAATGCCTGGACAACAACTAAAAATGTGTACGAGGGAGAAAAATGATCATATATGCCTATTAATTAAGGTACATTTCCCCCTTATTACATAAAAAAGTCATCACGGCAAACCCCTGTGACTGTATCTAAAGCAAGCCTACAGTTTTACTTCTCCGTATTATAAAATGCAAGGCTACAATTCAAATACTAAACACTTCCTGAAGCCAACTGTAGTTTACTTAAAATAAATGCCTAGGGTCTATATCAAAAATATGAAAAAGCTAGCTACTTCATAGCCATTCCAATCTAAGTTCAGCTTTTCTTTTTTAATTGACACATAATTGTGTACTGTACATATGTATGAAGTACACATAGTGATGTTATAATACATGTAATGTATGTGATCAGCATAATTTGCATATCAACCATCTCAAACATTTATCATTTCTTTGTGTTGGAACGTTCAATGCCCTTTCTCCAATTATCTGGAACTATATATATATATATATTTTTTTTTTGAGACAAAGTCTGGCTCTGTTGCCCAGGCTGGAGTGCAGTGGTGTGATCTCAGCTCACTGCAACATCTGCTTCCTAGGTTGAAGCTATTCTCCTTCCTCGGCCTCCTTGGTAACTGGGGTTACAAGGCACCCACCACTATGCCTGGCTAATTTTTGCATTTTTAGTAGAGACGGGGTTTCTCTACACATTGGCCAGGCTTGTCTCAAACTCCTGACCTCAGGTGATCCACCCACCTCAGCCTCCCAAAGTGCTAGGATTACAGGTATGAGCCACCACACCCAGCCTGAAACTATACATTCTTGTTAACTATAGTCATCCTATGTTATAGAACACTAGAACTTTTTCCTATCCAGCTATAATTTTGTATTCTTTAACAAATTTCTCCCTATCTGCCTCTTCCCCGACCCTTCTCACCCTCTAGGATCCTCTGTCTACTTTCAAATTCCATGAGATCCACTCCTTTTTGCCTTCCACATAAGTGAACATGTGCTGTGTAACTTTCTGTCCCTGGCTTATTTCATAATATCTTCCAGTTCCATCCACGTTGCTGAGAATAACAGGACTTCTTCCCGTGTTATGGCTGAATAGTACTCCACTGTGTATAAAGACCACATTTTCTCTATCCATCATCTGCTGTTGGACACCGAGGCTGATTCCTTATCTTGGCTATGGTGAACAGTGCTGTAGGAAACAGAGGTGCGGATGCCCCTCCGACACTGATTTCCTTTTCTTTGGGTATCTACACTGTAGTGGGACTGCTGGATCACACTGTAAATTCATTTGCAGTTTTCTGAGGAACCTCCATACTGTTTGCCATAGTGGGTGCCGTAGCTTACTCTTACTCTTTTTCTTTTTTTCTCTTCGAGATAGAGTCTCACTGTTGCCCAGGCTGGAACACAGTGGTGCAATCTCGGCTTGCTCACTGTAGCATCCGCCTCCAGGGTTCCAGTAGTTCTCATGCCTCAGCCTCTTGAGTAGCTGGGATTATGGGCGCCCACCACTGCACCTGGTAAATTTTTGTATTTTTTAGTAAAGATGGGGTTTCACCACGTTGGCCAGGCTGGTCTTGAACTCCTGGTCTCAAGTGACCCACCCACCTCAGCTGCCCAACGGTGCTGGGATTACAGGTATGATCCACCGCTCCCAGCTAATTTTTGTGTTTTTAGTAGAGACGGGGTTTCACCATGTTGGCCAGGCTGGTTCAAACTCCTGACATCAGGTGATCTGCCCGCCTCGGCCTCCCAAAGTGCTGAGATGTCAGCGTGCGCCCCGCGCCCAGCCAGCTGCTCTAGTGCACACCCCCCTACAGTGTGTAAGAGCTCCCTTGTCTCCATAGCCTCACCAGCACTTGCTATTTTTTGTCTTTTTGATAATACTCATCCTAACAGGTGAGATGATACCTCACTGTGGTTTTGATTTGCATTTCTCTGATTATAAGTGATACTGAGCATTTTTCTCACATATTTTTTGGCCATTTGTATGTCTTCTTTAAAGAAATGTCTGTTTTATTGGGTGTGGTGACACAAACCTGTAAGCCCAGCACTCAGAACGCTAAGGCAGGAGGACAGCTTGAGCCTAGACCAGCCTAGGCAGCATAGCGAAACCCTAGCGCAAAAAAAAAAAAAAAAAGAAGAAGAAGAAGAAGAAGAAAAAAGAAATATCTGTGTCTGTTCAGCTTTTTGACCTCCAAAAATTAAGAGCCTAGTTTGGAATCTGACAACCTGCCTGATTCAGAGACAATCTGTGTTTGGTTCTACTCTGCTACTTCCTATGTGACTTTGGGAAGTTCCCTTAGCCAATTTGAGCTCAACTTCCTCAACATTAACCAGGAATAAGTACCACCTGCCTCTGTTGGTTAATGCTGAGGACTGAAAGGAGAACCTCCACAACGCCACTTGACAATGCCGCCTGGCAGAAACCCTTCAATGCGGGACTGGTAGGATCATCTGAAGCTAAGTACAACTTTCCTTTCCACTCTCCCAGGCTCACTCTGCGTACGATTAGCAAGGAATAGCGAATAAAGGAAACCAAAATAGTTGCTTAATTTTTAATAAGAAATTTTTCAAAAGTGGGGGTGGTGGCAAAATAGGATGGACAGGAGGGGAAGGAAAAGCAGCCGGTCACAAGTTCTAGTCCAGGGCTCATCCCCGGCCTCCTCACTCAGGCAATCACCAGTCCCCACCTCCTGGGGAGGGGTACTTTCTCGGCTGGCTTCACCCACATGGAAGGCACTGCCACAGGTGTTCAGAAACCAGGAGCACCTTGAAATGGGCAATGTGCTTTGGGTAGGAGACCTACAATTTCCCCAAAGAAACCACGGCACAAAAGTGACCCACACAGGAGGTACCAACGGCTGTAAATACTTGGTGGCAAAAACTGATGTCATACCTTCTGTACAGGAGACACACACCCAAATAAAACTTGCCAAAATAGCAGAGAAAAAAATACAGCAGACAGCCAGTGCCATTCTGTTACAGAAATATTTATATCCCAAAGCCAGGGACCTCTCTGGAACACTGTCTTTATTTCCACGTTTCATGGAAGATGTTTGAGTGCACTCACGTGTGTCTCAACAAACTTCCAGTCCCTGCTCTAAACCCTGTGGCTCCTCAGCAAAACCCAAAAACAAGTATCAGTTTTCCTTCTAAATGGGAAATTTCCTGACCTAGCGAACCCAGCATCAAATCCACTTATTATGAGATAGCTGATTACAGGCGAAGCCCTCTAGTCCCAGGATGACTCCCCTCCTGCAGGAGCGGGAGGGATGGGCATAGCACTGGCCTGCCAGACCACATCTCCAGGCAGTTTGCAACCATGGCTGCTCAGCTGAGCCATGATAAAAATCAAAACCAAGTATCTCTGAAAAGTGTACATGTCAAGAACCTGACCTCGGACCAGACTCAGCAGAAATGGATGTTGCAAGGTTTGTTCAGAGACCTCCTCTCCATGCCCCCTCTCCCCGGGACCTCCCTCCTTGCACTAGGAGCCCAGGGCCAATGGATCGCTCCCTTACCTCTAGCGCAGAGCATTTTCAGAACCAGCTCCCAGACTGTACCAGACCCTGAAATGTATTCACTGAATGCACTATTTCTTGAAATGATCATAAATCAACTGACTATAACAACAACTGTTTTAAAAGTGTTCTCTCTCTCTCTCCCAGGAATCGTGCCATGAGTTTGAGCAAGCAGCTTTGCTTCTCTCTACTGCAATTCTATCATTTGCAAAATGTTAACAATTACTGTGTTCACCCATAGCATTGTTGTAAAAAGCCTTAAGACCCACTTCATGTAGCCTGCCTGGAGCACAGACTCTGTCACATGGTAAATGCCCACTGAAGGTGAGTTATCTGTAGCTATTATTACCTGCCACTCCAGCGAACAAAAGGAGTCGATCAGGCCTCATCGTATCACCATGAAAGGATGTCCATGTCGACTACGCAGTGAGAATAGGGGAACGCAATGTTGATCAGGTACTATTTTGTTTTTTACAGTGTGTACATACATATTTGTAGGCACACTGGAAAAGATCTGGAAGGAAATACACCCAGTGTTAATAGTGACTACCCCAAAGACACATTCATCCAAACACACAACAGAAAAACACTCACTATCTTTCTGACTTCCATATCATGTGAACTATTTTCAATAAGCGTCTATGGCTTTTGTAAAGTTTGTGAAAGGAATTTATTGCATTTTTTTCTGGAGAAACAAGCAGGAGCATGAAAAAGGTGGAAACAGAAGGTTAAATGGAATGGGACTCAATGGAATTGAGTCCCAGCCAGGTTCAGCAGGTACAGGAACCACGCACCTCTCACTACAACTCAACACCAGCTCTCTCTTCTCTTGGTCCAATGGCCCAAGACTTAGAGATAAAATGTTTATTGTGATCACATCAATCACACCAAGGAGCTTGGAACCACCCTTCCAAACTCCTCTGGTTCTGTGTACCTGCCCGGGGCTGTTAGCTTTCCTCCTGTGTCTTTGGCTGGCCTGTAATCCCCTAGTGGTGGAAATGCACCCTGACACTTAGCCATCATCCCCACAACACTCAGCACCGCATAGAGACCAGGGCAGTGATGCCCACTCGGACTGTGATTCTACTTATAAACAAAAGGACCAGGGGCCAGATGCGAATTGTCTTTGGTAACTCACCAGCTGTTGCTTGAACCAGAACAAAGCCAGGTCTCCTGATGCCCAGAAAAGAGCTAGTGCCTGTCCCACTGGAAACGTGGTGAAAATGTTTTGCTTGCTGTGAAAAGATGCACTACTGGAGAAGATGGGTGCAACTTCTCATGGAGACACTCAGCCCAGATCACCAGGAAACAGGGCTGCCGGATGAGACACTCGGCCCAGATCACCAGGAAACAGGGCTGCTGGATGAGACACTTGGCCCAGATCACCAGGAAACAGGGCTGCCGGATGAGACACTCGGCCCAGATCACCAGGAAACAGGGCTGTTGGATGAGACATGGGGCCCAGATCACCAGGAAACAGGGCTGCCGAATGAGACACTCGGCCCAGGTCACTAGGAAACAGGGCTGCCAGATTAGACACTAAGCCCGCCCACCGGAAAGGAAATCTGGATGGGCAATGGAGGGAAATTCACATAGCCCAATGACAGCAACAACATGAACAAAACAAAAAATACCTGACTGGAAAGCCATAGCCTGGCTAGCAGATTCGAAACAGAGCCACAATCCTAGCAGCACATATCACTGCAACACAGAGCTTCAATCAGTGTATGCACACTTTAAGTAGATATGTAAAATGTCCATGTTTTTGGAACAAGGGGTATTTGTGTGTGTGTGATGTCAAAGAAAACAGCTGAGAAGAAACTGTGGCAAGGAAATAGAAATAGGCGCCCTTACACATTGACAGTGAGATAACGGTATGGCCCTAACGGAAGGGAATCCAGCAACACCCATCAAAATTTAAAATGCGCAGAACCCTGGATCCCTCAATTCCATTTCTAGCAATGCATCCTATGAACATATTCACGCAAATATGCAAGAATTATGTACAACTCAGCATTGATTAATCCAAACGGTTGGGAACAACCTAAGTACTTACCGGCGGACAACCGTGTTTATCTTATGCCAACATCTGTGTTTTTAAAAACAAGACACATAGGCTCGGCGCAGTGGCTCACGCGTGTAATCCCAGCACTTTGAGAGGCTGAGGCAGGTGGCTCACGAGGCCAAGATATCCAGACCATCCTGGCCAACATGGTGAAACCCCGTCTCTTCGAAAAATGCAAAAATTATCTGGGCGTGGTGGCGCACGCCTGTAGTCCCAGCTACTCAGGAGGTTGAGGCAGGAGAATCCCTTGAAACCGGGAGGCAGAGGTTGCAGAGATCTGAGATCACGCCAGCCTGGTGACAGAGCAAGACTCTACCTTGGAAAAACAAACAAACAAACAAAAACTGGCAACAGTGGTCACAGGGCAGTGATGGGAGTAGGACTGCCTTTCACTCTCCAGGACCTTTTGAATGTCACTCACATTACATATTCAAAATACATGACTACAGCAAATATTTTCAAAGAAACTATGAAAAACTGGGAGAATAAGAATATCTAACACACAGGACTGCTGTATAATTAAAGAATGAAAAATATTAAGCACTATCAGAGTTCAAAGGAAGAAAGATTAATTCTAGCTTGGATGTCAGAGTAGGGATCATGTAAAGGAAATGAGTATTTCAAGTCTTGAAGGATAGAGAAGATTTAAAGAGGCGGAAGTGTGGAGATGATGTCCCAGATGGAGATAAGAACATAGGCGAAGACGATGTCCCAGATGGAGATTAGAACATAGGCGAAGACGATGAAGAGATGAGAAGGTATAAATTCTAAGTGCAGCTCTGAGGCTGGGCTTTAGAACAGGGCTTAGGAAAGAAGCTGGAACGCAAGGCTGATGGTGGGAATGGAAACACTGAAACCCAAACTTGCATATCACGCCCTGATCATGAGCCTTGAATGCCAAGCCAGGGAACCCGTCCTTGATCTTAATAATGAAAAATCACTGGGCTGGGTGTGGCGGCTCATGCCTGTAATCCAGTGCTTTGAGAGGCTGAGGCGAGAGGACTGCTAAGGATAGCACACCTGTAGTCCCAGCTACTCAGGAGGCTGAGGCGGGAGGATCACTTGAGCCCAGGAATTTAGGGTTACAGTGAGCTGTGATGGTACGCCTGCATTCCAGCCTGAGCAACAGAGCAAGGGCATGTTTCAAAAATCAAATCAAATGAAATAAAATCACTAAAAGTTTGTATAGACATGAAGTATAAAATCATACCATATAAGAATTAATTCAGATATATAATATAAATTAGAGGGGGAAAAGAGAATTTAGGAAGCTATTATAAGAAAACAAGACTCAACTAAGACATGAGCAAAGGCCCTGGGCTCACAGCGCTATCTTCATATAAAGGAATGAACTACCACATTTATTTTCATGGTATCACCAACTTAGATACAGGCTACAGTATTCTGGAACCATCTCTGTATCTGTCAAATCAGATGGCCATAATACCATAGGGAAATACTATAAAAAACGCCATAGGCTGTGTGGTTTAAACATTAGTTTATTTCTCACAGCTCTGGAGGCTGGAAGTCCAAGATCAAAGTGTTGGCCAACTCAGTTCCGGGACAGGGACCTCTTCCTGGCTTGCAGACAGCCACCTTTCTTCTTGTTTTCTCACACCAGGGCAGTGGGAGCTGCCTGCTTTCTCTTTCTTTTTTTTTGAGACAGAGTCTCGCTCTGTCACCAGGCTGGAGTGTAGTGGCACAATCTCAGCTCACTGCAACCTCTGACTCTCTGGTTCAAGCAACTCTCCTGTCTCAGCCGCCCGAGTAGCTGGGATTACAGGCACGTGTCACCAAACCCAACTAATTTTTGTATTTTTAGTAGAAACAGGGTTTCAGGATGGTCTCAATCTCCTGACCTCGTGATCTGCCCACCTCGGCCTCCCAAAGTGCTGGGATTACAGGTGTGAGCCACCACACCCGGCCTGGTTTCTCTTCTCTAAGGGCACTAATCCTGTGAGACAAGGGCCCACGCTCATGACCTCCTCTAACCCTTATCACCTCCCAAAGGTCCTACCCCCTAATACCATCACACTGGCAGTTAGGGCTCCAGTACAAGAATCTGGGGGAGACATAAACATTCAGTTTAGAACAATGTCTTTTCAATCCTGTTGAAAAAAACAACCAAATGAGTAGGCAAAGAAGTACCTTATATGTAAACAAGTCAGGACTTTTCATATTTCTGCTAACACATTAAGGTCAATTTAAAATGTCTGATAACAAGAGTCAGAAGCAGAGATAAATGAAAGTTAGTTACTCTGCATTTTAGACCCACATTGAGCTGTCTTTCAATGACATTGTGGCACAAAGAACACTGCTTTCTATTCCTGGTTTTGCCACCAAAAAAGCTGGAACATTTCCCTGTATTTCCGTTTATCTTGAAAATCACTGGGCTGACCTAGCGGACCTCCAAGGTCCCTTCCATTCACAAATTCCACAAATAACTTCCTACCAACAGATGCTACACAAATAAACTACACTGACGAAGGGGAAAGCTAACACTAGCAAACAATGAGATGCACACAAGACAAGACGTATAGAGAACTGGATCAACCACAAACTGGTGGACGATGAGCCGGCGGTGGATAAAAACACATTCCCTAACGACAGACAGAGAGGCAATGGCGCCGAGGTAGTATTGTGGAAGATTTCCTATTTTAAATCTTAAGATAAATGCCCAATTGTTTATATTCATTCTGATTAAATGTGAACATGAAAACTTCCTCCAGGGGACACAGACATCTAAAAAGTTCCCAATGTATCCAATTTGTCATTTGATATTTTTACTGACAAGAAAAATGAGGGACTGAATATACAAACAGACCATGCCTGATCATATGTATAAAGACAGAACTCAGACCACAACCTGTAGCTGCCCACCCAGGAAACCAATCCCCTATCTACAGTCAACAGCCAGGAGGCCAGCCAGGCTAGCACATCAGACAGGAAGCCAGACTGCTCTCTCTCCACAACCCAGAAACTAAACCACAACTCTGTCCATGTGGCCAGGACTTGACTCAAAACTGACAGCTACCCTAATTTTGGCCCCTGTTTCCAGTTGGGATCATTCAGAGAAAGCCAAATACGCCCCTAACCAATCACATAGGACAACCCACTTCTGCACAGCCACCTCCAGTCCCCACAACAGCCTCTACTGGGAGCCGTTCTTTTCCATCCTGAAATTTCCCCACTCTTCATCAGCCACTCACTTGCATGTCAGTCTCTGCCACACGCAAGTAATGGTGCTGACTCTCTTGCCACAGCAGTTCTGAGAAAATCACCTCTGCCTGTCTCATGCGGGCGGCCTTCCTTTATTTCCCCCAAAGAATAAGTCTTAAATGAGGGGCTTCTCTCTATATGGCCAAGCTATACAATTCAGAAGCCCAGCATGGCAGATTCCAAGCCTGGAAAGACCATACACCCCTCAGGTCTTCTTTCCACAAAACACAGCTTCCTTGAGTTCTTCAGTCACTCCCACCAACCAGGGAAGGAACCACGTGTTATGGAAAGATGAAGGGCCTTGAAGTCAAACTTCTGAGTTCACCAAGTACTTCATCTTTCCACTTAAGAAATTACATGGCCTCGGCCAGGTGTGGTGGCTCACACCTGTAATCCCAGCAGTTGGGGAGTCCGAGTTGGGCAGATCACTCATGGTTGGGAGTTCAAGGCCAGCCTAACCAACATGAAAAAACCCCGTCCCTACTAAAAATACAAAATCAGCCTGGCGTGGTGGTGCATGCCTGTCATCCCAGCTACTCAGGAGGCTGAGGCAGGAGAATCACTTGAACCAGGGAAGTAGAGGTTGTGGTGAGCCGAGATCGCGCCATTGCACTCCAGCCTGGGCAAGAAGAGCAAAACTCTGCCTCAAAACAAAACAAAACAAAACAAATGACGTGACATTGAACAATTTTCTTAACTTCTCTAAGCCTCTATCTTCATCTTCAATAAAATCATTTTACCTCCAAGATTGCATTAAATGGAATCCCACATGTAAACCAGCTGACAAATATTAGGGGCCCAACAGCTGTGCGCTCCTACTGCCGCCCCACTTTACCCCAAGGGAGAAGCACAAGATGTCCAGAAAAAGCCTGTTGGTCCCTACACCTCAGCATCCTGTGTTCACACAAGGCGCAGTGGCATCCAGACTTACCGGGGTCACCCAAATACAAGACATGTTTTGATTTTTCAACTTAGATACACATGGCTTCTAACGTTCACCATATATCATCCATAATTTAGAAGAGATTTTCCTACTCTACCCCGTGGTTCTATTTTAGCAGACTTAGATGTGCCATAATAGCTCACTCTCTTAAGCCCTCTTCAGTATCAAAAACAAAACTTTAATCTGTAACACAGTTATCAGCAGTGAAAGTGGAAAAGGTACCTATGAGTCAAAATCACCCTCTGCCCCGCCCAGCCTCACCCTACAAAAAGCTGTTCAGGAGTATTTGGGCTGCTTATGAGAATGCTGTCTGTATTCCCAGGGACAGACAAACGCCTACCCTGGTTAGAAGCCGCGCTGCTCAGCCTCCAGGGTAGAAAGCTCCCCACACCCTCTACCCAAGGAGAAGAGAAGCAAATGGGGTGGCCAGGCTCCAGGATGTGGATGTTTAGTGTGGTTTCTGCAGTCCAGGTCACCGCCATGGGTGAAGCTCTTCCTTGCTTCTTTTCCACCCAAGTGGCCAAGGTCCTACGGCCACTGTAGGGCCTCTACCCTATGAGTTAGCCCAGCCATTCTCCTTCCCCCTTCTTCTTCTTCTTCTTCTTCTTCTTCTTTTTTTTTTTTTTTTTGAAATGGAGTCTCACTCTGTCACCTAAGGTGGATGCAGTGGCGTAATCTTAGCTCACTACCACCTCTGTAAACCGGGTTAAAGCAATTCTCCTGCCTCAGTCTCCCAAGTACCTGGGATTACAGACACCCGATACCACGCCCAGCTAATTTTTATATTTTTAGTAGAGACGGAGTTTCAACTTGTTGGCCAGGCTGCTCTCGAACACCCGACCTCAGGTAATCCACCTGCTTTGGCCTCCCAAATTGCTGGGATTACAGGCATGAGCCACTGCAACTGGCCGAGTCAGCCCAGCCATCCTGACATTTTGTTCTGGCAAAATTACTCTCTTCTACATCTACCTTCCAAGTAGCTAAATCAGAGATCTGGCCCTTGGGGCAGGCTTGAAGAATCCCTGTTTTTGGTCCTCAAGAGGTCCTTCCAGGGTCTGGGACAATTTCAAGACTTGTGTTCTTAAAGAGGAAAGAAACCTCACGTACATGGCTCTCGCAGAGCTCAGGCGAGCCCGTATCGGAGGCAAGGCTTGGGAGGTGGCCCTAAGGTTTGGGTGTGCCATCTACGATAACAGATAAGAGATCTGAAGCCAGCTGTCTGGGTTCAAACCTCAATTCCAACAGCACTGGCTGTGTGATGTTAGACAACGTCCCCAGCCTCTCTGTGGTTCAGTTTCCTCACTGTAAAAGGGCCACAATAATAGAGCTGCTCTAAAAATTAAGTGAATTGGTGCATATAAGGTATTCAGAACAATGCTTGGCACATGGGGAGTTCAATAGACACGTATTGAACAGAGTAACTTAGCAATTAGTAAATATACTCATGCAGGCCAGGCGCTGTGGCTCACGCCTGTAATTCCAAAACTTTGGGAGACTAAGGCGAGAGGGTCCCTTGAGCCCAGGAGTTTGAGACTAGCATGGGCAACACAGCAATATTCCATCTCTAAAAATGTGTGTAACATACATGTATATATACACTCAAATGTTCACAGTGTATTTATAATATACAAAATAGCTGGAATACAGAGTTAACTATTCACAATGGTTACTTCTAGAGAAGGGGGAATGCAAATTTCAGCTTTTTACACCACACATATATTCTTGTATCATCTGAAATATTTAAGCAAATTGGATGCATAAATTTGCCCCAAAACACATACCAGAACAATGTAGTTTTGACTCCAAAATCTTCAAATCATGATGGAATTGTCCTGTGAAAGCAAATTTATAGAGATGAAAAGTCTCCCTGCAGCCTAAATGCTCTTTCATGTGACCTATATTACACAAACCAATGCAGAGGCCCAATCCTTGTCCCACTGTCATACGAATTTTTCAGTGAACTGCATTCCCCTTTACAAACTAGATGATAATTAGAGTTACCAGGCAAGAACGTGGATCCAGTTCTGCTTTTTCAAAGCCCAATGTTCCTCACATAATAGCAATGCATTCTTCAACCAGTCAACTGCCCCCAACACCTGAGCTCTCTGTTGTACACAACTCAGCGAGGCCTGGGAGAAAGCAGGTGCAAATTTCACTTACTCAGTAACAACACATTCCGCCTGATTCTTCTGCTGGGCTAGTTCTCAAGTCATCTTTTTCTAAGCTTTCATTTGGCTCTGCCACACGTACCTAGGCTGGGTAAAACACTTTACCAGATTTTTTCTTTTTTTCGAGACAGAGTTTCACTCTGTCGCCCAGGGTGGAGTGCAGTGACGCCATCTCGGCTCACTATAACCTCTGCCTCCTGGGTTCAAATGATTCTCCTGTTTCAACCTCCCAAGTACCTGGGACTACAGGCTTGCCACCACACCCAGCTAGTTTTTGTATTCTTAGTAAAGATGGGGTTTCACCATATTGGTCAGGCTGGTCTCAAACTCCTGATCTCATGATCCGCCTGCCTCGGCCTCCCAAAGTGGTGGGATTACAGGCGTGAGTCACTGCACCTGGCCTACTTTACCGGTTTTGTTCCTGAATGAAACCTGTTATTACTAGCAATAATGTTAATCAGTGCCATTTCATTCACCGTGTGACACACACACAAAGCACTTCATACTCGCTCCACCTATCTGCTTTTCTGCAATGGCCGCAGTGTTCCCCATCTTACATGAGAGGCACAGAGAAAGACAATGACTTCTCCAAGGTTTTGTAATTCACAATCAGTGGCAGAACCAACATATCCAACCAGGTCTGGCCAAGGCCTGTGTCAGACACACCACTTGGTTGCTGCCCCTAAGGCTCAATGGGCAAGTGACAGATCACTCCGATTGCAGAGGCTGCAGAAATGCCTTCCGCCATAGTACAATGGACGGTTCGCTCTCAGGAGGGGAGGCAGGGGTGGGAATCAGCACACGGTTCTGCTCGGTTTCTCATGCAGGGCACAGACTATGTATTTTGTGCCTTGCTTTGGAGGTGAAATGTCTCCTGCCCCCTGTACCACAGCTTTCTTTGGCCTCTCCACATAAAAGTACAACTGAGTTCCTCAGGGGCAGGCAGTGATCACTGCCCTGTGCCACACCTGACTGCTGTCCCAATAGGTGGACACACAGGCTCTTCTCTTATGGCCCAGGCTGCCCCCATCTGCTAAGCATCGAAAACTACACACAGGATTTGCAGAACATTAATGACATGGAGGTGACTGCTTCATCTCTGTTGAAAACTTACTGCAGTGTTGTAAAGAAGAGAATTCAGGAAAAGCTGAACATTTGAGGCTGGCTGGCTGTAATCTTCAGCTGCTGAGAAAGCCTCAGCTGCTCGGTTCCACTGTGGAAATGCAACTCCTCCCTCAAAGTCCAACTCACGTACACCTCCTCTGCGGTGCCTGCCCCTTCCTCCCTTTCAGAAGCACGTGCTCCCTCTGCCGTCCCAGAGCATTCTATCGCCACCTCTGGAGCCACACTGTCCCAGCCGACAGCCAGCTCAGTGCACAGCTGCCTCTCCCTGTGTGTACCTGCAGGCCCCACCTGGGCTGGAAGGCTGCCTCCTTCTCCTCCACACGGAGGCGGCACTCAGGACCTACTGAATGAGGGAGGGAGTGGATGAGCAAGATCAGCCAAGGGCCACAGGGAATGAATGGCCTGCGGCTCCAGCAGGAACAGCCCCTGCCCTGCCAATCCGGAGGTGCTGGCTCTGTTCTCAGCAGGGCTGCTAAAAGCTCCCTTATAACAGCTCTAGGCCACAACGACCAACTTGGTGTCAGGCCCTAAAGACACCAAAAATCCTAACAAATAAAGAGGCGGCTATGCAGCATGCTGGTTAAAAGCACAGGCTTCGGAGTCAGAGCTTGAATTCCACTTATTATGTGACCTTGAGCAAGTTACTCAAGGCATCAATCTCATTTTGTCACCAGCAAAATGAGGACATTATCCGCCACACAGTGTTGCTGGAAAAGTAAGAGAGGTGACAGACGCAAAGTGCTTGGCACTTACTTACTCTTACTGGTTTATTACAAAGAAGAGAACACAGGAACAGCCAAATGCAAGAGATGCACAGGGCACACCACGGGGCAGAGAGGTCGGGGCTCCCATGCCGTCCCTGGAAGTGCCACCTCCCCAGCACCAAATGAGTTCACCAAACCAGAAGCTCTCCAAACCCAGTATTTAGAGGGTTTTATGGAGTTTTCATAACATAGACATGATGAAGTCATTGGCCACCTGTGACTAGCTCAATCTCCAGCCTGTCTCATCTCCCCTCCCAGAGGTAGGGGTGGGGCTGGTATGTCCAACTCTTTACTCATGACTCATCTTTCTGGCAACCAGCCCCAATCCTGAACCTGTCCAGGGGCCCGAAGCCACCTGTCATCTCATTATCATACAAAAGACACTCCTATCACCCCAGAGATTCCAAAAGTCTTAGAAGCTCTTGTGTCAGGTATTGAAACCTAAGACCAAATATTATAACCAATGATGTTCCTATCACTCAGGAAATTACAAGGGTTTTAGAAGCTCTGGGCCAAAAACCAGGAAGAACACTAAATATATACACTATTGTACTATGTATCCCACTATCACGATACTTTTTTTTTTTTGAGACAGCGTCGACCTCTGTTGCCCAGGTTGGAGTACAGTGGCGTGTACAGCTTATGATGCGATCTCAGCTCACTGCAACCTCCACCTCCCAGGTTCAAGCAATTCTTGTGCCTCACGCTCCTGAGTAGCTGGGACTACAGGTGTGCGACACTACAACTGACGAATTTTTGTATTTTTTAGTAGGACGGGGTTTCACTGTGTTGGCCAGGCTGGCCTTCAACTCCTGGCCTCTAGTGATTTGCCTGCCTCGGCCTCCCAAAAATCTGGGATAAGTCACAAGCCACCATGCCTGGCCTCACTATCACAATAATTATACTGAGAGGATGGGGGAGAAAAACGTGGGCAACAGGAGGAGGGGAGAGGGTAAGCAACCTGAATCCTTGTCTTCCACACAATCTAGAAGAACCAGCTAAAACATAAACATAGTAACCTCCAAGGAGCAGGGATCAGGGTGGAGAAGGGTAAGGTGGGGGATTGCTGGGTTTTATTGTAAGCCTTGTTAATTTCTGACTCTTAGAGCTGTATGCCTGTACAACTTTGCAAAAATGAGTATTTACCTGTAATCCCAGCACTTTGGGAAGCCAAGGTGGGCGGATCACGAGGTCAGGAGATCGAGACCATCCTGGCTAACACGGTGAAACTCCATCTCTACTAAAAATACAAAATATTAGCCAGGCATGGTGGTGGGCACCTGTAATCCCAGCTACTCAGGAGGCTCAGGCAGGAGAATGGTGCGAACCCAGGAGGCAGAGTTTGCAGTGAGCTCAGACCATGCCACTGCAATCCAGCCTGGGCGACACAGCGAGACTCCATCTCAAAAAAAAAGAAAGAGTATTTAATTTTTAAACAAAATCTGATACTTGACCAACAACAATAGTATATTAAGTGATATAGTTTTTTGTTTTTGTTTGAGAGGGTCTTGCTCTGTTGCCCAGGGAGGAGTGCCGTGGTGTAATTCTAACTCACCACAGCCTCAGATTATTGGGATCAGGTGATCAACCTCCCGAGCAGCTAGAACCACAGGTATGCACCCCCACGCCCAGCATTTTTTTTTTTTTTTGGTAGAGGTGGAGGTCTCGTTATGTTGCTGGTCTTAAACTCCTGATCTCAGTGGATCCTACTGCCTCAGCCTCCCTAAGTGCTGGGATTACAGATGTGAGTCACCACACCAGGCCCAAGTGGCGTATTCTAAAATTTTTTGGAATCCAACCACTTTGAAAATGTATGGAGAGCTATAAATCATCTCCCCATAAACACACATGGATGCATATACACAAAATTGTTGCACAGGATTTTGGGGACTTCATAAATTTCTGAAAGCCAGGTTAAAAACCTTAGGATTATAGATTCTGGTTTCTTTTTTTTTTCTTTTTTTTTTTTTGAGACAGAGTCTCGCTTTGTCGTCCAGGCTGGAGTGCAGTGGCGTGATCTCGGCTCACTGCAAGCTCCGCCTCATGGGTTTACACCATTCTCCTGCCTCAGCCTCCTGAGTAGCTGGGACTACAGGCGCCCACCACCATGCCCGGCTAATTTTTTGTATTTTTAATAGAGGCAGGGTTTCACCATAGCCAGGTTGGTCTCAATCTCCTGACCTCGTGATCTGCCCTCCTCGGCCTCCCAAAGTCTGGGATTACAGGCGTAGCCACCGCGCCCAGCCCTAGATTCTGGTTTATTAAAGGAAATGTATTTCAAGTCAGAGCTTGTCATTTATTGCACAGGAAAATAAAAACTTCATTTAAAAAATCAAAAACACCCACATGATAAAATGAGGTCCTGCTTGGTTTTAAACTACTTGGCCACCATCAGTTGTTTTCTTGACCACAGGATGCACCTAAGTCCTAACTATGAATAAAGGTACAAACATTGTTTATCGGGCTTTTGGCTTCAGCCTTGAAATAGTCAGATTCTCTCAAACTCAGGAATGTGAATCGCTGTTGGGCTGATGCAGCTGTTTCCATTCTAGAAATGGACCTGGAATCATGTACTTTTCACTCATAGAGAGTCCTTTGTGTAAAACTTGAAAAGGCAAGGTCCCAAATCCCCCATATGGGTGTTTCTTCCAGTAGAGGAATGACTCTAATGACTTCTTAGCAAAACTTACATAATCAGGGCAGGCCATCAAAATACTCCAAAACACAAAGTTTAGCTCCATTTCTAATGGACCTGTCTCCATTGCTATCAATCTCACCAACAGCCTCACATCAAGTCAGAGGAACGGTTTTTTCACTTAAGAAGGATCTTCATGGCTGGGTGTGGTGGCTCACGCCTGTAATCCCAGCACTTTGGGAGGCCAAGGTGGGCAAATCACAAGTTAACGAGTTTGTGACCAGCCCGGCCAACATAGTGAAACCCTGTCTCTACTAAAAATACAAAAATTAGCCGGGCCTGGTGGCACATGTCTGTAGTCCCAGCTACTCATGAGGCTGAGGCAGGAGAACTGCTTGAACCCGGGAGGTGGAAATTGTGGTGAGCCAAGATTGCACCACTGCACTCCAGCCTGGGCAAGAGAATGAGACTCCGTCTGGAAAAAAAAAAAAAAAAAAAAAAAAAAAAAAGAGGGATCTTCATGTTCTTGCCAGTTTGCAAAAATGAAAAAAAAAATTGGTATCTGTTAACCAGAGGCAATGAAAAGCACCTCCCAGGCTGCTGTAGTAACTGGATCAGTAACTGTGATGGGAGATTCCAACCCCCGAGACCTGTGACTATGTCACACAGCAAAAGGGCTTTGCCACAGGCCTTAGGAGGAGTATCCTGGGCTATCCAGGGAGGTCCAGTCTAATCCCATGAGCCTCTAAGAGCATAGAACTGGCCAGGCACGGTGGCTCTTGCCTGTAATCTCCACACATTGGGAGGCTAAGGCAGGCGGATCACGAGATCAAGAGATGGAAACCATCCTGGCTAAAATGGTGAAACCCCATCTCTACTAAAAATACAAAAATTAGTCGGGCGTTGTGGCAGGCACCTGTAGTTCCAGCTACTCAGGAGGCTAAAGCAGGAGAATCACTTGAACCTAGGAAGTAGAGGTTGCAGTGAGCTGAGATCACGCCACTGCACTCCAGCCTGGGCAACAGTGTGAGACTCCATCTCAAAAAAAATTTTTAAATAGGGCATAGAACTTTCTCCGAGTGGAAGAAGAGAAATGCACACAGGGGAACTGGAGAGCCTGACCAGGTCCCTGGCCTAGCTAGTCCTGAGCTGATGGGACCACGTGCAAAGACCAGATAGAGGTCTCAGGAGCTGAGGGCAGCCCCCAACAGATGGCCAGCAAGGGAACAGACACCTCAGTCCTGCAACCACAAGGAACTATGTTTGGCCAAAAGTGCTTGGAAACAATTCTCCAGTGAGGAATGCAGCCCAGCCCACATGGTGATTTTTGCCCAGTGACACCCACGTCAGACTTCTGTCCCACAGAACTGTGAGATGATACAATTTCAATTGTTTTAAGCCCCAAAATTTGTGGAAATGTGGTAAATCAGCAACAGAAATGAATACAGTGATTTACATGGAAACCCCTAGAAGAGTGTCTGGCACGGTGTTGACACCTGCAGGCGTTTCTGGACTTCCTTACATCGCAAGACAGGGCTGGCCACACTCCATCCAAAACAATAGATGATAGACTTGTTCTGACAAAACAGATTCAGTGAATTATAAATGGCCCAGAACACCTACAAATTTCAGGTTTCAGGTAAGTGATTGCCTTTCCTTTCACTTAGAAACCTCCCAATGCCCATCTTACTGATAAACTCTAAGTACCAAGCAGGAGACTAAACACCAGACAAACCCAGCCCCAGATGCCCCGAGGGAGCCCATCCCAGCACTCACTCCGCTGCACTGAAATGATGTCCAGGTCAGTATATCCCACTAGACCAAGAACTCCAGCTCTCCATGTGTGAGTCACCAGTGCTGCCTCTGCATCTCTGCTTCCAGGATGGTGCTTCTGCACTTCACAGGAAATCTGTATCAATGTCTGTCAACACTATATATGACAGTGTAACTTAATGTCTGCACAGAAAACATCAATTCTTTGAGGACCAGGGCCGGGTTTATTAGCCTTTGTCCTCCCACTGCCACTGTCTGGGACACCAGAGGCACTCGGTAGAAGTTGGTGAAGAGAAGGAAAAGGCAGAGGAGAGAGAGGAAAGCAGGACCAACACTGCAGACACAGATTCCGAGGTGGCTGGAGGAGAGGCAGGGCAGAGAAACTTCCTGGATGCTGGAATGGGGTTCACTGTGATACCTGCTGCTGGATTTCAAATGTCAAAGGTGGTGCTTTGCTGACCTTGACCTCTGACTGCCCTTTAGCTTTCCCGACCTCAACACAGGGCACTTAGAAACTGCAATGTCAAGAAATTATGCTTCATTAAAGCATGGGAATGTTATTTACATGGACGTCCATTACTGCATTTTTTTACATGGGAATGTAAATAATTGAAGAGATTGGTAAAGACTAAATCATGCACATTCAATAACTTTGTAAAATATTAATGATAACTGAAATACAAATTTTGATGTTCCCCAAAAATGCTAAAATATAAAACAATACTGGCCAGTTAAAGATAGAAAACAATCCTAATGAAGCTCCCCAACAGACACATTAAAACTTCTCTGTACATTAAACATTTGGGATTTCAAAGGAAAACCCAGATTCATTCCATTCTTAATAGGGCATTAAAAAAAAAATTATTAGGTAATACAATATTTCATTTAAAATTTACAAAATTCCATCACATTCATGATTTCATTTGATCCTCAAAACAATCTCCTGAGTTAGGCAGAACAGGTATTACTAACAACTAACTCCATTCTACAGGTAAGGGAACTGAAGTTCAGAAAGCACTTGGACTTAACAAAAGCTTTAATAGGGCCACATGTAGAAACCAAATCTTCTGCTCAAAAGAACTAGAAGAAGTTATCTTTTACATATTATTCATACTTATATCCTGTCAATATCCAAAAACGTTTTGAGGTAGCCTGCAATAATAGACACCTATCCAATAAAAACATTAAAATGAAAAACGGGGGGAAAAACAGCAGGTAACATGGGAGACAGACAAAGGTACATAGCAAAGACTGAGACTTACAATCTAAGAAAACTTCATCTCTGACCTTCCAGTTCCAGGCAGATAATACTAAAGGAAACAACATGGTTCATAGACTCATCAACTGACAAAAGAGAGGTTGCATCAGTTCTTAACTATGAAACACTCCTAGTAGCCACAGCAAATCTCTAGGACAACAAATCAATGGTATCAAAGCAAGAGAATACTTCAGTGATAGAGTGAATTAAGTTCCCTGCTTGGGACCCAGGCCAGGGCTAGAGAAAAGAGCTCTGAAATGTAGAGCTCAAAAATATATCCTCTGTCGGCCAGGCACAGTGGCTCACACCTGTAGTCCCCAGCGCTCTGGAAGGCCGAGGCAGGCAGATCACGAAGTCAGGAGATGGAGACCATCCTGGCTAGTAAAGTGAAATCCTGTTTCTACTAAAAATACAAAAAAATTAGCCGGGCGTGGTGGCAGGCGCCTATAGTCCCAGCTGCTTGGGAGGCTGAGGTAGGAGAACAGAGTGAATCCAGGAGGCGGAGCTTGCAGTGAGCCTAGATCCTGCCACTACACTCCAGCCTGGGCAACAGAGCAAAACTCTGTCTCCAAAAAAAAAAAAAAAAAAACAAACCCCAAAAAACATATATACACACACACACACATATATATACACACACACATATTTATATATATATACACACACATATTTATATATCTATACACACACATATTTATATATATATATATATATATAAATATATATATATACACCCTCTGTCTTCTCCATACCCATGTGTTCCCTTCTGTGAGAGAATTCCTTACACCATTACGGGGAAGAGAATTTTTCTCTGCTCTATTTGCTTGAAAGAATTAAAAGCGTAGGGCAAAAATCTTGGAAATTATGTAGTTTACGATCCTCAAAAGTGAGAAAAATGAAGCCCAGAAGAGAAGGCCTTCCAGGAAAATTCCAGAGCCGGAGGTAGACCCCGTACATTGTTTTTGTTTTTGTTTAGAGAGAAAGTCTCACTCTATGGCCCAGGCTGGAGTGCAGTGGAGCCATTTCACTCGCTGCAACCTCCGCCTCCTGGGTTCAAGCTATTCTCCTGCCTCAGCCTCCTGAGTAGCTGCGATTACAGGCGCCCACCACCACGCCCAACTCATTTTTGTATTTTTAGTAGAGACAGGGTTTCACCATGTTGGCCATGTTGGTCTGGAACTCCTGATCTCAAGTGATCCGCCTGCCTAGACCTCCCAAAGTCCTCGGATTACAGGCGTGAGCCACCGTGCCCGGCCGACCTGGTAAGTTTTAATCAAGTACTCTGAATTATGCAACAAACACTAGGAAGTAACAGAAAAAAGAATTAATCTAAAAATCCTCTGGAGAGTCAAAGAATTGCAGATTTAAAATAGCATGAATACTTGGATTCATGGTTTTGAAAAAGGACCTCGCATTTACCCGCATGTACAAACTGCCTGCCCACCTCTATCAGAGCATTTTTCAAGCTGTGCTACAGTTAACTATGTACTGCCCAAATCCAATCTGTCCCTGCAGATCATAAGCTCTTCAAGACCAGGACTTCAGGAGAAAGAGCAAAACTTCAGAGAGAAGAGAGCCACCGAAACAGAGTTCATAGCAATGGGTCGGCAGGAGCTGATGACTGGAGGTGCGCGGTAGCGTTGGGGTCTGGGACAGCGGAGGGCAGAGAAGGCAAAAGGGCCTGCATGACACGCTACAGGGCTAGGAGCCACAGCTGCGGTGATTAGTTCAGGTTTGTCTCGTATGCCTGTTACTTATACACCATCTCTTGTTCAGAAAGAACTTCAGGTTGAGTATTTGGACTCCTTGAGCCTTCTGCTGTTTGTCTCCGGGACGTTTAACACTCTTAAAAGGGGAAAACTGTCCAGTTCGATTTTCCTTCCTGGAACATTACAGGTTTTTCAAAAGTCTGATGAAAGCATTCACTAAGGAGTGATTCCACTTTCTCTGGTGCCTGAGAAATAGGCGTCTGAGGGGCAGCATCACGTCTTCCCATCAAGCTGAGGTCAGAATCTCCCCACCCACGGACCTCACCCTCGCTCTCCCCTCATAAATCTGACCTCTAACTGTAACTGCCTTGGCCTCATTCCATGGGTGTGGATGCTCCTGATTGAAACGCATTTTCCAGCGCGCCAAATTCTTGGGAGAGCTTCTTCCACTCTCCAAGCGCTGAGAGTTACAAAGTTCAATCTGGCTTTCCAGATTTTTTTTTCTTCCCATTACTAACGGAAGAAATCAAGAAGCGCCCGGCAGAAGGGCCCTGCTCCCTCCAATCAGAGCCCAGCTCGGGGCCAGAGCAGGAAGTGCGGCGGTGGGACGCCTGGTGGGACGCCTGGTGACAGCCCCTCGCCCCCCCGGGACCCGCCGGCCGGGACACAGGTCGGTGCGGCCGCTGTGCGACAGCTCCGGGCCCGCGCCTCTCGCTTCCTCCCTCCGGGCAAGTGAGAGGACAAACCATGCGGCGGGGGCGGTGCGACCCCACCAACCGCGACCCTCGCGCACGGACCCCCACTACACGCGTCCCAGGCGGGGTCGACCTAGACGAGCCACGGGGGGGCGCACAGCTCCACTAGCAGGGCGGCCAGGACCCAAGCGCGTGGGTCCACGCAGCCACCTATATAGGTGACAAAACACTCAGGAAACTGTCATGCGGGGCCAGGAAAAAGCCCCCACCCAGAGTCACGGACTCCCTCGTCCGAGGGTCCGCGCAGTCCCCTCGGTGAGTCTAGCGAAGCAGTCTCGCTGAGAGGGAAGGCGGGGAGGGTGGCGGAGTCTCCCACTGGCGTGACCAGGGCCCCGCCCCACGAGTGGGTTCTCGCAGGGCCCCCTCTGCGCACGCGGGGACCAGCCACGCCGCGGAGGACCGGGCAGAAGCCAGCGCCCGGGTCCATGAAGTCCCCTCCGCGGCAGACGCGGGGAGCTGGGGAGCAGTGGGGACCGGACCCCACCCCCAGGGCGACCGGCACCGCCGCGCGGGCCCACGCTTTATCGCAGCAGGGGCTAAGCCCCCGGTGCCACACGAGGCCGAGACAAAGCCCAGGCGCAAGGACTCCGGATCCCGAACTCGGACCCTGCGGAGCCCAGCTCGGAGCCGCCACGCCCGGGGCAGAGACCCCCGCCCGGTCCGGAGAACCCGTCGCCCGTCGCGCCCTCTCACCTGAGGCCGCCGCCTCGCATCGCTCGCTCCTGGCCGCGGAGCCTGGGCCCACTGGAGCGCAGCTGAGCAGCCGACAGAGACGCGGCAGCCTCAACAATGGAGCCCCGGGGAGGGGCCGCCGCGCCGCTTCAGCCCGTGTTCCCCGTTCAGGATCCGGCTCGGATCAAGGAGCTGCAGCTGGCGCGGGGCTGCGGCCAGGAAACACACCATTCAGGTGCACACGGACCCGCCCCCCGCCCCCAGCGGAGCCGGGCGCCTAGGGCCCCCTCCGGCCAATGGGGAGCAAGCCGCGCGGAGAGGGCGGGGCCTGGGGGAACAAAGGGAGGTTGGGCGGGGCGGCGCTGGGATTGGGCGTGCGAGATCCCGCGGGAGGACCGGACCCAAGAGCTGGCCGGATCCTGGCCCCCTAGAAGACCCAGCTCAACGTCCACCTGCAGTCTGCTCTACAGGACGCGCTCATCTCAAGCCCAGAACTCAGGCTTTTAGGGTAGACAGCGAGAGACAGGCTTGCTTTACAAAAAGTGAAACTGAGGTCCAAGGAATAGGATTGCCTGTTGCCCGAAGTCACGTAGTCCCATTCACTCGTTCACCTTCTCATTCAGCAAACATTTGGAAGCACTTATGGTGGGCGTTAGGAGTGAAGTAGGGCCGGGCGCGGTGGCTCCCGCCTGTAATCCCAGCACTTTGTGGGGCCGAGGCAGGTGGATCACTTGAGGCCAAGAGTTCGAAACCAGCCTGGCCAACAAGATGAAACCCCATCTCTGCTAAAAATACAAAAACTTAGCCGATCGTGGTGGCGCGTACCTGTGGTCCCAGCTACTGGGAAGGCTGAGGCAGGAGAATCGTTTGAACCCTGGATGTGGAGGTTGCAGTGAGCTGAGATGGTGCCACTGCATGCGCTCCAGCCTGGGCGACAGAGTGAGACTCTGTCTCCAAAAAAAAAAAAATTAATAGATGGGAAGTAGAAGCGAACTTAGGCCTTCCCTGAAGGAGCTCGGCCAAGGAGTACCTGAAATGTCTCTGCATCTCTTTAAGGTCTGATAAAGGAACCAGGAGCGAGCACTAATCACTTCCCTTTCCTGCCTCAGAGCTTTCATATGTTTGCTGTTCCCCGCCTGAAATGCCAAGTACCAATGGAATTTATTTATTTATAGAAATGGGGTCTCCCTATGTTGCCCAGGGTGGTCTCAAACTCCTGGCCTCAAGCTATCCTCTCGTCTCAGCCTCCCAAAGTGTTGGGATTACAGGCATGAAGCACTGTCCCCAGCCCTGATCGTCTTTAAAACCTCTTTCCTCATCTTATTTGAGCTTCCTGATTCATGTGCCCCCACACCCTTGGTTTTCCTGTACTTCCATAGCTACTCTGCCAAACTTGTATATGTCTGGGCTCAGGCCAAATGCCCTTCCATTTGCAGTGGGCACTGCCACAGGAAATCTCATGCCCTTCCGGGCTTCACAAACCATCCACATGCTCTGCTGCCTGCCAGAGACATCCATCCCAGTCAGATGCCCAGCCCTGACCTTTCCCAAAGCCCCAGCTGGACACAGGGAAGCATCTCAAATTTTCCGTGGGCCAAAACAGAGTGGTTTATTAGTGCCCTAACCTGCTCATCCACATTCTCGTGATTCTCTGTAAACAGCCCCTCCATCCACCCAGCTGCTCAGGTGAAAATCTCAAATCCTCCTCCAGTCCTTCCTCCCCGAACCTCTCATGCAGCCCTCTGCCTTCCTAGGACGCTGAGCACCCCTCACTCCCAGCACCAGCTGGGGTGCTGTCTGAGTCGCTGCCACCCACTTGGCATGAAGTGTGACCTCTCGCCCGGTGTGGTGGCTTACGCCTGTAGTCACAGCACTTTGGGAGGCTGAGGCGGGCAGATCGCTTGAGGCCAGGAGACTGGGACCAGCCTGCTCAATATGGTGAAACTAAAATACAACAATTAGCCAGGCATGGTAATGCGTGCCTATCATCCCAGCTACCCTACCCAGGAGGCCGAGGCAGGAAAATTGCTTGAACCTGGGAGGCAGAGGTGGCAGTGAGCCAACATCACAGCACTGCATTCCAGGCTGGGCAACAGAGTGAGACTCTGTTGCAAATTAAAAAGAAAAAAAGAAGAAGAAGAAGAAGGAGAAGTGTGACCTCTCTAAGGCAAGGCAGTGTCCCACTCTGATTCACTTCCATGTGCAAAACAGGACCTGCACCCTGAAGGCATTCACTCAGGGAGGCTGCTGGGATGGGTGGATGCACAGTTAAGGTCTTCATGGTGGCTGGGGCTGACCCCATCCCCATCGCTCTTCCCACACACACCTGCACACTCATCACTCCCACGCTCGCACCCACCACTGAAAGCCTGGCCCCTAATCTGATTTGCCTAACAAGGTCCCCGGATGAACAACACAGGCTTCCCTACCTCTCCCCTGCTAGGGCCCCACCGTGTTCTGGGATGTACTCAGGGATCAGGAGAACAAAACCTCAGGGAGTGAAAGGACATTCCAGGGTGCAGGCCTCTGCATCCCCCTCCATGCCCTCACCCCTGCCTGACACACCCTCCCCCCTGTACCTGGCCAGCTCCTACCAACCCTTAAAGTCTCACCAAGTTCTGTGGTGACAGCCACACCCTAAAGTGACTGACCCCCCAATGACCTATGCCCTTGCATAGTCTTCCTGACCTTAGATACGAGCAAAACCGGTGACTGGCTTCTAAGCCATAGGCCCTGGCAAAAGCAATGGGATGTCACTGTCACAGTGCATCACCTTCGCACACTAAAGAGAAATGTTCCACCTGCAGGTGCTGCTGGAGGGAGATGCTGTGCTGAGAAAGACCTTTGGAGGGGCCCCGTAGGCAAGGAAGCAAAAAGCTGGGCCCTTGCCAAGCGGGTCTGAGGAAATGAATTCTGCCAGTAACCTCAGCGGACCTGAAAATGGATTCTGCCCTGGGGGAGCCTCAGATGAGGATGCAGCCCAGCTGCTTAGCATGAGATCCCAAGCACAGGACCCGCTTAAATAGGCTCAACTCCTAGCTTGCCAAAATTGGCTTGTGTTGTTTTAAGCTTCTACATTTTTAGTTATTGCCTATGAAAGTGTTAAAATGTGAGACAATAACTTAGGTCCCCTCCCCATCACACACATTCTTCCTTCTGGCATTCATCACAATTCTACTTATTGATTTAAAATCTCCCTCTTGACTGGGTGCAGTGGCTCAGGAGTTCCAGACCAGCCTGGCCAACATGGTGAAACCCCATCTCTACTAAAAATACAAAAATTAGCTAGATGTGGTGGTGCAATCCTGTAATGCCAGCTACTCCGAAGGCTGAGGCAGGAGAATTGCTTGAATCCAGGAGGCAGAGGTTTCAGTGAGCCATGATGACACCATTGCACTCCAGCCTGAGTGACAAGAACAAAACTCTGTCTCAAAAAAAAAAAAAAAAAGTCTCTTGCCACTAGTATGAAGGTCCCATGAGAAGAAAAATGGAAACTCTTGCTCATAACAGTGTCCCAAATGCCCAGCACGGTGTAGTTCTAGGGCAGTTGGTCGATGGTGGACGCTGCTGGTTGGAGGGCCCAGCTGGCCCTCCCAGCTGCCTTCTCCCTGGTCAGGTTCCATTATAGAAAACAGAATAGTTTCATGCCTTTCCGGAGTCCCTCTTAGTGGGGATTGGCCAAGTGACATTGTCCTGCCCCGGGAGACATAAGTGGAAGTTGGCTGAAAGGTTTGTAGCCGTGGTGTGCTGGGGCGATTTGAACCAGGACATGAGAGCTGACCGTCCATTGTTCAGGAATTCTGCAAGTTGATTGTTCAACACATTCAGTACTTAAAAATATCAAATAATATAAACTCGCAAATTAAAAAATGCATTAAACCAGATGCAGTGGCCCACGTCTAACACATTGGAAGCCTGAGGCAGGAAGATCACTTGAGCCCAGGAGTTCAAGACCAGCTTAGGCAAAAAAGGAAGAGCCTGTCTCCACAAAAAATTTAAAATTAGCTAGGCATGGTGGTGTGTGCATGCAATCCTAGCCACTCAGGAGGAGCCACTCAGGAGGCTGAGGTGGGAGGATCGCTTGAGCCACCTGTTAAAGGCTCCAATGAGCTATGATAGTGCCACTGCACTCCAGTCTGGGTGACAGAACCAGACCCTGTCTCAGAACTAAACACATTTCATATATTAACAAATTTATAATAAATGTATATTTACATATACATGTATGTATTATAATTATATATTTAGACATAAATATATATTTCTTGTTTTATTTATTTATTTATTTATTTATTTTGAGTTGGAGTTTAACCCTTGTCACCCAGGCTGGAGTGCAATGACACAATCTGGGCTCACCGCAACCTCCACCTCCTGGGTTCAAGGGATTTTCCTGCTTCAGTCTCCTGAGTAGCTGGGATTACAGACATGCACCACCATGCCTGGCTAATTTTTGTATCTTTAGTAGAGATGGGATTTCTCCATGTTGGTCAGGTTAGTCTCGAACTCCTGACCTCAGGTGATCTGCCCACCTCGGCCTCCCAAATTGCTGGGATTACAGGTGTAAGCCACTGTGCCCAGCCTATATGATATATTTATATATTATAATTATGTTTATTAATTTTATATAATTATATATAAATATCAATATAAAAACTTTCCTTGCCTTCTCTTGTTTCTACCTTCAGTCAGTCCCATGACTTCAAATACTATCTACATGTAGTAATTTTAAATGTATGTTTATATATATATATATATATTTTGTTGTTGTTGAGACGGAGTCTTGCCCTGTCGTCAGGCTGGAGTGCAATGGCGCAGTCTCAGCTCACTGCAACCTCTGACTCCCGGGTTCAAGCGATTCTCCTGCCTTAGCCTGCCAAGTAGCTGGGCTTATAAGCGCCCACCACCACGTTCAGCTAATTTTTGTATTTTTAGTAGAGACAGGGTTTTGCCATGTTGGTTAGGTTGGTTTTGAACTCCTGACCTTAACTGATCGCCCACCTCGGCCTCTTAAAGCGCTGGGAATGCATGCGAGAGCCACCTTGTCCAAAATATTTTTCTGTTTCCAAACATTTTACAAGAGAGGAAAGCGGAGAATAAATCATCTGACATACTACTATAAAAAGAAAATCTTTGTGCCTCTCTTCTTTTCATCTTTCCTAAGTGTACATATTACCAAAATGTCTTTAGGTTGAAGTCCCCCCGTGAAAACTTTACAGGGTGTTGTGTCCTCAGACACCCTCCTGTCTTTTCCTAGTCCTGGCATTTTAGAACTGTCTGGAGATGATCCAGGATACCCGCTGTGGCCATGTCTATTGGAGGGTCTAGTGAGCATCAGCCCCGGGGTCATCTCATCCCCAAGGACAGCCTGAGGTAGGGGGTAGAGTCTCTCAGGGGAGCAGCTGGATGCTCTTGGCCTTAGAGGAATCTCCTGGTATAGTTTCATCTAAAATGGTGACCCCTTAGGGTTATTAAAATTTTACGACATTAAAATGAATGGACAATACAACGTAATGTCATTAAAGCTAGGTCATTAAAACTGTTCATCCAGCCGGAGCTTTTATTCCTCAGAGACACATTGACGGTCTGCCAATGGGATGCTGATATTGAAGGGAAAAGGCAGAAATGATTTCTGCTCTCTAGATTGTCTCAGACTTGTGAAGAGAGAAAAACTGTCCCAAAGGACAAGGAAAACCCACCCCAGAGAGGATGTGCAAGAACCTGAATATGAAAATGCACTCAAGGCACACAGGAGGACAAAGAGCAGTGCCAGTGCCTCCTAGGTGGTCACTGAGGACTTTACTGAACAGGATGGGTGTCCCGAGGGATAGAATGCCTGCCGTGACACTTAGAAAGGTCTGTGTTGGAGTCAGTGCTGCCTCTCCCTGAGTTTGTTACCTTGATAAGGCTTGTCCGCTTATATGAGTTTCAGTTTTTCATTGACTGTAAGATACATGTTGTCAGTACAGTTTGAAAGATAAAGGTACTATTTCCAAAGTAGCAAGGTAAAATGACGTATTTTATTTGCTAAAAGTTCATATTTATTTCTTCCCCAGAGTGAGTGTAGTAAGATTTAAAGGTCTGTTCTTTTCAAGGGTAATTTCAAATGGAATTGTAGGACTTAGCTTTGTGAATGCTACTGGTGAAATAAAAGTATGATAGATAAATTGATGATTTACAAGGATTCACCAAAATGTCAGTTCCCCTCTTGTAGCATGGTGAAGAATTTATGACAGTGGACACATCTGTGTCCTCTTATCTGGATATCTGAGGGGTTTTTTGGTGTTGTTTTATGTTTTTTTTTTTGGAGACACTGTCTTGCTCTGTAGCCCGGCTGAAGTGCAGTGGCACTATCTCTGCTTACTGCGACCTCTGCCTCCCGGGTTCAAGTGATTCTCCTGTGTCAGCCTCCCGAGTTACTGGGATTATAGGCACCCACCATCACACCCAGCTAATTTTTGCATTTTTAGTAAACACGGGGTTTTAGGCCTGGCACTGTGGCTCAGGCCTGTAATCCCAGCAATTTGGAAGGCCAAGGTGGGCGGATCACGAGGTCAGGAGTTCCAGAGCAGCCTGGCCAATATGGTGAAACCCTGTCTCTACTAAAAATACAAAAAAAAAAAAAAAAAAAAAAAAAAAAATTAGCTGTAATCCCAGCTACTTGGGAGGCTGAGGCAAGAGAATTGCTTGAACCCGGGAGGTGGAGGTTGCATGAACCAAGATCTTGCCACTGCACCTCAGCCCAAGTGACAATGCAAGACTCCGTCTCAAAAAACAAAAAATACAAACGGCAAAAAGGCGGGGTTTGGCCATGTTGGCCAGGCTGGTCTCAACATCCTGACATCAGATGATTGCTCACCTCATCCTCCCAAGGTGCTGGGATTACAGGCGTGAGCCACCATGCCCTGCCCACACTATTTTCTTTTTATTCCCTAAATTTTAATATATTTGAGTTTGTCTGTTCCTTTATCACTGTTTTCTTACATAAAATAAATTCTGCCTAATCCTTCGTTAAAAAAAAAAAATCTTTCTGTGACTTCTGAAAGTGTTCTGGTTTTATCTTTCATATTTGAATATATAATAAGTTGATTATGGATCATGGAATAGAGAAGAATGCAATGCATCTTCCTAAGCAGATGCCAGCCTGGTTTGCCTCATATTTTAAAGTGCATGTGATTTCTTTTTCTATTCTACAGTGCCTACTCTATCATTCATCAACTTTCCATTTAAATGCTGGGTCATTAAGACTTTTCTTCCCGTTGGTCTGCTTGCTCATCTCTCTGCTAATACTGTGCTGTCCTGAGTATTTTCGCTTGAAAATCTTAGAAGTATGTTAGACAAGCCATCACTCTTTTTTTAGATGACTAAAAAGCATTAGACATTTGTCATTTTTACTATGCATGAAAAAGTAATTTTTCCTGCCTAAAAAAAACCTGATTTGGGAATTTATGTGATTTCATAGGAATAGCATCTGGAAGTGGTGACATTAATGTCCTTTTTTAAAAATAGGTGTCGTATTTCCTCTTATTCCTTTCTACCTTGACATTGTGCAATAGAAATTTGAAAAATTATTGTATTAATATTGTCCAATATCAATTATTGGTTTTATTTACTACTCAATTAAATTTAATAAGCCTACTCTCTTTTGGTATAATCACATGGAATGGGCTCAACTCCCCAGTTAATAAGTGACAGCACATGTAAAATATTGTGTACCAGGGAACCTCATTGAACACTTAGTGTTCAGACTGTGTTTTGGTGTCTGGTTCCCTAAGCACCACTGCAGTGAAAATAATAGACCTTCGGCAGAAAAAGTTTTGGCAAATATATTGCATAAGCCATTTAGAGCAGTGAGTCATTCTTATTACTTGGGTTGGTGGAATCCCTTTCAAAATGTAAGTTACTAATACAAACAAAGATGGAACTTTGTGAGCAGGCATTTTTAAGAATAAGTAGTCTCAGGACTGATAATATTAACTCCTTTATGCACATCAGGTAGAACTTTATTATGACAGATACTAGAAATGTACAAAGTGAAGTTAAAAGGTGACTCCTAGCAGCACATCTTACTCCCTGGATTTTCTAATGAGATGGGTGTTTCTACTTTGCTGTTGCCTTTTTGAATAGTTCAATTCTCGCATTAGTACTGCTGTGTGGGAGGGAGTATGTGTGAACAGAGTAAGAGTTGTGACAATCAAGTCATAGAATAAATGCTTGGAAATTTTAGAATCATGTAAACAGCTTATGGATTGAGTATAGATTCCCAGTGCTGTCAGTCTCACCCGTCCTTCTATCCACATGTGTGGAATGTTCTAGGACTCCATGGCTTTTGAGGAAGTGGCTGTGAACTTTACCCAGGAGGAATGGGCTTTGGTAGATTCTTCTCAGAAGAATCTCTGCAGAGAAGTGATGCAGGAAACCTGCAGGAACCTGGCTTCTGTAGGTAAGAATGACAACACATTTCACTTAATTACAGAAGTATTTCCCTATCATCAGTGCTATTTGTGATTTGGAATGTGGTAAGGGAATGATTTGGTGAAGAAATCAGGCATGGGCACTGTGTACAATGAACATGAAATCTAGTAATGTTTCTGTAGTTTGTAATAATTCATGATAATTTTGTGGGTCTGCATTTTAGGAAACAAATGGAAAGACCAGAATATTGAAGATCACTTTGAAAAACTTGGGAAAGATATAAGATAATTTGCACTGAGAAGAGGAAATAAAGTCCTCTGAAGGAATCTTAGCTTGTCATGAACTTAAAAACAAGCAATCAAAACAGATAGAGTCACTTGAAATTTATTTTTTTTTAGAAAAATTTCACCCAAAATGTAACGTACTTCAAGGTAGCAGTCAGTGTTTGGAAAACAGTTTACTTGAAAATAGCACTACAAAATTGTGTATATGAATGTTACTAATTTGGTCATAGCCATGCAGGTGGTAGCTGTGTTTTCAGTAGTAACCCATTTACTTTCAAATAATTCAATCATGGCAAAAATAATAATAACAATAATAATAATAACAATGCTTTTTCCTTGGTATTGGTAGCAGTGTAAGGCCAAGACCTATTAGTAAGTGGAAAGTTCTTAAACCAACCAATAATAATGTGCTTGTCATTTTTTTACAGAAATCATGTGGTACAGAGACTGTGTGAAAGCAAAGAAGGTAGACAGTATGGACAAGTAGTCAGCCAAATTCCAAATCTTGATCTGAATGAGAACATTTCTACTGGATTAAAACAATGTGAAAGCAGTGTTTGTGGAAAAGTCTTTGTACATCATTCCCTCCTTAATAGGCACATCCTGGCTCACTCAGGATACAAACCATATGGAGAGAAGCAATATAAATGTGAACAATGTGGGAAATTCTTCGTTTCTGTTCCAGGTGTTAGAAGACACATGATAATGTACAGTGGAAATCCAGTTATACATGTACGATATGTGGGAAAGTGTTTTATTTTCTCAATTCATTTGAAAGACATCAGAGAACTCACACAGGAGAAAAACCCTATAAATATAAACAATGTGGTAAAGCGTTCACTGTTTCCGGTTGTTGTCTAATACATGAACGAACTCACACTGGAGAGAAACCCTAGGAATGTAAGGAATGTGGGAAAACATTTAGATTTTCTTGTTGTTTTAAGATGCGTGAAAGGACTCACACTGGAGAAAGACCCGATACATGCACCAAATGTGATAAAGCCTTCAGCTGTTCCACTTCCCTTCGTAACCATGGAGCATTCATACTGGAGAGAGACCCTATGAATGTAAACAATGTGGCGAAGCCTTTAGTCATTTGAGTTCCCTTTGTAACCATAGAAGTACTCATACTGGAGAGAAAGCCTATGAATGAAAACAATGTGACCAAGCCTTCAGTCATCTCAGTTCCCCTCACCTCCACGAAAGAATTCATACTGGAGAAAAACCCTATGAATGTAAGAGATGCGGTAAAGACTACGCTCGTTCCAGTCATCTTACTCGCCATGAAAGAAGTCATGATATAGAGGCTGGGTGTAGTGACTCAGCCTATAATCCCAGCACTTTGGGAGGCCAAGGTGTGTGTATTGCTTGAGCCCAGGAGTTCATAACCAGCCCGGATTAAAACAGTGTGAAACAACCTGGGCAACACGGTGAAACCCTGTCTCTAGAAAAAATAAAATAATGCCAGGCATGCTGGCTCAAGCCAGCTACTCGGGAGGCTGAGACAGGAGAAGGGTGTGAACCTGGGAGGCAGAGTTTGCAGTGAGCCGAGATCGCACAACTGCATGCCAGCCTGCGCGACAGAGCGAGACTCCATCTCAAAAAGAAAGAAAAAAAGAAAAAAGAAAATAATTAACTGGGCATGGTGGCACATTTCAGTTGTCTTAGTTCTTTTTCAAGGACATAAAAAGCCACAGGGGGTTGGGGGAAAGCCCTGTGCATGCGGATCACGAGGTCAGGAGATCGAGACCATCCTGGCCATCATGGTGAAACCTCGTCTCTACTAGAAATACAAAAATTACCTGGGTTTGGTAGCATATGGTTGCCATCCCAGGTACTCAGGAGGTTGAGGCAGGAGAATCACTTGAACCCAGGAGGCGGAGGGTGCAGGGAGCCGAGATTGTGCCACTGCACTCCAGCCTGGTGACAGAGTGAGATTCCATTTCAAAATTAAAGAAAATAAATAAATAAATAAATAAATAAAGCCCCTTGAATGTAAGAAATGTGGTAAAACATATACTCTTTCCCATTCCCTCATAAGCATGAAAAGGCTCACATTGCACAGAAACCTTAAGAATGTAGGAAATGTGGTCAGGCCTTCAGATTTTCCTGTTTTTGAAGATTTGGGAGGACTCAGGGTGGAGAAAAGCCTTTTGAATCTAAATTTGTGGTAAGGCCTTCAGTTATGTTAGTTCCATTTGAAGACATCAGCTGATTCCTGAGAAAAACCCTATGAATGTCCAGAATGTGGGAATGTTTCATTTCTCTCATACCCACTCAGGGACATATGAAAATGCACACTGTAGCTGGCTGGACCTTGTAAATACAAGAACGTACACAGGATTAAGACTCTAATAGTTTAGAAACTGCAAGAATATTTTCAGTTTTCACATTTACTTGAAAAGTCATGTGAAAACTCCCATGGGAAAGAAGTTCTATAAGTGAAGCTTTTCTAATTTGGAAAGCCTGATGCAAATTAATTATGGTGCAGTGCTTGAAAAAAATGTATGAAATGTTACAGAAGTTACAAGTATATTGCTTTTATCAGTGGCTCATTCTTAAAGAGTCTTGAGTAGGCATTTCACCTTGTTTTGCGGGAAACCTTGAGGTGAGAGTTCTGTAAATGCTCTTTAAGCAGTAGTACTTGAGTTTCATAGATAATGATATTAAGTTTGTTGATAAAATTTTTGTCTATTCATTTGATAATGTGCTGGATTCATGGTTGAATTTAATTTTTCTAATATGTAGGTACGTTTAATTTTTTTATTTCATTATTTTTTTTTTTGAGATGGAATCTCCCTCTGTTGCCCAGGCTGGAGTGCAGTGGTGCAATCTCGGCTCGCTACAACCTCCGCCTCCTGGGTTTAAGTGATTCTCCTGCCTCAGCCTCCCGAGTAGCTGGGCATACAGGTGCCCACCACTATGTCCAGCTAATTCTTTGTATTTTTAGTAAAGACAGGATTTCACCATGTTGGCTAGGCTGGTCTTGAACTCCTGGCCTCATGATTTGCCCACTTTGGCCTCCCAACGTGCTGGGATTACAGACATGAGCCACTGCACCCGTTCAGGTAAGGTTCATTTGTATGTATTGTCCTGTGATTAATGGACCAGTGAATAATGATTGTGAATTGTTGGGATAGTCTTACTAGCCTCATTTGGTAAATTTTGATTATCCCTTGTTCATTATACACATTCCACCTTTCTTTTTTAAAGGAAAAACTACTCTTGATGTAAAGATGTTTATTTCTTGCTAATAATGACTTGGTATTAATTCCTAAGTACATAAATTTTACCATAGAGTATCATCTCGTGAGTTCTTTGCATGTGTTGCCCTTTATTCTTTATTATTTCTGTCTATTATTTGGATCATTCACTTTGAATGAAGGAGAGAGGACTGTGATAGGACAACATGTTGTAACCAATCTGAGGGAGGAAGCATTCAATCTCTCAGTCACATATGATATCATTCGGCTTTTCATCGATGCCTTTCTCATTGTAGTAGATAGTATTGCACCATTATGATATGATAGTTTATATATTGTTTTTTAGAGTATTACAGTCTTACCAGTCTGTGTGACATGATTCAGTTCCCTACCAGCCAACAGACAAAGCAATCACGTACTCCTGTAGGAACAAAGGAACATCCTCGGCCGGGGGTGTGCAGTGGATCACGCCTGTAACCCCAGCACTTAGGGAGGCCGAGGCCGGTGAATCATGAGGTCAGGAGATCCACACCATCCTGGCTGACACGGTGAAACCCCATCTCTACTAAAAATACAAAAAATTAGCCATGTGTGGTGATGGGTGCCTGTAGTCCCAGCTTCTAGAGAGGCTGAGGCAGGAGAATGTTGTGAACCTCGGAGACGGAGCTTGCTGTCTCCAAAAAAAAAAAAAAAAAAAAAAGGAACATCCTCACTTTTTTCATGCTATACCACTCTCTGCTCCTAAGTTAATCCCTGTTTGGGCCTATGGGAGCTTACACCATCCTCCTATATGTAATTAATAACTGATGTCTGGTTTTTCTGTTTAGTAATAGATGTTATGTGTTTAACGGTGCCAGTAAACGTAGGGTACTCATTCCTTTCTCACCAGTGGGGTGCATGAGATGCTATTGAAATAATTGGCAACACAAATGGAATGGACCAGCCCTCATGCAGGACACCTGCTCAACTTGACCTACCTGCTGTCGGCTGACGGTTCCGTAACACATCAGCAGTCACCTGAGTCAGAACTGTGAGGTGACGATGGGCCTTCCCTTTGGCCTGCACAGCGTTCTGTGGTCTTCAGGTGTTTTCATCTTCTCCCACACTAAAATGCTCTCATCTCCTAGACATGAATGTTTCATTGCACCCCAGCATGACATTTGGCCTTTGCTTAGCAGGCAGTTTTGAGGCCCTGACTTATTAATGTACAAAAGCGCAGCACATAAGCCAACACTTAAGTCCTAATTAGCAAGGATCAGGCTGTATCTCTGTAGTCCCTGCATCTACTCTGGTCACCATCTCTGTATGCTGAGGGCAGCCATGTGAACATTATTAATTATTGTACACTCCAAGATAATAGTTATTATGTAGGCAGAAGTAGTGGCCTTGTTTGTTTCTTGTGCTGCTGCTCCCCTTGCCGCTTTTCCATACACCCTCCTGATGAGGTGTACATCTATGGTTCCTCATGGTTCAGGCACTGATGAGTAAAGAAAATGGGAAGAAAGAGTTTGACATTAGCCCCTATCGAAGGATATGAAGAAGAGTCTCAGTTGCTTGCATTGAAAAATTCCTAGCGAGTGTGTGGGCTTTTCTTATCACTGCTGCTTATCAGCATGTCAAAAGTCGAATCTTCGGACAGCAAGTCTTGCTGGCCTTAGACATAATGGCCTTACTGCGTGTGGAGCTAACGCCAGGAAGATAGAGTGACAGTCTCTGGAGGATTAGGTGGTCTCCTCCAATGTGACTTGATGGGTTCCTGAACTCTTTCCTGTAACCATGCAGAGAGTCTATACTGCCAGTGATCATGTGCCTCAACTCTGTAGATGTAGAAACTCAAAATATTCAAAATATTCTGAAACAGTTTCCATTGAAAGGAAAGAGAAAGACAGGTGCCATGCTCCGGTCAAGAGAACTAGTAGATGGCTCACAAGAACACTCTGTTGCTACTGTCTGTGCTTCTGTCACAACAAATATCCTGATCCTTCAGTTTTAAGGGTGTAGGGCCATTTTCCTTCCTTTCTTACTGGTAGTTCTCAAGATAACTGTATGATATGCTGAGAAGGCAATATCCTGATAATCAGGTGACATTGGTCAGAACAGCCCAGGCTCTGTTATAGTCCCTGCTCGAAACAGAATGGCCTTTAACACTTGTGTCCAGCAAACCACATCATTTGAGAAAACCCAAGGTGGGCTGCTTTCTGGGGTCCCTCAGTTGTGGTGCAAGTGAAGCATTTACAGTCAAAACTCCATCCATCTGTTCTAGGTAGCCTTCCTGATCTTGTGGTAGCGGTTCATATTGAATCCTAGACTTCTGTTGTCTTTTGTTTGCTATTTGTAAGTAATAAATTCACTTCATGGAATTTATGTATGAATGTGTTTGGTCTCATTGTACTCAGAAAAGTTGGTAGCCATTGCACAGTGAACCCGCTTCATAATTGGTGGAAACACCTATGCTCCCCTTGTGTCACAGTAAGGAGGTTAATTCAGCCAAACATAAACTTCATGTTTGTAAAACCCTGTAGCACAATTATTACCATGCGGGAGGCCTTTAACAATGGTGATGCTGATTTGAAGAAGTCTGAAGGAAGAAATTTACACAAATGGGTTGGGTACACGGGAGTCCCTCCTAACTTAAAGAAAACCTTACTCCCCTCTGCCTAAAAAGAGTGGAGAGGCGAGGCACCGTGGCTCAGACCTGTAATCCGAGCACTCTAGGAGGCCGAGGTGGGCAGATAATAAGATATCAGGGGTTCAAGACCAGCCTGACCAACATGGGGAAGCCACATCTCTACTAAAAATACAAAAATTAGCCGGGCGTGGTGGTGGGCACCCGTAATCCCAGCTACTTGGGAGGCTGAGGCAGGAGAATTGCTTGAACCTGGGAGGCGGAAGTTGAAGTGAGTCAAGACCACGCCACTGCACTCCAGCCTGGGTGACAGGGCAAGACTCCATCTCAGGGAAAAAAAAAAAAAAGTGGATAAGAACTGAAACAGGTTTAAAATTTCACCTAATTGGAAATGAAAACTTTACAAAAATAATATTTCAAATAAAATGCTAAATGAGTGCTCATTGAATTTTATGCCTCCACAAAGTAGGTTGTGAATTAACTTCCACATCTGTTGCAAGCCACCAAAGTTGGGCAGCCTCCGTGTCTGAAATTCACATGTGGCTCAAATAAGAATTATACCTGGGGATACCCCAAAATTTAAATATGGTATCCCCTGTGATATTATGAGGAATTACTGTACATAAAACAGGTTGTCTTCCTTTAACTCTGAAAATCATATTATCTTGCCTAAATTCTCCAAAACGCATCGCTCTCCAGTATCCTATGGTGGACATAGGTTTCCTGACCAATGAACACTAAAAGTCAGTGTGTGCGACTCACCTATGTTCTTATCAAAATGGAAATCCCCGAATCCCACCAGTTAGAATAACATGACAGAATGTCAGATTTTTGGAATCTATAGGTTTTCTGTAAGGTTATTAGGTATTGATTCCATTTTCAAAATAGTTATCAATATATTTAGATGACCTATTTCTCCTATGTTTTAGTATTAATAGATTGTGTCTTTTAATTCATCCAGTTGGTCTAAGTTACCAAGTTTGCAGGTTATGGAGATTGTAATATTCTTTATTATTTTATCATCCATGGGTTCTCTAATATAAAGGCCTCTTTTAATTCTTCTATTATTAGGTTGGTGCCAAAGTAATTGTGGTTTTGGACCGTGAATTTTAAATTTTTATAATTAGGCTGCAACACATCTTTATTAATCAAAATAGAACCCATTACAATGGACTGGGCACAGTGGCTCACGCCTGTAATCCCAGCACTTTGGGAGGCTGAGGCGGGCGGATCAGGAGGTCAGGAGTTTGAGACCAGCCTGACCAGCGTGGTGAAATCCCGTCTCTACTAAAAACACAAAAAGTAGCCGGGTGTGGTGGCATGTGCCTGTAATCCCAGCTATTCAAGAGGCTAGGCAGGAGAATCTCTTGAACCCAGGAGGCAGATGTTGCAGTGAGCCGAGATTGCACCTTTGCACTCTGGCCTGGGTGACAGAGTGAGACTCGGTCTTAAAAAAAGAAAAGAAACCATTACATTGAACACATTTTTGTCAATGAGAAATAAACTTGTTTATTCCCTGCTTTCAGCGTTCGATGAACTCTTGGAAAGCATTTTCTTCATCCTGCTGGTTGTGTAAGTGTTTTCCCTGCAAAAAGTTGTCAAGATGCTTAAAGAAGTAGTAGTTGGTTGACGAGAGGTCAGATGAATATGGCAGATGAGACAAAACTTCATAGTCCAGTTTATTCAACTTTTGAAGCCCTGGTTGTATGACATGTGGTCATGGGTTGTGGAGAACTGGGCCCTTCATGTTGACCAGTGCCAGCTCCAGGTGCTGCAGTTTTCCATGCATCTCATCGATTAACTTGGCATACTTCTCAGATGTAATGATTTCATCAGGATTCAAAAACTGTAGTGGATTTAAAAACTGCCAGAAGACTGGCAGCTGACCACCAAACAGTGACCATGACCTTTTTTTGGTACAAGTTTGACTTTGGGAAGTGGTTTGGAGCTTCTTCTCAGTCCAACCAGTAAGCTGGCAGTTGTATGAAATCCACTTTTCATGGCATGTCACAATCTGATCAAGAAATGTTTCATTGTTTCATAGAATAAGAAAAGATGACACTTCAAAGGATGATTTTTAAAATATTTGGTCAGCTCATGAGGCACCCACTTATCAAGATTTTTCAGCTTTCCAATTGGCTTCAAATGCTGGATGACCATAGAATGGTCGACATTCAGTTTTTCACCAACTTCTCGTGTATCTGTAAGAGGATTGAATTCAGTGGTTGCTCTGAATTGGTCGTTATCAACTTCTGGCCCAGAGCCTGGGGCTGAGGCTGCCATAACCACCCTGTTCTCTTCCTTTTGGGGTCCCCAGGAACCTCCCAGGACTGAATGATCCCCACAAAATACAGTGGCCAGGATGGGAGGCCTGGAGGTCAACTACTCCCCCGCCCCTGCCACCACAACCAAGAGGCCCCCATGGAGGTAGACCCCCAGATGTGAGTCCCTGTGGGATGCAGGCTCTCACGGATATTTCAGGGGATGAGCACTGGTCCTCCTGGCTGACAGGAGCCTGGTGGGCACCGGGTGTGTGGGGCCTGTATAGGTGGGTTGGACAGAACTGGGCCTAACCAGGGAGCCAGAGACTGGTGTGTCTTCCAGATTTCCTATGAGATCCCCTATCTGGTCATAGATGATGGTGATTTTTCTTTAAGTACTGAATCCCTGTAAGGTGTTAGGCACTCCGTTCTTACCAAGTTTATTTTGTTACCTGGTAGAACTTGGCTCATAAACAAAATGGTGAAAAGGAGGACAGGAATCCTCATGGCTGAAGAAAGAAGAAAGTTTGGCTTCATTTCCAGGAGGCAGAGAAAACTTCCGTCTGTGGCTCTCCAGCAGCAGTGGAATGTCTCTGTTTGGATAATAAGAGTCTTTCTGTACCTCATTAGGGATATTCATAGATAGAGGTGTTCTATGCATGCAAAATTGCTTTTATGGGAGGACTGACGTGGGTGCACAGTTTTGGCCAGAAAACCTTGTTAAATGGGAATATAAGCTACAAACATTTTGGCAAAAGATGAAAGTTTATGAACAAACAACCATTTATATTGTTACAATAAGTTAGACTGTGTTGAGAAACCCGTTGCTTTCGTTAATGATCAGACATTTTTGTAGCGAACACTTCCCAGACTTTACTAGCCCTGCTAAGAATTAATCACCCCACTTGCTCCTGGTCTGAAACCCCAAAGTGCTTTGTTGATGTTACGGTGCTTACTGCCTTGTATGTTAGATTAGTGAATGTATATTTGCCTCTTCCACTACTGTATGATTTTCTTGCTTGCTAGGACAAGGCTATATTCCTCAGAGCAGAGGAGGGATTTGAATCATGAGGCCATTTATTCTCTAATCCTCTTCACCAAGTGGAACAAAACAGAACAGCGAAAGACCACTGCACATGGAAGCAGGAGGTCTGGATTTGGGTTCTAGATCTCCAGATTTATTACTAACTGGAGGTATGGTTATAGTCAGGAAAATTGTCTTCCTTAGGTGCTTCCTTGATAGCACCTATAAAGGTTGAGATCTGTTGGATGTAGATCAGGGGATTCTCAATCATTACTATGCATAAAATCAACTGGGAGAGTTGCTTTGCAATATAGATGCTTAGTTCCATCTCATGATATTTTTACTGTTTTTTAAAATTGATCTAGTATTTTTCATTAAATAATGTAAACTTTCTTAGTCTACATCTAATAAAACTCCCACCGGCATACAAATACATTGAATGATATTAGCAGCAGAATCTTTAAATAAAGTATCTATATACAACTATTAACCCAAACCACTTTTTTTCATTCCTTATTATTTCATGCTGTTTGTCACCATTGTCATCATAATCAGGATCATCCTACATTGCTGAACACCCATTATGAACCATATGGCATAAACATTTTTCCTACTCGTAAGGAGCATATATTCTCTATATGCATATGAAATTAATGTCTGAACAAAGTGGCTTAAACGAGGCAGAAGTTTATTTCTTTCTCACTTAAATCTATAGTTACACCTATCATGGCTGGTACAGATGCTTGCCAAATTCATTAGGGACGCAGGCCCCTTCCAGCTGTCTGCTCTGCTGTACTTTAGAAGAGGCTCCAGTTTGGCTGCTAAATACCCACCTATCATTTTTTTTTTTTTTTTTTTTGAGACGGAGTCTCGCTCTGTCGCCTGGGCTGGAGTGCAGTGGCCGGACCTCAACTCACTGCAAGCTCCGCCTCCCGGGTTCCCACCATTCTCCTGCCTCAGCCTCCCGAGTAGCTGGGACCACAGGCGCCCGCCACCTCGCCCGGCTAGTTTTTTGTATTTTTAGTAGAGACGGGGTTTCACCGTATTAGCCAGGATGGTCTCGATCTCCTGACCTCGTGATCCGCCCGTCTCGGCCTCCCAAAGTGCTGGGATTACAGGCTTGAGCCACCGCGCCCGGCCTACACCTATCATTTTTTAATTCCAGACAGCAGGAAAGAAAATAGCCAAGAGAGAAAAACAAGGGAACATCTACCCCTCCTTTTAAATTTTTTAACCAACCCCCCCTTTTTTTAACCCAATTTGTTGAGTTATGATTACATTTAAAAAGCTGTGCATGTTTAAGGTATGCATCTCAGTGAGTCTGGGGATAAGTATACATCATGAACACCACTACCCTTAAGATTATAAACATATCCTTCACCTCCTAAAGTCCCCCCCATCATTATTGTTATTATTATTACTGGTAAGAAATTTTGGTAAGAACACAAAATCCACCCTTTTAGCAAATTTTCAGTATGCAATACAGTATTCTTAGCTATAAGCACTGTGCTGTAAATGAGACCTCCAGAACTTACTTATATGGTATATGTGAAACTTTGTGCTCTAACCACATCTACCCATTTCCCCTGCACCACAGCCCCTGGCAACCACCATTCTACTCTCTGCTTTTGTGAGTTTGTCTATTTTAGATTTCAAATGCAAGTGAAATCATATAGTAATTGTCATTCTGTGGCTGGCCTATTTCATATAACGTAATGCCCTCGAAGTCTACCCATGTTGTCATAAATGACAGGGATTCATTATTATGTAACACTGAATAATATTCCAATGCATATATGTATTACCCATTTATCCTGATACTCTCCCTCCACCTGCCTCCCAACAGACCCCAGTGTGTGTTGTTCCCCTCTCAGTATCCATGTGTTCTCATTGTTCTGCTTCCACTTGTCAGTGAGAACATGCAGTGTTTGATTTTCTGTTCCCAGGTGAGTTTGCTGAGGATAATGGCTTCCAGCTCCATCTATGTCCCTGCAAAGGACATGATCTCATTCCCTTTTACGGCTGCATAGTATTTCATGGTGTATATGTACCACATTTTCTTTATCCAGTCTATCATTGAGGGACATTTGGATTGATTCCATGTCTTTGCTATTGTGACTAGTGCTGCAATGAACATGTGTGTGCATGCATCTTTATAACAGAATGATTTATATTCCTTTGGGTATATACACAGTAATGAGATTGCTGGATCAAGTGATATTTCTGGTTCTAGGTCTTTGAGGAATCACCATACTGTCTTCCACAATGGTTGAACTAATTTACATTCCACCAACAGTGTAAAAGTGTTCCTATATCTCAACAGCCTCATCAGCAGGTAGTTTTATTTAACAATTTTTTGAGAAACCTTCATACTATTATCCAAAATGGCCACAGTAGTTTGTATTTCCGCCACGAGTATACAAGGGTTATCTTTTATCCACATCCTCACTAATACTTGCTATTCATCTTTTCGATAACAGCTATTCTAAGAGGTGTCAGGTGACATTTCATGGTGGTTTTTATTTGCATCCCCCTGACAATTAGAGATGGTAAGAATTTTGTCATATATTTGTTGGCCATTTGTATCTCTTCTTCTGGGAAACGTTTATTCAGATCTTCGCCTATTTAAAAATAATTTCAACTTTTATTTTAGATTCACTGAATGCATGTGCAGGGTTTTACATTGGCACATTGTGTGATGCTGAGGCTTGGAGTATGAATGATCTTGTAACCCAGGTAGAAAACATAATATTTCATGGTGTATATATTTTTCAGGTCTTGGTCCCCACCTTCCCTTCCCCTTCTTGTAGTCCCCAGTATCCATGTTCCCATCTTTACATCCATGTGCAATCAGTGCTTTGTTGTTACTTATAACTAAGAACATATGGTATTTGGTTTTTTCTTCCTGCATTATTTTAGAATAATGGCCTCTAGCTGCATCCATGTTGGTGCAAAGGACATAATTTTTTAAATGGTTGCATAGTATTCCATGGTGTACATACACTACATTTTCTCTATCCAATGATAGAGGAAATATTCATGTCTTTGCTATTGCAAATAATTCTATAATAAATATATGAGTGCACATGTCTTTATGGTAGAACAATTTATTTTCTTTTGGATACAAGGGTCAGTCCCCATGGCTGCAGTCAAGGGCTAGCGTTGAGTGCCTGCAGCTTTTCCAGGCTCATGGTGCAAGCTGTCAGTGGATCTATCATTCTGGGGTCTGGAGGATGGTGGCCGTCTTCTCAGAGCTCCACTAGGCAGTGCCCCAGTGGGGACTCTGTGGGGGCTCCTACCCCATATTCTCCCCCTGCACTGCTGTAGTAGACATTTGCCATGAGGTCTCCACCCCAGCAGGCTTCTACTGGACATACAGACTTTTCCATACATCTTTTGAAATCCAGGTGAAGGCTTCTGATATGGTTTGGCTCTGTGTCCCCGCCCAAATCTCACCTCAAATTGTACTCCCACAATTCCCACATGTTGTGGGGGGACCCAGTGGGAAATAATTGAATCATGGGGACAGTTTCTCCCATATCGTTCTCGTCGTAGTGAATAAGTCTTATGAGTTCTGATGGTCTGATAAGGCGAAACCAGTTTTGCTTGGCTCTCATTCTCTCACTTGCCTGCTGTGATGTACGACATGCCTTTCGCCTTCTGCCTCCCCCAGCCATGTGGAACTGTAAGTCCAATTAAGCTTCTTTCTTTTGTAAATTGCCCAGTCTCGGGTATGTCTTTATCAGCAGCGCACTCCTGTACTTTGTGCAACTGCAGGTTTAATATCCCCTGGAAATTGCCAAGGCTTATGGCTTGCACCCTCAAAGCAGTGACCCAAACTGTGTTTGGGGCCTTCTTAGCCATGGCTGGAGCTGGAGGGGTTGGGAGGTAGAATGCTGTGAGCACTGTCCTGCGCTTGCCTGGGGTGGTGCAGCCTTAGGCCCAGCCCACAAAACCAGTCTTCCCTTAGAAGCCTCCAGACCTTTGAAGGGAGGGGCTGCCACCAGCCAAGGTCTCTGAAATGCCTTTCAGGCTCTTCACTGTCTTCTATTAGTATCTGCTTTCCTTTTAGTTATGCAAATGTCTTCAGCCTGCTTGAATTTCAGAGGATACCAATGGCCTTAAAAGTACCATATGACCCCTAACACTTCCTGACTTCATTTCTGCAATATATTTTATTTTTTTACATCATCATGAATATTGAAACTTTTTATATCTATTCACTTTCCATTTGTTTTCAAGTCCAGTTTACTTCCAAATAATTTTAGAATATAGAGTCTCCATAAGACTCTAGTTTGTCTGGTTTCTTGCTGTACCCCATGACTGCGAATGCTTTCTAGTACATACAATACACTCAAAAGTACTTATGAGGCCGGATGCAGTGGCCCACGCCTGTAATCCCAGCACTTTGGGAGGCCGAGGTGAGCGGATCACGAGGTCAGGAGATGGAGATCACCCCGGCTAACACGGGTGAAACCCCGTCTCTATTAAAAAAAATACAAAAAAATAGCCGGACGTGGTATCAGGCGCCTGTAGTCCCAGCTACTTGGGAGGCTGAGGCAGGAGAATGGCGTGAACCCGGGAGGTGGAGCTTGCAGAGAGCCGAGATGGTACCACTGCGCTCTAGCCTGGGCAACAGAACAAGACTCCATCTCAAAAAAAAAAAAAAAAAAAGTACTTATGAATGAAAAAAAGGAATGAATCTTCCTATTTTTCCTTCAAAATAGCCTTAACTCTTTGGTTTCCAAGTTTATGTGGGGTTTTTAGTAGCTGTCTCAAAAATCCAATCAAATTGACCCGGGTGTGTCTCCAGAATGAAGTTTTGATTAGGTTCAATATCTGTGCAGTCAGGGCATGTCTCTTGGAATGTAGTGCTAATTAGGTTTATTAATTGTTTTTTCCTATATAAGGGGAAGCCAATCAGAGGATGCGTTTTCCCAGAGAAGGAGCATCAGAAGAGTTTAAGACCTTGGGGGAAGAGAGTTTTACTGCTTGCTTGTGGGACTTTCCTTGGAAGGTAGATAAGTTCACAGCATCCTCCAACTTTTTATTTTTGGTGAGTTCTCCGAGCACTGAGAAGTGAACTGGCCTCATTCCCTTACAATGATACTGTTACCAGTAGAAGAGATTTGAGTTACTGGCAGCATATCTGCATGGGTCCATAAGCAACTTCAGTCCTTGCCTCCTCAGAAGAAAGAATTCGACTGAGGGGCATACAGCGGAAAAAGAGACTAAGTTTCAGAGCAGGAGTGGAAGTTTATTTCAAAAGGCTTTAGAACAGAAAGGAAAGGAAAATTCTCTTGGAAGAGACCCAAGTGGATGCCTGAAGGTCCAAGAGAGAAAAGAGAAGGGCCTTTAACCTTGATCCTGGGATGGCCTTGCCTCTTTCCCATGATTCTTTCTTTAGGGAGAGTTTCCGGCATGCACAGTGCTTTCCTTACCCTTCGGAATTGAGCATGCACGGTGTGTTTAGGGAGTTATATGCGTGTCCATCTGAGGCTTTCTTTCCTCTTCCAGTGGAGTGTGTCCCCGGAAGATTATACTTTGCCATTTTTGTCTCTTAACATGCATGCCCAAGAAGTTGCTTCTTCCTGGGATCTGCATTTCATTAACGTTTTTGATGTTAACAGGTGTAGACCACCATGAAATGGCCTTTCTCTGGCGCTGCCTAATTATCGTTTTTAGAGAGGCAAAGTGATCATTAACAGGCCATCACCTGACATTTCTAGTGGGTAGGGGAAGAGCCCTCTCCTGCCCTGCTCCTGCTCTTCTACCTGTAACAAGACAAGCCTTGAATATCATTAGACATGTGTCCCATCAAGGCAGCATCTCATTAGTAAATTTTACTGTGTGAATTGTTACTTCACATTCTCATATTCTGTGTTCACTATTTGGGTGCCTTTTCCATGTTTGTTTTGACCATATCTCATTATTTTAACTGCCTTCTCCAAGATTCTAGATCTGCATTGACCAATAGAGTAACTACTAGTCACATGTGGCTATAAACTGTAAATTAATTATAATTAAATAACTAAATGGCATATCTTTAGTAGTAATAGCCAAATTGGTAGCCAAATTAGAAATTCTGTAACTACATATGTGTGGTAGTTACTGCATTGGATAATGTAGATGCAGAGAATTTCTTTCATCACAGAAAATCATGTTGGGCATGTTGGCTGCCACTTATTTTTATTTTTATTTTTATTTTTTATTTCTTTGAGACAGAGTTTTGCTCTTGTTGCCCAGGCTGGAGTGCAATGGCGTGATCTCAGCTCACCGCAACCTCCACCTCCCAGGTTCAAGCGATTCTCCTGCCTAAGCCTCCCTAGTAGCTGGGATTACAGGCATGTGCCACCACGCCCGCCTGGTTTTTTTGTGTGTGTTTTTTTTTTTTCTATTTTTAGTAGAGACGGGGTTTCTCCATGTTGGTCAGGCTGATCTCAAACTCCTGACCTCAGGTGATCCGCCTGCCTCTGCCTCCCAAAGTGCTGGGATTACAGGTATGAGCCACTGTGCCCGGCCTTATTTTTAAATTCTATTTGTGTGCTTTATAGTTAAATTATATTCTGCTTCTCTATATTCATTTCCTTTCACAGAATTTCTCAGGCAATTTTAAAATTTCATTCATCTACCTTCTTGAGGAAAGTACTTAGATCATTTTTTAAAAATAATATACAGCAAATAATTTTTCCACGGATATTGTTTTAGCTTTATTGTGTTGGTACTTTTACATACTATATTCAGGTATTACTATTTTTCATAACTTACTTTAAAAATTGTGCCAAGTTTATTTAAAAGAGATTTCTCCCTTGATTTTCCGAGATCAGATTGTGTCTTCCATTGCTGTTATTTTAGTTTAATTTTATTTTATTATATGTAAATATGTTGCATATTCCTTTTTTAAAAATGTGAGATTTTTTTCTCTCTCTTGTTACACAAACTTTGTATGCAGTGTTCATTATGCACTTTAAAAATAAATATTTTGTTTCAGGGCATGGTGCTTTCACACATGCAACCTTAGAATAATTTTAAATTCCATTCCACTTTCACCATTCCTGAACTGCTTTGAATATATTGGATGTTGGAGGCCATGAGAGGTTTTGACTTGCAATCCAGTCAAGATAATAGGATTTTCCATTTATAGTGTAATCTGATATATATTCGTTTTGGTTTCATACTTTTAAAAAATCTATTCTCTTTTACTCTGTGGTGATCTTTGCTTTTCTATTTGTGCATTGCTAGAATGTCAGCTGCTGTTTCCCTAGCACCTGAGATGTTACTCAACACTGTATAGTGCTGGTGTTGAGAATTGAGAGAATCTACTAAATAATAGCACTTTTCGAGACCACAATTCTGAATTAAAAGGAAGGGAAAAGACAGGCAAAAGAATATAGACATCAGCTATTTTTACTGAAGATCTGTTGGAGAACATGGTTTTGGTGTCCAGAAACTTGAGACCTAACACTGCATTCCTAATACTTCACTAAGGTGTGCCTAAATAGCCCTGAAAGGGCTAGGAAGTCACAAGTCAGCCTCTTAATTGTTATGGGTGTCCTTAAAATATTAAGGTAATATTGAGGATGCAGAATGGCTCCTTCCTCATGTCTTTTTAAGAGATCTGGGCCGGGCGCTGTGGCTCACGCCTGTAATCCCAGCACTTTGAGAGGCTGAGGTGGGTGGATCACCTGAGGTCAGGAGTTCCAGACCAGCCTGACCAAAATGGAGAAACCCTATCTCGACTGAAAATACAAAATTAGCCAAGCATGGTGGCGCATGCCTGTCGTCCCAGCTACTTGGAAGGCTGAGGCAGGAGAATAGCTTGAACCTGGGAGGTGGAGGTGGCAGTGAGCTGAGATTTCACCATTGCACTCCAGCCTGGGCAACAAAAGCGAAACTCTGTGAAAAAACAAAAAAGGAGAGAGAGAGAGAGAGATCTGGAGGGAGATACTAAGCTGTGCAGGCTCTCATCTTGCAGTCACCAAATACGTAAGTTGTTATTCCTGCTCTGGTGAGAAGTTTGTCAATACATTTTTTCCATGAATTAATGAAAATTTTAGACCCATAACATAAGTTTGAAAAAATTTATCCTAAAGATTGCTTGTGTATGTATGTGTTTTGAAATATATTTAATCTCTATATCTTGAAATAGTTTTTATAGATTCCACACAAGACTCCTTTAGGAAATAAGTGTGCTTTAATTTTCTTATAATATTTGTCCTTTTTTGTCCCTGGCACAGTCTGTATATGACCATTTAAATTACTTTTAGTTCATGTTTGGATTATAATCACACACAAATATTCTCTAAAGTCCAAATCTTATTTTGATATTCTAGGAAGAGTTTACATGGTAATAATATTAAGGGTTACAGCTGGTTTCACTGAAGCTTTGTAGGCATTCTCTAATACGTTATTTTTTTGAAGGAATATCTGTTCTGCTTGAATTATAGACAACATAATACATGTACTGTCAGGTACATTCATGGAAGGGACAGGCAGATGGAGTCGTATGTTACTGGAGTCTTGATGAACAGATGTAGGAAATAGTCCAAGGAATAAGAAAAAAGTTGATACTGAAAAGTGCTTGTTGAAGTCTGAAAATGTGCATTAAAATGTGGCAGTAAAAATAGACACAGTGAAGTTTGGGAACTGGGGTCTAAATCCTGGAGTCCCCAGAATCACAGAGAACCTTGGTTAGGGGAGTAATTTTGTAAAAAAGCAAGAAGAGGCAGTGACAAGGCAGAATATAATTAAAAGTATTGCTGTGTCATTTTCTAGTTTTGTAATTTTGTCATATTTTTCAAACTTTGTTGATCATTTATTAAACTAGTAAATAAACTATAATCAGCAGGGTTATTATAAGGGTTAATAAGGGAATTTATGTATATCTGTAAGCACAATGTCACAATTAATACAAAGTTACCCTTTTCATTTTTCCTGGACTTCATGTACAAATGGGTCAGTTAATTTTTTATGACACATAATTATCAGTGGTACATAAAATATATTTAATTATTTTTATATTTTTAGCAGGGAAATAATACATGCATGTTTTCCGCCATCTCAAACACATGCATTCATATAAACATACCCATCTATATACCTACATATCTATGTATGAATATACACATGGACATCAGTATTTCTCAGCAAATATGTATCATGATAATCAGAGAAATTGCAACTAACGGAGACTAATATGAATCATGATTGCAGGAATTTTAGATACCACCTTAGTAAAATATCAGACTGAGCTGCTAAATTTCTCTCAGCCCTAAGTCATTTTGTATTTTCTGAGCATCGTAGAGGATTGTGACTGTATACACAGGATAGAAACACCATGACCGAGGGTACTGCTGTGAATTTCTGATGCAGGGGATTTTAAGGGCCACATCAGCAGGATGGGAGTGTTGACCCTCCAAGTGAAATAAATTCCTGAATTGATTATCCCCATTATAAAACAGATTTTTTTTTTTTTTTTTTTTTTTTTTTTTTTTTTTTTTGGTGATACAGAGTGTTGCTCTGTCGCCCTGGCTGGAGTGCAGGGTTAGGATCTGGGCTCACTGTAATTGTCTCCTGGGTTCAAGCAATTCTCCTGCTTCAGCCTCCTGAGTAGCTGGGATTACAGGCAAGCACCACCATGCCCAGCTAATTTGTGTATTTTTAGTAGAAATGGGGTTTCACCATTTTGGCCAGGCTGGTCTCAAACTCCTAACCTCAGCTGATCCACCTGCCTTGGACTCCCAAAGTGCTGGAATTACAGGTGAGAGCAACCGCACTTGACCCTAAAACAGATTCTTACTTGATTGATTTCCGAGTTCCAAGGGGAAATACAAAAGTCGAAATTGAGAGAAAGTAAAAGTGGAGTAAGGCTTCAGAAGGCTGTGATTGGTGTTGGAGAAACATTGCTAGGGCATAAAGCTGAGATAATACATTCTGAGAAATCCCACAGTGTTTATATACAGGTAGAAATCATATTCCACATGTGGGCAGAGTCAGGGATCCCTGTGTTTTAAAATCAGTGAGGGAATTGAATATCTGGACTTGTGTCAATTAACATACAAAACTCAGTGCTTTTGATGTTCTCATTCACAAGATATCTGTGTTCCTTCTTTGTCAGAAACCATCGTCATAGGCTTCCTAATTTTGACCATGGGAAAAGAGGAGAGGCCTCTGCGTGTTTGTGTCTGTTGGTTAGGCTGTGGTGCAGGTGGTGTCACACTTCAGTGAAGGTCCGACTTTTCATCACAGGTTGGTCTGAAAATGATGTACAAGGCTGGTGTCTCACGTGTTCTTTCTCCAACCTCAGCTTTTCTTAGTGCCTGAGGTGTCTGCAAGTGGAAATCCAGAAGAAGACAGAGAGAAACTGAGTTCTTGACAATGCATTCACTAGTGAGTAGGGGATGCCTCTTTCTACTGAAATTATACCCATATTGCTGGCAAATGGGCAGTTTTCTCCAGTTTGCATGGGTGTTTCTTTTTTTTGTTTGTTTGTTTTTGTTTTTATGATGCAAAATCCACCCAGCCTGGGTGTTCCAATTGCAATCAGGAGACTTTCAGGTATCTGGCCTCCAATTAAGTTTTCTAAGGACTCTAGGTTGGGTATCATGTGTCAAAGATTCCTAAACTATCAATATAATTTCTACTATTACACTACTTTATTCCAGCCTCTATGGAGGGCACGTGTGATGTGAGCTTCCATCGTACACAGCATGCAGAACTTGTGACGATGACAAAGTTGAGAGTGCTCCCGGGACAACATGTAGTTGGCAAGGGGTGGTGTGTATGTCAGGCACTGCAGGGAAGCATTCACATAGCAAGTATTTCCCATATTCTGGAGCCCAGCCCCCACCGCAGCAGGTCTCCTGCTACTGAGAGGAAGCTTCTCCCCAGGGGCAGACTGTCTTGCCACAGGAGCCAAACCATCACAGAGGTCGACATGGGTCTCAGATGACAGTGGTGACTTCTCAGGTAGAGAAGTCCGCTGGATTTCAGCAAAAGCTGCATCTGGCCGAGAAGATGTGAGTTTTGAAAAGTGGTTGAACTGCCACTCACCTCCCAAGTGGAGTGAATCGGCCTCCATGTCGCCGGGAGCAAGGATCACAAGCTTTCTCTGCTGGGACTGCACGTTGCAGAAAAACGCTATCTCTTCCGAGAGAGTCTTCAAATGACGCGCCATCTGGCCGCATCAGCCGTTGTATAACTCACTCCCGCCTACCGCGAACACCCCACCCACCCATCAGGTACGCGATCCACCAATCAAACCTCAGCACTCAATTAAGGAATGAGTCATAGGGTGTGTCCCCTTGTATTCCCCAGAGAGTTCAACAGACACAGCCCACATCGTGATTTATAGAACACCTGAAGCAAATTGACGTCTCAGGATGATAGGCACATATAATAGGAGTGCAACCAAGGCTTAGGACGGTGGCCACACATTTGCCTTAGTTTAGGTAAAACAATGCCAGGGAAGAATTGTATATATATGAAACAGTGTGTGTATGCTTGCGTGTGTGTGTGTGTGCGTGTGTGCGCGCGTGCGCGCAGGCGAGAGCACACGAGCGCTATCAAGCACGCCCGCGTGAGTGTGTCTCTGTGTGTGTTTATGTCTGTGTGTGTGTGTGTTTGTGCTGGGATGTACTTCCATGTATGTGCATTTGGCAGATACCATCATCCTTTCGGCGACTGAAGGACAGGAAGTCGGACGTGCGCTTTCTGACTTGAGTACAGTCAAGGAAGTACAGTAATTAACACAGCGTATTTGCTTCCTTAATAACAATGGAGGGATCCGAGGAATCCAATAGACATTGCAGCCTCTTGATTTTTTCCATGTTCAGCCTCTTGATTCTATATCCCAGTGAAATGACTTGCCAATGCGGAACAAGATAAGTTCTTTGCAGGAAGTGTTCTGGTGGGAGCTAGATACCCAAATTATAAAGCATCGAGTGTTGGAAACATGCACTGAAGTTAGACGAAATACTGAGTGCACAATTTAGACGGTGAAAGTCTTTTGGGTAATCATGTGATCACCGAGAGGCTGATTGATGACATTCCCCGAATTTATGATTGCAAGAAGAGAGAAATACTCATGACATTCTATTTCCGGTGGTTGGGGACGTACGAAGGCAATTGAAGAAATCATGAAATCAAGAAACTTGAGTAATCGGAAGCTATGCCAACTAAAACCTTCGGTTCCTTTAACAAAGTATGAAAATAAAAACCACATATCACACAGCATGGGAGATGACGTTTTCATATGTATGTGATAATGGATCAACATTTGAGAGAGATGCAATAAAATGTTGTAAATTTGACAAAAGCAAACAACCAGAATTAAACACTGGAAAAGCCTGGGTGACAGGAGTGGGGCGCCCTGTCTCAAGAAGAAACAGAGAGATTTAAAAGCAGGGAGTGGAACAGAGGTTTGTACACCATTGTTACTACTGGCCCTTGTTTCAGGAGGAAAAGGCGAAAAGAAGGCTTTTATCTCATGGATTCTTGCATGGATTGTTCAGGATCTGCGATGTTGCCTCCGTTTCCAGTTAGGCATTGTTGCAAAATTTAAAGCTGATGAACACAGACATGATCCCCAAACTAGGAGGGGCAGAATTTGGGTGTGTCTTCAGGTCCTTTGGCTTACCAGGAATGAAGATCCTGGCTCCAGGGATTTTGTCCAAATGTCTTAGAGAGTGAGAAACGGGGCAGATTTTAGGCCCGGCGCCAAGGCCTCAGCGAGGTGTAAAGAAACACGCTGGCCTCAGGGCCCATGAAATCAGGATGATTTTAGGGAGGATGGTGGAATGAGAGGACTGTGACCTTTGGCCCCGTTTCTTTCCATTGTCTTTTCATGGGGCAGGTGTGTTGAATCAGAAGGCTTCCCGGGCCCGATGAAATGAGTCCTGGGGGAGGAAAGAAGCGCTGCGTAGAGAGTTGCTCCACAGGGAGAAAGGAGCCACCATTTTCAGGAGAATGATCCCCAGAAGCATGAGCAGTCCAGATGCCGTGGCTTCACACAAGACGCTGGTGGGTGTTATGTCTGAAGCGGGGACCTGGGCGTCGGTGTTCTTTCATGCTCATAACTGATTTTCAGGTGAGCCCAATGGATCACCTGTCTGCCAGTCATTCTCATCACACTGTACTTTGCACACACGTCACACAGAGACACTGTTAATACGCACATTTGTGTGCTTGAGCAGGGTTGCACCCAAGATTCTGTGGTTGTATGGAGCCCTGAGTTATGCCCTGGACATCTTTCCTCTCGGGTTGGTCAACTTGGATCGCTGTACCGAAGGAGAAACGGAGCCCAAAATCCAATCAGCGAATACACAAAAGGAAGGGGCCATTTCCCACAATCATTTCCACTGCAACACCACCTCGGATGAACAAGTCTCATTGCAGGTCAGGGACTGTGCTTCAGAGATGCACCTTTCGCAGCTGGACGATTGACCCGGAATCTCCCAAATGCCATTTTGATACACACCGAATGAGATTTATTTCAGTGCTTGCTGATTTTATTTTAGTTGAATACACACACGCTCCTGCGTCTAATTTCCTTTATCAATACGACTTACTTTCAAATGACTCACATACCAGTGGGATGATTTTCTGCTTCAATTCATTGGAAATGGACACCATTCAATAGGCAAGTGTGTCTGTCTGTCTGTCTCCAGCATTCTGTGGGTTCCACCAAGGGCACAAGTCCTAGGGCGCCTGACGTCCATTCAACAAGTAATGTAAAAACGGCGAGGCAGGTTCAAAAGAAGGACACCCTTCCTCTCTTCAAATGCGTTCCAGTTTCCACTACTCAAGGTAGGGAGAAGGATCCACAGAAGTCCCACGTTCGCAAAATTTCAACTTCTGGTGCTCACCAACAACTAAAGAATGAAACACACCCCAAGAGAAAATAGTCAACCCCATCCCCTGCAATAACCTCTCACGCAACCCTACACCGCAATATGTCATATTCAGAAATTCACACTGAATGACACCTACCGTGAACACAAACACACAGACAATCCCTCCACAGGTTCACAAGACTCACGACTGCAAAACTCGATGTTTCCCATGTCTGGGCTCATCCTGAAACGCAGCCATCACTATCCAGTTGTCCCTCTTGTGTAGACAGAAACCTGGGCTCCTCATTACTTTATGTCGGATTGACTGTGTATGTGATGGTGTGTGTGTGTGTGTGTGCCCGCGAACCCCCTCGTGGGTGTGTGTGTGAGTACGTGTATGTGTGTGTGTGTCAGTGTGTGTGCACATGCACTCCTGCGTTTGCATGGAGACTTTTCCTGAGATCACTGGCACACAAACAGAGCCCTCTTGCTGTGTTTGTTCCTCCCTTTGGATCTCCTGGTCCTCCCTTGCAGAGAAGTGAGTGTGCCAGTGTTCATGGACTCCTGAGGTGTCAGGTTCCTTGAAGAGAGGTTCAGCAGGGAGCTTTGCTGTTCAGGATGACGGTTGTTCATCCCACTCTTGTATTTTGATGGATGAATCACAAGCACGTTGGGAGGAAGGGTACACTCGACTTTTCTGATGTTGAAGTCAGGCTTGGTTTTGTTTTGCTCTTGGAGGAACTTCCAGTGGTCTAAGGTGCTTTCCTGAGTGGCTCTTTCCACCAAGTGCTCCTCCAAGTCGGGTACCTGGAGGCAGGGTTCTCTCTGGAGCTCTCCTTGCGTTGCTCGCCTGTCTTTGTGTTCAGCGCCAAGGGCTCCTGGTTCCCTGCCTATTGACACACTCTCACTGCATCTTTCCAGTTGACTCTTCTGGATGTAAAAGAGGACATAGGCCTATTGACTCAGGACAGAAGCGATGCTGCAGGCAGTGACCTCGGCATCATCCATTTTATACCACTGGCCTCCTGGAGCTTTGACAAAAGAGAGGTAATGTCCGTTGTGACAACTCCACCCAGAGTGGACCAGCACAGCATAGAGGACATAGACAAGAGGTCCTGTGTTCTGCTGAGACATGTATGGCTGGATGTCAAGGCACTCAGGGTATTGCACATTCTTAGCAAGTTTGTTGCCTGTGACATCGGAGAATCTCTTCAATACAAGGATGAGGACCTTGGCAGAAGTGTGTAGAGTGAACGTCTTGGAGGCAGGCGCCTTCTGGAGACAAAGACCACAATGATAGGCATTCTCTCCATTGAGTTCTTCGGGCTTCACCACCTGTTCCAAAGCTTGCTTCACACTCTGAGCTGCCTGGATATCCAGGGCAATGTCCAGGTAAGGGTCAAAGGTGTCTGAAACGCCCTGGCAGTGGAGACACTTGATTTGAGATCTCCAGCAGCCTCCAAATATCTGGTGGATGAGGGTGGTGTCCTCAGAGTCATGATCTACCTGCTTGTGCCCGGGAAGACATGCCTTTTTCATGGCATCCACAATGAACATCAGAAATTCATGGGCATCTTCCTGCTTGCCTCGATGGAAGCCAGCAACCAATGCCTGTGAGGGCTGGATGACGTGGCCAGGACGGTGGAGGGCCCGTGTGATGTGAGCTTCCATCGTACACAGCATGCAGCACTTGTGATGATGACAAAGTTGAGAGTGCTCCCGGGACAGCATGTAGTTGGCAAGGGGTGGTGTGTATGTCAGGCACTGCAGGGAAGCATTCACATAGCAAGTATTTCCCATATTCCGGAGCCCAGCCCCCACCGCAGCAGGTCTCCTGCTACTGAGAGGAAGCTTCTCCCCAGGGGCAGGCTGTCTTGCCACAGGAGCCAAACCATCACAGAGGTCGACATGGGTCTCAGATGACAGTGGTGACTTCTCAGGTAGAGAAGTCCGCTGGATTTCAGCAAAAGCTGCATCTGGCCGAGAAGATGTGAGTTTTGAAAAGTGGTTGAACTGCCACTCACCTCCCAAGTGGAGTGAATCGGCCTCCATGTCGCCAGGAGCAAGGATCACAAGCTTTCTCTGCTGGGACCGCACGTTGCAGAAAGATGCTATCTCTTCCGAGAGAGTCTTCAAATGACACGCCATCTGGCCGCATCAGCCCTTATATAACTCACTCCCGCCTACCTCGAACACCCCACCCACCCATCAGGTACGCGGTTCACCAATCCAATATCAGCACTCAGTTAAAGAATGAATCATAGGGTGTGTCCCCTTGTATTCCCCAGGGAGTTCACTTAAAACTCCTGGAAAATGCGTTAGTTTACTTAAAACAGTGGTGTTTACTTAAAACAGTAAACTTAAGTGGTAGTTTACTTAAAATGCGTTAGTTTACTTAAAACATGCATAATCATGCCCATGTGAGTGTTTCTTTGTGTTTGTTTATATTTCTGGGTGTGTGTGTGTTTGAGCTGCGATGTGCTTCTAACTATGTGCTTTTGGCAGATACGATCATCCTTTCAGGCATTGAAGGACAGGAAGTCAGACCTGTACTTCCTGACTTGAGAATCATCAATGAAGTACAGTTAATAACACAGTGTATTTGTTTCCTTAATATCAAAGAATAGATCCATGCAGTCTAATAAGTATTCTAGCAGTAACCTTTCCATGTTCAGCCTATTGATTCTGTGTTCGAGTGAAATGACTTACCAGTGGGGACCAAGACATGTCTTTGCAGGAAATGCTCTTGTGGAAGCTATATACCCAAATCATAAAGCATCAAGTGTTGGAAACATGCACTGAACCTAGACGAAATACTTAGTGCCCAAATTAGACTGTGAAAGACTTTCAGGAAATCATGCAGTCACCGACATACCAATTGATGACATTCCCCGAATTTATGATTGCAAGTAAAGAGAAATACTCATGACATTCTATTTCCAGTGATTGAGGTCGTATGACCGCAATTTAAGAAATCATGAAATCAGAAAACTTGACTAATCACAATCTAATCCAACTAAAACCTTTGGTTCATTTAAGAAAGGATGAATATAAAAACAACATATCACGCAGCATGGGAGATAATATTTTAATACGTATGTGATAATAGATCAACATTTGAGAGAGATGAAATAAATAGTTGTAAATTTGAGAATAGCATATAACCAGAATTAAACACTGTAAATGCCTGGGTGATGGGAATGAGTCCCTGTCTCAGGAAGAAACATAGAGATTTAAAAGCAGGGCGTCTAAAAGAGATTTGCATACCATTGTTAATACTGGCAGTTGTTTTAGTAAGAAAGGGAAAAATAAACCATTTGTCTTAGGGATTCTTGCATGTATTTTTCATCGTCTGAGATGTTGCTTCCAATTCCAGTTAAGCATTGTGTGGTGGACTTGCAGTTACCACATTTGGTGGAAAATGTCATGCTGATGAAGGTAGACTTGTTTCCCAAACTAAGAGGGACAGAATTTGGGTGTTTCTTTGGGACTTTCGGCTTACTAGGAATAAAGATCCTGGCTCTAGGGATTTTCTTAAAATTTTTCAGATAATGAGAAAGAGAATAGAATTGGGGCCAGGCGCCAAGGCCTCGAGGTGTACAGAAGCATCCCCGGTCTCAGGGCCCATGAAATCAGGATGATTTTAGGGAGGATGGTGGAATGAGGAGAGTGTGACCTTTGGCCTCCTTTCTTTCCCTTTTCTTTTCATGGGTCAGGTGTGCTCTATCAGAAGGCTTCCCCTTTCTGTTGGACAGAGTTCTGGAAGAAGAAATGAGCGCTGCTGAGAAAGATGCTCTACAAGGAGGAAGGAGTCACCGTTTTCAGGAGCATGATCCCCAGAAGCATGAGAAATCCAGATGTCGTGGCTTTACACAGGATGCTGGAGTTTCTTTCCTCTGGATCTGGGAACTTGGCATCAGTGTTCTGTAATGCCCATAACTGATTTTGAGGTGAGTCCACTTGATAACCTGTCTGTGTGTTGTGCTCATTACACTGCAGTTCACACACGTGTCACACCGAAACACTCTGAATGAGCATATTTATGTGCTTGAACAGTGTTGCACCCAAGATTCTGTGATTCTACAGAGTCCTGAGTTCTGTCCTGGACATCTCTACTCTTGCGTAGGTCAACTTTGATCACTATACCTAATGATAAATGTACCATTAAATCTAATCAGCAAATACACTAAAGGAAGAGGCCATTCTCCACAATTGTTTAACTCTGGTAGGTCAATTTTAATAACTGTACCTAAGAAGAAATTGATCCGCGATGATTCCACATCAAAGAACCTGTTGATTTTTTGCCATTTGAATGAATTATGTTAACATTTAAATAGAGTTTAAAACCCCAGATTTCCCATCTAATCAGCCATGAAATCTAATCAGCAGATACACAAAAGGAAGGGGCCATTCTCCAAAATCGTTTCCACTGGAACACCACCACCAATAAACAAGTCTCATTGCAGGAAAGGGATCCTGCTTCCAAGATCCAGTTTGCACAGTTGGACAATTGACCCAGAATCTCCCCTAATGCTATTTTTTTACACCCCAAGTGAGATTTATTTCTGGGTTTTCAAATTTTATTTCAGCTGAATACACACACTCCTGTGTTTCAATTTCTTTCAAACACCTTTTAGTAATGAAGTATCTTGCTGCTTCACCCCTTATATAACTAATGCCCACCCACCGGTTCTGAAAGGAGCTGGGCACATTCCTCAGCCCCGGGCTCAAAACTCCCTGAGCCTAGCACAAACACATCCCATCCTCCCATCCCACCACCATATATCTCTCAAACTCCCTGAGCCCAGTATAAACACCACCTGGAAAGTCTCCGATAAGGGGACAGCCGTTCAAGATTACTGAAAGCGCAGGAGCCAAAAGAATTTCTTTGTTCCCCTACAACTTTCGGGCTATAAAAAGCAAACGCTCGCATTGTTCGGGGCCCTCTTGTATACTGTGTAAAGGAGGGACCAGGTTCGAACTTGTAGTAAAGATCCTTGCCGCTTGGCTTTGACTCTGGACTCTGGTGGTCTTCTTTGGGGAACAAACAGTCTGGGCATAACAGTTCCACTACATTTACCCACCAATTACCCAATTTAGCAATGAAATATCAGCAGTCAATTAAGTTTTGTGTCTTAGGTTGTATCCTTTTGCATTCCTCAGGGAATTTAATGGACACAGCTTAAATTGTGATTATAGAACAGTTGAATCAGATTTACTAATCAGTGTTATGGGCAAATATGATAGGAGTGGAAGTGGGTTAGGACAGTGGCTACACATTTGGCTTATTTCATGTAAAACAATGCCAGTTAACAATTGTGTACATATTAAACAGTTTGTGTCTGTGTGTGTATTTGTATCTTTGTGTCTGGATGTGAGTGTGTGTGTGTGTTGAGAAGTACTTCCAAGCATGTGCATCTGGGAGATAAGATCATTCTTTCCGCGATTGAAGGACAAGAAGTTGGAACTACACTTTCTGATTTGAGAATGTGCAGCAATGTTATGAAATCAACACAGCATATTCTGTCTTAATTAAAATGGAGAGATCAATGGAGTGAAATAGACATTCCAGAGATAACCTTCCCACTTTTGACCAATTGATTCTATATCATGTTGCAATGATCTGGCTGTGGGGACAAGACAAGTCTTTGCATGAAATGGTCTTGTGGAAGCAATATATGCAAATAATAAAGCATCAAAAGGGACTATTCCTTCGATTTGTAGAAATATTCACTTAAGTTTGATGAAATTCTCAATGCCCAAAATAGACTGTGGAACACTTTCAAGAAAACATGCTATAACCCAGAGATTAATTGATGACATCCACCGAAGTTATGACTGCAAGAAAAGAGAAATATTCATGGAATTTTATATCCAAGGGTTTCTTGTATATGACAGCATATTTTGAAAAGTCAAAATCAGAAAAATTTGACAAACAGGAAGATATCTAAGCTAAAACCTTTTGTTCATTAAAGGAGCGATGAGAGGCAGTTCCAAGATGGTCGAATAGGAACAGATCCAGCCTCCAGCTCCCAGCGTGAGCAACACAGGAGACGGGTGATTTCTGCATTTCCAACTGAGGTACCGGGTTCATCTCACTGGGGCTTGTTGGACAGTGGGGGCAGGACAGTGAATGCAGCACACAGAGCAACAACCAAAGCAGGGCGAGCCATCACCTCACCCAGGAAGTGCAAGGGGGAAGGGAATTCCCTTTCCTAGCCAAGGGAAACCGTGATAGACAACACCTGGAAAATTGGGTTACTCCCACCCTAACACTGTCCTTTATCAAGGGTCTCAGCAAACGTCACACCAGGAGATTATATCCCGCATCTGGCTTGGAGAGTCCCACGCCCACAGAGCCTCCCTCATTGCTAGCACAGTAGTCCAAGACCTAACTGCAAGGAGGCTGCAAGGATGGGGGAGGGGCGCTCGCCATTGCTGAGGCTTGAGTAGGTAAACAAAGTGGTGGGGAAGCTCGAACTGGGTGGAGCCCACCACAGCTCAAAGAGGCCTGCCTGCCTCTGTAGACTCCACTTCTGGGGAGAGGGCATAGCCAAACAAAAGGCAGCAGAAACCTCTGCAGATTTAAATGTCCCTGTCTGACAGCTTTGAAGAGAGTAGTGGTTCTCCCAGCATGCAGTTTGAGATCTGAGAACAGACAGACTGCCTGCTCAAGTGGGTCCCTGACCCTGGAGTAGCCTAAATGGGAGACACCCCCACTAGGGTCAGATTGACCCCCCACACCTCACAAAACCGGGTACCCCTCTGAGATGAAGCTTCCAGAGGATAATCAGGCAGAAACATTCGCTGTTCAGCAATATTCACTCTTCTGTAGCCTCCACTGCTGCCACCCAGGCAAACAGGGTCTGGAGTGGACCTTGAGCAAACTCCAACAGACCTGCAGCTGAGGGTCATGACTATTAGAAAGAAAGCTAACAAACAAACAGAAAGGACATCCACACCAAAACCCCATCTGTACATCAACATCATCAAAGACAAAAGGTAGATAAAATCACAAAGATGGGGAAAAAGAAGTGCAGAAAAACTGAAAATTCTAAAAATCTGAGCACCACTCCCCCTCCAAAGGAATGCAGCTCCTCTCCAGCAATGGAACAAAGCTGAACAGAGAATGACTTTGACGAGTTGAGAGAAGAAGGCTTCAGACGATCAAACTTCTCCGAGCTAAAGGAGGAAGTTCGAACCCATAGCAAAGAAGCTAAAAACCTTGAAAAAATATTTCCTGAATGGTTAACTAGAAAAACCAATGTAAAGAAGTCCTTAAATGACCTGAGAGAGCTGAAAACCATGACACAAGAACTACATGACAAATGCGCAAGCTTCAATAACCGACTCGGTCAACTGGAAGAAAGTGCGTCAGTGATTGAAGATCAAATAAATAAAATGAAGTGAGAAGAGAACTTTAGAGAAAAAAGAGTAAAAAGAAATGAACAAAGCCTCCAAGAAATATGGGACTATGGGAAAAGGCACAATCTACGTCTGATTTGTGTACCTGAAAGTGAGGGGGAGAATGGAACCAAGTTGGAAAACATCTGCAGGATATTATCCAGGAGAACTCCCCCAACCTAGCAAGGCAGGCAGAAATTCAAATTCAGGAAATACAGAGAACGCCACAAAGATACTCCTCTAGAAGAGCAACTCCAAGACATATAATTGTCAGATTCACCAAAGTTGAAATGAAGGAAAAAATGTTAAGGGCAGCCAGAAAGAAAGGTCGGGTTACCCACAAAGGGAAGCCCATTAGACTAACAGTGGATCTCTCGGCAGAAACTCTACAAGCCAGAAGGGAGGCGTGGGGCAATATTCAACATTCTTAAAGAAAAGAATTTTCAACCCAGAATTTCATATCGAGCCAAATTAAGTTTCATAAGTGAGGGAGAAATAAAATCCTTACAGACAAGCAAACGCTGAGAGATTTTGTCACCACCAGGCCTGCCCTACAAGAGCTCCTGAAGGAAGCACTAAACATGGAAATGAACAACTGGTACCGGCCACTGCAAAAACATGCCAAAATGTAAAGACCATCGATGCTAGGAAGAAACCGCATCAACTAATGAGCAAAATAACCAGCTAACATCATAATGACAGGATCAAGTTCACATGTAACAATATTAACCTAAATGTAAATGGGCTAAATGTTCCAATTAAAAGACACAGACTGGCAAGTTGGATAAAGAGTCAGGAGCTCTTGTAGGGCAGGCCTGGTGGTGACAAGACCCATCAGTTTGCTGTATTCACGAGACCCATCTCATATGCAGAGACACACATAGGCTCAAAATAAAGGGATGGAGGAAGATCTACCAAGCAAATGGAAAACAAAAAACGGCAGGGGTTGCAATCCTAGTCGCTGGTAAAACAGAGTTTAAACCATCAAAGATCAAAAGAGACAAAGAAGGCCATTACATAATCGTAAAGGGATCAATTCAACAAGAAGAGCTAACTATCCAAAATATATATGCACCCAATTCAGGAGCACCCAGATGCATAAAGCAAGTCCTTAGAGACTTACAAAGAGACTTAGACTCCCACACAATGATAATGGGAGACTTTAATACCCCACTGTCCACATTAGACAGATCAACGAGACAGAAAGTTAAGAATATACAGGAATTGAACCCAACTCTGCACCAAGCAGACCTAATAGACATCTACAGAACTCTCCACCCCAAACCAACAAAATATACATTCTTCTCAGCACCACATCACACTTATTCCAAAATTGACCACATAGTTGGAAGTAAAGCACTCCTCAGGAAATATAAAAGAACAGAAATTATAACAAACTGTCTCTCAGACCACAGTGCAATCAAACAAGAACTCAGGATTAAGAAACTCAATCAAAACTTCTCAACTAAATGGAAACTAAACAACCTGCTCCTGAATGACTACTGGTTACATAAAGAAATGAAGGCAGAAATAAAGATGTTCTTTGAAACCAATGAGAACAAAGATACGTCATACCAGAATCTCTGGACACATTTAAAGCAGTGTGTAGAGGGAAATTTATAGCAATAAATGCCCACAAGAGAAAGCAGGAAAGATCTAAAATTGACATCCTAATATCACAACTAAAAGAACCAGAGAAGCAAGAGCAAATACATTCAAAAGCTAGCAGAAGGCAAGAAATAACTAAGATCAGAGCGGAACTCAAGGAGACAGAGACGCAAAAAACCCTCCAAAAAATCAATGAATCCAGAAGCTGGTTTTTTGAAAAGATTAACAAAATTGATAGACAGCTAGCAAGACTAATAAAGAAGAAAAAAGAGAAGAATCCAATAGATGCAATAAAAAATGATAAAGGGGATATCACCACTGACCCCACAGAAATACAAACTACCATCAGAGAATACTAAAAACACCTCTACATAAATAAGCTAGAAAACCTAGAATAAATGGATAAATTGCTGGACACATACATTCTCTCAAGACTAAACCAGGAAGAAGTTGAATCCCTGAATAGACCAATAACAGGCTCTGAAATGGAGGAAATAATTAATAGCCTACCAACCAAAAACGTCCAGGACCAGAAAGATTCATAGCCCAATTCTACCAGAGGTACAAGGAGGAGCTGGTACCATTCCTTCTGAAACTATTCCAATGAATAGAAAAAGAGGGAATCCTCCTTAACTCATTTTATAAGGCCAACATCATCCTGATACCAAAGCCTGGCAGAGACACAACAAAAAAAAGAGAATTTTAGACCAATATCCCTGATGAACATCCATGCAAAAATCCTCAATAAAATATTGGTAAACCAAATCCACAGCACTTCAAAAAGCTTATCCACCATGATCAAATGGGCTTCATCCCTGGGATGCAAGACTGGTTCAACATACACAAATCAATAAACGTAATCCAGCATATAAACAGAACCAAAGACAAAAACCACATGATTATCTCAATAGATGCAGAAAAGGCCGTTGACAAAATTCAACAGCTCTTCATGCTAAAAACTTAATAAATTCGGAATTGATGGAACATATCTCCAAATAATAAGAGCTATTTATGACAAACCCACAGCCAATATCATATTGAATAGGCAAAAACTGGAAGCATTCCCCTTGAAAGCTAGCACAAGACAGGGATGCCCTCTTTCACCACTCGTATTCAACATCGTGTTGAACTTCTGGCCAGGGCAACCAGGCAAGAGAAAGAAATAAAGGGTATTCAATTAGGAAAAGAGGAAATCAAATTGTCCCTGTTTGCAGATGACATGATTGTATATTTAGAAAACCTCATCATCTCAGCCCAAAATCTCCTTAAGCTGATAAGCAACTTCAGCAAAGTCTCAGGATACAAAATCAATTTGCAAAAATCACAAGCATTCTTATACACCAATGACAGACAAACAGAGAACCAAATCATAAGTGAACTTCCATTCACAATTGCTTCAAAGAGAATAAAATATCTAGGAATCCAACTTACAAGGGATGTGAAGGACCTCTTTGAGGAGAACTACAAACCACTGCTCAATGAAATAAAAGAGGACAGAAACAAATGGGAGAACATTCCATACATTCCATGCTCATGGATAGGAAGAATCAATATAGTGAAAATGGCCATACTGTGCAAGGTAATTTATAGATTCAATGCCATCCCCATTAAGCTACCAGTGACTTTCTTCACAGAATTGGAAAAAACTACTTTAAAGTTCATATGGAACCAAAAAAGAGCCCGCATTGCCAAGACAATCTTAAGTCAAAAGAACAAAGCTGGAGTCATCACGCTACCTGAATTAAAACTATACTACAAGGCTACAGTAACCAAAACAGCATGGTACTAGTACCAAAACAGAGCTATAGACCAATGGAACAGAACAGAGCCCTCAGAAATAATACCACACTTCTACAACTATCTGATCTTTGACAAACCTGACAAAAACAAGAAATGGAGAAAGGATTCCCTATTTAATAAATGCTGCTGGGAAAAGTGGCTAGCCATAAGTAGAAAGCTGAAACTGTATCCTTTCCTTACACCTTATACAAAAATTAATTCAAGATGGATTAGAGACTTAAATGTTAGGCCTAAAGCCATAAAAACCCTAGAAGAAAACCTAGGCGATACCATTCAGGACACAAGCGTGGGCAAGGACTTCATGTCTAAAACAACAAAAGCAATGGCAACAGAAGCCAAAATTGACAAATGGGATCTAATTAAACTAAAGAGCTTCTGCACAGCAGAAGAAACTACCATCAGAATAAACAGGCAACCTACAGAATGGGAGAAAATTTTTGCAATCTACTCATCTGACAAAGGGCTAATATCCAGAACCTACAAAGAACTCAAAGAAATTTACAAGAAAAAAAAAAAATCCCATCAAAAAGTGGGCAAAGGATATGAACAACCACTTCTCAAAAGAAGACATTTATGCAGTCAACAGACACATGAAAAAATGCTCATCATCACTAGCCATCAAAGAAATGCAAATCAAGACCACAATGAGATACTGTCTCACACCAGTTAGAATGGTGATTATTAAAAACTCAGGAAACAACAGGTGCTGGAGAGGATGTGGAGAAATAGGAACACTTTTACACTGTTGGTGGAACTGTCAACTAGTTCAACCATTGTGGAAAACAGCATGGTGATTCCTTAAGGATCTAGAACTAGAAATACCATTTGACCCAGACATCCCATTACTGGCTATATCCCCAAAGGATTATAAATCATGCTGCTATAAAGACACATGCACACATATGTTTATTGCGTCACTATTCACAACAGTAAAGACTTGGAGCCAACCCAAATGTTCATCAATGATAGACTGGATTAAGACAATGTGGCACATATACACCATGGAATACTATGCAGCCATAAAAGAGGATGAGTTCATGTCCTTTGTAGGGACATGGATGCAGCTGGAAACCATCATTCTCAGCAAACTACTGCAAGAACAGAAAACCAAACACCACATGTTCTCACTCATTGATGGGAACTGAACAATGAGAAAACCTGGGCACAGGAAGGGGAATATCACACACCCGGGCCTGTTGTGGGGTGGGGGGAGGAAGGAAGGATAGCATTAGGAGATACACCTAATGTATATGACGAGTTAATGGGTGCAGCACACCAACATGGCACATGTATACATATGTAACAAACCTGCACTTTGTGCATATATTCCCTAGAATATAAACTAAAATAAAATAAAATAATAAAATAAAAAAGGGACGATGAAAATAAATGAAATGTAACACACAGCATGTGAGATAATGTTTTAATACATATCTAAAAATGCCTTAAAATTCAATAGAAATAAAATAAAATCTTCTAAAACTTGACAAAAGGAAACAACATAAATTACAGACTGGAAAAGCCTGGCTGACTGGAGTGATGTCCTGTCTCAAGAAAGAACAAACAAACACACAAACAAACAAACAAAGGATTCTGAAAGCAGAGAATCAAACAGATATTTGTACACCGTTCTTCCTTCTTCCTACTAGCACTCTTCATAGTAGGAAAAGGCAAAAACAACCCAAATGTGTCATGAATTGCTTCATCAGTTTTTTAGGATCTGAAATACTGCCTCAATTTTCAGTTACTCATTGTGGGGTGGACCTGCAGTTACCACATTTGGTCCAAAATTTTATGCTGATGAAGGTAGACCTGTCCTGCATTTTCAGAGGGACAGAATTCTGGTGTTTCTCCAGGTTCCTTGGCTTACCAGGAATGAAGATCTGGGAAGAATGTATGTGCGTATGTATGTATGTATGTACATAATTATTTCCTGTTTTTAAATTTAAAAAATACAGGATACATGTGCAGAACGTACAGGTTTGTTATATAGGTATCCTTTGCCATGGTGGTTTGTTGCACCTATTGGCTCATCCTCTAAGTTCTCTTCCCTCACCCCCAGTCCCCAGCGGGCCGTGTTGTGTGTTGTTCCCCTCATTGTGTCCTTGTTTTCTCAATGTTCCACTTTCACTTATTAGTGAGAACATGCGGTGTTTGATTTTTTTGTTACTGTGTTAGTTTGCTCAGTATGATATCTTCATCCATTTGTCTGCAAAAGACATGATCTCATTCCTTTTTATGACTGCATAGTATTTTATGGTGTAAATGTACCACATATTCTTTATCCAGTCTAGCACTGAAGGGCATTTGGGTTGGTTATCTTTGCTATTGTATATAGTGCTGCAATAAACATACATGTGCATGTGTCTTTATAGTGGAATGATTTATATTCCTTTGGGTATATAGCCAGTAATGGGATTACTGGGTCAAATGGTGTTTCTGGTTCTAGATCCTTGAGGAATCACCATACTGTCTTCCACAATGGTTGAACTAATTTACAGTTTCCCCAACAGTGTGAAAGCGTTCCTCTTTCTTCTCAGCCTCACCAGCATCTATTGTTTCTTAACTTTTTAATAATCACCATTCTGATGGGTGTGAGATGGTATCTCATGGTAGTTTTGATTTTCACTTCTCGGATGATCAGTACTATTGAGCTTATAAAAATTATATTTGTTGGTTAGATAAATGTCTTCTTTTGATAAGTTTCTATTCATATCCTTTGCTCACTTTTGATGGGGTTGTTTGTTTTTTTGCTTGTAAATATGTTTAAGTTCCTTGTCAATTTTTGTTATTAGACCTTTGTCAGATGGGTAGGTTGCAATAATTTTCTCCCATCCTGTAGGTTGATTGCTCATGCTGATGATAGTTTCTTTGCTGTGCAGGTCTTTAGTTCAATTAGATCCGATCTGTCAATTTTGGCTTTTGTTGCAATTGCTTTTGACATTTTTGTCATGAAGTCTTTGTCCTTGCCTGTGTCCTGAATGGTATTGCCTAGGTTTTCTTCTAGGGTTTTTATGGTTTTGGATTTTACATTTAAGTCTTTAATCCATCTTGAGTTAATTATTGTATAAGGTGTAAGGAAGGGGTCAAGATTTGGTTTTCTGTATATGGCAAGCCAGTTTTCCCAGCATCATTTACTGAGTAGGAGATCCTTTCTCCCTTGCTTGTTTTTGTCAGGTTTGTCAAAGATCAGGTGGACATAGATGTGTGGTGTTATTTCTGAGGTCTTTGTTCTGCTCCATTTGTCTATATGTCTGTTTTGGCAGCAGTAGCCTGCTGTTTTGGTACCATAGCCTTCTAGTACAGTTTGAAGTTAGAGTAATGCCTCCAGCTTTGTTATTTTTGTTTATGATTGTCTTGGCTATATGGGGTATTCTTTGATTCCATATGACATTTAAAATAGTTCTTTCTAATTCTGTGAAAAATGTCAACGGTATTTTGATGGGTACAGCATTGAATCTATAATGTTTGGGCAGTATGGCCATTTTCACAATATTGATTCTTCCTATTCATGAGGATGGAATGTTTTTCCATTCATCTGTGTCCTCTCTTATTACCTCGAGCAGTGGTTTGCAGTTGTCCTTGAAGAGGTCCTTCACATCCCTTGTACTCCTAGTTGTATTCCTAGGTATTTTACTCTCTTTGTAGCAATTGTGAATGGGAGTTCATTCTTGATTTGGCTCTCTGCTTGAGTATTGTTGGTGTAATGGAATGCTTGTGATTTTTGCACAATGATTTTGTATCTTGAGACCTTGGTGAAGTTGCTTATCAGTTCAAGAAGTTTTTCAGTTGAGATGATGGGGTTTTCTAAATATGAAGTCATGTCATCTGCAAACAGAGACAAGTTGACTTTCTCTCTTCCTATTTGAATACCCTTTATTTCTTTCTATTGCCTGATTGCCCTGGTGAGAACTTCCAATACTATGTTGAATAGAAGTGGTTACAGAGGGCTTCCTTGTCTTGTACCAGTTTTCAAATGGAATGCTTCCAGCTTTTGCCTATTCTTTATGATATTGGCTGTATGAAATAGCTCTTATTATTTTAAGGTATGTTCCATCAATACCTAGTTTATTGAGAGTTTTTAACAGGAAGGGATGTTGAATTTTATCAGAGGCATTTTTGCATATATCAAAATAATTGTCTGGTGTTTGCCTTTGGTTCTGTTTATGTGATCAATTACATTTATTGATTTGTGTATGTTGAATCAGCCTTTCATCCCAAAGATGCAGCCCACTTGATCGTGGTGGATAAGCTTTTTGATGTGCTGCTGGATTCGGTTTGCCAGTATTTTATTGAGAATTTTTGCATCGATGTTCATCAGGGATAATGGCCTGAATTGAGCAGGTGTGTGTGTGTGTGTGTGTTTTTACCTCGGTTTGCCAGTAGGTTGATGTGTGTGTGTGACGTGTGTGTGTGTGTGTGAATGTGTGATAGAAAGCCAAATTAGGGCAGAGGAGGCTCCCCGGCCTGCCATGACATTGAATGTTCTGAATTCAAGATGCTCTAATGGACTGTGTCAGTTGGCCTTCAGCCAGGAGGTGGTGCTTGCAAAAGACTGGCAGCTGCGGTGGTAGTGGTGAGATTTGGACTTGCCTTATGTTACCCATGGGAGGTACTCTGGTGTCTCAGGGAACGGGTAGAGCCAAAGGGCTTCTAAAAGTTTCTTCTGTTATTTGTGTTAATCTACCAGGGTAGGTGGTTGAGCAAAACCAGGTGGGAACTAGGTCAGGTAAAGTGATGCTCTGGCTCTCTACATGTGGGACAAGCAGTGGCTCCAGTGGGAATTGGAAGGCAGTTCTTGGGCCACTGGGGTAATTTTCCAGAGAGAAGTGAAGCTGCCCCTGCCTCTGTACAAGGAGAGTCCATATGAAGAATGGGGAGTAGCAGCTTGGCAGTAAGCCCCATCCAGCTCCCACACCCTTGGCAAGGCAGGTCTCACACCCACAGTGTTCCACTGGGAGTAGCTAGCTAAGTTTCAAGAAGTCTGAACTCAGAGCTCAAAACTGACCCATACCATAAGCCTCTCCTATGGAGACAGCAACTGCAGCTTTCAGGCCACATCCCTCCTGATCCACCTGCAGAGCAGGGGCATCCAGCTCCTGTGCTTGCTGCTGCATCACACGTCCCACTCACCTCTCAGTTCTGGCCTGGGGAGTTTGTCCCCTCACAAGATTATATCAAACATTTCAGTTGGAAGGTTCTCTCAACCTGTGACCACCATTTGAGTTAGCTGGCAGACTTCTGGGAGGTCCTCCCTGAGGTAGAATCAGAAATGGCTTCCCTCCATCCTGCCAGAAACTGGGAACGCGCTGGAGACTCAAAGCACATCCCAATGCCACTCCTCATATACTCATCACTCTTCACTAAATCAAGTCCAGCCCTGAGCAGGATTAAGGCCTTCCCCTATGGCCTAGATTGATAGGTTTCCCAATGGAAGTGTATATCTTACAGTCAGTTTATCCCCCTCTCACACCCTGGAAACTCAAAATTTTCTGCCTAGCTTATGGTGTAAGCTGCATCCTGCTGCTTCTTTCAAATTGTCTGTGGCTTATTTCAATTTTCCTGTTAAGTTCCTGTGTTGCTTCTTGAAAGAAAGTTCAGTGTGAATTACTACACACCACTTTGTCTTTCCAAGTGCAAGAGGCAGGCTAACAATGCCTTCAATCCACCATCTTGGAAAACAAAAATAACAGTTTTCTCTTTTTTTTTTTTTTTTTTTTTTTTTTTTTGAGGCAGAGTCTGCACTCTGTCGCCCAGGCTGGAGTGCAGTGGCGCTATCTCGGCTCACTGCAAGCTCCGCCTCCCGGGTTCCCGCCATTCTCCTGCCTCAGCCTCCCGAGTAGCTGGGACTATAGGCACCCGCCACCGCGCCCGGCTAATTTTTTTTTTTTTTGTATTTTAGTAGAGACGGGGTTTCACCGTGTTAGCCAGGATGGTCTCGATCTCCTGACCTCGTGATCCGCCCGCCTCGGCCTCCCAAAGTGCAGGGATTACAGGCGTGAGCCACCGCGCCCGGCCTCAGTTTTCTCATTTTTAAAGGTTTTGTTAAGATCTGTTAATGACTCACAAAGAAATAGTATTGGGTATATTTGAAATTAGTATTTATTCATTTATGTTGATAAGTGAAAATACAAGATGGTTATCAAGATGGAAGTACTTAATATGTATATTTCAATATTCTTAGATGCAAAGAACTTCACTTTTGATGTATTTTTATTTTACGTCAGTTTCATTTCAACTTAGGTTTAAGGGGTTCTTGATAATCTGACATGATAAGTGGTGTTGGAATTGGCACTAAAATCCACCATGCTCTACAGCACTTCATCCTTCTTCGGCAGGCACCACTTTGATCTTCTACTACTTTGCAGACATCTCTTCTGCAAACACCAGACAAATTGAGACAATGACCTTCAGCAGCACCCAAACCACCTCTCACTGCAAGAAAGAAGATCCAGTGAGATCTACATAGTCCACAAATGGAATGTAAATCCACAAACACTCTTAAGAAAGAGAATAAATTTAGTATGAGCATTTTTACGTGGGAGTTTTTGAAATGGTTGCTGCTCACATGTCAGAGACACATGCAGATTAAGAAAGGTAGTAGTTCCGATCCTGGTTTGGCACAACAGTCGCGGTCTTTTTGGTGGGGGAAAAGGGATGTGGGAGGGGATGGTACATCTTCATCTTTTCCTCTAGGTTTTCTCTCAGAAATGGCTGTTGCTTACCGCAGGGCAAAAATGCCAGTGTCTTCTGCCAGAGTGGGTTACTGAGGGCCATGGTGGTTCCACCTTGTGGCTGATACTGATAGTCCCTTTCTGCTTTTTTTCGTTCCTAGCCAAAAAAGATGTTTCTGCAGTCTCAGGTATGCTGATTTCAGCAGTTGTTTTTTCTATATGGTTATTCGGTTTTTTTTTTTTTCTTTCACTCTCTCTCTCTCTCTCTCTTTTTTTTTCTTTTCTTTTTTTTTTTTTTTTTTTTTTTGGCTTCACTGTGTTGCCATAGTTTCTTAAGTGGTCCCTTGAACCCTCCCAGTGCTATTTTGGTTTGTACATAGCTATCTATATATTTTTTCTTGGGGGAAGTATAGAGTTAAAGGCTGGTGTATCCTGCTCTTGCTCCCCCAAGTGATTTCATTCCCCCAAGCTAATATTTCAGGCTTTCAATTTATCCGTGCTTTTATCTGTCCAAACGTAAGTGGAAATCACTTTTTCTCTCCACATTTAGATTTGCTCTGTCTACTTTAATTGCTAATATTGTCTTAGTCATAGGATAGATTAGTTAGAAAAAAGTATATTTTTGACATTATAAATGATCCTTTCAATTTGTGTCTAAAAGTGGAAAATATTAGAAAGCTTAACATTTATTATTGTGTCCAGACCAGTATTTCCTCCAGATGACCTTTATTACAACAAAGATAATTTAATGAAGATCTCTCTAATGGTAAAGCTGATGGCTTTGTGCTATTATAATATCCTTAAAATAAAGTGACAGTCTAGTGGAAAGACCAACTAAAGCAAGGGTTAGGAAAAAATCAGTTATTACCTTCATTTTGGTCTCACTCTGCATTAAGAGTTTTCATTGTGTCAAAGATTTATTATTCATTAAGTAACCAAAAGTTCATTTAATAGTAAATGGATCCTATTAAAGATGATTTTTAAAATTATAATCACATTACTTTTATTCACATCTACTGATGCCATTCACAGATGAGAATGGTATAACGTTATTTTATTTTTTTCATTTTGTCACATCTTTATTTACTTAGGTTTATGCTGTATCAAACAATGTATGTGTGGGAGTAATGGGTGATTCAGGAATGCATGAGGGGGAGGTTTAAGCTCTTTAACTTTGAACAATTAAAATTAGCAACATAATATTGAAATACATGCATAACACTCAAGTAGTACTTTCAAAATAGTGTATATTTCCTCTGTTTATTTGTAGCTTTTAAACCCAGCTATAAGTATTCTATTTCTTTTAGGCACCATAAGTCTGAAAGTCTGTAGTGAATGCTACAAGTAGTAAATGATTCTAATTCATGTGCTCCCACCTGTGGAAGAATTGAATGTCTTAGATAAAAAAAGATGGTGCAATTGGTGTACCAAGTATCTTAGAATATAATTTGGTGGTGGCTTTTCTGTTTCTGTAGCAGAGTAACATATATAATATATCCAAGTCATCAAGTTATTTAAATATGCCTTTAAACAGGGAGAACTGAAAATAATACTGTGAATCCTGGTAAGCATTTAAAAATAATGAGGAGAATATTGCCTTTACAAAGTCAAAATTTGTCTGAATACAACCCATATAGCAATTTCATAGCAAAACATTTCCTTCAATCCTATTAAAGTCAGAAGGAAAAGAAGAATGTCCACTGTCAATGCCGTATTAATATAGTTCTAAAAGTATTGAACAATGAAACATATTGTAAGAAGAGAAGTCAGAGGAGACTTGAGCCCATTGTTTTTCCTCTCCTTCTATACCTCCCAAAATACCATTGGAATGTTGTAACATTTTGAAGAATCTGTAGTAGTGTCCCAAATCATAGAATACTATGAATGCATCTGAATCTGAGATATCCCCAAAAGGTACAAAATAGGTGTGACTAGAATGAAAGAAAGATTTAGGCTTTTGGCCATGACTGCAAGTGAGCTGCTCTCAAGTGACTGCTGCTATAGAACAAATATATAGTAGAGGATCTCTTTGAAACACTTCTATCCCTGAAAATGGTTAGGCAAGTTCTTAAAATATCTCCTCTTGCAAACACAAAAATAGTCTGTGAACTGGAGCTTGAGCAGTGGGCACTTTGTATTGGATAGCTGATGGAGGGGGATGAGGGTTTCCCAGATCTTCTGGGAAGATCTGCTATGATCAATAATGCTAATGATGGTACTACTGACTCTTGAGCCATCAGAAATTTCAGTTTGTTAATGCTGAAACTTCTATATTGAGTTAAAGCATTGTGTCAGCTTCACAGAGGAAGTCTGGATAATAGCATTCTCATTTCAGACCATAAAATGATGTCAGGTTAAGGATGAACAATGAGTTCAGTATTAAAAATGATCAGGTAAGCAAGACACCATGAATAAAAGTTAATGAAATGAATAGCATATCTAGACCCTTTAAAACTAAATATATTGAAATCATCAATGTGGAGAAATAATTAAGGAGGAATGTATCAATTGTTTAAAGAAACAATCTACTATTACAAAGATGTAAAAACAATAGTAAAACAATATAGATGATAGAAAAAATGGGCAGGTCTGGCTGGGCATGGTGGCTCATGCCTGTAATCCCAGAACTTTGGGAGGCCAAGATGGGTGGATCACGAGGTCAGGAGTTCAAGACCAGCATGCCCAAGATGGTGAAACCTTGTCTCTACTAAAATATATATATATATAAATTAGCTGAGCATGGTGGTGGGTGCCTGTAGTCCCAGCTACTCAGGAGGCTGAGATAGAATAATCGCTTGAACCCAGGAGGTGGAGGTTGCAGTGAGCCAAGATCAGGTAAGAGGATAACTAGTGAAGAAGAAAAAATGTTTAAATGATATACCCAGAATGTAGGATGGAAACACAAGGTCTAACATTTATTTAATTCAAATATGGGGGGAGAGAAGTGTAAAAGGATTCACCATTTCAAGAGATTCTCAGAAAGAAATTAAGAAAAGGTATAAATCCATTGATTCAAAGAATATATTTCTAACAGATGATATAAAAATCAACTCACTTTAGTTAAATTATAAAACATTAAAACCAAACACCAGACCATACAAACATTGAAAAAAGGATAATTTATAATGAAATAATATTTATCTGATTATTAAAGAAAGAAAGAAACAAAGAGAAAGAAGGAAAGAAAGAAAAAAGAAAGAAACAAAGAGAAAGAAGGAAAGAAAGAAAGAAGAAAGAAAGAAAGAAAGAAAGAAAGAAAGAAAGAAAGAAAGAAAGAAAGAAAGAAAGAAAGAAAGAAAAAAGCATTAGTGAGGGAGAGTGAGCGAGAGTGAGTGTGTTTGGGCCCCTACTGATGATGCTAAACTATCACAAGCCCACACTCAGCCTTTCAACATTTGCTGGAGATTCACTTGTTCACTCATTCACTAAAAATGAGTAAACTAGTATCAACAAATGTCGAGAGAAAATAACTGTTAATATAGAATTGGGTACTAAGTAATGCTGTCTTTCAAGATCAAAAATAACAAAATGAAATTGACAGATAAAAATTAAAATTGTTCACTACCAAGAGATCTGCAGCAAATAAAATTTCAAAGGCTACATATCAGAAAGAAAGAATTTAACCCAAAAGCTGATACTAGAGTCAACTTGGAATTCCATAAATATCACTAAACTGATGATAATAGTAACACTTTCTGACACGTGGGGATTCTGAAAATAAGTGAACTTTTACTTTTGTTTAGAATTTAGAAAGTTGGGCCGGGCGCGGTGGCTCACGCCTGTAATCCCAGCACTTTGGGAGGCCGAGGCGGGCGGATCACAAGGTCAGGAGATCGAGACCACGGTGAAACCCCGTCTCTACTAAAAATACAAAAAATTAGCCGGGCGCGGTTGTGGGCGCCTGTAGTCCCAGCTACTCGGGAGGCTGAGGCAGGAGAATGGCGTGAACCCGGGAGGCGGAGCTTGCAGTGAGCCGAGATCGCGCCACTGCACTCCAGCCTGGGCGACAGAGCGAGACTCCGTCTCAAAAAAAAAAAAAAAAAAAAAAAAAGTAGAAAGTTGTAGAAAAATGCTGTTGCCCTGACAAAGAGAATAAGCTGGATAATCTATAGATCATAGATTTCATTTTGAAACATAGAACTGAGGTCTCAAACAAAGCTAATTAACTTAAATTCAGAGTGATGAAGCCCTGCTGAAAAAAGAACGGATCCACAGATGCTTTGTGCCTAGCTGAGTTGCAGCAGCAGAAGCAGGAGGAAGCTGCCCTTGATGGAGATAACAAGGAAACAAGTGAATCTCCAGCAAATGTTGAAAGGCTGAGTGTGGGCTTGTGATAGTTTAGCATCATCAGTAGGGGTCCAAACACACTCACTCTCACTCACTCTCCCTCCCTAATGCTTCTTTCTTTCTTTCTTTCTTTCTTTCTTTCTTTCTTTCTTTCTTTCTTTCTTTCTTTCTTTCTTTCTTTCTTTCTTTCTTTCTTTCCTTCTTTCTTTCCTTCCTTCCTTCCTTCCTTCCTTCCTTCTTTCCTTCCTTCCTTCCTTCCTTCTTTCTTTCTTTCTTTCTTTCTCTCTCTCTCCTTCTCCTTCCTTCCTTCCTTCCTTCCTTCCTTCCTTCCTTCCTTCCTTCCTTCCTTCCTTTCTTCCTCCCTCCCTCCTTCCCTCCCTCCCTCCCTCTCTTCCTTTCTCTCTCTCTCTCTCTCTCTTTCTGTCTTTGGAGTCTCACTCTGTCGCCCAGGCTGGAGTGCAATGGCGCGATCTTGTCTCACTGCATCCTCCGCCTCCAGGGTTCAAGCGATTCTCCTGACTCAGCCTCCCAAGTAGCTGGGACTACAGGCGCATGCCACCATGCCCGGCTAATTTTTTGTATTTAGTAGAGACGGGGTTTGACCGTGTTAGCCACTGACCTCGTGATCTGCCCACCTCGGCCTCCCAAAGTGCTGGGATTACAAGCGTGAGCCACAGCGCCCGGCCCCACTAATGGTTTTTTCATGACCTATCTTGTGTGCTCCTAGGTAAGATCGGATGGAGAGCAGAACTACCAGATGCACTTTTGAGGGACAGCCATGTAGGAACTGCTGCAATTTGAGGTGAGAGCAAGGTAAAGGTCTTACTGTGAGAATCAGGTAAAATCTTCTGTTACTGGGGAGTGGGTGAGGGAGCTGAGACAATCCCCCTTCACTCTCTTTTCTCACAGGTGCATAAGCAGAGGGGCCTGATGAGGTCTGAAGGCAGGGCAGGGCAGGTAGATGAGAGAAGCAGATTCTCTGGTCTTTCTTTGAGTGTGAGGCAGCTACTGCCCAAGGCTGGGCAAGGGATGGGAGCCCTGAGAGATTCTTGAGGTGCAGAGATAGAGGCTTGCTGAGGATGAAAGTGTACAGGAGAGCTAAGAGAGGCTCCAGTGCTGACCATGGCATTCTGCAAGAAGAGAAAATCTGTATGTAGTGGTTTATGAGGGAAAATCATGAGTTCAATTTCGGATATCTATGACTTTTGAAATTCAGTGTCCAAGTAGATATACCAGTTATGCAGTTGGATAATTTATTATAAGCCTGCAGTTCAAAAGGAGGTCCAAAAGGAGAATTGAAAAGGATGAGACTTGCTGAGCCCCTCCAGAGTGTGTGGTGAGGGAGAAGAGAAGAGAATCAGGCACTGAGCTCTGGAGCTCTCCAATAGGAAGTGTGATGGGAAAAGATGAGGAAGAAACAAAGAAAGCCGAAGTGGTAGCTCCAGTGAGATAGGCTGAGAATCAAGTGAATGAGCTGTCCTGGAAACCAAGTGAAGAAAGTATACTATGAAGAAGGAAGTGATTATTTGTGTCAAATGCTGCTAATAGGCCAATTAAAGTTGTAGTGAAAAATGATCATTGGACCTAGCAATATGGAGATTATTGGTCACTTTGACAAAAGTGGTGTCAATAACATGATTGAAAAAAGGGGAGAGAGCCCGACTGGGATATATTTAAGAGACAATGAGAGGAGAGGAATTGAAGACAGAGAGTATGAACAACTATTTTAAGATTTTTACTGAAAACTAGAGCAAAAAATAGGATGACAGCTGGCATCAGAAGAAAAGCAAGGACATACTTAACAGCATATTTGTATGCTGATGGTAATAATTTACTAGCATAAAAATTGATGACACAGTCACAATTGATGACACACGATATAGTGAACTGCAACAGGAAAATCCCCAAGGTACACAGCAAAGAGGGAATATAATACACAAATATATTTTTTAAAAAATGATTTGAATCTCTGAAACATCTGTTTTGACATTAACCTTTCATTCCTGCAATGGTTATTTTAAGCATGTTCTCATTTGTCCAGTGTTGCCAGGTTATTATAAAGTATATTAGACTTTATGAAAAACATTTTTTAAAATACTAGTTTTTTTCTCATTTGTTTCATTAATTTATATTTTGTATTTATAACTTTCCCTTTATCTTCTTTAGGTTGATTATGCTTTTTTTTTCCCAAAAGCCCTCAAAATGCATGCTTAGACCATTAAATTTTAGCTGGTTTAGTATTGAAAGTGATGTTACCCATTTCTGTGTGGTTACCTGTAATATACCATGAGCTTGGTGTCTTTACTTATTATTAATTCACTTGTCTGAAGTTCCTTTAACTCTCCTTTCTAGTCCTAAGTTTCACTTTGCAAATCATTTTTTATTCATAGCCACGTAAAATAGAATTTATTTTGAAAAGTCTCTCATATAATTTTCACTTATTCTAGGATTATAATTTTTCTGTTTGTCTCTTTGAATAAAACTTTCAGATTTCTCAACACTCATTTAGCAGTAGCTCCTATTGATAGAATTCCAAACATCTCTTTTGACCTAGTGAGCAAATATAATAATAAATGCTGCTGAAATTCAATCCTGTCAGATCTAACTGCCTGCATATAAATTTCCAGGTCCCACAAAGGCATCTCATTGAGGTCACATTCTGTTGTATCCTTACTTTGTATCTTGAGATGCCTTAGTGGGGCATGGAAATTGATATGTAGGCAGTTTGATCTGACAGGATTGAATTTCAGCAGCATCCATTATTATATCCACTCACTAGATCAAAAAACATGGATTGAATTATCAACAGGAGCTACTGCTAAATGAGTCTCTTTTAGCAGTAGTATAATAGGGAAAAAATAATATTTTTCCCTATTATAATCCCAGTGAAGCTGTAAATATTAGGTTCTTGAACCCACAGGACTGATTCTAGGATCTTGTCTGGCCAGGGATATAGCCTTCTAATCTGCAGAACCTTATAGTAATCAGCTACCAACTTACCTGGGGATAAAAGAATTGAAAAAAGAAGGAGAATAAGAAGAAGTAAATGGAGTCTCATGGCTGAAGGGCCAGCATCAATGTGGGTTGAGCCTGGAGTCTCTGGACATCGTGGGTCTGGGCCTTTTTGTGATGCCGTCTGAGTCTGTGATTTGTTCTTGGTTAGTAGAGACTAACGAAAAAAGAATAAATCTCCCACAAGAAACTTCCAGGGACACACAAGTACATAAATGTGGTGATATCTCAATGGATGAGAAAGCAGGTGAATGCTATTTATTTCCAAAAGACTCAGGATGTCTTATTGTCACCTGCTTTCTTTATTATTTTCAACATGCACATGCAATAATCATTGCTCTTACTTTAAGTATAAAGTATTGTTTGCCAGGCAATATAGTAGGAACTGAAGTAAAATTGTTACACAAAAACTGTACGTAATTAATGGATATAGTTTGGCAAATTTGCACATATATATTACTCTTGTTACCACAACCAATATCCAGGTAATAATATACCCATCACCTCCAAATGTTTCCTACGTCCCTTTATTGTTGTTGTTGTTGTTGTTGTTGTTGTCAGAACCCCTAAGATCGACCCTCTTAACAAATTGTTACATACAAAATACCTCAGTAATAACTATAGGTACTATGTTTTAGAGCCTATCTCTGTAATTGACTCATTTTGCATAGCTTTAACCCTTGAACAATAACTCCCCGTATTGTTCTTTCCCACTCAATAAAATACCAAACTCTTTTAAAGCACATTCTATATAATCCACTTTATGAAGCTTTTCCTAACATTCTTTTGTCTGCCCCCCTTCAGTAAAGGGAACTACTAACATAACAATTACCTATTTTGGATTTTTGTGTCTCTTACATATATTCCTGCATGAACCCATTTAACACTTTATCTCCCATTATCTTAATATGAAGTAAAATAAAACTTGAAATGATTTTAAAAATGAAATCACAGAAGGGCTTTGTAAAAGTATGATGTACCATTGCTTATTTGTAAGAATTCAAGTGACATTAGGGGTTTTAAAACATCTTTTGTTTTGATTGGTTCTTTGCTTGTAATCCTTGTGTCTTGCATATTGTGGGCACAGGGTCTTTCCCAGCTCTTTGCTTGGGGAAGATAAGTTAGAGTTACAATGAACACCAAAGGCTATCTTGTCTAGTAACTTACCTTCCAGATGAGGAAATGAGCTGAGGGAAAGGAAGAAACTTGCCCAAGATCACCCAGTGATCAAGTGAGGAAGGTGATAAAGACAGCACTAACGCTTGGTATTCTGAGCCTCATTCTATTTTCCACTCTTGCCCCTTCTCTGTTTCCTCCTTTCTTCTCCAGCCTTCTAAAGAAAACTTTGCAGTTCTGCTGCAATGTCTACCTAAGGACATCCTGAGGAGACCCCACTTTTCCTTAGACTGCTTTTTTAAGCACTGTCCTGCATTTTCTTCTTCAGTCTTGTTGCATCCCATTTTTGGCTATAAGTAATGCTTCTGCTGTGCTGTTCTATCCAATTAGTTTTTTTCTATTTTCATTGAGTGAAAATTAAAACAACAAAAAACATGAGTTTATCTAAATTTGGAAGTTTTAAAACTTGATTAAAATTTCCTGGGGATATGGATGTAAGACATATATTCTAAAATATTTTTCATTTTCAAAATTAAAAATCAAACCCATATATTTAGCCAGGGTGACTACTCGATAACTACTAATCAGATGGGTCTTCAGTAATGCCACAAGGTTAATGCTCTTATAAATCAATTCCCTGGTGTTTTGTGCTACTGAGTTAATACAATTTGATACGGTATCACCTTTAACCAGGCTTTGAGGAGTCACACAAAGGAACAGCACAACAGAGCCATAGGGTGGAATGTGTGGGGAAACCGAGATGTAAAACACAGCCTTAACTCTGACATTTACTCCACTGTTGGGAAAAGTACTTCAATTCCCAGGGCCTTAATATTTTCCTGTATAAAACAGGAAAAATAGAGCCATCTTTAAGGTTTTGTCAAATATTGTTGCTGAGTGATTTTAGTGTCTGCAGCTATCCTCTCTGCTAATCACAACAAGGTTAACTAACTGTTCTTTTGTTTAAAGATATTTTTGCATTTGTTTAAAAATACTTATTCTTCCTTTCACAAAAAAGGAAACATTTTAAAGATAATTTATAAGATGTTCAGAGTCTCTTACATATCAACTCTTCACAATGTGGTAGAGTAGCTTAACCCCATTCCTAAGAGTATAGATTCAGATCAGCCTGTATGTAATTAACCCCCAAACCTATGTGGAGTGTGGGATAGATAATATATTTCAAACACATGAAAAGGCACAAGCACATACACACACACAGGCACACACACACACACAGTATTACCAATGCAGAGGTGCAGATGAAAATATTGGATAGACAGCTCAAAACTCTTAATACTAAAATAATCCTAATAATAACTTTCCTTCCAAAGTCACCACCGACAATCAGATCTCTTAAAGGTTGGTGCCTTAGGTTTGTGAACTTTGTGTAACTTTTGACTTTCTTATTTGGTTGTATGCTATTTACCTCATAGAAAGAAACTTCTTCTTCTTCATCCTATGCCAGTGCTGTATTGTAGGGGCTTGTGGACGTTTTTCTGGTCTATAGCAATCCAGGTTACTGGCCTCTGGCTTCTTAGGAGCAAGCCCATCACATGCTTTTGTTCTTTGCTTGCTTCCTTGTAAGGGCCCGACATACAGTGGGTGCTAACCAAATATTTGATCAACTGAACTCATTTTCCACCTCCGTTCTCTCCCACTTCAATCTCTGCCTTTTACTTCTTCCAGATTAGTTTTCCTACAGCAAAATGGGAATTGTCCAAAAACTGCCCTTCATCTTTACAACTTGAAGGATTCATTACCCTAAGCAGTCCTTCGAAACTGACTATCACAGACTAGATAAAAAGTCTGGGTTCACCAAGAATAGACATGTGTGCCATTATATTTTCTGTTGAAAGCTTTGGAAAATGTCTTTTAGCAAACAATATAAAGCATAGAATTTGACCGTTCCTGACAATGTAAAAGGATCATCCACATTTTCACATGTCCATGGCTACTTTCCCACTCCTTCCCCAACCTTGAAATCTTGAATTCAAAAGAAAACATAAGAAGATAGTATGCCTCATGTAAGGCAACAGGTTGCTTAATCTTTCTTGCCTATACACATTCAAGAGCTCCAGAAAAATTTCTGAGCTACTTAGGATGCCTGATCCTCTTCTTGGGTAAAAGCAATAAGTCCTACATGTAGTCACCGAAACCATGTCTGTTCAAGGGGTCTTATACCTGTGATTCATGATTGCATGCTAAATATAGAAGGATATGCTGTGTTGCAGGGCCATGTCTGGTCATTGTTTAAGTTCTACTTTGGAGGACTAGTTGCTGAGAAGGAAGAGGGAGTGATCATGTTAGAAATTGGAATAAAACTTAAGGGGAAAAATCAAGTACAAGGGACCAACAGTACTGAGGGGCAATAGGTTGAAGATTTCTTCGATGATTGTAATATTTTCAAGGAGACCCCCGTGAATGCTTCCTGGCTGACCCCAACATAGCTTTGGCATAGCTCTTATGCCAAATGTCTTAGGCTAACTAACTTTTCCTAAAGAAAATAGAGGAGTGATGGAGACCAATATTTAGTAGAATAATGCCTGATTATCTTGCTTTTGAGGTCTAGTAACTGCTAGTAAACTTGCCTAATTAATTCACATTTAGAGGTAGAGTAACGAGGGTTTCAAGCACTTGAAACACCACTGACTTCATTTCACGTGAGAGTTCTTATGGAGAGCTAATGAACTAGGAGGCTGCAGGTCTCTTGGCCAATAAGTTTTCTAGATTTCCTGGGACTCCCTTTTCTGGTCATAGGTGATTTTGCTTTTGCTTTGAGTATTATAGCACCATAAGGTGTCAGACACTCTACTCTTACCAAGGCTTACCCAAAGTTTATCTTTCTATTTGGTAGAGTTTGGCCCATTAAAAAAAGAGAGAGAGAGAGAACAATAAAGAGGAGGACAGCAATCCTCACTGCTGAAGGAAGAAGAAAGCTTGGCTTTATTTCCAGTAGGCAGAAAAAACTTCCGTCTGTGGCTCTCTCGCACCAGTGGAATGTCTTTGTTTGGATAATAAGTGTCCTTCCATACCTCATTAGGCATATTCACAGACAGAGATGTACTATGCACGCAAAATCACCTTCATGGGATGAAGTCCATGTTTTATTGGACGCTAAGTTCGTTAGAACGATTTGGGTGCACAGTTTTGATCAGAAAACCTTGTTAAATGGGAAAATAAGTTACAAATATTTTGGCAAAAGATTAAGGTTTAAGAACAACCAACCATTTATATTAAGTTACAATTAATTAGGCCATGTTGAGAAACCATTTGGTTTAGTTAACGATTAAACATTTTGTTAGTGAACACTTCCCAGACTTTACTAGCCCTGCTAATCCCTGCTTGTTCCTGGTCTGAACCCCCACAGTGCCTTGTTTATGGTACAGTGCCTACTGCTTGTATGCTAGATTAGTGAATGTATAGTTGCCTCCTCTACTACTGTGTGAGCTTCTTGTTTGCCAGGACAGGGCTATATTCCTCAGAGCTCAGGAGAGAGTTGAATCATGTGGTCATTTATTCTCAAATCCTCTTCAACAAGTGAAGCGAAACAGGACAGTGAAAGGCCACTGCACACGGAAGCAGGAGGTCTGGATTTGAGTTCTGAATCTCTAGATCTATTACTAACTGGAGGTATGGATAGAGTCAGGAAAATTTTCTTCCTTAAGTCTTGATAGCACCTATGTAGGTCCAGATCTGTTGGGATTCTCAATAATTACAGTGCATGAAATCAACTGAAAGTTATTTTGCAATGCAGATTCTTAGCCCCATTCTATGAAATGTTTACTGTTTTATAAATTGATAAATAATTTTTATTAGACAATGTAAATTTCCTTACTTGCACCAGCATACAAAAGTATTGAATAATATTAGCAGCAGAATCTTTCAACAAAATAACTGTGTAGCTATTAAACCACTTTGTTTCACTGCTTTTTATTTTCTTTTATTTATCACCATTGTTTTATTTATAAACATTGTTTCTGCTCATAAGGAGTGTGTATTCTCTACATGTTTATAAAATTAATGCCTGAATGAAGTTGCTTAAACAAGGCAGAAGTTGATTTCTTTGTCACTTAAAATTAACCTGTAGTTACACCATTCAGGGTTAGTACAGATACTTTCTAATGTCTTTAGGGATGCAGGTCCCTTCCAGGTATCTGCTCTGCTATACTTTAGAAAATACCCTAGTTTGGCTGCTAAATTCCCACCTATTATTTCTGAATTCTAGACAGCAGGGAGAAAAAAGGTGTGGGAGAAGGGCAAAGGAACATCTACCCTTCCTTTTTAAATTTTTTAACCAACCCCCCTTAAAAACACCTTGTTGAGATACGATTACATTAAAAAAGCTGTACCTATTTAATGTGTATATCTCAGTGAGTTTGAGGATAAGGATACATTGTGAAAGCATCACTACTATCAAGATTGTAAACACAATAATCACCTCCTGAAGTTCTCCCTCCCATTCTAATTATTATTTCTATTAGTAAGAACAATTAACATAAAATTCACCCTCCTATTATATTTTAAGTATGCAATACAGCATTCATAGCTCTAAGCACTATGCTGTAGATTAGACCTCCTGAACTTATTTATGTTTGTATATCTAAAACTTTGTACTATAATCACACCTACTCATTTACCTACACCACAGCTCCTGGCAACCTCCAGTCTACTCTCTGCTTCTGAGTTTATTTGAGATTTCAAATACAAGTGAAATCTACAATATTTGTCATTCTGTGTTTGGTTTATTTCACATGACTTCATGCCCTTCAGATTCATCGATGCTGTCACAAATGACAGGGTTTCATTGTTATATAATACTGAATAATATTGCATTGTGCATATATATATATATATATATATAAAATGTTAATTCATCCGTCCATGAATGAATGATAACATGTATGTCTTCCTCATATATCTTGACTATTGTGAACAGTGCTGAAAAGAACATATGAGTACAGATATCCCTTTTACATACTGATTTCAATGACTTCATATATATATATATATATATATATATATATATATAAAATAAATGGGATTGCTGGAACAAAATGATATTTTTATTGTTAATTTTTTGAGAAACCTCCATACTATTTTCCAAGATGGCCATACTAATTTACATTCCCACCACCAGTATACAAAGGTTCCCTTTTCTCCACATCCTTACCAACACTTGTTATCATCCATCTTTTTGATAATAGCTATTCTAACAGGTGTGAGGTGATATTTCATGGTAGTTTTCATTTGCATTCCCGTGATGACTAGAAAGGGTAAGAATTGTTTATATATATGTCGTCCATTTGTATCTCCTCTTTTGAGAAATTCCTACTCATATCTGTTTGTTCATTTTAGTTTTTTAATTCTAATTGTATACACAGAGGATACATGTGCAGGTTTGTTCCATGGATGTATTGTGTGACGCTGAGGTTTAGAGTATGAATGATCTCATCACACACATAGTGAACATAATACCCAATAGACAGCTTTTAAGGCCTTGTACTCAACCCTCCCTCCTCCCTCTAAGAATCTCCAGTGTCTATTTTTTCCGTATAAGTGAGAGCTAAACAATGTATAACCCAATGTTTAGCTCTCACTTATAATGGAGAATATGTAGTATTTGGTTTTCTGTTCCTGCGCACAATACCACACTGGGCTAATTTTTGTATTTTTGGTAAAGACGGAGTAGCTTCAGCATGTTGGCCAGGCTGGTCTCAAAATCCTGAGCTCATGCGATCCACCCACCTCACAAAGTGCTGGCATAACAGGCATGAGCCACTGAACCTGGCTTTTCTAAATTTTTTTTAGCTTATATTAAGTTTGTCTGTTCTAGAATTTTGTACACATTTATTTATATTATAGGACACTTTTTAGCTTAGCTTTCTCCACTCAGGGTGAGAAAGATTATATTGATCCAAGATGTTGATTAATAGAGTAGATTATCCCCCGTTTTTGCCCAATATTGCTCTATAATATGCATATAATTTGTTTCTCGATTTCCTCTCAATAGACATTAGAGTTGTTCCCAGGTTTTAGCTATTGTTAATAGAACTCAAGGACATATTCTTAAAATAAAAAATTTCAATCCAAAATGTCCTTTCCGTTTGACTCTCCAATATTGTGTCAGGGTTACATTTTTGTTGTCATGAAAATCCAATTACATTGAACAAGATGTGTTTCCAGAATCAAGATTCAGTATACGTGTGGTCTAGCTGTGTCCCTAGAATGTAGCCCTTAGTAGTTTTATTAAGCATTTTCCTATATAAATTGAAATCAAGTAGAAGATGTGTTTTTCCACAGTAGGAGAAATAGAACAGTTTAGGACTTTGGAGAGATAGCAACTTGCTCCTTGCTGTGCAACCCACCTCAAAAGATACAACTCTTCCAACTTTTGGTTTCTGGTGACTTGTCCAAACAATTAGATGTGAATTGACCTTATTCCCTTATAATACTACAAGTCGATCTTCTGCACCTGGCCAAATACAGTATAAAATTGATGAGCATACATTTCTTTTGTTTTCATGCTTTTTATTTAAAGCTATTCTCTTTGGCTGGGCACTATGGCTCATGCTTATAATCCCAGCACTTTGAAAGGTCGAGGTGCATGGATCACTTGAGGCCAGGGGTTTGAGACCAGCCTGGCCAACATAATGAAAGCCGTCTTTCTGAAAAATACAAAAATTTTCTGGGCATGGTGTCACATGCCTGTAATCCCAGCTACTCAGGAGGCTGAGGCAGGAGAATCGCTTGAACCCAGGAGGCAGAGGTTGCAGTGAGCTGAGATCGCGCCTCTGCGTTCCATCCTGGGTGACAGAATTAATCTTCATCTCAAAAAAATAAAAAGCTAATCTATTCTTTTGTTGCATTATTAGAATGTAGGAGGTAATAAGGCAAAACTATTGTGGGTATGTTAATGTGTATCTGTAGCACCTAGAATAGTGCCTAGCCCATCACTTGTGTTGAAAATTGAGAGAACCTTCTTAATACAACTTTTCCACACTCTAGTTCTGAATTTAAAGACAGAAAAAGATAGGTTAGCAAATATAGGTATCAGTTATTTCTATTGACAGATCATTTGGAGAACATGTTTTTGGATGTGGGAGAATAAAGGTCCCTAACTCTTCACCCCAGAAATAATTTTGCTGATACAAAAATCAGTCAGACATGGTGGCACATGCTTATAATCCCAGCTACTTAGGAGGATGAGGTGGGAAAATCACTTGAACCCAGGAGGCAGAGATTGCAGTGAGCCAAGAGTGCCCCACTGCACTCCAGCCTAGGCAACAGAGAAAGACTCTGTCCGAAAGAAAAAAAAGTTGTTACTATATAGCAGACAATTTTATTGTCATCTCATTTAAAATTGAATAGTACATTTGGGTCGAATTCTTATGCCTGCAGAGACATTTGCCTCTGGCTTAAAATCACTGGCTCCAGGACGAAACTTCACCAGAGGGCGTCGTAAGGATTTCATAGTGTCTAAGTCATCTTGGTAATTCTTCAAATAATTCCTGGCAATTCTGTTAGGTTTTGAACTTCACTTACTTCTTACATGTTTAATAAAAAGAAGTTCAAAACATTGCCATGGCTGTTGAATTCCCACAGGCTTGTCTTCCTTTTAAAATTCATTACATGGTTTGTACTCTTTTGCAAATATAATACATAAGTTTGGAGGTGGATGCTTTCAGCCATTAAGTTCAAAAGTACTGCTACATGGGCCGGGCATAGTGGCTCATACCTCTAATCCCAACCCTTTGGGAGGGCAAGGTGGGCAGATCACAAGATTAGGAGATCGAGACCATCCTAGCCAACATGGTGAAACCCCATCTCTACTAAAAACACAAAAATTAGCTGAGTGTGGTGGTGCGCACCTGTAGTCCCAGCTACTTGGGAGGCTGAGGCAGGAGGATTTCTTGAACCAAGGAGGCGGAGGTTGCAGTGAGCTGAGATCACACTATTGCACCCCAGCCTGGTTACAGATCAAGATTCTGTCTCAAAAAAAAAAAAAAAAATATTGCTACATGGACATCCATCACTCTGGCATCTCTGCCATAACAACTGAGTATCGAGAATGTCTGTTAGTTTCTTTAACTCCAAATTTGTGTTGTGTCCCTTGGTCTCCTGTCATACCATAAAGTGTATTATTTACAAAAAGGACAATTTATCTATAGTTATTTCCTCTCAGTAAGCTATATCCTTTTAGAATTTAAACATAGTGTCTCCCAACCCGAAATTTGATTTTTGAAAAACCAGAAAAATGTTTTTGGACACCTTTTATTTCCAGCTGTTTTCATCTTCATCTCCTCTCCTGAACTCAAGTTGAGGGTAAAGTTCATTCGTCAAAATTTCTCCTCAACTCACAACAACCTCATCCCACTCCAATATGATTTTTGTCGCCATGAATTGATGCACATAATTCTTGCTGGCAGTGGTAATGTCCTAATAAAAAACATCATAAGATGGCATCAGACTTTACCTTATTTTCTAGCTCAGCAGAATTTGATTCCTGTCTGATAAGGAAACCATATTTTCCCTAGAAACTTTTCACTTTTGTCACAGGTTTGGTTCCCAGGGAGCTGGATATAGATGAAGTTTAGTGTGCAGGATGTTTATTAGGAAGTAATGTCAGAATCCACATCTGTGGAAAGGATTGGAGGGAAGCCTTATGTGCAAAGGGACAAGTCTAATGGCAATGCAGCCTGACTTTGTCAACTTCTTCTGTTCAGCTAAGAAGACCTCCCCTATTTGTCCCATTTGAATCAAATGGCAAAGCCTATGCATCCCTTGCCTCCATTAATAATTGTGTGCTTGCCACTTGTGGAGGGTGAGACTTTGAAGCAGGTGGCTTTCTGTGGCTGAAGAAAACCTTAAATGTGCTGGCAAAGTTTTCCAAAGAGACAGAGAATGGCATCTGCCATGTATGTTGCCCCTTTCCAAGGAGGAAGCAACAAGGGTAATGTCCTCCAATGGCTCTGTATGCAGATGGGTGGACAGTAATGTCTGTCCCTCCTGTGACCTAAGAAGAACAGATGGCAGACATGCAGCCAGGCAGTTAGAGGTGACACAGTGTTAGGAGATAAACATCTGTCATAAGCAGTGCTTCTTTGAATCAGGTGTGACAGAAATCTTGCGTCCCTTGCATGGACTCCTTCCCCATTATCCTGCTGTCCTACCTCATGAAGGTGAGTGGGGGCTGGATGGTGGGCAGTCCCAGGACGAGGTACACTTTGCCTGCAGTGTTCCTACATGAGTTCCAAGGTAGCCCAGGTGGTCGTCCATGAACTTTGTATTTTCCTTATGCTTCTTGTCTTTGCCTTTGAGGAACACATTTCATTGGACTCTGAGTCCAAACAACTCATGTATCCCTATATCTTCATATTGTCCTTCACTTAAGGGAATCTCTAATCTCTAATGCCTTTGTTTTATCTTTACTATCAATATTATAATAATTAACATTGTCGTTATTATCTTCATTGTTGATTTTCAGTTATTTTTATTAATGGAGTTAATATGAATTATTCTTTTGTGGCTACTTACACCAAGATGAAGATAATTTATTAGTTCAGGAAGAATCTGCATTCTGAAGGTGAATAGAAGTTCACACTACAGATGGGCAGACACATGCCCTCCCAATTCCTGATGGACCTCCTAGTGCCTCCTAGACCTAAGGGGTCTCCTGCAATGCTCCAAGATGCCACCAAGGCAGGAATCCCCTTGTGCATGCCTGAGAGCATCCAGGATGAAGTGAGGCTCTGGAAAAATGCACAAGTTTCCACATAATCCCCAAAAACCTTACAGGTGAACTGGATGCCACAGAAACAGGAGTGGTCATTGACACAACAAAGTCACCAAAATTGTTTTGAAGTCAATGAGGAAACCCAGGAATCACTCTTGCTGCCATTAAGAGGAAGAACAGGAGCCTGTGAATGGCATCCCTGCCCTGCCTGAGACTCCACAGATATTTCTATGTGGCTTCAGGTACCAGGAATCTCCGTGATTTTCAGAAAGGAAGGGACAGCTTATGCCAGCCCATCCCTCTGCAGAATGTGCCCCAGCGGATCAGAGGCATGGAACCATCATGGACTGCATGAAGGCTCAAGGGCAGCTTCCCAGACCTGCCTGTGACTCTAGGTAAGTTCTGAGTCCACGTGGGTGCCGAGGAAAGGTTAATGATGACCTGGAAAGATGGGACAAGCAGACACCACCCCTAAACAATCTGCAGGATTCCAACTTCAACAGGAAGTCAAAGAGCAGCTCATGCCACACTAGTGCACCTTGAAAACCCCTGGATGCAATGCCGCTCTGCAGAGTTCAACAAAGAAGTGGCTGGGAATTTTGCATTCTAGGCTGCATTTTACAGTGCTTCTGGACAAGTGATCAGAAATTTAATGTTGGTATAACTAACTCTGACATTTTTCAAAAAATGGTTTTTTAAAATGAGGTAATATAGACAAAATATAATATAACCATATGTATTATATGCCAAAATATGCTTCACTGGTATCAAGTAGACTCACCTTGAAATAGAATCTAGGACAACCTCCATCTTCAGAATATTTTCTTTTCCAGAGTGAAACTCTCCCACCAAAAACCAACAAACATTACAGGTTTTTGCCTCCAACAAAACGACAGAAAACCAATACATATATTCTACCACTGTGAAATGGACTGTGGTGCAACACATCCGTGTGAAACCCCACATGTGGCATCGCGGTGAGCCAAATGGGGACTCGTGGTGCAAGCAACTCTCCCCATGTGTTAATGTGCGTGAGATTCACTTGGCGGAATTTGACTAGGTGCGTGTTGGTAGAGTGGGGCTGAGATTCTCTTGCCCACTTCTTGGATGTTTAAGAAGTCACAGGTCCTGTGAAGACCTGCGATCCCCTCAATCAACTCTGTTTCAGAGACATAATGACTTGGATTGCTGACAAGTCAAGAAATTTTCAAGCCCTTGGAAAATCAGTTACACACAAACACGAAAATCAGTTACACACAAACACAGAATGAAAGTCAAAAGAGAGTACGTCATCTTTTTGAGAATTTTATTCACTTCAAAACAAATTAAACACACTTCTTTCCAATGGCATTCCAGAGCCCAATTTTCGAGGCTGAGGAAACACCCCAAGAACGCTTTGCGCAGAACGCTTCACAGCATCCAAAACACTGCTGTCAGGGCGGGGCACAGCTGAAGGCCTGCATCTCTCAGGGTTCCCTAACTGTTTCCTGATTCAGTAATCTAGAGAGCAAACACACAACAAGTCCCCAGTTTCCTACTAACATCACAGCGGAAGTCTGACTCCCGCGCGTCACCGTCACCCAGTTTCTGAGGCAACGAATCACTGGCACAGAAGCTTTTGGTGGCGGGTTTCCGGAGAGCCCTGCAAACTACGATGTCCCTCACCAGAATTCGATGAGGCAGAGTCTCTGCATCTGGTCCCTGCCTGGCCTGGGCTCCAACATCCACAGAAGCACCACAGCTGGGGAGCTTGGGAGTCACCACACACAGTCTGCTCTCTGCTCTGTGCTCCTCAGTCCCACAGACCCCTCCAAGTCACAGGAGCTGGATGCAATGGAGCCCCGGCTACCTGCAGTCTCACTCCAGGTCAGAATCGCTGTCCTCTGAGGACGAGGAAACCTGAAGGTCCTCATAGAGGACACTCAGGGGGACAGGAACACAGGGAGCCTCAGACTTCTCTGAGACACGAGGGCTGTGAGCGAGGAAGGCTCCCGGCTTCTCAGGAGAGGGAAACGAGGGAGCTGTCAGGAGGCTGGAGCTCCACCATCCGTTTTCCAGTCTCCGGAAGAGCATTCTGAGAGGCTGGGCCCCATCGTGGCTGGCCGCTGGGTGATGGGACATGGTGCAGGCCTGGGCAGTAGGCAGGCAATGTCTGTTGTGCAGAGGCTGCCGGTCGCTGCTGGGCACCTGGGCGGGTGTCCCCCTGCTCATCTGGGGCGACGGACTTGGTCTGAGTTCGGTTGCAGCTGGCGGAGGTTGGAGAGTCTCCGGGGTCCCCAGCTCACCTCCCTGGATGGCATTTTCGGGCATCTGGAAGGGACCTGTTCTCGGTTTCTTGGGGAAGTTCAGGCAAGCCTGAGTCGGAGCCTGCGCAGGTCTCTTGGCTCCTGGCCTGAAACTGAGATTGGAGCCGAGGCCCAGGCTGTGTGTGTCGGCTGGTGGGCAGGGCTGTGAGGTCACCGCAGGATGTTTGTCTTGTGCCTGGGGGCTGATGACCCGGATCAGGCCGTGGGGCTTGGAGGCAGCCTGGGGAACTTCTCGACAGCCACCCTGAGGCCTGCTGTGTGTCGGCTTCACCACGACGAGAGGCTCTGGGCCCTGCTGCCTGACTCCAGGCTGAGGGATGTCGGCCACAGCCCCTGTCTGTCGTGCCTTTGGTCGGAGACTTGACAAGGAGCTCAGACTGGCTTTTCTGAGGGGAGACAGTGAAGCCAAGATGGATACCGTGTCAGACATTTTGGTAGCTGAGCCATCAGTGAGGGCAGGGTCCACGCGTGGCCTCTTATTGGTTGTGTGGACCGGCATTGGCCTGCTTGCAACCTGAAAGAAAGGAAACCACACACGTTAGAAGTTCCTCGGCATGGAGCCAACATGGAAATCAACCACATCCAAAGACAAGGTGCACACAGCAGGAAATTCTTAATACGGTACGGAGAGGCGGTCCTTGGAAGTAGGAACAGATCCTCAACGTGAGTGCTGATCGGGACAAGACCCATGAAAAATGCACTCTCCAGCTATGATCTAAGAATACCATTTTTCTAAAGACTGTGTCTTGGGCATTCACTGGATCAAAGCGCCTCCACTCAGCCTTCCATGAAGTGGGACGGACTAACGCCCTTCTGAAGGCAGGTTGGTGGCTCAAAGGTTCCCAGGACGTCTTTTCTGAAAACATGCATGTTCCTGGGGTGAGCCTCCTCCATGTTTGGGGCCCCTGAGGGACTAATTTCCTCACGCCGCTAGGAAGATGTTGTTGGCAGGCTTGCCGTCATTGCACAGAAAGAAAGCAACAGCAAATACGGCACCTTCAGATGCCTTCACCTGGAATCAAATGGACCTGGAAGCATCGTGGAGTCCCTGACCCCAAGAAGGCAGGGAAGAGGGGTTCCCCGATCCCCTCACACACGGGAACCTGAAAGGAAATCAACCAGGGTGACCTAGAGGAGAAAAAGACCAGGGGCCCAGGGTGACACTCACCCTCAGATAATCACAAGATTCCATGGATTCTTTTCGATTTGGCGGTTGCTTCTCCCGAGGTGTCCCGGAAAAGATCTGGAGGAGAGCCTTCCTCTGCGGGTCTTGTTGCCTGCAGAAGAGAAAAAGTTCAGGCCCTGCCCCCCGGTTCTCCCCAGGAGACAGGGAGAACCCTGTCTGGGGCCCAGTCCCGTTCTGTGTTTTGTGATACATAAATGGAACTTTTGTGCCCTTTCCGCCTCTGCACCTTCCCTCATGCGCCAACCTTCCCATCATGCCGGTGGCCCTCTAGGCTTCCCAAGTAAGGACTGTCGTTTGGATTCCGTTGCTTTTCCCCCTGTCATGGGGAACCTGCACGAAGCGCCCCCGCCTCTCCCCCGTCCCTGAATCTCCCAGAGCCAAAGGAGCTCCTGGGTGGGGAACCCGGGAGGACACGGAGCTCTGGTCTGTTTCTCTGCAGCGTTCCTTCCCTGTCCCGGAGACGGAAAGGCACACGGTGTGCGGGTGCAGAGACACCGTGTCCTTAGGTGGCAGTACCCTAAGGGTGGTAAGAACCCCTCCCACTGCTCACCTTGGTCTCTCTTCCTTCTCTCCCTTTTCCTTGTTCAAGGGTCCCGGGTTCCCTCGAACCTGGGGCTTCCATGGTTTCAGGTTTTCCTTCCCTTCCTTTCTCCCAAAGGTCTGGGGAACCAGGGCTCCGTTCCAGCACTTCATGGGGCACCTGGTACTTCTGGCCGTGTGCCCAAAGGCCCCGCAGTTTTTGCACTTGATCTGTGGGTGGAAAGGAAGTCACGTCAGTGAATGAGCTGAAGCCACAGACAGTGATCCAATGTCAACATTGAGACGGACTGTGAATTCAGAACTGAATGAGGATTCCAAAGAGGGGACACCGGCATGGGGGCCCTTAAGTGGAGGGAGGGTTCGGTTACGATGTTCCCTCCCAAAGCCCATGTGACGGAGGAACTCTCAAAGGAAGGACTCAGGGTTCTAGCAGGGACGATCGTGAACCCGATGTCCACAACACAGCTCAACCTGGCTACACAGGATTCTGAGTGGAAAGGGAGGTTGCTCCCAAGAGTCTCTCCAGGGACCTGTCGGGCCGGGGAGGAGGTCCCAAGCCAGGCCCACCTTGGATGGGAAAAGCAACCCGGATGGTGCTGGCAGAACTCTTTGGAATCCAACCCAGTCTCTGAGGACCGTGTGACACTCGCCCGCTCCTCCCCCCTCGATACCCAAAAGATTCCAGGGCTAGACGTACCCTGGGATCCTCTTCATTGGGTGGGGGAGCCCTTGGCCCAACTGGCGCCCTCTGCTGCTTCTGGAGGGTCTGGGCTCTCACGAGTCTGTTTGCCCCACTTTTGGGGTCACGACGTGCCATCATCTTCGTCTCCTGGGCGTTTTATGGCCGCCTTTTTCCGGGGTTGATGGTTAGGTCACCTGAATCACACACAAACACACGAAAAGCGATGGTTAGGCACATTGGATATTCACACACCCACAAGAAACCCCCAGCTAATTCCATGACGGTGTGGTCATGAGGAGACCTCACCACCCGTCGGTCAAATCTGTGGATCACAATGTGGTGTGTGCATCCTCAGATATTGTGTGTTCCTCTGCCGTGACTACCTGGTCCAAGAGTAAACCTGGCCTGCCACACGGCCCACGTCCTAGGTATGTGGAGTTGGAGTTGAGATTTCAATCCCAACCAAACAACTGATTCTGGAGACTGGACTTAGGTCTCTCACCATTCACTCCAGTAGAAGACACAATGATTCTCTCTCCCCTGAGGGACAAAAGAATCGAAGCTACAGGGCATGGCCGATGTCACCCCTTGGCAGGTCTGCTTGAAGTCAGGGATAAGGGATGCTTCCTATCATAACTCAAATCGCTACTCTTGCCGTTTCACTAGGCAACTTCCAAACACAAATTCATCGAGAGAAGTTATCTCCCTCTCTACCACACTAGCAGGTGATGGTCTTTCCTGCTCTGTCTTTTTGGCTTTAGCTCCAGCCCCTCTTTATTTATTTTCCTGGTATTTTACACACGCCATACGAATTCATCTAAACAAACTCTGAACAAGTGGCATATGAATCTCTTGCATGGCTAAAGGGCAAACCACCCCTTTTCCAAAGTTCTTTTTCCATTTACCCACCAATTCAGCGTGCTGGAGTAAATTTCTTTTTGCATTTCCATCTGGCTCTTATCCCAGGCACGGAGATGGAAATGTTTTCTCACTTTCTGTTCCAAGAATTAGGGATAAGGAGAACACATCCTACCCCATCAGCGAGCCCCAGTGTGATCTGTTTCTTTCACTCTCCTTTGTCTCTTTTCCCCCAGCTCCTCACGGATTAGGTGAAACAAACAGTCGTTCAGGGAAACTAACCTGAAATTACAGGTCTACTTTCTTTCCTCGGCTGGCGCTCAGATGGACAGGTGCGCTGGCGCTCAGATGGGCAGGTGCTGGAGCAGCCCTGCTGGAAGCGGTGCAGCCTTCAGGAAGCCGGAGGAAGGATCAGAGAGGGACCTTTGCTTTCTAGCCTGCCTTTTATACGGCCTCTGGACCCCTGACGCGAAACGGACCCTAACCTAATCAACTTAATCCCATTACATGACCTGGAAAGGTCTATTTGCCCAGCCCACTCTAAGACGATGTTCACTATGGACAGACATTCTAAAACCTACCTGTACAGCTGCAAGCTTTGAAGAATAGATGTTTCCTGTCAGGTATGTACTACTGGTGCATGTACCCCTGTCTTGTTTTACATCTTTTTTTTTTTTTTTTTTTTTTAAACAAGGTGCTAAAATAGACACAGTGTAATTGGACCATATTTACTCTATTTCAACGTGGCCTCAGTGTCATCAAGGAGGTGCACCTTGACATGCAATCTCGGTCGTTATCCATCTTCAGAGCTTCTCCTTCTTCCCCACAGTAAGTGTGTCAGCAGAAAACCCTGACCACACCCTCACGTGTTTTCTCCTCCAGGAGGCCCTTGGAAACCACCGTGAATTGGACTGCACTGGGAAACCCAGATGAAGAAAGTCAACACCGCTTTGTCCTTCGGTGCCTGGCTCCTTTTTCAGCTCGTCCTGTGGCTCCAGGCATTATGCCTGAAGAGTCTGCAGGACACCGGTGGGGCTCTATTTCCTTGGGTCCCGTTGCCATTTCTCTGGATTTGCGAAGATCCAGCGGACTTTCTGTGGAACTCTCTTGTCGGGGAACTTGGGTGCCACGTCCCCTCATTCTGCTCTTCGTCATCTGCACCTGCACAAGTTAGGGTCCACGTTCCCTGGGCGGGAAGAGACAGGCAGGAGTCAGAATGCTGAACCAGCACACTGGGGGCATTTTCTCACGTGGTCCAAGTGACCCCATGGTCTTCTAGAGCTTTGGAACCAGTCGCGTCCCACTTGACACTACACCCGACTCTCAGTTGCTGAATCTTGTTGGCCCTCCGGCGATCTCCCGTTGGATGAGTTGCACCTGCTGAAACTCGATTCCCCCTGGATTTGCGCTTCATTAATTATTCATGATCAGGTGGGAACGCCTGCTTACATCCCCCTGTGGCTGTTCTCTGAGCTTTCCGGTCACATCCTTTCCTGCCACGCTCTTTGGTTCATTTTGGTCATGCTCCTTCTGCTGTCAGAGGAGCAGAGAGTTGATCTTGTTGATTCTGGATACTGATAGTTTCTAGGTGATCTGGACAACCAAGGTAACGACCCTCAACGGCGACAGAAAGGGAGCAGCCATTTGGCGTCGCTCAGAAAATCCCACTCAGTTCCCAGGCCTCCTAGATGTGGAATCCTGGTCAGAGTTGTTCCCAGGTCAGAGAACGGAGATAGCCTGTGCATGGTGGGATATCTTTACCTAGAGCTTTCAGTGAGTCTCGAACTCAGCTACTCTTAGGATCGGGGGAGAAGCATGGAAAGGCCCGGTGCTCAGGCATCCGGAAAGAAGACAGGATGAATATTCTACCTCTGAAGTACATCCCAAATCTGGGAGTTTACTTCAGCTTTACTGGGTTCTACTTGGCGAATGAAAGTGTGCCTCGTTCATACGCACATCCGGAAACCACTTCATGGGGGCCGTCACAGTTTGAACCCCACAAGTGGCATCGCGTTGAGCCAAATGGGGACTCGTGGTGCAAGCAACGCTCCCCACGTGTTAGCGTGCGTGAGATTCACTTGGTGGAATTTGACTAGGTGCATGTTGGTAGAGTGGGGCTGAGGTTCTCTTGCCCCTGTGGATGTTTAAGAAGTCACAGGTCCTGTGAAGACCTGCGGTCCCCTCAATCAACTCTGTTTCGGAGACATAATGACTTGGATTACTGACAAGCCAAGACATTTTCAAGCCCTTGGAAAATCAGTTACACACAAACACGGAATGAAAGTCAAAAGAGAGTACGTCATCTTTTTGAGAATTTTATTCACTTCAAAACGAATTAAACACACCTACTTCCAACGGCATTCCAGAGCCCAATTTTCCAGGCTGAGGAAACACCCCAAGAACGCTATGCACAGAACGCTTCACAGCGTCCAAAACACTGCTGTCAGGGCGGGGCACAGCTGAAGGCCTGCATCTCTCAGGGTTCCCTAACTGTTCCCTGACTCAGCCATCTAGAGAGCAAACACACAGTCATTCCCAGTTTCCTACTGACATCACAGCGGAAGTCTGACTCCCGCGCGTCGCCGTCACCCAGTTTCTGAGGCAACGAATCACTGGCACAGAAGCTTCTGGTGGCGGGTTTCCGTAGAGCCCTGCGAACTACAATGTCCCTCACCAGAATTCGATGAGGCAGAGTCTCTGCATCTGGTCCCTGCCTGGCCTGGGCTCCAACATCCACAGAAGCACCACAGCTGGGGAGCTTGGGAGTCACCACACACAGTCTGCTCTCTGCTCTGTGCTCCTCAGTCCCACAGACCCCTCCAAGTCACGGGAGCTGGGTGCAATGGAGCCCCGGCCACCTGTAGTCTCACTCCAGGTCAGAATCGCTGTCCTCTGAAGAGGAGGAAACCTGAAGGTCCTCATAGAGGACACTCAGCGGGACAGGAACACAGGGAGCCTCAGACTTCTCTGAGACCTCAGGGCTGTGAGCGAGGAAGTCTCCCGGCTCCTCAGGAGAGGGAAACGAGGGAGCTGTCAGGAGGCTGGAGCTCCACCATCCGTTTTCCAGTCTCCGGAAGAGCATTCTGAGAGGCTGGGCCCCATCGTGGCTGGCCGCTGGGTGATGGGACATGGTGCAGGCCTGGGCAGTAGACAGGTAAGATCTGCTCTGCGGAGGCTGCCGGTCGCTGCTGGGCACCTGGGCGGGTGTCCCCCTGCTCATCTGGGGCGACGGACTTGGTCTGAGTTCGGTTGCAGCTGGCGGAGGTTGGAGGGTCTCCAGGGCCCCCAGCTCACCTCCCTAGATGGCATTTTCGGGCATCTGGAAGGGACCTGTTCTCGGTTTCTTGGGGAAGTTCAGGCAAGCCTGAGTCGGAGCCTGGGCAGGTCTCTTGGCTCCTGGCCTGAAACTGAGATTGGAGCCGAGGCCCAGGCTGTGTGTGTCGGCTGGTGGGCAGGGCTGTGAGGTCACCGCAGGACGTTTGTCTTGTGCCTGGGGGCTGATGACCCGGATCAGGCCGTGGGGCTTGGAGGCAGCCTGGGGAACTTCTCGGCGGCCACCCTGAGGCCTGCTGTGTGTCGGCTTCACCACGACGAGAGGCTCTGGGCCCTGCTGCCTGACTCCAGGCTGAGGGATGTCGGCCACAGCCCCTGTCTGTCGTGCCTTTGGTCGGAGACTTGACGAGGAGCTCGGACTGGCTTTCCTGAGGGGAGACAGTGAAGCCAAGACGGATACCATGTCAGACATTTTGGTAGCTGAGCCATCAGTGAGGGCAGGGTCCACGCGTGGCCTCTTATTGGTTGTGTGGATCGGCATTGGCCTGCTTGCAACCTGAAAGAAAGGAGACCACACACATTAGAGGTTCCTCGGCATGGAGCCATCATGGAAATCAACCACATCCAATGACAAGGTGCACACAGCAGGAAATTCTTAATACGGTATGGACAGGCCGTCCTTGGAAGTAGGGACAGAGCCTCAACGTGAGTGCTGATCGGGACAAGACCCATGAAAAATGCACTCTCCAGCTATGATCTAAGAATACCATTTTTCTAAAGACTGTGTCTTGGGCATTCACTGGATCAAAGCGCCTCCACTCAGCCTTCCGTGAAGTGGGACGGACTAATGCCCTACTGAAGGCAGGTTAGTGGCTCAAGGGTTCCCAGGACGTCTTTTCTGAAAACATGCATGTTCCTGGGGTGAGCCTCCTCCATGTTTGGGGCCCCTGAGGGACTAATTTCCTCAGGCCACTAGGAAGATGTTGTTGGCAGGCTTGCCGTCATTGCACAGAAAGAAAGCAACAGCAAATACGGCACCTTCAGATGCCTTCACCTGGAATCAAATGGACCTGGAAGGATCGTGGAGTCCCTGACCCCAAGTAGGCAGGGAAGAGGGGTTCCCCGATCCCCTCACGCACACAGCAACCGGAAAGTAAATCAACCAGAGTGACCTAGTGGAGCAAAGAACAGGGACCCAGGGTGACACTCACTCTCAGATAAATCCAAGATTCCATGGATTCTTTTCGATTTGGCAGCGGCTTCTCCGAAGGTTTCCCAGAAAAGGTCTGGAAGGGAGCCTTCCTCTGTGGGTCTTGTTGCCTGCAGAAGAGAAAAAGTTCAGGCCATGCATCCAATTTTCCCTAGGAGACAGGGAGAACCCTGTCTGAGGCCCAGTCCCATTCTGTGTTTTGTGATAAATAAGTGGAACTCTTGTGCCCTTTCCACCTCTGCACCTTCCCTCATGTGCCAACCTTCCCATCCCCACAGTGGCCTTCTAGGCTTCCCAAGTAAGGAACAGTATTTGGATTCCATTGCTTTTCCCCCTGTAATGGGGAACCTGCACGAAGCTTCCCCACCTGACATCGTCCTCCCCCAGCTCGATATCAGGAACAAGTCTGTTAATTATTATTAAATATAATAGAAATTAATAGTAATCATCGACAATAATAATCACAATAAAGATAGTAAAACTTAATACTGGTTAAAAATATTTTAACGATTAATAGTAACAATTAATAGCAATATCAGTATTAGCAATAAAATAATGATATCAGCAATTATTGTTACTTAATACTAAGTGAGGTTGGTTATAAAATAGTGATTAATATTATGAACTACTAGCATTGCTAAATGACATTAATATTGATAATTAATTTTAAGCATACATAATCATATATTTAAAATAATTATCCATAATTAATAATGGTATCCTATTAATTATTAGTATAATCGATAATTGTTAAAATCGGTCATTGATGTTTAATAATTAATCATATTATTACTCCTAATACTGCAGTGTGTATACAGCTACCTGTGATGTCGTTCCTAATATCCAGGGAGGGAGAGCATGGTTTTAGTTTTAATATCGCAATAAGTGTACACTCACCCTGTGACACAGATCCTAATATTCAGTGTAGTAGAGTGTGACATGACTCCCAACATAGCAATGAATAGATAGCCACCCGGTGATATTGCTCCTAATATTCACGGAAGATGCGTATTATATTACTCCCAATATCGCAGGGAGGGTACAGCTCTTCTGTGTTATGATTCCTAATATCAGGAAGAGGAGAGGATGATAATAATTCCAGTGTCACAGGCTGTGTTCACCGGCCCTGTGGCATTGTTATTAATATCTGGGAAGGGAGAGGATATTACTCCCAATGTGGCAGGGGGTGTACATCCACCCTGTGATATTCGTCTTTCTATTCCAAGGCCGAGAGGTTGATATTACTCCTAGTATCACAGACACTGTACACCCCCATATTTTTAATCCCTGCGATATTGAGAGTAGTATCATCCTCTCCCCGGTGGAAATTAGGAACAGTATCACTGGGGGTGTATACACCCCGTGCAATATTGAAAGTAATATCATCCTCTCCCCTCCTGGATCATGGGAACAACATCACTGGGGGATGTACACTTTCTGTGATATTGGGAGTAACATCATCTTCTGTGCCTTGGATTATTAAGGACAATATCACGCGGGGACATGTGTACATCTTCTGCAATATTGGGAATAATATTATCCTCTCTCCCCCTGCATATTAGGAAAAATATCACAGAGTGTGTGTTCACCTCCTGCGATATGGGGATTAAAACCATCTTCTCCCGTTCTGGATATCAGGAAGAGTATCACATGGGGGTGTACAGTGTCTGCGATACTGGGAGTAATATCAACCTCTCGGCCTTGGAATATTAAGAAGAATATCACAGGGTGGATGTACACCCCCTGCCATATTAGAAGTAATATCAGCCTCTCCTCTCCATGGATATTAGGAACAATATCCCAGGCTAGGTGTATGCCTCCTGCTCTATGGGGAGTAATATCGTCCTCTCACTTCCAGGATATAAATAACAATATCACAGGACGGGTGAACACAGCCTGCGATACTGGAATTATTAACATCCTCTCCCCTTCTGGATACTAGGAACCATATCACAGAAGAGCTGTACCCTCCCTGGGATATTGGGAGTAATATCATACGCTTCTTCCATGAATATTAAGAGCAATATCACTGGGTGGCTTTCCATTCATTGCTATGTTGGGATTCATGTCATACTCTACCCCCTAGATATTAGCATCAGTGGCACAGGGTGAGTGCACACCTACTATGATATTAAAACTAAAATCATGTTCTCTGTCCCTGGATATTAGGAACAACATCACAGGTAGGTGTACACCCCCTGTGGTATTAGGAGTAATAATATGATTATTAAACATCTATGTCGATTTTAATAATTATCAATCACACTATTAATTAATGTGATATCATTATTAATTATGGATAATTAATTTAAATATATGATTATGCACGCTTGAAAATAATTAGTAATATTAATGTCATTTAACAATATTATTAGTTCTTAATATTAATTATTATTTTATTACCAACATCACTTAGTATTGATATAAGTAACATTAATTGCTGATATCATTATTTTATTGTTAATATTGATACTATGATTAATTGTTATACTAATCGTTAATATTTTTTACCAATATTAATTTATACTATCTTTATTGTGATTATTAATATTGATGATTGTTATTAATTTTTACTATAGTTATTAATATTAATAATTAATAGACTTGTTCCTGATATCCAGCTGGGAGAGGATGATATTACTCCCAATATCAAGGAAAGTGTACACCCCTCTATGATGTTATTCCTAATAGCCAGGGGATAGAGGATGACATTATTGAAACTATCGCAGTGTGTGTCCATCCCTTCAGTCATCTTGTTCCTTATATCCAGAGTGGGAGAGGATGATATAACTCCCAATATCACAAGAAGTATGCCACCGCCTGTAATATAGTTCCGAACATCTACGTGAGGAGAGGATGATATTACTGACCATATCGCACGAGTTGTAAAACCCCTTCAATATTTTGCCTACGATCCTGAGGGGAGAAGATGATATTACTCCCAATATCGAAGAAGGCGTACACCCCTCTGGGACTCTATGCTCAATATCCACTTTGGGAAATGATGACATTACGCCCAATGTCCCAGGGGATGTACACCTACCTTGGGATATTGTTCTTTATATCGAGAGGGGGAGAACATGCTATTGCTCCCAATAACGCAGGGGCTGGGGCTGTACACCCCTCCTGCGTTATTGTTCTTAATATCCTAGGGAAGAGAGGATGATACTACACCCAATATCGCAAGGGGTGTACACTCACCCAATGATTTTGTTCTTAAGGTACTCCACCTCCCACCACCAGGGATATCATTCCTAATATCTAGGGGAAGAGAGGATAACATTATGCCCAATATCACAGGGGAGCATACACACCCTCTGTGATGTTGTTTCTAGTATCCAAAGGTAGATACGATGATGTTACTGACCATATCACAGGGGGTGTACACCCTTTTGTGATATTGTTTTTGACATTCATTGGGGGAGAGGATAACATTAATCCTAATATCGCAGAAGGCTTACAGACCCCTGTTATGTGGTTCCTAATGTACAGGGGAAAGAGAAGAATATTGCTCTCAACATTGCAGGACGTGTAACCACCCTGCCCCCCGTATATTGTTCCTAATATGCAGCGAGGTGGAGGCTGAGAGGACTACCAATATCCAAGAAGGTGCACACACACCTGTGATATAGTTCCTACTATCTAGCGGGAAAGAGGTTGATTTTACTTTCAATATCGCAATGGGTGTACACCGCAGCCAGCCCCAGGGTATCATTCCTAACATCCAAGCAGGAAGAAGATGATATGGCTGACAATATCGAAGGGGGTGGACACCTCTTCTCTGATATGGTTCCTGATATCCAGGGGGTGAGTGGATGATATAACTCCCAATAAAGTAGGAAGCGTACAGCCACCCTGGGATTTTGTCCTTAATAACCAGAGGGGAGAGATGACATTACTACCAACATTGCAAGGGGTGTACACCCTCCTGTGATATTGTTTCTCATATCCAGGAAAGGAGAAGATGGTATTAGTACCAATATTGAAGGGATGGACACCCCCCGTGGGATATTGTTCTAAAGTTACATGTTGAAAGAGAATGAGATTCCATCCAATATAACAAGGGGTATACACCCCACCTGTGATATGAGTTGTAAAACCTAGAAGAAGAGAGAATGACATTGCTTCCAAAAACACACGGATTGTACACCCACCCTGTGATATTGTTCCTGTCATCTAAAGGAAGAGATGATGATACTACTCCCACTACCGGAGAAGGTACACACCCGCTGTGATATTGTTCCTCATTACTTGTGGGAGAGAGCATGATATTACTTCCAGTATGACAGTGGCTTGACACCCAGTCTGTGATACTGCTCCTAATTTCCAGTAGGTAAAGTATGATGTTCCTGCCAAGAGAGTAGTGGGTGTACAGCCACCCTGTGATATTTCTCCGAATATTCAGGGAAACACAGGACGACATTATCCCAAATCTCCCAAAAAGTGTACACCCATTGTGTGATACGGTTCCTAATATCCAGAGGTGCAGAAGATGGTATTCATTCTCCTATCGCAGGCTGTGTACACACAACCTGTGAAATTGTTCCTAATATCCTGAACAAAAGAGATGCTAATAATGGACACACATTGCAGGAGGGAGTAATTGGCTGTTACGATCCACATCTCAGGGGGTGAGGCACTCCCCGCGATATGGGGAGTAATAGCAACCCCCCTCCCCACTGGTTATTGTGATCCACATTGCAGGGCAGTTCAGGACACCAGCTCTGCCCCAACTTTGACTCAGACAGTGGGTGTCATGGGACCACCTGAGGGTGGGTGGCAGCTCAGCTCGAAGGTATCCTTGCTGCCAAAGACCAACTGTTCCTGCTACTTTGAATCTGGCCACAGGGTCTCTGTTGGTGAGACAGATGACCATGAGGCAGATACCCTGAAATCTAGCGACAGAGCTCAAAGTCCCCTGAGAGGCACCATAGCATGCAGACTTTGCAGACATACTAGCGAAGGCCGCAGCAGGCCCTGAGTGAGGAACAAGCTGACCAAGATCCTGGGGTTCTGCCACACAGCCCTTATACCAGGGACTGGAAACTGTTTCCCTAAAGAGCCAGGAGTCAGTATTTTCAGCTTTGCCAACTAATCTTTGCCTCAAGCATACAACTCTGCCATGGCTGCACGACAGCAGCCTTCTGCAGGTGGCCTGTGAAGAGATGGGCATGACTGCACCCCCATCAAACTTTACTTATGGACATGGAAACTTCTCAGCGTCATGAAGTGTTATTTTTTTATTTGTTCAACCATTTGGAAATGTAAAATCCATTCTTGATTCACGGGCGACAAGAGCAGGCGGGGACAGGCCGCCCCTTGCCGACCTCTGGAATGAGTTTAGAGAAGTAAATGACAGGTTGGGCCAGCACAGCCTCCTCACAGCGGATTCGCTGCAGGAGGGTCCTTCGTAGCAACCACTTCCCATCCTTCATCTTGGCTTCAAGTGCAGCTCAGGTGGAGAAAGAGAGAACAGAACTGGCCTCAGCAACAAGAAGGAAGGAGATGCAGGGTCAAGCAGCCATGTGGATCCATCACACTTAACATTCACACCAAGCGGAGCACAGGCAGGACCAGCCCGGGGGGGCCGAAGTGGAGGCTCTCTGGGGTGGGGGACCTCTGGGTGGGCAAGATTCTCTACCTAAAACTCAAATAGAAGATCTACACAGCAGTAGTTACAGAAAACACACACTAAGAAAAAGGCCAAAATAAAAATAGGACACGTTTGGCCAACCGGTCTCACAAGCCAGTAGGTAAGAAAGCCCAGGAGGGCCCACCAGAGGAGCTGGGGGTTGGTTCCTGCCTGCAGGGGCCTGGGACACCCCATTCCCAAAGAGGAGGACCCAAGCTTTGGGGAGGAAGCTGTCAGAGTCACCCAGTGAGCTGTTCAGAGCTAGAGCCACAGAGCAGGTGAGGAGCCCTGGCCACGTCCCCGTACGGGCTGAGAAGCTGGGGTGGGGGCACACCCCCAGGGGCCGATGCAAACAGTGGACCGCGGGCCCTCCTCCTGCCCAGAGGATGCTCAGCTCCCAAGGGACCACCAAGGCCTGGAACCCAGGGACACACCACCTGACCATCATGCCCAGGCCTCCTGGACCAGGCAGTGTCCAGTACAGGCAGGCAGTCTGGACTTGGGGCCAGGACAGTGGTGGATGGTCCTGCTAGGCAGGCCTCCTTCTCCCTACCAGCTGGGCTGATTGCACTGTAGTTTTGGTTCTGGCAACATATTGTTGCCCACTTTGGCCACACCAGTCCCCGGCTCCCTGGCTAGGCCCAGTGCTGTCCAACCTACCTACACAGGCCCCACACACCCAGTGCCCACCAGGCTCTGTCAGCCAGGAGGACCCATGCTCATCCCCTGAAGTTTCTGTGGGAACCTGCATCCCACAGGGACCCACAGGGACCCACAGCTCAGGGCCAACCTCCATGGGGGCCTCTTGGTTGTGGTGGCAAGGGTGAGGGGTAGTTGACCTCCAGCCCTCCCATCCTGGCCACTGTATTTTGTGGGGATCATTCAGTCCTGGAAGCTTCCTGGGGACCCCAGAAGGAAGAGAACAGGGTGGTCATGGCAGCCTCAGCCCCAGGCTCTGGGCCAGAAGTTGATAACGACCAATTCAGAGCAACCACTGAATTCAAGCCTCTTACAGATACACGAGAAGTTGGCGAAGAACTGAATGTCGACCATTCTACGGTCATCCAGCATTTGAAGCCAATTGGAAAGCTGAAAAATCTTGATAAGTGGGTGCCTCATCAGCTGAGCAAATATTTTAAAAATCATCCTTTTGAAGTGTCATCTTCTCTTGTTCTATGAAACAACATTGAACCATTTCTTGATCAGATTGTGACATGCCACAAAAAGTGGATTTCATACAACAGCCAGCTCACTGGTTGGACTGAGAAGAAGCTCCAAACCACTTCCCAAAGTCAAACTTGTACCAAAAAAAGGTCATGGTCACCGTTTGGTGGTCAGCTGCCGGTCTTCTGATCCACTACACTTTTTGAATCCTGGTGAAATCATTACATCTGAGGAGTATGCCAAGTTAATCGATGAGATGCATGGAAAACTGCAGCACCTGGAGCTGGCACTGGTCAACATGAAGGGCCCAATTCTCCACAATGCATGACCACATGTCATACAACCAGGGCTTCAAAAGTTGAATAAACTGGGCTATGAAGTTTTGTCTCATCTGCCATATTCATCTGACCTCTTGCCAAACAACTACCACTTCTTTAAGCATCTTGACAACTTTTTGCAGGGAAAACACTTACACAACCAGCAGGATGAAGAAAATGCTTTCCAAGAGTTCATCGAACGCTGAAAGCAGGGAATAAACAAGTTTATTTCTCTTTGGCGAAAATGTGTTCAATGTAATGGTTTCTCTCTTTTTTTCTTTTTTTTTTTAAGACCGAGTCTCACTCTGTCGCCCAGGCCAGAGTGCAAAGGTGCAATCTCGGCTCACTGCCACCTCTGCCACCTGGGATCAAGAGATTCTCCTGCCTCAGCCTCTTGAGTAGCTGGGATTACAGGCACATGCTATCACACCCGGCTACTTTTTGTATTTTTAGTAGAGACGGGATTTCACCACGTTGGTCAGGCTGGTCTCAAACTCCTGACCTCCTGATCCGCCCGCCTCAGCCTCCCAAAGTGCTGGGATTACAGGCGTGAGCCACTGTGCCCAGTCCATTGTAATGGGTTCTATTTTGATTAATAAAGATGTGTTGCAGCCTAATTATAAAAATTTAAAATTCACGGTCCAAAACCACAATTACTTTGGCACCAACCTAATAATAGAAGAATTAAAAGAGGCCTTTATATTAGAGAGCCCATGGATGATAAAGTAATAAAGAATATTACAATCTCCATAACCCACAAACTTGGTAACTTAGACCAACTGGATGAATTAAAAGACACAATCTATTAATACTAAAACATAGGAGAAATAGGTCATCTAAATATATTGATATCTATTTTTAAAATGGAATCAATGCCTAATAACCTTACAGAAAACCTATATATTCCAAAAATCTGACATTCTGTCATGTTATTCTAACTGGTGGGCTTCAGGGATTTCCATTTTGATAAGAACATAGGTGAGTCGCACACACTGACTTTTAGTGCTCATTGGTCAGGAAACCTATGTCCACTATAGGATACTGCAGAGCGAAGCATTTTGGAGAATTTAGGCAAGATAATATGATTTTCAGAGTTAAAGGAAGACAACCTGTTTTATGTACAGTAATTCCTCATAATATCACAGGGGATACCATATTTAAACTTTGGGGTATCCCCAGGTATAATTCTTATTTGAGCCACATGTGAATTTCAGACACGGAGGCTGCCCAACTTTGGTGGCTTGCAACAGATGTGGAAGTTAATTCACAACCTACTTTGTGGAGGCATAAAATTCAATGAGCACTCATTTAGCATTTTATTTGAAATATTATTTTTGTAAAGTTTGCATTTCCAATTAGGTGAAATTTTAAACCTGTTTCAGTTCTTATCCACTTTTTTCTCCCCCCCGAGACGGAGTCTTGCCCTGTCACCCAGGCTGGAGTGCAGTGGCCTGCTCTTTACTCACTTCAACCTCCACCTCCCAGGTTCAAGCAATTCTCCTGCCTCAGCCTCCCAAGTAGCTGGGATTACAGGTGCCCACCACCACGCCCGGCTAATTTTTGTATTTTTAGTAGAGATGTGGCTTCCCCACATTGGTCAGGCTGGTCTTGAACTCCTGATCTTGTGATCTGCCCACCTGAGCCTCCCAGAGTACTCAGATTACAGGCCTGAGCCACCGTTCCTGTCCTCTCCATTCTTTTTAGGCAGAGGGGAGCAAGGATTGCTTTAAGTTAGGAGGGACTCCCATGTACCCAGCACATTTGTGTAAATTTCTTCCTTCAGAGTTCTTTGAATCAGCATCACCATTGTTAAAGGCCTCCCACATGGTAATAATTGTGCTACAGGATTTTACGAACATGAAGTTTATGTTTGGCTGAATTAACCTCCTTGCTGTGACACAAGGGTGGCATAGGGGTTTTCACCAATTATGAAGTGGGTTCGCTGTGCAATGGTTACCAACTTTTCTGAGTACAATGAGACCAAACACATTCATACATAAATTCCATGAAGTGAATTTATTACTTACAAATAGCAGACAAAGGACAACAGAAGTCTAGGATTCAATAAGAACCACTACCACAAGATCAGGAAGGCTACCCAGAGCAGATGGATGGAATTTTGACGTAAACACTTCACTTACACTACAACTGAGGGACCCCAGAAAGCAGCCCACCTTGGGTTTTCTCCCACGATGTGGTTTGCTGGACACAAGCGTTAAAGGCCATTCTGTTTCGAGCCGGGACTCTAACAGAGCCTGGGCTGTTCTGACCAATGTCACCTGATTATCAGGATATTGCATTCCCAGCATATCATACAGTTATCTTGAGAACTACCAGTAAGAAAGGGAGGAAAATGGCCCTGCACCCTTAAAACTGAAGGATCAGGATATTTGTTGTGACAGAAGCACAGACAGTAGCGACAGAGTGTTCTTGTGAGCCATCTACTAGTTCTCTTGCATGGAGTATGGCACCTAACTGAGGCACCTAAGTGAGCCGAGATTGCACCATTGCACTACAGCCTGGGCAACAGAGTGAGACTCTATCTAAAAAAAAGATAATAATGAAATTAAAAAGGTTAAACTTACCTTCATATTAGAAAAACATGAAAATTCAACCATGAATCCAGCACATTATCAAAAGAATAGACAAAAATTCTACCAACAAACTTAATATCATTATCTATGAAACTCAAGTACTACTGCTTAAAGAGCATTTACAGAACTCTCACCTCAAGCTTTCCCTGCAAAACAAGGTGAAATGCATACTCAAGACTCTTTAAGAATGAGCCACTGATAAAAAACAATATAGTTGTAACTTGTGTAACATTTCATACATTTTTTTCAAGCACTGCACCATAATTAATTTGCATCAGGCTTTCCAAATTAGAAAAGTTTCACTTATAGAACTTCTTTCCCGTGGGAGTTTTCACGTGACTTTTCAAGTAAATGTGCAAACTGAAAATATTCTTGCAGTTTCTAAACTATTAGAGTTTTAATCCTGTGTACGTTCTTGTATTTACAAGGTCCAGCCAGCTACAGTGTGCATTTTCATATGTCCTTGAGTGGGCATGAGAGAAATGAAACATTCCCACATTCTGGACATTCATAGGGTTTTTCTCAGGAATCAGCTGATGTCTTCAAGTGGAACTAACACAACTGAAGGCCTTACCACAAATTTAGATTCAAAAGTCTTTTCTCCACTCTGAGTCCTCCCAAATCTTCAAAAACAGGAAAATCTGAAGGCTTGACCACATTTCCTACATTCTTAAGGTTTCTGTGCAGTGTGAGCCTTTTCATGTTTATGAGGGAATGAGAAAGAGTAAATGTTTTACCACATTTCTTACATTCAAGGGGCTTTATTTATTTATTTATTTTCTTTAATTTTGAGATGAAGTATCACTCTGTCATCAGGCTGCAGTGCAGTGGCACAATCTCGGTTCCCTGCAACCTCCGCCCCTGGGTTCAAGTGATTCTCCTGCCTCAGCCTCCTGAGTAGCTGGGATTACAACCATATGCTACCACACCCAGCTAATTTTTGTATTTTTAGTAGAGACGAGGTTTCACCATGTTGGCCAGGATGGTCTCGACCTCTTGACCTCGTGATCTGCATGCACAGGGCTTTCCCCCAACCCCCCGTGGCTTTTTATGTCCTTGAAAAAGAACTAAGACAACTGAAATGTGCCACCATGCCCAGTTTTATTTGGTTTTTTTGTTTTTTTTGTTGTTGTTTTGAGACGGAGTCTCGCTCTGTCGCCCAGGCTGGTGTGCAGTTGTGCGATCTCGGCTCACTGCAAGCTCCGCCTCACAGATCCACACCCTTCTCCTGCCTCAGCCTTCCCAGTAGCTGACATGAGCCAATGTGCCTGGCATTATTGTATTTTTTCTAGAGACAGGGTTTCACCATGTTGCCCAGGTTGTTTCACATTGTTTTAATCCGGGCTGGTTATGAACTCCTGTGCTCAAGCAATACACACACTTTGGCCTCCCAAAGTGCTGGGATTATAGGCTGAGTCAGTACACCCAGCCTCTATATCATGACTTCTTTCATGGCGAGTAAGATGACTGGAACGAGCGTAGTCTTTACCGCATCTCTTACATTCATAGGGTTTTTCTCCAGTATGAATTCTTTCGTGGAGGTGAGGGGAACTGAGATGACTGAAGGCTTGGTCACATTGTTTTCATTCATAGGCTTTCTCTCCAGTATGAGTACTTCTATGGTTACAAAGGGAACTCAAATGACTAAAGGCTTCGCCACATTGTTTACATTCATAGGGTCTCTCTCCAGTATGAATGCTTCCATGGTTATGAAGGGAAGTGGAACAGATGAAGGCTTTATCACATTTGGTACATGTATCGGGTCTTTCTCCAGTGTGAGTCCTTTCACGCATCTTAAAACAACAAGAAAATCTAAATGTTTTCCCACATTCCTTACATTCCTAGGGTTTATCTCCACTGTGAGTTCGTTCATGTATTAGACAACAACCGGAAACAGTGAACGCTTTACTACATTGTTTATATTTATAGGGTTTTTCTCCTGTGTGAGTTCTCTGATGTCTTTCAAATGAATTGAGAAAATAAAACACTTTCCCACATATCGTACATGTATAACTGGATTTCCACTGTACATTATCATGTGTCTTCTAACACCTGGAACAGAAACGAAGAATTTCCCACATTGTTCACATTTATATTGCTTCTCTCCATATGGTTTGTATCCTGAGTGAGCCAGGATGTGCCTATTAAGGAGGGAATGATGTACAAAGACTTTTCCACAAACACTGCTTTCAGATTTTTTTAATCCAGTAGAAATGTTCTCATTCAGATCAAGATTTGGAATTTGGCTGACTACTTGTCCATACTGTCTACCTTCTTTGCTTTCACACAGTCTCTGTACCACATGATTTCTGTAAAAAAATGACAAGCACATTATTATTGGTTGGTTTAAGAACTTTCTACTTACTAATAGGTGCCCTTACACTGCTACCAATACCAAGGAAAAAGCATTGTTATTATTATTATTATTATTATTATTGCCATGATTGAATTATTTGAAAGTAAATGGGTTACTACTGAAAACACAGCTACCACCTGCATGGCTATGACCAAATTAGTAACATTCATATACATAATTTTGTAGTGCTATTTTCATGTAAACTGTTTTCCAAACTCTGACTGCTACCTTGAAGTACGTTACATTTTGGGTGAAATTTTTCTAAAAAAAATAAATTTCAAGTGACTCTATTTGTTTTGATTGCTTGTTTTTAAGTTCATGACAAGCTAAGATTCCTTCAGAGGACTTTATTTCCTCTTCTCAGTGCAAATTATCTTATATCTTTCCCAAGTTTTTCAAAGTGATCTTCAATATTCTGGTCTTTCCATTTGTTTCCTAAAATGCAGACCCACAAAATTATCATGAATTATTACAAACTACAGAAACATTACTAGATTTCATGTTCATTGTACACAGTGCCCATGCCTGATTTCTTCACCAAATCATTCCCTTGCAACATTCCAAATCACAAATAGCACTGATGATAGGGAAATACTTCTGTAATTAAGTGAAATGTGTTGTCATTCTTACCTACAGAAGCCAGGTTCCTGCAGGTTTCCTGCATCACTTCTCTGCAGAGATTCTTCTGAGAAGAATCTACCAAAGCCCATTCCTCCTGGGTAAAGTTCACAGCCACTTCCTCAAAAGCCATGGAGTCCTAGAACATTCCACATATGTGGATAGAAGGACGGGTGAGACTGACAGCACTGGGAATCTATACTCAATCCATAAGCTGTTTACATGATTCTAAAATTTCCAAGCATTTATTCTATGACTTGATTGTCACAACTCTTACTCTGTTCACACATACTCCCTCCCACACAGCAATACTAATGCGAGAATTGAACTATTCAAAAAGGCAACAGCAAAGTAGAAACACCCATCTCATTAGAGAATCCAGGGAGTAAGATGTGCTGCTAGAAGTTACCTTTTAACTTCACTTTGTACATTTCTAGTATCTGTCATAATAAAGTTCTACCTGATGTGCATAAAGGAGTTAATATTATCAGTCCTGAGGCTACTTATTCTTTAAAATGCCTGCTCACAAAGTTCCATCTTTGTTTGTATTAGTAACTTACATTTTGAAAGGGATTCCACCAAACCAAGTAATAAGAATGACTCACTGCATCTAAATGGCTTGTGCAATATATTTGCCAAAACTTTTTCTGCCGAAGGTCTATTATTTTCACTGCAGTGGTGCTTAGGGAACCAGACACCAAAACACAGTCTGAACACTAAGTGTTCAATGAGGTTCCCTGGTACACAATATTTTACATGTGCTGTCACTTATTAACTGGGGAGTTGAGCCCATTCCATGTGATTATACCAAAAGAGAGTAGGCTTATTAAATTTAATTGAGTAGTAAATAAAACCAATAATTGATATTGGACAATATTAATACAATAATTTTTCAAATTTCTATTGCACAATGTCAAGGTAGAAAGGAATAAGAGGAAATACGACACCTGTTTTTAAAAAAGGACATTAATGTCACCACTTCCAGATGCTATTCCTATGAAATCACATAAATTCCCAAATCAGGTTTTTTTTTCAGGCAGGAAAAATTACTTTTTCATGCATAGTAAAAATGACAAATGTCTAATGCTTTTTAGTCATCTAAAAAAAGTGATGGCTTGTCTAACATACTTCTAAGATTTTCAAACGAAAATACTCAGGACAGCACAGTATTAGCAGAGAGATGAGCAAGCAGACCAACGGGAAGAAAAGTCTTAATGACCCAGCATTTAAATGGAAAGTTGATGAATGATAGAGTAGGCACTGTAGAATAGAAAAAGAAATCACATGCACTTTAAAATATGAGGCAAACCAGGCTGGCATCTGCTTAGGAAAATGCATTGCATTCTTCTCTATTCCATGATCCATAATCAACTTGTTATATATTCAAATATGAAAGATAAAACCAGAACACTTTCAGAAGTCACAGAAAGATTTTTTTTTTTTTAACGAAGGATTAGGCAGAATTTATTTTATGTAAGAAAACAGTGATAAAGGAACAGACAAACTCAAATATATTAAAATTTAGGGAATAAAAAGAAAATAGTGTGGGCAGGGCATGGTGGCTCACGCCTGTAATCCCAGCACCTTGGGAGGATGAGGTGAGCAATCATCTGATGTCAGGATGTTGAGACCAGCCTGGCCAACATGGCCAAACCTCGCCTTTTTGCTGTTTGTATTTTTTGTTTTTTGAGACGGAGTCTTGCATTGTCACTTGGGCTGACGTGCAGTGGCAAGATCTTGGTTCACTGCAACCTCCACCTCCCGGGTTCAAGCTATTCTCTTGCCTCAGCCTCCCAAGTAGCTGGGATTACAGCTAATTTTTTCTTTTTTGTATTTTTAGTAGAGACAGGGTTTCACCATGTTGGCCAGGCTGCTCTGGAACTCCTGACCTCGTGATCCGCCCACCTTGGCCTCCCAAATTGCTGGGATTACAGGCCTGAGCCACAGTGCCAGGCCTAAAACCCCGTGTTTACTAAAAATACAAAAATTAGCTGGGTGTGATGGTGGGTGCCTATAATCCCAGTAACTCGGGAGGCTGACACAGGAGAATCACTTGAACCCGGGAGGCAGAGGTCACAGTAAGCAGAGATAGTGCCACTGCACTTCAGCCGGGCTACAGAGCAAGACAGTGTCTCCAAAAAAAAAAAAAAAACATAAAACAACACCAAAAAACCCCTCAGATATCCAGATAAGAGGACACAGATGTGTCCACTGTCATAAATTCTTCACCATGCTACAAGAGGGGAACTGACATTTTGGTGAATCCTTGTAAATCATCAATTTATCTATCATACTTTTATTTCACCAGTAGCATTCACAAAGCTAAGTCCTACAATTCCATTTGAAATTACCCTTGAAAAGAACAGACCTTTAAATCTTACTACACTCACTCTGGGGAAGAAATAAATATGAACTTTTAGCAAATAAAATACGTCATTTTACCTTGCTACTTTGGAAATAGTACCTTTATCTTTCAAACTGTACTGACAACATGTATCTTACAGTCAATGAAAAACTGAAACTCATATAAGCGGACAAGCCTTATCAAGGTAACAAACTCAGGGAGAGGCAGCACTGACTCCAACACAGACCTTTCTAAGTGTCACGGCAGGCCATTCTGTCCCTCAGGACACCCACCCTGTTCAGTAAAGTCCTCAGTGACCACCTAGGAGGCACTGGCACTGCTCTTTGTCCTCCTGTGTGCCTTGAGTGCATTTTCATATTCAGGTTCTTGCACATCCTCTCTGGGGTGGGTTTTCCTTGTCCTTTGGGACAGTTTTTCTCTCTTCACAAACCTGAGACAATCTAGAGAGCAGAAATCATTTCTGCCCTTTCCTCTCAATATCAGCATCCCATTGGCAGACCGTCAATGTGTCTCTGAGGAATAAAAGCTCCGGCTGGAGGAACAGTTTTAATGACCTAGCTTTAATGACATTGTGTTGTATTGTCCATTCATTTTAATGTCCTAAAATTTTAATAACCCTAAGGGGTCACCATTTTAGATGAAACTATACCAGGAGATTCCTCTAAGGCCAAGAGCATCCAGCTGCTCCCCTGAGAGACTCTACCCCCTACCTCAGGCTGTCCTTGGGGATGAGATGACCCCGGGGCTGATGCTCACTAGACCCTCCGATAGACATGGCCACAGCGGGTATCCTGGATCATCCCCAGACAGTTCTAAAATGCCAGGACTAGGAAAAGACAGGAGGGTGTCTGAGGACACAACACCCTGTAAAGTTTTCACGGGGGGACCTCAACCTAAAGACATTTTGGTAATATGTACACTTAGGAAAGATGAAAAGAAGAGAGGCACAAAGATTTTCTTTTTATAGTAGTATGTCAGATGATTTATTCTCCGCTTTCCTCTCTTGTAAAATGTTTGGAAACAGAAAAATATTTTGGACAAGGTGGCTCACGCATGCATTCCCAGCGCTTTAAGAGGCCGAGGTGGGCGATCAGTTAAGGTCAGGAGTTCAAAACCAACCTAACCAACATGGCAAAACCCTGTCTCTACTAAAAATACAAAAATTAGCTGAACGTGGTGGTGGGCGCTTATAAGCCCAGCTACTTGGCACGCTGAGGCAGGAGAATCACTTGAACCCGGGAGTCAGAGGTTGCAGTGAGCTGAGACTGCGCCATTGCACTCCAGCCTGACGACAGGGCAAGACTCCGTCTCAACAACAACAACAAAATATATATATATATAAACATACATTTAAAATTACTACATGTAGATAGTATTTGAAGTCATGGGACTGACTGTAGGTAGAAACAAGAGAAGGCAAGGAAAGGTTTTATATTGATATTTATATATAATTATATAAAATATACATAATTATAATATATAAATATATCATATAGGCTGGGCACAGTGGCTTACACCTGTAATCCCAGCAATTTGGGAGGCCGAGGTGGGCAGATCACCTGAGGTCAGGAGTTCGAGACTAACCTGACCAACATGGAGAAATCCCATCTCTACTAAAGATACAAAAATTAGCCAGGCATGGTGGTGTGTGTCTGTAATCCCAGCTACTCAGGAGACTGAAGCAGGAAAATCCCTTGAACCCAGGAGGTGGAGGTTGCGGTGAGCCCAGATTGTGTCATTGCACTCCAGCCTGGGTGACAAGGGTTAAACTCCAACTCAAAATAAATAAATAAATAAATAAATAAAACAAGAAATATATATTTATGTCTAAATATATAATTATAATACATACATGTATATGTAAATATACATTTATTATAAATTTGTTAATATATGAAATATGTTTATTTCTGAGACAGGGTCTGGTTCTGTCACCCAGACTGGAGTGCAGTGGCACTATCATAGCTCATTGGAGCCTTGAACAGGTGGCTCAAGCGATCCTCCCACCTCAGCCTCCTGAGTGGCTAGGATTGCATGCACACACCACCATGCCTAGCTAATTTTAAATTTTTTGTGGAGACAGGCTCTTCCTTTTTTGCCTAAGCTGGTCTTGAACTCCTGGGCTCAAGTGATCTTCCTGCCTCAGGCTTCCAATGTGTTAGACGTGGGCCACTGCATCTGGTTTAATGCATTTTTTAATTTGCGAGTTTATATTATTTGATATTTTTAAGTACTGAATGTGTTGAACAATCAACTTGCAGAATTCCTGAACAATGGACGGTCAGCTCTCATGTCCTGGTTCAAATCGCCCCAGCACACCACGGCTACAAACCTTTCAGCCAACTTCCACTTATGTCTCCCGGGGCAGGACAATGTCACTTGGCCAATCCCCACTAAGAGGGACTCCGGAAAGGCATGAAACTATTCTGTTTTCTATAATGGAACCTGACCAGGGAGAAGGCAGCTGGGAGGGCCAGCTGGGCCCTCCAACCAGCAGCGTCCACCATCGACCAACTGCCCTAGAACTACACCGTGCTGGGCATTTGGGACACTGTTATGAGCAAGAGTTTCCATTTTTCTTCTCATGGGACCTTCATACTAGTGGCAAGAGACTTTTTTTTTTTTTTTTTTGAGACAGAGTTTTGTTCTTGTCACTCAGGCTGGAGTGCAATGGTGTCATCATGGCTCACTGACCTCTGCCTCCGGGATTCAAGCAATTCTCCTGCCTCAGCCTTCGGAGTAGCTGGGATTACAGGATTGCACCACCACATCTAGCTAATTTTTGTATTTTTAGTAGAGATGGGGTTTCACCATGTTGGCCAGGCTGGTCTGGAACTCCTGAGCCACTGCACCCAGTCAAGAGGGAGATTTTAAATCAATAAGTAGAATTGTGATGAATGCCAGAAGGAAGAATGTGTGTGATGGGGAGGGGACCTAAGTTATTGTCTCACATTTTAACACTTTCATAGGCAATAACTAAAAATGTAGAAGCTTAAAACAACACAAGCCAATTTTGGCAAGCTAGGAGTTGAGCCTATTTAAGCGGGTCCTGTGCTTGGGATCTCATGCTAAGCAGCTGGGCTGCATCCTCATCTGAGGCTCCCCCAGGGCAGAATCCATTTTCAGGTCCGCTGAGGTTACTGGCAGAATTCATTTCCTCAGACCCGCTTGGCAAGGGCCCAGCTTTTTGCTTCCTTGCCTACGGGGCCCCTCCAAAGGTCTTTCTCAGCACAGCATCTCCCTCCAGCAGCACCTGCAGGTGGAACATTTCTCTCTAGTGTGCGAAGGTGATGCACTGTGACAGTGACATCCCATTGCTTTTGCCAGGGCCTATGGCTTAGAAGCCAGTCACCGGTTTTGCTCGTATCTAAGGTCAGGAAGACTATGCAAGGGCATAGGTCATTGGGGGGTCAGTCACTTTAGGGTGTGGCTGTCACCACAGAACTTGGTGAGACTTTAAGGGTTGGTAGGAGCTGGCCAGGTACAGGGGGGAGGGTGTGTCAGGCAGGGGTGAGGGCATGGAGGGGGATGCAGAGGCCTGCACCCTGGAATGTCCTTTCACTCCCTGAGGTTTTGTTCTCCTGATCCCTGAGTACATCCCAGAACACGGTGGGGCCCTAGCAGGGGAGAGGTAGGGAAGCCTGTGTTGTTCATCCGGGGACCTTGTTAGGCAAATCAGATTAGGGGCCAGGCTTTCAGTGGTGGGTGCGAGCGTGGGAGTGATGAGTGTGCAGGTGTGTGTGGGAAGAGCGATGGGGATGGGGTCAGCCCCAGCCACCATGAAGACCTTAACTGTGCATCCACCCATCCCAGCAGCCTCCCTGAGTGAATGCCTTCAGGGTGCAGGTCCTGTTTTGCACATGGAAGTGAATCAGAGTAGGACACTGCCTTGCCTTAGAGAGGTCACACTTCTCCTTCTTCTTCTTCTTCTTTTTTTCTTTTTAGTTTGCAACAGAGTCTCACTCTGTTGCCCAGCCTGGAATGCAGTGCTGTGATGTTGGCTCACTGCCACCTCTGCCTCCCAGGTTCAAGCAATTTTCCTGCCTCGGCCTCCTGGGTAGGGTAGCTGGGATGATAGGCATGCATTACCATGCCTGGCTAATTGTTGTATTTTAGTTTCACCATATTGAGCAGGCTGGTCCCAGTCTCCTGGCCTCAAGCGATCTGCCCGCCTCAGCCTCCCAAAGTGCTGTGACTACAGGCGTAAGCCACCACACCGGGCGAGAGGTCACACTTCATGCCAAGTGGGTGGCAGCGACTCAGACAGCACCCCAGCTGGCGCTGGGAGTGAGGGGTGCTCAGCGTCCTAGGAAGGCAGAGGGCTGCATGAGAGGTTCGGGGAGGAAGGACTGGAGGAGGATTTGAGATTTTCACCTGAGCAGCTGGGTGGATGGAGGGGCTGTTTACAGAGAATCACGAGAATGTGGATGAGCAGGTTAGGGCACTAATAAACCACTTTGTTTTGGCCGCGGACAATTTGAGATGCTTCCCTGTGTCCAGCTGGGGCTTTGGGAAAGGTCAGGGCTGGGCATCTGACTGGGATGGATGTCTCTGGCAGGCAGCAGAGCATGTGGATGGTTTGTGAAGCCCGGAAGGGCATGAGATTTCCTGTGGCAGTGCCCACTGCAAATGGAAGGGCATTTGGCCTGAGACCAGACATATACAAGTTTGGCAGAGTAGCTATGGAAGTACAGGAAAACCAAGGGTGTGGGGGCACATGAAACAGGAAGCTCAAATAAGATGAGGAAAGAGGTTTTAAAGACGATCAGGGCTGGGGACAGTGCTTCATGCCTGTAATCCCAACACTTTGGGAGGCTGAGACGAGAGGATAGCTTGAGGCCAGGAGTTTGAGACCACCCTGGGCAACATAGGGAGACCCCATTTCTATAAATAAATAAATTCCATTGGTACTTGGCATTTCAGGCGGGGAAGAGCAAACATATGAAAGCTCTGAGGCAGGAAAGGGAAGTGATTAGTGCTCGCTCCTGGTTCCTTTATCAGACCTTAAAGAGATGCAGAGACATTTCAGGTACTCCTTGGCCGAGCTCCTTCAGGGAAGGCCTAAGTTCGCTTCTACTTCCCATCTATTAATTTTTTTTTTTTTTGGAGACAGAGTCTCACTCTGTCGCCCAGGCTGGAGCGCATGCAGTGGCACCATCTCAGCTCACTGCAACCTCCACATCCAGGGTTCAAACGATTCTCCTGCCTCAGCCTTCCCAGTAGCTGGGACCACAGGTACGCGCCACCACGATCGGCTAAGTTTTTGTATTTTTAGCAGAGATGGGGTTTCATCTTGTTGGCCAGGCTGGTTTCGAACTCTTGGCCTCAAGTGATCCACCTGCCTCGGCCCCACAAAGTGCTGGGATTACAGGCGGGAGCCACCGCGCCCGGCCCTACTTCACTCCTAACGCCCACCATAAGTGCTTCCAAATGTTTGCTGAATGAGAAGGTGAACGAGTGAATGGGACTACGTGACTTCGGGCAACAGGCAATCCTATTCCTTGGACCTCAGTTTCACTTTTTGTAAAGCAAGCCTGTCTCTCGCTGTCTGCCCTAAAAGCCTGAGTTCTGGCCTTGAGATGAGCGCGTCCTGTAGAACAGAAGGCAGGTGGACGTTGAGCTGGGTCTTCTAGGGGGCCAGGATCCGGCCAGCTCTTGGGTCCGGTCCTCCCGCGGGACCCCGCACGCCCAATCCCAGCGCCGCCCCGCCCAACCTGCCTTTGTTCCCCCAGGCCCCGCCCTCTCCGCGCGGCTTGCTCCCCATTGGCCGGAGGGGGCCCTAGGCGCCCGGCTCCGCTGGGGGCGGGGCGGCGGGCGGCGGGCGGTGGGCGGGTCCGTGTGCACCTGCACGGTGTGTTTCCTGGCCGCAGCCCCGCGCCAGCTGCAGCTCCTTGATCCGAGCCGGATCCTGAACGGGGAACACGGGCTGAAGCGGCGCGGCTGCCCCGCCCCGGGGCTCCATTGTTGAGGCTGCCGCGTCTCTGTCGGCTGCTCAGCTGCGCTCCAGTGGGCCCAGGCTCCGCGGCCAGGAGCGAGCGATGCGAGGCGGCGGCCTTAGGTGAGAGGGCGCGACGGGCGACGGGTTCTCCGGACCGGGCGGGGGTCTCTGCCCCGGGCGTGGCGGCTCCGAGCTGGGCTCCGCAGGGTCCGAGTTCGGGATCCGGAGTCCTTGCGCCTGGGCTTTGTCTCGGCCTCGTGTGGCAACGGGGGCTTCGCCCCTGCTGCGATAATGCGTGGGCCCGCGCGGCGGTGCCGGTCGCCCTGCGGGTGGGGGCCGGTCCCCACTGCTCCCCAGCTCCCCGCGCCTGCCGCGGAGGGGACTTCATGGACCCGGGCGCTGGCTTCTGCCCGGTCCTCCGCGGCGTGGCTGGTCCCCGCGTGCGCAGAGGGGGCCCTGCGAGAACCCACTCGTGGGGCGGGGCCCGGGTCACCGCGAGTGGGAGACTCCGCCACCCTCCCCGCCTTCCCTCTCAGCGAGACTGCTTCGCTAGACTCACCGAGGGGACTGCGCGGACCCTCGGACGAGGGAGTCCGTGACTCTGGGTGGGGGCTTTTTCCTGGCCCCGCATGACAGTTTCCTGAGTGTTTTGTCACCTATATAGGTGGCTGCGTGGACCCACGCGCTTGGGTCCTGGCCGCCCTGCTAGTGGGGCTGTGCGCCCCCCCGTGGCTCGTCTAGGTCGACCCCGCCTGGGACGCGTGTAGTGGGGGTCCGTGCGCGAGGGTCGCGGTTGGTGGGGTCGCACCGCCCCCGCCGCATGGTTTGTCCTCTCACTTGCCCGGAGGGAGGAAGCGAGAGGCGCGGGCCCGGAGCTGTCGCACAGCGGCCGCACCGACCTGTGTCCCGGCCGGCGGGTCCCGGGGGGCGAGGGGCTGTCACCAGGCGTCCCACCAGGCGTCCCACCGCCGCACTTCCTGCTCTGGCCCCGAGCTGGGCTCTGATTGGAGGGAGCAGGGCCCTTCTGCCGGGCGCTTCTTGAGTTCTTCCGTTAGTAATGGGAAGAAAAAAAAATCTGGAAAGCCAGATTGAACTTTGTAACTCTCAGCGCTTGGAGAGTGGAAGAAGCTCTCCCAAGAATTTGGCGCGCTGGAAAATGCGTTTCAAGCAGGAGCATCCACACCCATGGAATGAGGCCAAGGCAGTTACAGTTAGAGGTCAGATTTATGAGGGGAGAGCGAGGGTGAGGTCCGTGGGTGGGGAGATTCTGACCTCAGCTTGATGGGAAGACGTGATGCTGCCCCTCAGACGCCTATTTCTCAGGCACCAGAGAAAGTGGAATCACTCCTTAGTGAATGCTTTCATCAGACTTTTGAAAAACCTGTAATGTTCCAGGAAGGAAAATCGAACTGGACAGTTTTCCCCTTTTAAGAGTGTTAAACGTCCCGGAGACAAACAGCAGAAGGCTCAAGGAGTCCAAATACTCAACCTGAAGTTCTTTCTGAACAAGAGATGGTGTATAAGTAACAGGCATACGAGACAAACCTGAACTAATCACCGCAGCTGTGGCTCCTAGCCCTGTAGCGTGTCATGCAGGCCCTTTTGCCTTCTCTGCCCTCCGCTGTCCCAGACCCCAACGCTACCGCGCACCTCCAGTCATCAGCTCCTGCCGACCCATTGCTATGAACTCTGTTTCGGTGGCTCTCTTCTCTCTGAAGTTTTGCTCTTTCTCCTGAAGTCCTGGTCTTGAAGAGCTTATGATCTGCAGGGACAGATTGGATTTGGGCAGTACATAGTTAACTGTAGCACAGCTTGAAAAATGCTCCGATAGAGGTGGGCAGGCAGTTTGTACATGCGGGTAAATGCGAGGTCCTTTTTCAAAACCATGAATCCAAGTATTCATGCTATTTTAAGTCTGCAATTCTTTGACTCTCCAGAGGATTTTTAGATTAATTCTTTTTTCTGTTACTCCCTAGTGTTTGTTGCATAATTCAGAGTACTTGATTAAAACTTACCAGGTCGGCCGGGCACGGGGGCTCACGCCTGTAATCCGAGGACTTTGGGAGGTCTAGGCAGGCGGATCACTTGAGATCAGGAGTTCGAGACCAACATGGCCAACATGGTGAAACCCTGTCTCTACTAAAAATACAAAAATGAGTTGGGCGTGGTGGTGGGCGTCTGTAATTGCAGCTACTCAGGAGGCTGAGGCAGGAGAATAGCTTGAACCCAGGAGGCGGAGGTTGCAGCGAGTGAAATGGCTCCACTGTACTCCAGCCTGGGCCATAGAGTGAGACTTTCTCTCTAAACAAAAACAAAAACAATGTACGGGGTCTACCTCCGGCTCTGGAATTTTCCTGGAAGGCCTTCTCTTCTGGGCTTCATTTTTCTCACTTTTGAGGATCGTAAACTACATAATTTCCAAGATTTTTGCCCTACACCTTTAATTCTTTCAAGCAAATAGAGCAGAGAAAAATTCTCTTCCCCGTAATGATGTAAGGAATTCTCTCACAGAAGGGAACACATGGGTATGGAGAAGACAGAGGGTGTATATATATATATATATATAAAAATATGTGTGTGTATATATATATAAATATGTGTGTATATATATATAAATATGTGTGTGTGTATATATATGTGTGTGTGTGTGTATATGTTTTTTGGGGTTTTTTTTTTTTTTTTTTTTTTTGGAGACAGAGTTTTGCTCTGTTGCCCAGGCTGGAGTGTAGTGGCAGGATCTAGGCTCACTGCAAGCTCCGCCTCCTGGATTCACTCTGTTCTCCTACCTCAGCCTCCCAAGCAGCTGAGACTATAGGCGCCTGCCACCACGCCCGGCTAATTTTTTGTATTTTTAGTAGAAACAGGATTTCACTTTACTAGCCAGGATGGTCTCCATCTCCTGACTTCGTGATCTGCCTGCCTCGGCCTTCCAGAGTGCTGGGGATTACAGGTGTGAGCCACTGTGCCTGGCCGACAGAGGATATATTTTTGAGCTCTACATTTCAGAGCTCTTTTCTCTAGCCCTGGCCTGGGTCCCAAGCAGGGAACTTAATTCACTCTATCACTGAAGTATTCTCTTGCTTTGATACCATTGATTTGTTGTCCTAGAGATTTGCTGTGGCTACTAGGAGTGTTTCATAGTTAAGAACTGATGCAACCTCTCTTTTGTCAGTTGATGAGTCTATGAACCATGTTGTTTCCTTTAGTATTATCTGCCTGGAACTGGAAGGTCAGAGATGAAGTTTTCTTAGATTGTAAGTCTCAGTCTTTGCTATGTACCTTTGTCTGTCTCCCATGTTACCTGCTGTTTTTCCCCCCGTTTTTCATTTTAATGTTTTTATTGGATAGGTGTCTATTATTGCAGGCTACCTCAAAACGTTTTTGGATATTGACAGGATATAAGTATGAATAATATGTAAAAGATAACTTCTTCTAGTTCTTTTGAGCAGAAGATTTGGTTTCTACATGTGGCCCTATTAAAGCTTTTGTTAAGTCCAAGTGCTTTCTGAACTTCAATTCCCTTACCTGTAGAATGGAGTTAGTTGTTAGTAATACCTGTTCTGCCTAACTCAGGAGATTGTTTTGAGGATCAAATGAAATCATGAATGTGATGGAATTTTGTAAATTTTAAATGAAATATTGTATTACCTAAGAATTTTTTTTTAATGCCCTATTAAGAATGGAATGAATCTGGGTTTTCCTTTGAAATCCCAAATGTTTAATGTACAGAGAAGTTTTAATGTGTCTGTTGGGGAGCTTCATTAGGATTGTTTTCTATCTTTAACTGGCCAGTATTGTTTTATATTTTAGCATTTTTGGGGAACATCAAAATTTGTGTTTCAGTTATCATTAATATTTTACAAAGTTATTGAATGTGCATGATTTAGTCTTTACCAATCTCTTCAATTATTTACATTCCCATGTAAAAAAATGCAGTAATGGACGTCCATGTAAATAACATTCCCATGCTTTAATGAAGCATAATTTCTTGACATTGCAGTTTCTAAGTGCCCTGTGTTGAGGTCGGGAAAGCTAAAGGGCAGTCAGAGGTCAAGGTCAGCAAAGCACCACCTTTGACATTTGAAATCCAGCAGCAGGTATCACAGTGAACCCCATTCCAGCATCCAGGAAGTTTCTCTGCCCTGCCTCTCCTCCAGCCACCTCGGAATCTGTGTCTGCAGTGTTGGTCCTGCTTTCCTGTCTCTCCTCTGCCTTTTCCTTCTCTTCACCAACTTCTACCGAGTGCCTCTGGTGTCCCAGACAGTGGCAGTGGGAGGACAAAGGCTAATAAACCCGGCCCTGGTCCTCAAAGAATTGATGTTTTCTGTGCAGACATTAAGTTACACTGTCATATATAGTGTTGACAGACATTGACACAGATTTCCTGTGAAGTGCAGAAGCACCATCCTGGAAGCAGAGATGCAGAGGCAGCACTGGTGACTCACACATGGAGAGCTGGAGTTCTTGGTCTAGTGGGATAAACTGACCTGGACATCATTTCAGTGCAGCGGAGTGAGTGCTGGGATGGGCTCCCTCGGGGCATCTGGGGCTGGGTTTGTCTGGTGTTTAGTCTCCTGCTTGGTACTTAGAGTTTATCAGTAAGATGGGCATTGGGAGGTTTCTAAGTGAAAGGAAAGGCAATCACTTACCTGAAACCTGAAATTTGTAGGTGTTCTGGGCCATTTATAATTCACTGAATCTGTTTTGTCAGAACAAGTCTATCATCTATTGTTTTGGATGGAGTGTGGCCAGCCCTGTCTTGCGATGTAAGGAAGTCCAGAAACGCCTGCAGGTGTCAACACCGTGCCAGACACTCTTCTAGGGGTTTCCATGTAAATCACTGTATTCATTTCTGTTGCTGATTTACCACATTTCCACAAATTTTGGGGCTTAAAACAATTGAAATTGTAATGGTGTAAACCCATGAGGCGGAGCTTGCAGTGAGCCGAGATCACGCCACTGCACTCCAGCCTGGACGACAAAGCGAGACTCTGTCTCAAAAAAAAAAAAAAAGAAAAAAAAAAGAAACCAGAATCTATAATCCTAAGGTTTTTAACCTGGCTTTCAGAAATGTATGAAGTCCCCAAAATCCTGTGCAACAATTTTGTGTATATGCATCCATGTGTGTTTATGGGGAGACGATTTATAGCTCTCCATACATTTTCAAAGTGGTTGGATTCCAAAAAATTTTAGAATACGCCACTTGGGCCTGGTGTGGTGACTCACATCTGTAATCCCAGCACTTAGGGAGGCTGAGGCAGTAGGATCCACTGAGATCAGGAGTTTAAGACCAGCAACATAACGAGACCTCCACCTCTACCAAAAAAAAAAAAAATGCTGGGCGTGGGGGTGCATACCTGCGGTTCTAGCTGCTCGGGAGGTTGATCACCTGATCCCAATAATCTGAGGCTGTGGTGAGTTAGAATTACACCACGGCACTCCTCCCTGGGCAACAGAGCAAGACCCTCTCAAACAAAAACAAAAAACTATATCACTTAATATACTATTGTTGTTGGTCAAGTATCAGATTTTGTTTAAAAATTAAATACTCTTTCTTTTTTTTTCAGATGGAGTCTCGCTGTGTCGCCCAGGCTGGATTGCAGTGGCATGGTCTGAGCTCACTGCAAGCTCTGCCTCCTGGGTTCGCACCATTCTCCTGCCTGAGCCTCCTGAGTAGCTGGGATTACAGGTGCCCACCACCATGCCTGGCTAATATTTTGTATTTTTAGTAGAGATGGAGTTTCACCGTGTTAGCCAGGATGGTCTCGATCTCCTGACCTCGTGATCCGCCCACCTTGGCTTCCCAAAGTGCTGGGATTACAGGTAAATACTCATTTTTGCAAAGTTGTACAGGCATACAGCTCTAAGAGTCAGAAATTAACAAGGCTTACAATAAAACCCAGCAATCCCCCACCTTACCCTTCACCCTGATCCCTGCTCCTTGGAGGTTACTATGTTTATGTTTTAGCTGGTTCTTCTAGATTGTGTGGAAGACAAGGATTCAGGTTGCTTACCCTCTCCCCTCCTCCTGTTGCCCATGTTTTTCTCCCCCATCCTCTCAGTATAATTATTGTGATAGTGAGGCCAGGCATGGTGGCTTGTGACTTATCCCAGATTTTTGGGAGGCCGAGGCAGGCAAATCACTTGAGGCCAGGAGTTGAAGGCCAGCCTGGCCAACACAGTGAAACCCTGTCCTACTAAAAAATACAAAAATTCATCAGTTGTAGTGTCGCACACCTGTAGTCCCAGCTACTCAGGAGCGTGAGGCACAAGAATTGCTTGAACCTGGGAGGTGGAGGTTGCAGTGAGCTGAGATCGCATCATAAGCTGTACACGCCACTGTACTCCAACCTGGGCAACAGAGGTCGACGCTGTCTCAAAAAAAAATGTATCGTGATAGTGGGATACATAGTACAATAGTGTATATATTTAGTGTTCTTCCTGGTTTTGGCCCAGAGCTTCTAAAACCCTTGTAATTTCCTGAGTGATAGGAACATCATTGGTTATAATATTTGGTCTTAGGTTTCAATACCTGACACAAGAGCTTCTAAGACTTTTGGAATCTCTGGGGTGATAGGAGTGTCTTTTGTATGATAATGAGATGACAGGTGGCTTCGGGCCCCTGGACAGGTTCAGGATTGGGGCTGGTTGCCAGAAAGATGAGTCATGAGTAAAGAGTTGGACATACCAGCCCCACCCCTACCTCTGGGAGGGGAGACGAGACAGGCTGGAGATTGAGCTAGTCATGGGTGGCCAATGGCTTCATCATGTCTATGTTATGAAAACTCCATAAAACCCTCTAAATACTGGGTTTGGAGAGCTTCTGGTTTGGTGAACTCATTTGGTGCTGGGGAGGTGGCACTTCCAGGGACGGCATGGGAGCCCCGACCTCTCTGCCCCGTGGTGTGCCCTGTGCATCTCTTGCATTTGGCTGCTCGTGTGTTCTCTTCTTTGTAATAAACCAGTAAGAGTAAGTAAGTGCCAAGCACTTTGCGTCTGTCACCTCTCTTACTTTTTCAGCAACACTGTGTGGCGGATAATGTCCTCATTTTGCTGGTGACAAAATGAGATTGATGCCTTGAGTAACTTGCTCAAGGTCACCTAATAAGTGGAATTCAAGCTCTGACTCCGAAGCCTGTGCTTTTAACCAGCATGCTGCATAGCCGCCTCTTTATTTGTTAGGATTTTTGGTGTCTTTAGGGCCTGACACCAAGTTGGTCGTTGTGGCCTAGAGCTGTTATAAGGGAGCTTTTAGCAGCCCTGCTGAGAACAGAGCCAGCACCTCCGGATTGGCAGGGCAGGGGCTGTTCCTGCTGGGAGCCGCAGGCCATTCATTCCCTGTGGCCCTTGGCTATCTTGCTCATCCACTCCCTCCTTCATTCAGTAGGTCCTGAGTGCCGCCTCCGTGTGGAGGAGAAGGAGGCAGCCTTCCAGCCCAGGTGGGGCCTGCAGGTACACACAGGGAGAGGCAGCTGTGCACTGAGCTGGCTGTCGGCTGGGACAGTGTGGCTCCAGAGGTGGCGATAGAATGCTCTGGGACTGCAGAGGGAGCACGTGCTTGTGAAAGGGAGGAAGGGGCAGGCACCGCAGAGGAGGTGTACTTGAGTTGGACTTTGAGGGAGGAGTTGCATTTCCACAGTGGAACCGAGCAGCTGAGGCTTTCTCAGCAGCTGAAGATTACAGCCAGCCAGCCTCAAATGTTCAGCTTTTCCTGAATTCTCTTCTTTACAACACAGCAGTAAGTTTTCAACAGAGATGAAGCAGTCACCTCCATGTCATTAATGTTCTGCAAATCCTGTGTGTAGTTTTCGATGCTTAGCAGATGGGGGCAGCCTGGGCCATAAGAGAAGAGCCTGTGTGTCCACCTATTGGGACAGCAGTCAGGTGTGGCACAGGGCAGTGATCACTGCCTGCCCCTGAGGAACTCAGTTGTACTTTTATGTGGAGAGGCCAAAGAAAGCTGTGGTACAGGGGGCAGGAGACATTTCACCTCCAAAGCAAGGCACAAAATACATAGTCTGTGCCCTGCATGAGAAACCGAGCAGAACCGTGTGCTGATTCCCACCCCTGCCTCCCCTCCTGAGAGCGAACCGTCCATTGTACTATGGCGGAAGGCATTTCTGCAGCCTCTGCAATTGGAGTGATCTGTCACTTGCCCATTGAGCCTTAGGGGCAGCAACCAAGTGGTGTGGCTGAAACACAGGCCTTGGCCAGACCTGGTTGGATATGTTGGTTCTGCCACTGATTGTGAATTACAAAACCTTGGAGAAGTCATTGTCTTTCTCTGTGCCTCTCATGTAAGATGGGGAACACTGCGACCATTGCAGAAAAGCAGATAGGTGGAGCGAGTATGAAGTGCTTTGTGTGTGTGTCACACGGTGAATGAAATGGCACTGATTGACATTATTGATAGTAATAACAGGTTTCATTCAGGAACAAAACCGGTAAAGTAGGCCAGGTGCAGTGACTCACGCCTGTAATCCCACCACTTTGGGAGGCCGAGGCAGGCGGATCATGAGGTCAGGAGTTTGAGACCAGCCTGACCAATATGGTGAAACCCCATCTTTACTAAGAATACAAAAACTAGCTGGGTGTGGTGGCATGCCTGTATTCCCAAGTACTTGGGAGGTTGAAACAGGAGAATCATTTGAACCCAGGAGGCAGAGGTTATAGTGAGCCGAGATGGCGTCACTGCACTCCAGCCTGGGCGACAGAGTGAAACTCTGTCTCGAAAAAAAAAAAAAATCTGGTAAAGTGTTTTACCCAGCCTAGGTACGTGTGGCAGAGCCAAATGAAAGCTTAGAAAAAGATGACTTGAGAACTAGCCCAGCAGAAGAATCAGGCGGGATGTGTTGCTACTGAGTAAGTGAAATTTGCACCTGCTTTCTCCCAGGCCTTGCTGAGTTGTGTACAACAGAGAGCTCAGGTGTTGGGGGCAGTTGACTGGTTGAAGAATGCATTGTTATTATGTGAGGAACATTGGGCTTTGAAAAAGCAGAACTGGATCCACGTTCTTGCCTGGTAACTCTAATTATCATCTAGTTTGTAAAGGGGAATGCAGTTCACTGAAAAATTCGTATGACAGTGGGACAAGGATTGGGCCTCTGCATTGGTTTGTGTAATATAGGTCACATGAAAGAGCATTTAGGCTGCAGGGAGACTTTTCATCTCTATAAATTTGCTTTCACAGGACAATTCCATCATGATTTGAAGATTTGGGAGTCAAAACTACATTGTTCTGGTATGTGTTTCGGGGCAGATTTATGCATCCAATTTGCTTAAATATTTCAGATGATACAAGAATATATGTGTGGTGTAAAAAGCTGAAATTTGCATTCCCCCTTCTCTAGAAGTAACCATTGTGAATAGTTAACTCTGTATTCCAGCTATTTTGTATATTATAAATACACTGTGAACATTTGAGTGTATATATACATGTATGTTACACACATTTTTAGAGATGGAATATTGCTGTGTTGCCCATGCTAGTCTCAAACTCCTGGGCTCAAGGGACCCTCTCGCCTTAGTCTCCCAAAGTTTTGGAATTACAGGCGTGAGCCACAGCGCCTGGCCTGCATGAGTATATTTACTAATTGCTAAGTTACTCTGTTCAATACGTGTCTATTGAACTCCCCATGTGCCAAGCATTGTTCTGAATACCTTATATGCACCAATTCACTTAATTTTTAGAGCAGCTCTATTATTGTGGCCCTTTTACAGTGAGGAAACTGAACCACAGAGAGGCTGGGGACGTTGTCTAACATCACACAGCCAGTGCTGTTGGAATTGAGGTTTGAACCCAGACAGCTGGCTTCAGATCTCTTAGCTGTTATCATAGATGGCACACCCAAACCTTAGGGCCACCTCCCAAGCCTTGCCTCCGATACGGGCTCGCCTGAGCTCTGCGAGAGCCATGTACGTGAGGTTTCTTTCCTCTTTAAGAACACAAGCCTTGAAATTGTCCCAGACCCTGGAAGGACCTCTTGAGGACCAAAAACAGGGATTCTTCAAGCCTGCCCCAAGGGCCAGATCTCTGATTTAGCTACTTGGAAGGTAGATGTAGAAGAGAGTAATTTTGCCAGAACAAAATGTCAGGATGGCTGGGCTGACTCGGCCAGATGCAGTGGCTCATGCCTGTAATCCCAGCAATTTGGGAGGCCAAAGCAGGTGGATTACATGAGGTCGGGTGTTCGAGAGCAGCCTGGCCAACAAGTTGAAACTCCGTCTCTACTAAAAATATAAAAATTAGCTGGGCGTGGTATCGGGTGTCTGTAATCCCAGGTACTTGGGAGACTGAGGCAGGAGAATTGCTTTAACCCGGTTTACAGAGGTGGTAGTGAGCTAAGATTATGCCACTGCATCCAGCTTAGGTGACAGAGTGAGACTCCATTTCAAAAAAAAAAAAAAAGAAGAAGAAGAAGAAGGGGGAAGGAGAATGGCTGGGCTGACTCATAGGGTAGAGGCCCTACAGCGGCCGTAGGACCTTGGCCACTTGGGTGGAAAAGAAGGAAGGAAGAGCTTCACCCATGGCGGTGACCTGGACTGCAGAAACCACACTAAATATCCACATCCTGGAGCCTGGCCACCCCATTTGCTTCTCTTCTCCTTGGGTAGAGGGTGTGGGGAGCTTTCTACCCTGGAGGCTGAGCAGCGCAGCTTCCAACCAGGGTAGGCGTTTGTCTGTCCCTGGGAATACAGACAGCATTCTCATAAGCAGCCCAAATACTCCTGAACAGCTTTTTGTAGGGTGGGGCGGGGCGGGGCAGAGGGTCATTTTGACTCATAGGTACCTTTTCCACTTTCACTGCTGATAACTGTGTTACAGATTAAAGTTTTGTTTTTGATACTGAAGAGGGCTTAAGAGAGTGAGCTATTATGGCACATCTAAGTCTGCTAAAATAGAACCACGGGGTAGAGTAGGAAAATCTCTTCTAAATTATGGATGATATATGGTGAACGTTAGAAGCCATATGTACCTAAGTTGAAAAATCAAAACATGTCTTGTATTTGGGTGACCCCGGTAAGTCTGGATGCCACTGCGCCTTGTGTGAAGACAGGATGCTGAAGTGTAGGGACCAACAGGCTTTTTCTGGACATCTTGTGCTTCTCCCTTGGGGTAAAGTGGGGCGGCAGTAGGAGCGCACAGCTGTTGGGCCCCTAATATTTGTCAGCTGGTTTACATGTGGGATTCCATTTAATGCAATCTTGGAGGTAAAATGATTTTATTGAAGATGAAGATAGAGGCTTAGAGAAGTTAAGAAAATTGTTCAATGTCACGTCATTTGTTTTGTTTTGTTTTGTTTTGAGGCAGAGTTTTGCTCTTCTTGCCCAGGCTGGAGTGCAATGGCACGATCTCGGCTCACCACAACCTCTACTTCCCTGGTTCAAGTGATTCTCCTGCCTCAGCCTCCTGAGTAGCTGGGATGACAGGCATGCACCACCACGCCAGGCTGATTTTGTATTTTTAGTAGGGACGGGGTTTTTTCATGTTGGTTAGGCTGGCCTTGAACTCCCAACCATGAGTGATCTGCCCAACTCGGACTCCCCAACTGCTGGGATTACAGGTGTGAGCCACCACACCTGGCCGAGGCCATGCAATTTCTTAAGTGGAAAGATGAAGTATTTGATGAACTCAGAAGTTTGACTTCAAGGCCCTTCATCTTTCCATAACACGTGGTTCCTTCCCTGGTTGGTGGGAGTGACTGAAGAACTCAAGGAAGCTGTGTTTTGTGGAAAGAAGACCTGAGGGGTGTATGGTCTTTCCAGGCTTGGAATCTGCCATGCTGGGCTTCTGAATTGTATAGCTTGGCCATATAGAGAGAAGCCCCTCATTTAAGACTTATTCTTTGGGGGAAATAAAGGAAGGCCGCCCGCATGAGACAGGCAGAGGTGATTTTCTCAGAACTGCTGTGGCAAGAGAGTCAGCACCATTACTTGCGTGTGGCAGAGACTGACATGCAAGTGAGTGGCTGATGAAGAGTGGGGAAATTTCAGGATGGAAAAGAACGGCTCCCAGTGGAGGCTGTTGTGGGGACTGGAGGTGGCTGTGCAGAAGTGGGTTGTCCTATGTGATTGGTTAGGGGCGTATTTGGCTTTCTCTGAATGATCCTAACTGGAAACAGGGGCCAAAATTAGGGTAGCTGTCAGTTTTGAGTCAAGTCCTGGCCACATGGACAGAGTTGTGGTTTAGTTTCTGGGTTGTGGAGAGAGAGCAGTCTGGCTTCCTGCCTGATGTGCTAGCCTGGCTGGCCTCCTGGCTGTTGACTGTAGATAGGGGATTGGTTTCCTGGGTGGGCAGCTACAGGTTGTGGTCTGAGTTCTGTCTTTATACATATGATCAGGCATGGTCTGTTTGTATATTCAGTCCCTCATTTTTCTTGTCAGTAAAAATATCAAATGACAAATTGGATACATTGGGAACTTTTTAGATGTCTGTGTCCCCTGGAGGAAGTTTTCATGTTCACATTTAATCAGAATGAATATAAACAATTGGGCATTTATCTTAAGATTTAAAATAGGAAATCTTCCACAATACTACCTCGGCGCCATTGCCTCTCTGTCTGTCGTTAGGGAATGTGTTTTTATCCACCCCCGGCTCATCGTCCACCAGTTTGTGGTTGATCCAGTTCTCTATACGTCTTGTCTTGTGTGCATCTCATTGTTTGCTAGTGTTAGCTTTCCCCTTCGTCAGTGTAGTTTGTGTAGCATCTGTTGGTAGGAAGTTATTTGTGGAATTTGTGAATGGAAGGGACCTTGGAGGTCCGCTAGGTCAGCCCAGTGATTTTCAAGATAAATGGAAATACAGGGAAATGTTCCAGCTTTTTTGGTGGCAAAACCAGGAATAGAAAGCAGTGTTCTTTGTGCCACAATGTCATTGAAAGACAGCTCAATGTGGGTCTAAAATGCAGAGTAACTAACTTTCATTTATCTCTGCTTCTGACTCTTGTTATCAGACATTTTAAATTGACCTTAATGTGTTAGCAGAAATATGAAAAGTCCTGACTTGTTTACATATAAGGTACTTCTTTGCCTACTCATTTGGTTGTTTTTTTCAACAGGATTGAAAAGACATTGTTCTAAACTGAATGTTTATGTCTCCCCCAGATTCTTGTACTGGAGCCCTAACTGCCAGTGTGATGGTATTAGGGAGTAGGACCTTTGGGAGGTGATAAGTGTTAGAGGAGGTCATGAGCGTGGGCCCTTGTCTCACAGGATTAGTGCCCTTAGAAGAAGAGAAACCAGGCCGGGTGTGGTGGCTCACACCTGTAATCCCGGCACTTTGGGAGGCCGATGTGGGCAGATCACGAGGTCAGGAGATTGAGACCATCCTGAAACCCTGTTTCTACTAAAAATACAAAAATTAGTTGGGTTTGGTGACACGTGCCTGTAATCCCAGCTACTCGGGCGGCTGAGGCAGGAGAGTTGCTTGAACCAGAGAGTCAGAGGTTGCAGTGAGCTGAGATTGTGCCACTACACTCCAGCCTGGTGACAGAGCGAGACTCTGTCTCAAAAAAAAAAAAGAAAGAGAAAGCAGGCAGCTCCCACTGCCCTGGTGTGAGGAAACAAGAAGAAAGGTGGCTGTCTGCAAGCCAGGAAGAGGTCCCTGTCCCGGAACTGAGTTGGCCAACACTTTGATCTTGGACTTCCAGCCTCCAGAGCTGTGAGAAATAAACTAATGTTTAAACCACATAGCCTATGGCGTTTTTTATGGTATTTGCCTATGGTATTATGGCCATCTGATTTGACTGATACAGAGATGGTTCCAGAATACTGTAGCCTGTATCTAAGTTGGTGATACCATGAAAATAAATGTGGTAGTTCATTCCTTTATATGAAGATAGCGCTGTGAGCCCAGGGCCTTTGCTCATGTCTTAGTTGAGTCTTGTTTTCTTATAATAGCTTCCTAAATTCTCTTTTCCCCCTCTAATTTATATTATATATCTGAATTAATTCATATATGGTATGATTTTATACTTCATGTCTATACAAACTTTTAGTGATTTTATTTCATTTGATTTGATTTTTGAGACATGCCCTTGCTCTGTTGCTCAGGCTGGAATGCAGGCGTACCATCACAGCTCACTGTAACCCTAAATTCCTGGGCTCAAGTGATCCTCCCGCCTCAGCCTCCTGAGTAGCTGGGACTACAGGTGTGCTATCCTTAGCAGTCCTCTCGCCTCAGCCTCTCAAAGCACTGGATTACAGGCATGAGCCGCCACACCCAGCCCAGTGATTTTTCATTATTAAGATCAAGGACGGGTTCCCTGGCTTGGCATTCAAGGCTCATGATCAGGGCGTGATATGCAAGTTTGGGTTTCAGTGTTTCCATTCCCACCATCAGCCTTGCGTTCCAGCTTCTTTCCTAAGCTCTGTTCTGAAGCCCAGCCTCAGAGCTGCACTTAGAATTTATACCTTCTCATCTCTTCATCATCTTCGCCTATGTTCTAATCTCCATCTGGGACATCGTCTTCGCCTATGTTCTTATCTCCATCTGGGACATCATCTCCACACTTCCGCCTCTTTAAATCTTCTCTATCCTTCAAGACTTGAAATACTCATTTCCTTTACATGATCCCTACTCTGACATCCAAGCTAGAATTAATCTTTCTTCCTTTGAACTCTGATAGTGCTTAATATTTTTCATTCTTTAATTATACAGCAGTCCTGTGTGTTAGATATTCTTATTCTCCCAGGTTTTCATAGTTTCTTTGAAAATATTTGCTGTAGTCATGTATTTTGAATATGTAATGTGAGTGACATTCAAAAGGTCCTGGAGAGTGAAAGGCAGTCCTACTCCCATCACTGCCCTGTGACCACTGTTGCCAGTTTTTGTTTGTTTGTTTGTTTTTCCAAGGCAGAGTCTTGCTCTGTCACCAGGCTGGCGTGATCTCAGATCTCTGCAACCTCTGCCTCCCGGTTTCAAGGGATTCTCCTGCCTCAACCTCCTGAGTAGCTGGGACTACAGGCGTGCGCCACCACGCCCAGATAATTTTTGTATTTTTCGAAGAGACGGGGTTTCACCATGTTGGCCAGGATGGTCTGGATATCTTGGCCTCGTGAGCCACCTGCCTCAGCCTCTCAAAGTGCTGGGATTACAGGCGTGAGCCACTGCGCCGAGCCTATGTGTCTTGTTTTTAAAAACACAGATGTTGGCATAAGATAAACACGGTTGTCCGCCGGTAAGTATTTAGGTTGTTCCCAACCGTTTGGATTAATCAATGCTGAGTTGTACATAATTCTTGCATATTTGCGTGAATATGTTCATAGGATGCATTGCTAGAAATGGAATTGAGGGATCCAGGGTTCTGCGCATTTTAAATTTTGATGGGTGTTGCTGGATTCCCTTCCGTTGGGGCCATACCGTTATCTCACTGTCAATGTGTAAGGGCGACTATTTCTATTTCCTTGCCACAGTTTCTTCTCAGCTGTTTTCTTTGACATCACACACACACAAATACCCCTTGTTCCAAAAACATGGACATTTTACATATCTACTTAAAGTGTGCATACACTGATTGAAGCTCTGTGTTGCAGTGATATGTGCTGCTAGGATTGTGGCTCTGTTTCGAATCTGCTAGCCAGGCTATGGCTTTCCAGTCAGGTATTTTTTGTTTTGTTCATGTTGTTGCTGTCATTGGGCTGTGTGAATTTCCCTCCATTGCCCATCCAGATTTCCTTTCCGGTGGGCGGGCTTAGTGTCTAATCTGGCAGCCCTGTTTCCTAGTGACCTAGGCCGAGTGTCTCATTCGGCAGCCCTGTTTCCTGGTGATCTGGGCTGAGTGTCTCTTTCGGCAGCCCTGTTTCCTGGTGATCTGGGCCCCATGTCTCATCCAACAGCCCTGTTTCCTGGTGATCTGGGCCGAGTGTCTCCTCCGGCAGCCCTGTTTCCTGGTGATCTGGGCCAAGTGTCTCATCCAGCAGCCCTGTTTCCTGGTGATCTGGGCTGAGTGTCTCCATGAGAAGTTGCACCCATCTTCTCCAGTAGTGCATCTTTTCACAGCAAGCAAAACATTTTCACCACGTTTCCAGTGGGACAGGCACTAGCTCTTTTCTGGGCATCAGGAGACCTGGCTTTGTTCTGGTTCAAGCAACAGCTGGTGAGTTACCAAAGACAATTCGCATCTGGCCCCTGGTCCTTTTGTTTATAAGTAGAATCACAGTCCGAGTGGGCATCACTGCCCTGGTCTCTATGCGGTGCTGAGTGTTGTGGGGATGATGGCTAAGTGTCAGGGTGCATTTCCACCACTAGGGGATTACAGGCCAGCCAAAGACACAGGAGGAAAGCTAACAGCCCCGGGCAGGTACACAGAAGCAGAGGAGTTTGGAAGGGTGGTTCCAAGCTCCTTGGTGTGATTGATGTGATCACAATAAACATTTTATCTCTAAGTCTTGGGCCGTTGGACCAAGAGAAGAGAGAGCTGGTGTTGAGTTGTAGTGAGAGGTGCGTGGTTCCTGTACCTGCTGAACCTGGCTGGGACTCAATTCCATTGAGTCCCATTCCATTTAACCTTCTGTTTCCACCTTTTTCATGCTCCTGCTTGTTTCTCCAGAAAAAAATGCAATAAATTCCTTTCAAAAACTTTACAAAAGCCATAGACGCTTATTGAAAATAGTTCAAATGATATGGAAGTCAGAAAGATAGTGAGTGTTTTTCTGTTGTGTGTTTGGATGAATGTGTCTTTGGGGTAGTCACTATTAACACTGGGTGTATTTCCTTCCAGATCTTTTCCAGTGTGCCTACAAATATGTATGTACACACTGTAAAAAACAAAATAGTACCTGATCAACATTGAGTTCCCCTATTCTCACTGCGTAGTCGACATGGACATCCTTTCATGGTGATACGATGAGGCCTGATCGACTCCTTTTGTTCTTTGGAGTGGCAGGTAATAATAGCTACAGATAACTCACCTTCAGTGGGCATTTACCATGTGACAGGGTCTGTGCTCCAGGCAGGCTACATGAAGTGGGTCTTAAGGCTTTTTACAACAATGCTATGGGTGAACACAGTAATTGTTAACATTTTGCAAATGATAGAATTGCAGTAGAGAGAAGCAAAGCTGCTTGCTCAAACTCATGGCACGATTCCTGAGAGAGAGAGAGAGAACACTTTTAAAACAGTTGTTGTTATAGTCAGTTGATTTATGATCATTTCAAGAAATAGTGCATTCAGTGAATACATTTCAGGGTCTGGTACAGTCTGGGAGCTGGTTCTGAAAATGCTCTGCGCTAGAGGTAAGGGAGCGATCCATTGGCCCTGGGCTCCTAGTGCAAGGAGGGAGGTCCCGGGGAGAGGGGGCATGGAGAGGAGGTCTCTGAACAAACCTTGCAACATCCATTTCTGCTGAGTCTGGTCCGAGGTCTGGTTCTTGACATGTACACTTTTCAGAGATACTTGGTTTTGATTTTTATCATGGCTCAGCTGAGCAGCCATGGTTGCAAACTGCCTGGAGATGTGGTCTGGCAGGCCAGTGCTATGCCCATCCCTCCCGCTCCTGCAGGAGGGGAGTCATCCTGGGACTAGAGGGCTTCGCCTGTAATCAGCTATCTCATAATAAGTGGATTTGATGCTGGGTTCGCTAGGTCAGGAAATTTCCCATTTAGAAGGAAAACTGATACTTGTTTTTGGGTTTTGCTGAGGAGCCACAGGGTTTAGAGCAGGGACTGGAAGTTTGTTGAGACACACGTGAGTGCACTCAAACATCTTCCATGAAACGTGGAAATAAAGACAGTGTTCCAGAGAGGTCCCTGGCTTTGGGATATAAATATTTCTGTAACAGAATGGCACTGGCTGTCTGCTGTATTTTTTTCTCTGCTATTTTGGCAAGTTTTATTTGTGTGTGTGTCTCCTGTACAGAAGGTATGACATCAGTTTTTGCCACCAAGTATTTACAGCCGTTGGTACCTCCTGTGTGGGTCACTTTTGTGCCATGGTTTCTTTGGGGAAATTGTAGGTCTCCTACCCAAAGCACATTGCCCATTTCAAGGTGCTCCTGGTTTCTGAACACCTGTGGCAGTGCCTTCCATGTGGGTGAAGCCAGCCGAGAAAGTACCCCACCCCAGGAGGTGGGGACTGGTGATTGCCTGAGTGAGGAGGCCGGGGATGAGCCCTGGACTAGAACTTGTGACCGGCTGCTTTTCCTTCCCCTCCTCTCCGTCCTATTTTGCCACCACCCCCACTTTTGAAAAATTTCTTATTAAAAATTAAGCAACTATTTTGGTTTCCTTTATTCGCTATTCCTTGCTAATCGTACGCAGAGTGAGCCTGGGAGAGTGGAAAGGAAAGTTGTACTTAGCTTCAGATGATCCTACCAGTCCCGCATTGAAGGGTTTCTGCCAGGCGGCATTGTCAAGTGGCGTTGTGGAGGTTCTCCTTTCAGTCCTCAGCATTAACCAACAGAGGCAGGTGGTACTTATTCCTGGTTAATGTTGAGGAAGTTGAGCTCAAATTGGCTAAGGGAACTTCCCAAAGTCACATAGGAAGTAGCAGAGTAGAACCAAACACAGATTGTCTCTGAATCAGGCAGGTTGTCAGATTCCAAACTAGGCTCTTAATTTTTGGAGGTCAAAAAGCTGAACAGACACAGATATTTCTTTTTTCTTCTTCTTCTTCTTTTTTTTTTTTTTTTTGCGCTAGGGTTTCGCTATGCTGCCTAGGCTGGTCTAGGCTCAAGCTGTCCTCCTGCCTTAGCGTTCTGAGTGCTGGGCTTACAGGTTTGTGTCACCACACCCAATAAAACAGACATTTCTTTAAAGAAGACATACAAATGGCCAAAAAATATGTGAGAAAAATGCTCAGTATCACTTATAATCAGAGAAATGCAAATCAAAACCACAGTGAGGTATCATCTCACCTGTTAGGATGAGTATTATCAAAAAGACAAAAAATAGCAAGTGCTGGTGAGGCTATGGAGACAAGGGAGCTCTTACACACTGTAGGGGGGTGTGCACTAGAGCAGCTGGCTGGGCGCGGGGCGCACGCTGACATCTCAGCACTTTGGGAGGCCGAGGCGGGCAGATCACCTGATGTCAGGAGTTTGAACCAGCCTGGCCAACATGGTGAAACCCCGTCTCTACTAAAAACACAAAAATTAGCTGGGAGCGGTGGATCATACCTGTAATCCCAGCACCGTTGGGCAGCTGAGGTGGGTGGGTCACTTGAGACCAGGAGTTCAAGACCAGCCTGGCCAACGTGGTGAAACCCCATCTTTACTAAAAAATACAAAAATTTACCAGGTGCAGTGGTGGGCGCCCATAATCCCAGCTACTCAGGAGGCTGAGGCATGAGAACTACTGGAACCCTGGAGGCGGATGCTACAGTGAGCAAGCCGAGATTGCACCACTGTGTTCCAGCCTGGGCAACAGTGAGACTCTGTCTCGAAGAGAAAAAAAGAAAAAGAGTAAGAGTAAGCTACGGCACCCACTATGGCAAACAGTATGGAGGTTCCTCAGAAAACTGCAAATGAATTTACAGTGTGATCCAGCAGTCCCACTACAGTGTAGATACCCAAAGAAAAGGAAATCAGTGTCGGAGGGGCATCCGCACCTCTGTTTCCTACAGCACTGTTCACCATAGCCAAGATAAGGAATCAGCCTCGGTGTCCAACAGCAGATGATGGATAGAGAAAATGTGGTCTTTATACACAGTGGAGTACTATTCAGCCATAACACGGGAAGAAGTCCTGTTATTCTCAGCAACGTGGATGGAACTGGAAGATATTATGAAATAAGCCAGGGACAGAAAGTTACACAGCACATGTTCACTTATGTGGAAGGCAAAAAGGAGTGGATCTCATGGAATTTGAAAGTAGACAGAGGATCCTAGAGGGTGAGAAGGGTCGGAGAAGAGGCAGATAGGGAGAAATTTGTTAAAGAATACAAAGTTATAGCTGGATAGGAAAAAGTTCTAGTGTTCTATAACATAGGATGACTATAGTTAACAAGAATGTATAGTTTCAGGCTGGGTGTGGTGGCTCATACCTGTAATCCTAGCACTTTGGGAGGCTGAGGTGGGTGGATCACCTGAGGTCAGGAGTTTGAGACAAGCCTGGCCAATGTGTAGAGAAACCCCGTCTCTACTAAAAATGCAAAAATTAGCCAGGCATAGTGGTGGGTGCCTTGTAACCCCAGTTACCAAGGAGGCCGAGGCAGGAGAATAGCTTCAACCTAGGAAGCAGATGTTGCAGTGAGCTGAGATCACACCACTGCACTCCAGCCTGGGCAACAGAGCCAGACTTTGTCTCAAAAAAAAAAAAATATATATATATATATATATATAGTTCCAGATAATTGGAGAAAGGGCATTGAACGTTCCAACACAAAGAAATGATAAATGTTTGAGATGGTGGATATGCTAATTATGCTGATCACATACATTACATGTATTATAACATCACTATGTGTACTTCATACATATGTACAGTACACAATTATGTGTCAATTAAAAAAGAAAAGCTGAACTTAGATTGGAATGGCTATGAAGTAGCTAGCTTTTTCATATTTTTGATATAGACCCTAGGCATTTATTTTAAGTAAACTACAGTTGGCTTCAGGAAGTGTTTAGTATTTGAATTGTAGCCTTGCATTTTATAATACGGAGAAGTAAAACTGTAGGCTTGCTTTAGATACAGTCACAGGGGTTTGCCGTGATGACTTTTTTATGTAATAAGGGGGAAATGTACCTTAATTAATAGGCATATATGATCATTTTTCTCCCTCGTACACAATTTTAGTTGTTGTCCAGGCATTGTGATACTTATGTAAACAGTATGCGATACCTTAGGTAGGAATCAGAATTTTAAGGTAAGAATACTTAGAGTTATATATGTTTCAACCTTTCAAACTGGACATTTTACATGTCCATTATATAACTGTAATTAAATTTTCAAAAAGACAATGTGTGTCTTTAATATGGGTGATGCTCTAGCTTTTTTTTTTTTTTTTTTTTGGAGACAGGGTCTCACTTTCTCCCAGGCTGGAGTGTAGTGGTGCGATCACGGCTCACTGCAGCCTCAGCCCCATAGGCTTGAGAGATCCTCCCACCTCAGCCTCCCAAGTAACTGGGACCACAGGTGTACAACACCATGCCCAGCTAATGTTTAAAATTTTTTGCAGAGATAGGGCCTCCGTCTGTTGCTCAGGCTGGTCTGGAATTCCTGGATTCAAGTGATTCTCCTGCTTCATTCTCCCAAAGTGCTGTGATTACAGGCATGTGCCACTGCCTGGCCCCATATAAGTGGGATGATGACTTGAGCCTAGGAGTTCCAGACCAGCCTGGGGAACATGGCACAAGACCCTGTCTCTACAAAAACAAACAAAATTAACTGGTCATGGTGGCACCTGCCTGTGGTCTCAGCTACTCCAGGAGGCTGAGGCAGGAGGATAACTTGAGCCCAGGAGTCGAGGCTGGAGGATAACTTGAGCCTAGGAGTCGAGGCTGCAGTGAGCTCTGATCCTGTCATTGCATTCCAGCCTGGGTGACAGAGTGAGACCTTGTCTCTTAAAAAAAAGTTACTGGCTACCTGATTATTCATGGGAAAAAAACCTGAACTCTGATCGAAACCTCATACCTCGTACAAAAATTAACTCAAAATGGATCATGGACTAAAATGTAAAATGCAAAATAAAGATGAAAAGAGGAGCTAGAGACTGGGAGAAACTATTTGCAAACCACATGTCTGATGAAGGACTCATATCTATAATATATAAACAACTATCCAAATTCAGCAGTGAAACCAAGTCATCTAGTTTGAAAATGAATAAAAAACCTGAAGAGACATTTCAGATAACATATAAGCACATGAAAAGATGTTCAACATCATGAGCCATCAGAAAAATGCGCACTAAAGCCACGTCACTACACACCTATCAGAATGCCTAAAATAAAAAGTAGTAACAAGAGCAATGCTGGTGAGGATGCGGGGAAATGGAATCACTCACACTTGGCTGGTGGGAATGGAAGATGGTACAGCCATTCTGGAAAACAGCTTGACAGTTTCTTAAAAAACTAAACGTGCAATTGCTGTGGGAGGCAGCACTCACATTCACGGGCAGTTATCCCAGAGAGATGAGGACTTATGTTCACACAAAAACCTATATGTATCTGTTCATAGCAGCATTATTTATAAAGTCTAGAAACTGGACACAGCCCGGAGACTGCTCAGCAGGTCAATGGTTAAACAAACTGGTGCACCCAGGCCCCAGATACCACTCTGCAGTAGTTAATGACGTCCTTGTTCATCAGTCTTTCAACCTCGAAACCACCATCATGCTTAATCCCCTTTTTTCCATCCTGGGTCTGAGTGGACTTCATTTTGCATTTCTTTCTGATGCATTTTCCCTCTGTCCTTTCTGCTTGAGCCTCATGCCACATTGGAACCATTGTAAGAGCCACCGAATTGTTTCTCTGCCTCATCATGGAATCCTTTCTACACTTCATGCCCCACATTGCCATTGGAACAATCTTTCCAAAACATGAACAAACTAACTTAAAAGAAATATCCCAGGTAGCCTTCCAAATAAGTATAAGTTTTCTCTTAGAAATTTCACTTCTTGTCTATAGGGAACCCCAGGACTGTAGAGAGACGGATTTGCTGTCTGCATTTTAAGATCAGGCAGAAATCCCTGGAGGGGCCCATGGGGAATAGTGGCACAAATACTGGTTCTAGAATCAGAAGCCCTCATATCCTGGTTCTAACACTAGCTGGATGTTCTTGGGAAAGTTTTGGTTTCAAACCTCAGTATGAGGAAGCATCCTCAAGGGATCACACAAGGCTGCTGGGAGGAGCGGATGAGGGCCATGGTGAACATGCTGTGTAATCCGTGAAGCACGTCGTATGTGTGAGAAGTGGAGCTGTGTGGATAGCAGTTCTGGAATCATTGTATGAAAACGATGGAAAGAACATTCGTAGTTCTGCCTGATGATACCACTGGGCACCTGTGTTGTACATGCCTGCAACATGGGTGAGGCCCGGGTCAGTACAGCTCACAGTTTGGTTTTCATGCAGTTAGAAAGGCCCGAGAGGACCCTTCCCCCCTCCAGCTGTAGGAAGGAGGCGGCTGTCTCCTGCTTATATTTGGTGGGATTGTCTGTGGCTCCTTGGGGACAGGAATGCAGGGAGTGGGGGAAGAAAGCCGGCCTGACTGCTCGCTAGTCAGCCTTCCCCCAGGGAAGAGTGGAGGGGTCATTTCGTGGTAACTTGCCAAGTCTTTCTTAACCCATCTGCTCTTAGAAATGACCAGCATGACAAGTAAAAGACCCATTAGAGACAGATGGGCTGTGTGTCCCGTGCGTTTATGGCTTTGTGGTCTCAGAGCTGCCAGAACTCGATAGCTTTCTGGGGAATGCTGAGTCAGCCAAGGGGCTGAAAATAGTGAGAGGAAGAAAATTCCCCCTCGCTGCTCTGGTCTGGGAGTGATTAGTGAGTGGAGCGGCATGGAGGGCCCAGCCGTGGGGTCCCTCTCAAGCACACCCTCACTGCAGTGGGAACGCGGGTCTCAACCTCCCTAGTCCTCCGTGATTTTCGTCTGTCACATACTCACCTCCAGCAGGGATGTCTATGGTGATGAGATGAGGGAGCATCCTAGCACATGTGGCACTTAGTAGGCTTGCGGTGAGTGGACGCCGGCATCAGTGGAACAGGAGACTGGGCGCTGCGTGTGGACGCACTCACGTACTGGTGGCATGGGTGGACAGAGGAGAGAGGGATGCTCTACAGTTCTCCTTTTGGTCTGTCACCCCCGCTGTTGTGAGCAGAATCCGTGAGTGTATTCTGTTGCCCCAGTCAACTTGGTAGGCTGATTGCTCAATTTTCTGCTTCCACTTTTGATTTCTTAAGAATGGGAAAACGAATACTTCAGATACTTTTCTGGTTGATGCTATACATTCCTTGATATCACCTTAATGCTTTTTAATTTCTATGTATTTTGGATGTTGGAGCTTGCCTGACATCTGTGCTTTTATTCTCAACCTCTCGCGTAACTGTTGGCCACACCAGAACCAGAGAGAAGTGAGTAGACCGATTGGTAGCAGGGCTAGGACTGGAATTCCCCAGCCTTTTGGCGCCCAGCAGCCTCTGTTTTCTGTATTGCACTGCTCTTCCCTATTTCGACTCCTGTTAGGACAGTGGATGTGAAATGTAGCTGGGTGCTTTTGGGGGTGTGCTAGGAGTGTGGCAGATGCCTCAGACTGACATTTTCCCCTGATTCTGAATTCTCATGGCTCAGAGTCAGTCTGTAGGCTACTGACTGGGAAGATGCAGGAAGTTGTTTTGTATGACAAACTATGCCAGGGCATTTTTTTCACCCGGCAATTTGTTTGGTTTGGAGTGGAATAAATCTCTGATCTTGGTTTCTTTGTCTATATTATTAGGGAGTGGAGCCTGACTTGTTAACTTAGCCCAGTTCATAGTGCTTAGAATCTCAGTGAGTGTGTGTTGAACTGAGCGGAAGTGTGAGAGCGTCTTGGACAGTGGTTTGCAAACCTAGCTGCATCTGGGGGGCTGTGAAAAAAGCATGTGTGCTTACTCCAGACCAGTTGAAATAGAATCTGCAGGAATGGAGCCTGGGCAGCTATAGTGCTGTTAAAAACCCCCAGGTGGTTCTGATATACTGTAAAGGTTGAGTAAAGGTTGAGATCCACTGATCCACAGTGAATTGGAGTCCTGGATCATAGACATGCCTTATGCTTTCACCAGCTTAGAATGGTTCTTGTGCTTTAGAACTGTGAAAAAGTGTTATGCAAACAAATGTGGAAACAGCCTAAATGTCACATCCTGTCACTCCCTGTCATGAAGTATATTTACCGGTTACTCACTCTACTCTGATCTCTACCCATTCCACCTTTTCTTCATGGAACAATAATTTGACAGTTGGTTATGCAGAACCAGAGTAAGTCTAGTTTGATTGGCGGGAAACGATTTTGGGTATGAAGTACTCTTTAGGCATTTATTGAACTCTTGTTTGTACCACCGCTGTGCTGGACAGTTTATATATATTACTTCTTTTTTTTTAAATTTATTTATTATTATTATACTTTAAGTTGTAGGGTACATGTGCATAACGTGCAGGTTTGTTACATACGTATACTTGTGCCATGTTGGTGTGCTGCACCCATCAACTCGTCATTTACATCAGGTATAACTCCCAGTGCAATCCCTCCCCCCGCCCCCCTCCCCATGATAGGCCCCGGTGTGTGATGTACGCCTTTCTGAGTCCAAGTGATCTCATTGTTCAGTTCCCACCTATGAGTGAGAACATGCAATGTTTGGTTTTCTGTTCTTGTGATAGTTTGCTAAGAATGATGGTTTCCAGCTGCATCCATGTCTCTACAAAGGACAAAAACTCATCCTTTTTGATGGCTGTATAGTATTCCATGGTGTATATGTGCCACATTTTCTTAATCCAATCTGTCACTGATGGACATTTGGGTTGATTCCAAGTCTTTGCTATTGTGAATAGTGCTGCAATAAACATACGTGTTCATGTGTCTTTATAGCAGCATAATTTATAATCCTTTGGGTATATACCCAGTAATGGGATGGCTGGGTCATATGGTACATCTAGTTCTAGATCCTTGAGGAATCGCCATACTGTTTTCCATAATGGTTGAACTAGTTTACAATCCCACCAACAGTGTAAAAGTGTTCCTATTTCTCCACATCCTCTCCAGCACCTGTTGTTTCCTGACTTTTTAATGATGGCCATTCTAACTGGTGTGAGATGGTATCTCATTGTGGTTTTGATTTGCATTTCTCTGATGGCCAGTGATGATGAGCATTTTTTCATGTGTCTGTTGGCTGTATGAATGTCTTCTTTTGAGAAATGTCTGTTCATATCCTTTGCCCACTTTTTGATGGGGTGGTTTGTTTTTTTCTTGTAAATTTGTTTGAGTTCTTTGTAGGTTCTGGATATTAGCCCTTTGTCAGATGAGTAGATTGCAAAAATTTTCTCCCATTCTGTAGGTTGCCTGTTCACTCTGATGGTAGTTTGTTTTGCTGTGCAGAAGCTCTTTAGTTTAATGAGATCCCATTTGTCAATTTTGGCTTTTGCTGCCGTTGCTTTTGGTGTTTTAGACATGAAGTCTTTGCCCATGCCTATGTCCTGAATGGTACTACCTAGGTTTTCCTCTAGGATTTTTATGGTATTAGGTCTAACATTTAAGTCTCTAATCCATCTTGAATTAATTTTCGTATAAGGAGTAAGGAAAGGATCCAGTTTCAGCTTTCTACTTATGGCTAGCCAATTTTCCCAGCACCATTTATTAAATAGGGAATCCTTTCCCCATTTCTTGTTTCTCTCAGGTTTGTCAAAGATCAGATGGCTGTAGATGTGTGGTATTATTTCTGAGGACTCTGTTCTGTTCCATTGGTCTATATCTCTGTTTTGGTACCAGTACCATGCTGTTTTGGTTACTGTAGCCTTGTAGTATAGTTTGAAGTCAGGTAGCGTGATGCCTCCAGCTTTGTTCTTTTGACTTAGGATTGTCTTGGAGATGCGGGCTCTTTTTTGGTTCCATATGAACTTTAAAGTAGTTTTTTCCAATTCTGTGAAGAAACTCATTGGTAGCTTGATGGGGATGGCATTGAATCTATAAATTACCCTGGGCAGTATGGCCATTTTCACTATATTGATTCTTCCTATCCATGAGCATGGTATGTTCTTCCATTTGTTTGTGTCCTCTTTTATTTCACTGAGCAGTGGTTTGTAGTTCTCCTTGAAGACGTCCTTTACATCCCTTGTAAGTTGGATTCCTAGGTATTTGATTCTCTTTGAAGCAATTGTGAATGGAAGTTCATTCCTGATTTGGCTCTCTGTTTGTCTGTTACTGGTGTATAAGAATGCTTGTGATTTTCGCACATTAATTTTGTATCCTGAGACTTTGCTGAAGTTGCTTATCAGCTTAAGGAGATTTTGGGCTGAGACAATGGGGTTTTCTAAATATACAATCATGTCATCTGCAAACAGGGACAATTTGACTTCTTCTTTTCCTAACTGAATACCCTTGATTACTTTCTCTTGCCTAATTGCCCTAGCCAGAACTTCCAACACTATGTTGAATAGGAGTGGTGAGAGAGGGCATCCCTGTCTTGTGCCAGTTTTCAAAGGGAATTTTTCCAGTTTTTGCCCATTCAGTATGATATTGGCTGTGGGTTTGTCATAAATAGCTCTTATTATTTTGAGGTATATTCCATCAATACCGAATTTATTGAGCGTTTTTAGCATGAAGGGCTGTTGAATTTTGTCAAAAGCCTTTTCTGCATCTATTGAGATAATCATGTGGTTCTTGTCTTTGGTTCTGTTTATATGCTGGATTATGTTTATTGATTTGCGAATGTTGAACCAGCCTTGCATCCCAGGGATGAAGCCCACTTGATCATGGTGGATAAGCTTTTTGATGTGCTGCTGAATCCGGTTTGCCAGTATTTTATTGAGGATTTTTGCATCGATGTTCATCAGGGATATTGGTCTAAAATTCTCTTTTTTTGTTGTGTCTCTGCCAGGCTTTGGTATCAGGATGATGTTGGCCTCATAAAATGAGTTAGGGAGGATTCCCTCTTTTTCTATTGATTGGAATAGTTTCAGAAGGAATGATACCAACTCCTCCTTGTACCTCTGGTAGAATTCAGCTGTAAATCCATCTGGTCCTGGACTTTTTTTGGTTGGTAGGCTATTAATTATTGCCTCAATTTCAGAGCCTGCTATTGGTCTATTCAGGGATTCAACTTCTTCCTGGTTTAGTCTTGGAAGAGTGTAAGCGTCCAGGAAATTATCCATTTCTTCTAGATTTTCCAGTTTATTTGCGTAGAGGTGTTTATAGTATTCTCTGATGGTAGTTTGTATTTCTGTGAGGTGGGTGGTGATATCCCCTTTATCATTTTTAATTGCGTCGATTTGATTCTTCTCTCTTTTCTTCTTTATTAGTCTTGCTAGTGGTCTGTCAATTTTGTTGATCTTTTCAAAAAACCAACTCCTGGATTCATTGATTTTTTGGAGAGTTTTTTGTGTCTCTATCTCCTTCAGTTCTGCTCTGATCTTAGTTATTTCTTGCCTTCTGCTAGCTTTCGAATGTGTTTGCTCTTGCTTCTCTAGTTCTTTTAATTGCGATGTTAGAGTGTCAATTTTAGATCTTTCCTGCTTTCTCTTGTGGGCATTTAGTGCTATAAATTTCCCTCTACACACTGCTTTAAATGTGTCCCAGAGATTCTGGTATGTTGTATCATTGTTCTCATTGGTTTCAAAGAACATCTTTATTTCTGCCTTCATTTCGTTATGTACCCAGTAGTCATTCAGGAGCAGGTTGTTCAGTTTCCATGTAGTTGAGCGGTTTTGATTGAGTTTCTTAGTCCTGAGTTCTAGTTTGATTGCACTGTGGTCTGAGAGACAGTTTGTTATAATTTCTGTTCTTGTACATTTGCTGAGGAGTGCTTTACTTCCAATTACGTGGTCGATTTTGGAGTAAGTACGATGTGGTGCTGAGAAGAATGTATATTCTGTTGTTTTGGGGTGGAGAGTTCTATAGATGTCTATTAGGTCTGCTTGCTGCAGAGATGAGTTCAATTCCTGGATATCCTTGTTAACTTTCTGTCTTGTTGATCTGACTAATGTTGACAGTGGAGTGTCAAAGTCTCCCATTATTATTGTATGGGAGTCTAAGTCTCTTTGTAAGTCTCTAAGGACTTGCTTTATGAATCTGGGTGCTCCTGTATTGGGTGCATATATATTTAGGATAGTTAGCTCTTCCTGTTGAATCGATCCCTTTACCATTATGTAATGGCCTTCTTTGTCTCTTTTGATCTTTGATGGTTTAAAGTCTGTTTTATCAGAGACTAGGATTGCAACCCCCGCTTTTTTTTGTTCTCCATTTGCTTGGTAAATCTTCCTCCATCCCTTTATTTTGAGCCTATGTATGTCTCTGTGTGTGAGATCGGTCTCCTGAATACAGCAGACTGATGGGTGTTGACTCTTTATCCAGTTTGCCAGTCTGTGTCTTTTAATTGGAGCATTTAGTCCATTTACATTTAAGGTTGATTGTTATGTGTGAACTTGATCCTGCCATTATGATATTAACTGGTTATTTTGCTCGTTAGTTGATGCAGTTTCTTCCTAGCATCGATGGTCTTTACATTTTGGCATGTTTTTGCAATGGCTGGTACCGGTTGTTCCTTTCCATGTTGAGTGCTTCCTTCAGGGTCTCTTGTAAGGCAGGCCTAGTGGTGACAAAATCTCTAAGCATTTGCTTATCTGTAAAGGATTTTATTTCTCCTTCACTTATGAAACTTAGTTTGGCTGGATATGAAATTCTGGGTTGAAAATTCTTTTCTTTAAGAATGTTGAATATTGGCCCCCACTCTCTTCTGGCTTGTAGAGTTTCTGCCGAGAGATCTGCTGTTAGTCTGATGGGCTTCCCTTTGTGGGTAACCCGACCTTTCTCTCTGGCTGCCCTTAAGATTTTTTCCTTCATTTCAACTTTGGTGAATCTGGCAATTATGTGTCTTGGAGTTGCTCTTCTCGAGGAGTATCTTTGTGGCGTTCTCTGTATTTCCTGGATTTGAATGTTGGCCTGCCCTACTAGGTTGGGGAAGTTCTCCTGGATGATATCCTGAAGAGTGTTTTCCAACTTGGTTCCATTTTCCCCCTCACTTTCAGGCACCCCAATCAGACGTAGATTTGGTCTTTTTACATAATCCCATACTTCTTGCAGGCTTTGTTCATTTCTTTTTCTTCTTTTTTCTTTTGGTTTCTCTTCTCGCTTCATTTCATTCATTTGATCCTCAATCGCAGATACTCTTTCTTCCAGTTGATCGAGTCAGTTACTGAAGCTTGTGCATGTGTCACGTATTTCTTGTGTCATGGTTTTCATCTCTTTCATTTCGTTTAGGACCTTCTCTGCATTAATTACTCTAGCCATCAATTCTTCCACTTTTTTTCAAGATTTTTAGTTTCTTTGCGCTGGGTACGTAATTCCTCCTTTAGCTCTGAGAAATTTGATGGACTGAAGCCTTCTTCTCTTATCTCGTCAAAGTCATTCTCCGTCCAGCTTTGATCCGTTGCTGGCGATGAGCTGTGCTCCTTTGCCGGGGGAGATGCGCTCTTATTTTTTGAATTTCCAACTTTTCTGCCCTGCTTTTTCCCCATCTTTGTGGTTTTATCTGCCTCTGGTCTTTGATGATGGTGATGTACTGATGGGGTTTTGGTGTAGGTGTCCTTCCTGTTTGATCGTTTTCCTTCTAACAGTCAGGACCCTCAGCTGTAGGTCTGTTGGAGATTGCTTGAGGTCCACTCCAGACCCTGTTTGCCTGGGTATCCTCAGCAGAGGTTGCAGAAGATAGAATATTTCTGAACAGCGAGTGTACCTGTCTGATTCTTGCTTTGGAAGCTTCCTCTCAGGGGTGTACTCCACCCTGTGAGGTGTGGGGTGTCAGACTGCCCCTAGTGGGGGATGTCTCCCAGTTAGGCTACTCAGGGGTCAGGGACCCACTTGAGCAGGGAGTCTGTCCCTTCTCAGATCTCAACCTCCGTGTTGGGAGATCCACTGCTCTCTTCAAAGCTGTCAGACAGAGTCGTTTGCGTCTGCAGAGGTTTCGGCTGTATTTGTTATTGCCCTGTCCCCAGAGGTGGAGTCTACAGAGACAGGCAGGTTTCCTTGAGCTGCTGTGAGCTCCACCCAGCTCGAGCTTCCCAGCAGCTTTGTTTACCTACTTAAGCCCCAGCAATGGTGGGCGCCCCTCCCCCAGCCTCGCTGCTGCCTTGCCGCGAGATCGCAGACTGCTGTGCTAGCAATGAGGAAGGCTCCGTGGGTGTGGGACCCTCCCGGCCAGGTATGGGATATGATCTCCTGGTGTGCCTGTTTGCTTAAAGCGCAGTATTGGGGTGGGAGTTACCCGATTTTCCAGGTGTTGTGTGTCTCAGTTCCCCTGGCTAGGAAAAGGGATTCCCTTCCCCCTTGCGCTTCCCAGGTGAGGCAATGCCTCGCCCTGCTTCAGCTCTCCCTGGCCGGGCTGCAGCAGCTGACCAGCACCGATCGTCCGGCACTCCCCAGTGAGATGAACCCAGTACCTCAGTTGAAAATGCAGAAATCACCGGTCTTCTGTGTCGCTCGCACTGGGAGTTGGAGACTGGAGCTGTTCCTATTCGGCCATCTTCTAAATATTACTTCTTTAAAAAAGGCCTATGGAGTCAGGCTGCCTGGGTTTTGCTAACTAGCTGTGTCATTTGGGGCAACTTTTTAAGCTTATGTAAACCTGACTTTCATCTATGAAATGGGATGACAAGGGGTCATGATCATCTCACAGGATCGTGCAAATGTGTTTGTAAAGTGCTTTGTTTGGTGCCTAACACATAGTAACTACTCAGTAAAGTTATTATTACACCATCATCATCATATTTAAATGTAAATATTAAGAGCTAATAAATTTGTAAAAGGTACTTTACCCCTTGAACCAAAGACTACTTTAGTTTTAAGTGGTTGGGTTAATTTATCACTTAAATATTGGCCTCTTGAATACCTTGAATTTCAATGGAACGTAGCCAGAGGATTTCATAATTGGACCGTTGCCTCTGGAAGTTGGAGCTTTGTTTGTTTGTTTGGTTTCACTTCCTACACTAAGCATGTGGCTGTGCACAACTTTATGATGACTTTTGGTACTGGGGAATCAAAGCTTCATTCGCTTTTTGGAGGAGATGACCTTATGCTGTATGAAGCACTCAGACTTCGTTAACTATGTACCATCCAGACAAGACCAGGTGCTTCCCACGGCAGCCTGTCCTTTTCTTATCTCTCTCATCAATCTAGCATGTTCCTTCTATTCCTCTTTATATTAGAACTTCTCTTTGAACAAGGAATGTTGTTTTGTCACTGCTAGGTCCCCAGCAATTAGTAATGCCTAGCACATACTAGGTGCCTCCTGAATGGTAATAAGTGATAATCTAGCAGTACACAAGATAAATCCGCAGGTTGAGATTTAAGCTGTGTGGTATGAAGGCTGCATTGGCAAACTTATTAAATCAATTTTGTTAATACAAGTTTAACATATCTTAGTAACTGACTTAGTTCAGGAATCATTTGCTGAGTGTCTTCTAGGCCAGACATTGGGGACAGAAAGGTAATAATATATGATCCCTGCCTCATGTGCAGGAAGTCTAGTGCGATGGACAGATGCGTGCTAATGACTGCCATGGAATATGGTGAGTATTAGATAAAGGGGCACCCTGTGTGCCCTTGGAGCATAGAGCAGGGCTTGTGTTCTGGGAACATGGGCTCCATGTGAAAACACAATTTAAATTCTCTTTTTTCTTTCTTTCTTTCTTTTTTTTTTTTTTTTTTTTTTTTGAGACAGAGTCTTGCTCTGTGGTCCAGGCTGGAGTACAGTGGTGTGATCTCGGCTCACTGCAACGTGCTCCTCCCAGGTTCAAGCGATTCTCGTGCCTCAGCCTCCCAAGTAGCTGGGGTAACAGGTGTGTGCCACCACGCCTGGCTAATTTTTGCATTTATAGTAGAGATGGAGTTTCACCATGCTGGCCGGGCTGGTCTTGGACTCCGGACATCAGGTGATCCTCCCGCCTCGGCCTTCCAAAGTTCTGGGATTATAGTCATGTATGTATTCATCCTTTTAAATATCTGCGGGTAGCATTTAACTTTAAATGGGTACTAATTAAACTATTGAATGACTTTAGTATGGATTGAATGACTTTGCTTGGGCCTCGTTTTTAATTTCCTTCATTAGAGAAAAAAAAAAAATGCAGGTTGAATATCCTGCTTTGAATATCATCCAAACTGCTTGGAATCAGAAGTGTCTCAGATTTTTTTCCTTTTTTGGATTTTTGAATATTTGCATTATACCTGCTGGTTGAGCATCCTGAATTCAAAAATCCAGAGTCTGAGCTGTTCCAATGAACATTTCATTGAGCATCACCTCGACACTCAAAAGTTGAGGATTTCAGAGTTTCTGGTTAGGGAGACTCATCCTGTATGGGTGCTGGGTTGTTGCAGGAGTTTTGGACCAGAGGTTGGGTGACTAGGCTTTGGTTTTCGCTTTGTTATTAAACAGGCTGTTTTATTCCATAATCTCAGCTTTAGATCCCCCGGTTGTCAAAGAAGGGAATGGGCCATCTGATGTTTAAGGCCTCTGTTCTGACTTGGAGACACCTGGCTTCAGTTCATCTTCCTTAGGAGTGGACAAAGAATATGGGGATTTTGAAATCGTTAGTCAACATCTACAGGGTCGTTGCAGCCTGGTTTTGGGTAAGGTCATCTTTAGTGAGCCCAGGGAGAAACAGTGGTTTAGCTGTCAGCTGAGAGGGGTAAGCGGTCCTATTAATTTTCCTCTGTGTTAGTGAAAGCATTGTTAAGGGTCACAGCGTTAGTGGAGCTGGCTGGAAAGAGGAGGGGAACTCACTGTTACAGGTTATATTGAATGTCTTTTCAGTCGCTAAATGCTTTTTATGATATGTTTTTCAGGATTTCAGTGTTGTATGATTTCTCTGTGTTAAGCACAGGAAATTTAACATCAGCAAAAAAGAATGCTCTTTCTTTCTTTTTTTTTTTTTTTTCTTTGAGATGGAGTTTCGCTCTTGTCGCCCAGGCTGGAGTGCAGTGGCATGATCTCAGCTCACTGCAACCTCGGCCTCCTAAGTTCAAGCGATTTTCCTGCCTCAGCTTCCCGAGTAGCTGGGATTACAGGTGCCCGCCAGCATGCCCGGCTAATTTTTGTATTTTTAGTACAGATGGGGCTTTGCCATATTGGCCAGGCTGTTCTTGAACTTCTGACCTCAGGTGATCCTCCTGCCTCGTCTTCCCAAATTGCTGGGATTACAGGCATGTGCCGCGATGCCTGGCCTTGAATGTTCTTTCTATGGGAATCTACAAAAGCCAGCTTTTGAGTCTAGTGGCAGAAAACCTCTTCACTGTTTAGCTGTGCTGTGTGCTGGGCTTCAAGCCCAGCTGAAAAAGCTGTAGTATTTTAGGTCAGTTGGCTGTCTTGGAGAACTTAATGAACAGTGGGCTGGAGTGATACTGTCAGAGTTCATGAGCGGTTTGAGGCTCTCAAAGCCTAGATACTGGGGTTGCACAAATACATCGGCTGGACTCACTATTTCTCTCGGGAGTCGGGAGGTGGAAAATGCTGTGATCTTACCTCTGCTCTTAATTTTACAGAGCTGTTACTAATGGTAAGAATGATTTCATATTTTTGTATTTTACTTCGTAATTCACAGAGAATTTTAAAATCCATGATCTGATTTTATTCCCTCAGCAGTTCTGTGAAAAAGGCAGAGCAGTTTTCCTATCTTCTGTTTTCGCGTGATTCTCTTGTGGCTCACAGAAGCTAAGAGCCTTCACCAAGGTCATAGGGTGAATGAGTCGCAGAGCTGGGAGTAGAGGCTCAGGCTTCTAGGGACCCTGTTTCTTCCTGGAAGAGCTCCTCTCCTGGCGCTATGCTCAGGTAACTGCGTATGCTCGGTTTGGTCTTTTGTAAATCCCTGCCCCATTTCGGGGGAGGTTCTTGGGAGGCTTCTATTCGTTTTGGAGCATTTAAGTATCTTGTCCTCTCTCCCTCTTCCCAGATGCATGGGCATTTCTGCAGGCCCCCAGGCTGGCCCTTGTGCGTGGGGGCGTCTCCTGCCTCCACGTTGTTTGCACGCCCCCTTCTGAAGGTGCTCTTCCCCGCATGGAGCCCCCTCGTGCCTGCCTCCACACTGCAGGCTGTTCGGTAAATGTTACTGACTCAGCATCGTTGTTTTCTAGAAATGGGATGGGGTATGGATGCCACGTTCTTTTCTGTGTGAAGTCTGCGATTGTATCCTCTTGCCTTCTCCGTGTGTGCTCCTTGAGGGTGTCGCTGTGCTGAGGTCATCTGTGTTCCCTAGGGCGCCTCCCATGCAGTCTGGGCCGTAGCAGACATGCAGCCAGTGCTCATGGCCTAAATGAGAGGAAGACCAACAGAGCCATTAAATCTGGAAAATGACAAGTGAGGGGAAGGAATTTTTATTTAAGGCATGTGAAAAAGAAAATTTTTTAGAAAAATTGACCTGTTTCTCAACTGGAGTTGAATTTCAGCTCAGAAAAGCAGCTGTGTGCCCAGAGGGCTTTGGGATTTCAGTTTGTGACAGATGAATTGAATTTGTTGTTGTATGAATGTATTATCCTTTTGTGGTTTTATTAGGCCTTTCTCCCAAATGGAAATGATTTTTCTATAAAAGTCACACTTCCTTTTTGAGAAGTGTAACACTAATTGTATGGGATGGTCTCCCAAAAGATTACCTGCCAGGAACCAAACACACTGTCTCAGACTCACCGCCCCTAGTTTCTGCCTGTGCAGCTGCAAGGCAGAGAGGCACGCTCGAGCTGAAATCAAGACACATGTCTGCATCTTCTCTTTCTTGACTGCTGTTTCGTCTCTGAGCTGGCCTGCCTTCAACGTCTAGGAGCTTGGTGGGTGTAGACACATTACGGTATGGAGGAGGGATATGGTGTTGCCACAGCCAGGAGGCTCGCTGAAGTCTCTGTTCTCTTCCTGCTCACTGCTCTGACTTTGTATAAGTCACATTTGTAGGGCTGTGCACAGCGGCTTACACCTGTAATCCCAGCACTTTGGGAGGCTGACCTGGGAGGATCTCTTGAGCCCAGAGTTTGGATCCAGTCTGGGCAACATGATGAAACCCCATCCCTAGAAAAAATAAAAATTAAAAAATTAGCCAGATATGGTGGCTCATGCCTGTAATCCCAGCTACTGGAGAGGCTGAGGTGCGAGAATCACTTGAGCCTGGGAAGTCGAGGCTGCAGTGAACCATCATCATGCCACTGCACTCCAGCCTGGTCAGAGCAAGACCTTGTCTCAAAAAAAAAAACAAAAACAAACAAACAAAAACCCATTTGTAATAGTGGCAGTGGTTAACTTTTGAAAGTTTGGAGAAAAGTTCCTAAATAACCTGTGACCATGGACAACTTACTTAGCCTTTCTATGCCTCAGTTTCCTCATCTATGAAAAATGAGAGAATATGGTACTGATCTTACAGGATTTCAACGAGAACCAAACGAGATCAAACTCAGAGCCTGGCACCTCGTGAGTGCACACTCAATGTTATTATTTCAACATTTTAGAGGAAAAAGAATGCTAATGGGTCATTATGACTAAACATAGTCTATCAGTGGCGTTACTCATGGCATTGGAAGGAACTTGAATTCCATATAGATAGTGTGATGGAGAAAGTATTTTGGGCATTGGCAGTATTGATTCAAAGAACAAAGGACGTGTCTGTCCTGTGTGGAGAGCCGTTTCCGCTTGTTTCTTTAAATGCTATGGGAAAAGCAGTCGACCTTGTGCTCTCTGCCAGACAGCTGCAGTCTCCGCGTATTGATTTGGCCAATGGTCGCTCTCCTGTCATCATGGCAACAGCAGTGGAAGGGACAGCTTGTCTTGATTTGCATTTTCGTGTGTTTGTGCTATTTATAGACAATTACGACATGGAAGCCTGTTTATGGCAAGCTGGCAAATTCAGCAAAACATGGAAAAACCTGTTAGCACAGTTTGCACGTGTGCGGGCACAGAGCAGCCAAATAAACATACATGTTTTCCTGTATTTTAAAAACTCTGGGGGAAAAAAAAAAGGAAAAGACATTAAACCATTGCCCAGATGGCTTATAGAGCTAGAGCTTTTTCCTTGAAGTACGTGAGTATGGCTGTCAGACATCTGAAACCCCAAGCCGTCTTAAAACATCATTTTGATGCTACCCCCTACCCACCCTTTTTTTCCATTTGTAAGGGACAAGGATCCAGGAAGGAAAGTATCAGCTTACAAAGGCTTTTGTTACAATTAGTTGTTCATGTTCTTTCTTTTGGTATCTTATTCTCTGTTTACATTTTATTTTTATTTTTATTTATTTTTTTTTTTTGAGACAGAGTCTTCCTCTGTCACCCAGGCTGGAGTGCAGTTGCGTGATATCGGCTCACTCCAACCTCTGCCTCCCAGGTTCAAATGATTCTTGTGCCTCAGCTTCCTGAGTAACTGGGATTACAGGTGTGTGCCACCACGTCCAGCTAATTTTTATGTTTTTAGTAGAGACAGAGTTTTGCCATATTGGTCAGGCTGATCTTGAACTCCTGAACTCAGGTGATCTGCTTGCCTCAGTCTCCCAAAGAGCTGAGAATACAGGTGTGAGCCACCGCGCCCGGCCGCTGTTTCCATTTTGTAACACTAGCGTCACCCCAGTGTAGGGTGGCTAGGGGTATTCTTCTTTCCTGTTTCCTGGTGTATTTTCCTCTACAGCATCGATCACTCTTTAACATACTTTTTGGTTGTCTGTCTCTACCTACAAAAATATATGTTCGCTGTTATATCACCAGTGTCTGGCACGTAGATAGTCAGTCAATATTTGTTGAATGAATGAATGAATGGGCTGAAAGAACCTTATTCTTTCTTCTGTCACTTCACACCAAATGCTTTTGGAAAATGCTATGTGAACAGGGATCGTAAGCAGCAGAGGTTACACACATGGCTGTGGGATAGCCCATCATCCTCAGATACTTGTCTGGAAGGAGGTGGAGTACTTGAGTAGAAATGATACAAGATAACCTCTTCAGGAAATCAGCCAAGTGTCACAGCTTTTCACATAGGCGTGTGATGTTAGTGTATGTGTGTATGAAGAGCTGTCGTGGCCTAGAATCACAGGCCTTTAGATCCTTTGTACAGATAGAAAAGTAAAGGCCGAGGCCCAGGAGTGCTGCAGGCCACCGAGGTAGAGTCCCTGTCTGCCCTTCTCAGTGTCCGGTCACTTCTCACTGCACTCCCCTCTTTACTGCTAAAGCCACCTTCCCTGACTCTGAATGTGTAACCACGAGTGGGAAAATGTCCTCCAGGCTCACAGTTTGTGGAGAGAAAGCCCAGCAACTGAAAATAATGTTCACAAAGTTTGTACCTAGAAAAAGTGGCCATTTCTATCATGTCTTTAAATTTCCCTGTTTCTCATACATTTTATAAGCAAGACAGTAGAAGGAGATTCGGGAACAGCAACTTTAGAACAAGGGGGAAAAAATCAAACCTAGAGCATTCCAGTTTCTGTTTTCTTCTCAGTTTAGGGCTGAGGCACTTTAGCTTCCTGTCTAAGGGACTACTCAAATCTGATTAGAAGCTATTGTGGGCTGGTAATTATCCATATTTTTAGGAAGACAGATGCAGCACCAACTCTGTTCTCTAATAGCAGGCTTATTAATTTTAAATTTACATGGCAGGAGAAGCAGATGTCGAGGTGGGATAAGAGTTCAGATGCTTGGTCATTGATAGCTTTTTACTTCCACGTATCACATGGGGATTTGGGACTCGGGAAGCCCGCTGAGAACTGATGACTATCTGTCCCCTGAACAGCTGGGTTCTTTTTCATCCTGAGCTCAGAAAGATCGCTCCTACTGCAGCCAGGGAAGACAGGTTGTTGACTGGTTAGAAATCATGGCAGGTTATTTTCTCGACCCGCAGTTCGCAGTTGGAAAGCAGAGCTATCAAAAAGTTGTCTTCTCTATTGTATTTCAAATCTGGGTGTTTAAAAAATTATGTAGGCAAATTAAGCATTTCTTTAATGGTAGTTGTGTGTGTGCTTGATGCGAATGAGAGGTGCATTCCCTTGTAAAATCCCTGGGACTTAATAGGAAGATGTGAGCCTTAGAACAGAAGTTGGTTTTCTAGATGATCACGTAGACATGATGCTGAGCACCAAAGATGTTGATTGAACCGATTTAAAAAGAAATTTGTCTGAGTTCAGATTTTACACCAATATTTAGAAAATCAGCAAAAGAACTTGGAGGCATGTTCTCAGGCATCCTGTTCAGCCCCATGCCCACATTGTCATAAAATCCGAGTGTGCGTACAGGGAGGCACATTCCTTTCTGTTCTCATCACAGGTCCTTCCCTGGCTCTGCACCTGCCTGTCATGCGTGTCCCTGTGAAGAGACCACCAAACAGGCTTTGTGTGAGCAATAAAGCTTTTTAATCACCTGGGTGTAGGCGTGCTGAGTCCGAAAAAGAGAGTCAGCGAAGGGAGAAAAGGGTAGGGCCCTTTTATAGGCTTTGGGTAGGTAAAGGAAAATTACAGTCAAAGGGGGGTTGTTCTCTGGCTCTGGCGGGCAGGAGTGGGGGTCACAAAGTGCTCAGTGGGGGAGCTTTTTGAGCCAGGATGAGCCAGGAAAAGGAATTTCACAAGATAATATCATCCCTTAAGGCAAGGACCGGCCATTTTCACTTCTTTTGTGGTAGAATGTCATCAGTTAAGGTGGGACAGGGCATTTGCACTTCTTTTGTGATTCTTCAGTTACTTCAGGCCATCTGGGTGTATACGTGCAAGTCACAGGGGATGCGGTGGCTTGGATTGGGCTCAGAGGCTTGACATTGCCCTCTTCCCTACCTCCCCTACCTTTTCCCTCCTGTGTGGTTCCCTCACAAAGTGAATGGCCTCAACCACAGCTTCTCTGCAGCTGCATCAGACTGTGGGGACAGGAGTGGTGGCTGCTGCAGGGCCTGCTGTCCCCACGGAGCCCAGTCTTGCTTGCCGCTGCAGCCTGGTGATCATTTTGTACCTCAAGTATGTAATTCTACAGAACGAGAGCCAACATGCTGGGGATGGAGGCGTCTTTATCACGGTGCTCTGCATATTTTAATCTTGGGTAGAAAGTATGGAAAAGTATGGGATACATGTGGTTTGATGTCAGAAGGACGTTGTGAACTTGATGTGGACTGAGGATATTCAGGTGCAACAGGCACCGCGGCTTCATTAAATGAGACTTCTTCATCTCCCTGCCAGGCACGCACAGGTGTATGGCCACATCTTATGTGTTATCCTTATTCTAGAGTGCGCCTTGTCGTCATGCTTAAAGTTACATGATGATATTCTGCCTCATAGAGTAGGTCCCAAACCTCATTCAACACAGAAATGTACTCTTGCTATTCTACACAGAAAGCACTTTCATATACCAAGTGGGAGAGCAGTCCTAAAATCTGGGCTGGAATCACAGAAGGAAGGCTTTGGGAAGCAACAGATTCCCTAGTCCAAAGCTGGTTTTTGATGAACCTAGAAACAGGACCAAGAGAAGTGAATTTGCCTAAGGCCCTGACAGTGTTTCACGGTAGCATTTGAACCTAGCAGTTTCTTGACCTATTTCTTTAAATGATTAGTCATGCTTCCTCTGATTCCTATATAAACGTATTCCTCATTCATTCTTTTGTTTCAGTGAATTATTGCAGTGCTACCCCATGACAGTATTTGAGTCAAAATGTGGCAGTGTTTATCCCTTTCCAAGGTTTTTAGTTGCACAGGTTTTCAAAGTTGTGCTAACAGTTTCTTGTTGGTTGCAAGGTGTCCTTTCAGAAGCCAATTGTGTGGTGTATGGATGTTGATTGTTGGAGGTAGTTTGGTTAGAACGTACTTCGAGTGGCTGGTGTGGGCCTGGGGGACAGTGACAGCTGCCTGCTTCATGGGCAGAGATGAAGTAATTGCTTCCTGGGAAGTACCATCCTCCTGGCCACACTCTCCAGCCCATTTCAGTTGCGTTGGTTTCCTCGCATCTGCACGTTTCTGGCTTCATGTGAGTCTCATTTATTTTAGCATATGACTTCAGGCTGTGGGGAAGAATGGCCATTTTAGCACAGAGATGCACACAAAGGAACAACTGGCTAAATGTGAGAGAAGACATTCTTGGGGGGGGGGGTTTCATTTCTTTTATTCTGTAACAGGCAGTCTGGGAAGCATTCTGGACACGTGACCTGCGCTGTCACAGTTCCTCCTTGCAGGATCGCAGATGTTTGGAGATTGTAGTGATAACTGTTATCATTGAGAATGTCATCCTCTCAGGCTCTAATAAGGCAGGATTTATTCAGTGTTAATTTGTTAAAGACAACTGTATTTCTAGCCAAATCCATGGTAGACGTTTCTCCTGGCAGTGTTGCTAGGGGTATTCCCGTGGCTTAGTCTTAGGGAAGCACACGCCTTTAAATACTGCTGAAGAGAACCCAAAGCGCACCGGAGCACTTTTGCCTTGCGGGGTGTTAGTCACTGATACACATCTCAGTCAGACCTGATGGATTCTTGACCCCTTCCTTTCTTAATTTTTTAATTTTATTTTTAATTTTTGTTTTTTAAGAGCACAACCCCTCAGGTGGCCACCATGAATCTCTGGTGTTTTCAGCTGGTTGAAGCCTATTTGCCGTCTCTGGTTCAAACATATTCGAAACCTGATGATGCTTCCCTCGGTTGTTCTGCTGTGTGACCTCCACGCCCGCAGGGTTCAAGATTGTCAGAGCTGGGAGCCGCCTTCACAACTACCAGGGTTTCCGGAACCTCCTTTATCTAGCCCTGGGGACGGAAGAGATGTCATCAGAGGTGAAGGCTTATTGGTTTACACGCCATTGATAATGAACGAGGAGGTTTTCTTTTATATAAGGGGAGCTTCTTATAATGTGGGGTAAAGAAGCTTTTGAGGTTTGCTTTCTCTGGAAGGATAATTTGTGATCCTGCCCTTGCTTTCAACAAAAATATAATTTGCATACCAGTGCATGTTGTGTTACTGAGCACTGGCTGACAAATGGTTCTTAACTCGTCATTCACTCAGTCATTCTTTCTTGAATGGCATATGTGTGCCAGCCGTAGTAGGAACTTGCTAGGCTCTAGGACTAACCCTTATGAAACGGGGGTCCTGGGGGAAGCAAATGCATATAACTATAAACGTTTGTGGGGATATCAGAGGGGGTGCCTATAGGTGCAAAGCTTTGTTCATTCATTGTCCCATCTAGGAGGTTTTGTGTCTTAGCAACGTGTTCCATAGCAACACATCCCTGTATCAAAACATTCATCATATTATTTTGATATTCTCTGCTTAGGTATGTATTTTTCCCACTAAGTTTAGAACTGGTTAAGGACAGGCTATGGGGTATGTAATATATGTACACACACACACAGATATATATATTACCATAGTAAATATACAATATAGATTTATATATACACACACATATATATTTCTCCCTCTATATACACAAAACACACACACACCCGTATACACACACACATATATATATGAAATACACACACACACACACACACACACACACTTCTGCCAAGCACAGAAAGTCAAAACTAGGCAAGGGTTCTTTAAGTGTTCATGAAAAAATAGATGTGCTTAGTTGAGAGCGTCCTTAAGTTGCCAGGGGAAATACAGGATGGATTCACTAAGGGAGATTTTTTTTCTTTCTTTCTTTAACTCTTGAATTCGAAATAATCCAGACTTATTGAACAGTTGCAAAAATAGTACAGAGAATTCCCGTATGGTCTTCCCTCAGATTCCCCAAACATTTCACCCCATTTGCACTTTCTTTTTCTCTCTCTGTGGATATATATATTTTTTTTTTTCTGAAATGTTTGAGAGTGGAAGGTAGAATGCAGGGCAGGGTGAAAGGCGGAAGGAGAGAGTTGGGTTGGGAGGCTGTTTTTTTTTTTAACCTTCTGAGATGGAGTTTCGCTCTTGTCATCCAGGCTGCAGTGCAATGGCACGATCTCGGCTCACTCTAAACTCTGCCTTCTAAGTTCAAGTGATTCTCCTGCTTCAGCCTTCCGAATAGCTGGGATTACAGGCACCCACCACCATGCTCGGCTAATTTTTTGTATTTTTAGTAGAGGGGTTTCACCATGTTGTCCAGGCTGGTCTTGAACTCCTGACCTCTGATGATCCACCTGCCTTGGCCTACCAAAGTGCTTGGGATTACAGGCGTGAGCCACTCTGCCTGGCGATTGGGAGGCTTTTACAGTAACCCAGAGCGCTATGATGAGGGCTGGACGTGGTTGGAAATGATGAGGAAGGTGAGAAGGGGTTAGGTCTGGCATTTATTTTGAAAGGAGAGTCTCTCTCTTGGATGACAAGAGAGAGAAAAAGAAGTTTTAAGGATGATGTCAAGGATTTTGGCCTGAGTAACTGGAAGGCTAGAGATGCTGTTATTGGGATCGGGAAGACTATGGGAGGAGTGGGTTATAGCAGGAGGAATCAAAAGTGCATTTTGGGCATGCTAAATTTGAGGTCCAAAAAGAGATGTCAAGAAGTGTTGGCTGGACGCGATGGCTCACCCCTGTAATTCCAGCATTTTGGGAGGCTGAGGCGGGCAGATCACCTGAGGTCAAGAGTTCGAGACCAGCCTGATAATTATTAAAATTGATCATTGATGTTTACTAATTAATCATATTATTGCTCCTAATATCGAGGGAGTGTACACCTACCTGTGATGTTGTTCCTAATATCCAGGGACAGAGAGCATGATCTTAGTTTTAATATCGCAGTAGGTGTACACTCACACTGTGACACTGATCCTAATATCCAGGGAGTAAAGTATGACATGATTCCCAACATAGCAATGAATGGACAGTCACCCGGTGATATTGCTCCTAATACTCATGGAAGAAGCGTATGATATTACTCCCAATATCGCAGGGAGGGTACAGCTCTTCTGTGATATGGTTCCTAGTATCTGGAGGGGGAGAGGATGATAATAATTCCAGTATCGTAGGCAGTGTTCACCCGCCCTGTGATATTGTTATTAATATCCTGGAAGGGAGAGGATGATATGACTCCCCATAGAGCAGGAGGCGTACATCCTGGGATATTATTCCTAATATCCATGGAGAGGAGAGACTGATATTACTCCCAATATGGCCGTGGGTGTACATCCACCCTGTGATATTCTTCTTAATATTCCAAGGCTGAGAGGTTGATATTACTGCCAGTATCGCAGACACTGTACACCCCCGTGTGATACTCTTCCTGCTATCCGGAAGGGGAGAAGATGGTATTAATCCCCATATCACGGGAGGTGAACACCCACTCTGATATCTTTCCTAGTATGCAGGGGAAGAGAGGATAATATTATTCCCAATATTGCAGAAGATGTACACGCCCCCCCATGATATTGTTCTTCATATTCCAAGGCACAGAAGACGATATTACTCCCCATATCACAGAAAGTATACACCCCCCAGTGATGTTGTTCCCATGATCCAGGAGGGAAGAGGATGATATTACTTTCTTTCCTTTTTTTTTTTTTTTTTTTTTTTTTTTGAGATGGAGTCTCGCTCTGTCGCCCAGGCTGGAGTGTAGTGGCCGGATCTCAGCTCACTGCAAGCTCCGCCTCCCGGGTTTACGCCATTCTCCTGCCTCAGCCTCCCAACTAGCTGGGACTACAGGCGCCTGCCACCTCGCCCGGCTAGTTTTTTGTATGTTTTAGTAGAGACGGGATTTCACCGTGTTAGCCAGGATGATCTCAATCTCCTGACGTCGTGATTCGCCCGTCTCAGCCTCCCAAAGTGCTGGAATTACAGGCTTGAGCCACCGCGCCCGGCCCTCGGATGATATTACTTTCAACCCCTGCACCCTGCAATGCTCTCACCCTGCAACACCGACACCCAGCTGAACCTGACATGGAACCAGAGGTGCTGGCTGGGGGTGTTCATTGCTTCTCTTTTCTCCCTTGCCAGACTCAGTAGAGGAAGCTGAGACCAAGCAGCCGCAGGAACAAGGTGGGTTTTGCGCGTGGCTCAGGCTTCCTCTGGTTATGAGCTGGGCCTTGGGGTAATGCGGGGGGTGGTGACAGAGCTGAGTACGGTGGGCATTGGATGCGACAGTCACCCCTCTGTGGTGTGGGCTGGGGGCTTGGAGGATGTCGCCTGAGGTGGGCCTGAACCTCCCGTCTACTCTGGCACTGGAGGCCGTGGGGTCCCACACTTCTTCCAATGAACATGCTGACCCCCGCCTGGTCCCCGACCGAGGTGGGGCATCCTTTCCAGTGCTGGGGCCCACATATAGCTGTGGGTTCCTTCTTCATGACCTGGAGAAGCTGCAGTTCACCCTGTGCTCTGCCTCAGAGATGGGAGGCCACACTGCCCTCAGCGGGTAGCAGAATTCAGAGCCTTAGGTTGCAGGGGCCTCAACTGATGTCCCTGAAAGGTCTGCTCCTTCCTGAGGGGCTGATTCAGGGAGGCCCTCCCGTCTCCCCTCTGCGGCTCTGTCTCTTCCCCTCAGGGTCCACATGTGGACAGCCTGGTGATGTGGACGCACCAAGGGCTCTTGGAACTTCCCGGGGAATGGGATCCATCCCAGTACATTTGGGATGCAGGCACAAGGTTCCAGAGGAGGCCCGGGAAGCCAGTGGGGAAGGGAAGGTTGTTGTAGGTTTGCCTCAGGGAGGGGGTGGTTCCACCCTCTGCCAAAGTCTCTGGAGCAAAGGCAAGTGGCTCTCCAGCTGCCCCGGAGGCCAGGGTAGTGGCTGGGAGGGGCTGTGTGCAGAGTGTGCCAGGCCCCACCCACAAATGGGGCTTGTAGGGTCCTGGGGTGGCAGAGACTGAGCGTAGGAATGTGAGCTTCAGGCCACAGAAGCCACAAAAGGGTGAGTGGCGTGATGGTGGGGCAGCACTTGGCCCCGGGTTAGGGAAGTCTCTTTAGTCTAGAACCAGAGGGTTGAGAGGATTTAGTCAAGTAATAGGTGGTGGATGAGGGGCTGGTGGTGGAGGGGGGGCTGGTGATGTAGCCTGTGTGAAGGCCCAGGGTTGAGGGAGTGGGGGTGAGTGCTGGTGAGCGGAGGTTTGATGGGGTGAGTGAATGAGAGTGTGAGCGGGGATGAGTGGGGTGTGAGTGAACAGGAGTGTGAGCGGGGATGAGTGGGGTGTGAGCGGGGATGAGTGAGTGGGGTGAGTGAGTGGGAGTATGAGCGGGGGTGAGTGAGCGGGAGTGTGAGCAGGGATGAGTGAGGTGTGAGAGGGGGTGAGTGAGCAGGGCTTATGCAGGGAGGTGCAGAGTTGACAGTGGGTGGGTTGGGTGCTGGATGGTGAGAAGCTCTTCTGGAGAGCTAAGCAGGGCCTGGGGCCTCAGGCTGTGGCTTGGCCTTTTCCCCAAGAGCACTGGGGAGCCATGGGGTGCTATCGAACAGTCACTGCAGACTGAGCAGTGAACGGACAGTAGGTGGGCAGGGCTGTCTGAAATCTAGGCCGCAGAGGATAGATGAGGAAGTTGAGTCCAGGAAAATGGCTGAGTCGAGGGATACTGTTGAGTCCCCTCTGTCTTGCAGCGCTTTGTCATGGCATCGTGAGACCACTCAGAGGTGCCTCCTGTGGCCTGGGCCAGGAAGGACTGTGACGAAACCTGCCCATTTCCCAGCAGAGGCCTGGCACCCACTCCTGGCCCTAGGAGGGATGAGATTTTGGAAAGGACCATGTGAAGGGGCCCTGGTCCCACATATCTGCCCAAGGAGGGTTGGGGGGTTCTGACCCAGGCTTCTTCCCCAGGGGCATTCTCTGACTGGAAGGAGACCCTCCAGGAACCCAGCGCCCCAGCCCCCACTGCAGCCTCCGGTTGCTCCTGGCACAACAGCCTGTGACACCTCCTCCTACGAGGCCCTCCCCGGGGTGCTGGGGGATTCAGACTCGGAAATGCAGGCCAGGGAACGGGGATCATGCTTCCCTGTCTCCCCACCCTGCGCTGAACAGTCGAGGAGACCGAGGGCGGCGCTGATACCCCACATGCTACTTGGGGTCATTTTTGAGTCACTTTCGGTAGTTTGTGTCCTTCTAGGAGTGTGGCTGTTGTGTCTGGATGGTCTGATTTCTTGGTGTACAATTGTTCGTGGTGTTTTCATGGAATCCTTTTATTTCTGTCAGGTCGGCAATAATGTTTCCTCTTTCATTTCTGATTTTAGAAACTTGGGCTTTTAATTATTTATTTATTTTTATTAAAGTTGGGGTCTCATCATATTCCCCCAGGCTGGTCTTCAATGCTGGCCTCAGCGATCCTTCCACTTCCGCCTCACAAAGCGCTGGGATGACAGGCGTGAGCCATGGTGCTCAGTCTCTGATTTTAGTCATTTGTGTCCTGTCTTTCTTTTCTTGGTTAGTCTGGTGAAAGATTTGTCAACTTTGTTATTATCTTCAAAAAACCCACCTTCGGTTCTGTTGATTATGTCTTGTTTTTCCATTCTCTGTATTTTTACTTCCCATTTCCACTCTCACATTTATTATTTTCTTCCTTTTATTCACTTTGCGTTTAGTTCTTTTTCTAGTTTCTCAAGGCGGAAGGTTAGGTTTTTGATTTGAGATTTTTCTTCTTTCTTTGAATGTAGACATTTGCAGTTATAAATTTCCCTTTCAGCACTGTCTTAGCTGCATCTTGGAATTTTTGATACGCTGTGCTTTTTTTTTTTTTTTTTTTTTTTTTTAAGACAGAGTTTTGCTCTATTGCCAGGCTGGGGTGTAGTGGTGCAATCTTGGCTCAATGGAACTTTTACCCAGATTCAAGCCATTCTCATGCCTCAGCCTCCCGAGTAGCTGGAATTACAGATGTATGTGCACCACCACCACCCCCGCCTAATTTTTTTTTTTTTTTTTTTTTTTTTAATAGAGACAGGATTACAGCATGTTTCCCAGGCTGATCTCAAACTCCTGGACTCAAGCGATCCTCCCGCCTCGACCTCCCACAGTGCTGGGATGAGAGGCGTGAGCCACCGCGCTGGCCCGGGCTGTGCATTTGTTTGCATTCTTCTCCAATTAGTTTTCGGTTTCCCTGATGGTCTCTTTGACTCACTGGTTGTTTAGGAGTGTGTAATTTCCACATATTTTTGAATTTCCCACATTTCCTTCACTGTCGATTTCGAGTGTTCATGCCAGTACAGCTGAAGAACACCTCTGCTTTGGTCTCAGTCCTTCTCCATTCACTGAGGCTCATTTTGTGGCCTGGCACATGGTCTGTCATGGGGAATGTCCCATGGGTGCTCGAGAGGACTGTGTATTCAGCTGTTGTTGGGAGGCGTGTGTGACAGATGTCCATTCAGATGTCCATTCGGCGTACCTGGTTTCCTGTATTAATCTCCGGAACGTTTCTCACACTAGAAAATCAGAAGCTTTCCACTGTTCCCAGCGCCCTGGCTTTGGGAGAGGCCAGTGAGCCTGTGGCTTGGGAGCCTGGTTGCATGAGAGAAGCATGTGTGGGAACGCCAGGGGCCGGCTTTGAACCCCATTCCCCCAACATGATGCCGTGTGTGGCAGACATGACGCTTGGCTTTGCTCTCTGCGAGTTCCATCTGTGACAGGGGCTACTTGTGCCCCTGGCCTCATCAGCTCAGGCTGAAGGTGGCCCTGGTCCTGACCAGAGGGACTTTGTGAAGCAGAAATAGATGGCCTGGTGCAGGGGCCGAGCCTGGCCAGGATCTCAGCCCTGGGAGTTGTAAAGAAGGCCGGCCTGTACCATGAGCATCTGTACCAAGCTGTGTCCATGTCACGGTGTGCTTGGCATCTGCCCTTGCACAGGTGCATGGCCTGTCTGCGCTCAGGCTCCCCGCCTATGGGACCCAGGCTCACAGAGGTATGAAAGAGGCGAGCATGGCGCAGGGGCCTCCGAGAACAGCCAGCCTCGCTTCAATGCTGGGAGACTAACATCTTCCATTTTGTCTTCTGCCCAGGCCAGCTGCGGGCCGTCCAGTGGCTGTGCTACTTCTACAGCGTCATCAAGCCCAGGAAGGCCCAGTGTGTCATCTACCACAAGCTCCAGCTCTCCCTGACCCACAAAGTGGCCGACAAAGTGCTGGAGGGGCAGATCCTGGAGGCCATCAGTCAGCTCTACCTGTCCCTGGGCACAGAGTGGTAAGGGCTGGCTTTGCAGTGGTGGAGGTGGGGGCGGGCAGGGCAGGGAGGGGGGCACAGGGAAGCTGGCTCAGGGCGCCATCAGCCCCTCTCCTTTTGATCATTTGGTTCTTTGGCATCAGATGCTTTGAGCTGGTGGGCCTGGGGTCGTCCCAGGGCTGCTGCTGGCCCGTGAGTCCCAGCTTGAGCCTCCCTTGTTGGGTCAAAGGTCATCTCAACCCCAGCAGAGGCAGTACATGCACTCTGGGCTGTTCTTCCTATTATGGTGGCTTTTGTCATCTGATCTTTGCCTGCCCTGAATCTTCACTCCTGGCCTTCATCTGTCCCCTTAAATGTGACCACAGCAGCCACCTGTGGCTTCTCTCCCACAGAAGACAAAGCCAGTTGTGTCACCTCCTTCCCTGGGGCAGGGTTTCAAGGTCTCACGTCCCATATGTGGCCTACTCCCCTTCCCCCAAGCATCCTGACCTGGTGGGGTAACCATGGCCCTGGCCACCCCACCCATAGGGCCCAGTGACATTGCTGCAGTCACACCCCCTCGAGTGTTGGACTTACTGAGAGAGCAGGGAAGGAGCCAGATTCCATGGGGACCTGGGAGACTGGCTCCAGTCTTGGCCTCAGGTTCACAGAAGGAAAATGGGCCAGTGTGCTAGAGCCATGCTTCTCAAAGTGTAGTCCCTGGACCAGTAGAGCAGCATCCATGTCACCTAGGAGTTTGTGGCAAGTGGGATTTCTAGGGCCTGCCCCAGGCCTGTGGAGCCGGAAGCTCTGGGGGCAGGGCCAGCAAGCTATAAGGACAGGCCTCCGGGTGACTGTGATGCCTGCACACCTTGAGAATCATCGGCCCAGATAGCCTCTGAACACTAACGGCTCCTGGTGCATCTGGAGAAGACACAGGTCATGTCTGGGAGGCAGGGGAGATGGACTAGCACACTCCTCCTGCCACAGGGCAGCATGATGCTTGATTCCCTCAGAAGGATGTCCTTCATCTTTTCCATGCCGTGTGTGTTCACCCTGGCCCTCCCAGCAGCCTGGGAAGGGCAGAACACTGCACACACAAGAGGGCTGTTCCCAATCTGCACATTCCAGTTCATCTGTCGCCAGACCCACGGGAGGAGGCAGACTGGTTCCAGGAGGATGAGAGCCCTTGTTCTGACACCTGCGTCTGATTCCAGGGCCTACAAATCCGTTCTGGACTACACCAAACGAAGTCTGGAGATTTTCATTGACCTCCAGAGGAAAGAGGAGGCGGCGCATGCCTGGCTGCAAGCAGGGAAGATCTATTACATCCTGCGGCAGAGCGAGCTGGTGGACCTGTACATCCAGGTGAGTGACAAGGGATGCAGGAGGACCCCTGTGCTGTTCACTCTCTGTCCATCCACCCATCCATTCATCCTTCCATCATCTATCTGTTTACCTGCTCATCCTTCTATCCATCAATCCATCATCTATCCATCATCTTCCCATACACCTGTGGGTCCTTCCATCCATCCATCCATCCTTCCATCATCCATCCATTCACCTGTTCATCTTTCCATGCAACCATCCATTCATTCACCTCTCCATCATCTATTCACCTGTTCGTCCATCCATCCATCCATCCATCCTTCCATCTTTCCATCATCCATCCATCATTCTTCTGTTCACCTCTTGGTCCGTCCATCCGTCCATCCTTCCATCTTTCCGTTATCCATCCAACCATCTTCCATCCATCCATGATCCATCCATTCACCTGTCCGTCCATCCATCCATTCATTCATCATCCATCCTTTTATCATCCATCCATCCATTCACCTGTTCATCCATCCCTCCATCCATTCTTCCATCCTTCCATCATCCATTCACCTGTTCATTCTTCCATCCATCCATCATCCATCCATCTTTCCATCATTCATCCACTCGCCTGCTCATCCTTCCATCCATCCATCCTTCTATCATCCATCCATTCACCTGTTCATCCTTCCATTCATCCATCCATCCGTGCATCCATCATTCATTCATTCCTTTATCATCCGTTCATTCAGCCACCATCCATCCACCTGTTCATCCATTCATCCATCCATCCTTCCATCATCCATCCATTCACCTGTTCATCCTTCCATCCATCCATCCATCCATCCATCCATCCAACCATATATCCATCCATCCATCCACTCATCTCCTGTTCATCCTTCCATCCATCCATTTATCCATCCATTCATCCATCCTTCCATCCATCCATCTTTCCATCATCCATCCTTCCATCTGTTCATCCTTCCATCCATCCATCATCCATCCTTTTATCATCCATCCATTCACCTGTTCGTCCATCCATCCGTCCATTCATCCTTCCATCAACCATCCATTCACCTGTTCATCTTTCTATCCTTCCATCCATCCACCATTCATCCATCCACCATTCATCCATCTGTCCATTTATCCATTCATCTGTTTATCTTTCCATCCATCATCCATCCATCTGTCCATCCCTCCATCCACCATTTATCCATCCTTTTATCCATCCATTCACCTGTTGTTCCATCCATCTGTCCATCCTTCCATCATCCATCCATTCACCTGTTCATCCTTCCATCCATCCATCCTTCATCCATCCATCCATTCAACCATATATCCATCCATCCATCCACTCATCTCCTGTTCATCCTTCCATCCATCCATTTATCCATTCATCCATCCATTCATCTGTTCATCCTTCCATCCATCATCCATCCATCCATCATCATCCATCCTTCATCCATTTATCATCCATCCATTCACCTGTTCATCCATCCATCCGTCCATTCATCCTTCCATCAACTATCCATTCACCTGTTCATCTATCCTTCCATCCATCCACCTGTTCATCCTTCCATCCATCCACCATTCATCCATCTGTCCATTTATCCATTCATCTGTTCATCTTTCCATCCATCCATCATCCATCCATCTGTCCATTCATCCATCCGTCCATCCCTGCATCCATCATTTATCCATCCTTTTATCTATCCATTCACCTGTTGTTCCATCCATCTGTCCGTTCATCCTTCCATCCATCCATCATCCATCCACATATCTATTCATCCATCATCTATCCATGCTTCCATCATCCATCCATCCACCTGTTCATCCATCCATTCTTCCATCATCCATCCACCCACCTATCTACCTATTAATCCATCCCTCCATTCATCTATCTGTCCATTTGTTTATCTATACATTCGTCTATCCACCATCTATCCATCCACATGTACATACATCATCTACCCTCCACCCATCCATACATTATCTACCCACCCATACATACATACAGACATACACACATCATTCCATCCATCCATCCATCCATGCATCCAAGCATTAATCTAGCCACACGCCCATCCATCCATCCATGTGTCTACATCTTCTCATCCATTCATTCATCCATCCACTCATTCCTAAACCACTGCTGAGCACCTGTTGTGTGCCTTTTCCCTCCCTCCAACTGGTTCCCTCACATCCTCCCCCAGTGACCAGCATCTTTTCCCTGAGGGCAGAGGCGTGGCCCCTCACAGTGCACAGCATCTGCTGGTATACAGCACATGCTCAAATAATGCGACCACTCAGTTAACACACAGAACTTGCTCCAAGCGACACGTGGCACATCTCCTTACAAAATGAATCTATCATAGTGACTGTTTTCAGAGGCTTTCCCAAACACAGTGTGATCTGGAACAAATTGTGAAGCCCACGAGCCTGGTGAAGTTTTCATTATTGAGCACCTGCTGTATACCTCCTTGAGCTGAGGAGAAGGATCAAGAGCTCATGGCCAAGAGGGGACCAGGCCCACCCACAAACACTGCGGATGTGGCAGGGATGTGGCAACGCAGAAAGGAGCCAGGGGCTGGGCTCCCAGCAATCTGGGGGCCACGGAGACTGGTTTGAGTGCAGGGGGAGTGGGCTAGGGCTAGGCCTGGTGGTAGGATTCACAGGTATCGGGCTCCTGGGCTGCAGCTGCTCTGTCACCTCCTGGCACTCAGGTGCATCAGTTCATTGTCCTCATGCCAGTGGTGGGGGCAGCCCTCATGCACAGGGTCTGAAAAATGCTCAGGTGTACCTGTAGTGTGTGAGAGGAAGGAGGCTGGCAAAGGTGCGCGTGGCCACCTCGCTAGGTGTGGGTCTTGAGGGAACTTCTGTCTCCTTTCAGGTGGCACAGAATGTGGACCTGTACACAGGCGACCCCAACCTGGGGCTGGAGCTGTTTGAGGCAGCTGGAGACATCTTCTTCAATGGGGCCTGGGAGCGGGAGGAAGGCATGTCCTTCTACCAGGTGAGCTGGCCTGTGGGCTGATGTGGGTGGGCCTCAGTGGGGCACCTGGAGGGCTGAGGCACAGGTGTGGCAGGGTAGAGGTCTCCCACCTGGAGGCAGGGCCACCCATGCACATGATGAGTTTCCAAGTGGTCTCACCGGGAATGATATTGACCATGCCCCTGCCCGAGACAAACGCTCGGGGCCTGGACGTGACAATGGTTCTACCCTTGTACCTGATGACCTCAAGCAACCATGAGTGAGAAGTCCTGTCCCCATCTTCCAGATGAGGAAACTGAGGCTCAGAGAGGCACAGGGACATGTCAAAGGACACACAGCATCAGTGGGAGACCCAGGTCTGCATGTACCCCGAAGTGGGACGGCTTCTCCCTTCCTCTGAGCTCACAGTGTTGCTCAGCCCTGGACACAGATAAATGTGGTGTTTTTAGAGCAGAGAGGAGTGCTGGCTCCCCCCAGTCAGACCCCCGGTGCCCAGGTGGGAGAGGCTGGTCTGAGGCTGTTGGGTGTAGCTGGATGGGCCTCAGGTGACTCTTCAGCCCCCAACTTGGTGTCTGAACTGTGTGTTATCCCAGAGCACAGAGCTGTGTCGAGGTGCAGGGGTAGCTGGGGCATGGGAAGCTCCAAGTACATGTTTGAGCTCTGAGGAGGGCGCTGGGCAAGGTGGGTGCTGTGGGAAACCTGACCCCACCTGCCTGTGTGGTAGGACCAGGCCCTGCCCCTGGACTGACTACGGGCAACCGCAAGGTGGAGCTGCAGCTTCAGCTGTGCAACAAGCTGGTGGCACTCCTGGCCACACTGGAGAAGCCCCAGGAGGGCTTGGAGTTTGCCTACATGGCCCTAGCACTCAGCATCACTCTGGGTAAGTCCCCTGAGCCCCCACCCTGCCAGGACCCACACTTTGCCAGAGCCCAGCCTCCAGGTCTGCAGGCCAGGAGCTGAAACAGCTGCTGGATTTTCCTGGTCTCCTGTCCAGGCAGGCAGATCTGCCCAACGGGCTTCCCCGTCCGGCTGTGGGGCACAGACCAAGGTCTCTCACGCAGTGCAGAGCTCCCTGCCTGCCTGAGCTCTGCTTCCTCTGCCTGTTCCTGTTGCTGACCACAAGGGCCGCCCAGTGTGCCGTCTGCCTTCCAGACATGCCAGGCATCTCGTTGGTCCCTGTGCCAGGCTGAGTGGCACATTCCCTTTCTCTTGTGCCCTTCCCACCATCATCAACCACACAGCTCTCTGGCTGATAAAATCCCAGTTCCCCTTACAGCAGTCTGCCCCTTAAGGCCGGGCATCCCTTGGTGCTGTGCCAGGGTCGTCTGTCCCCCTCCAGAGACAGGGAACCCTAGGCAGGCCACATGCCCCAGTGCCTTGTGCCCCGTGGCCCATTACACAGTAGGTGTGCAGCTGACTCCCCAAGGTAGGGGGCTGTGATCGTGCCACACCCAGGAGGAGTCGGATGTCACGTCTGTGGGTTGCCTGGAGCCGGGGAGCCCAGGAGCACCTGGACTGCATGGCTTTTGGGTTCTCCTGGTTAAAACCAGTGAGCAAAGGCAGGTGGCTCTGTGTAGACACAGAACTGGGCCATCCAAGTCCGACTTTCCAAAGCCTCACAGTAGACAGGGGCAGGCCTTATTAGTTCTGCTTTGCACATGGGAAAGTGAGTCTGGGAACCTGGAAGGGACTGGCCAGAGCTGCCCAGGTGACCACAGGTGCCTGGAGGCAAGCCAGGCATGCAGCCCCGGGGTCTGCATACCTGCTCCTGAGGGGCCTGAGCCCTCCCTGCCCCAGGGAGCCACGTCCTCACACCTGCACCTTTGGCCTGCACCCAGGGGACCAGTGAACGAGCGCATGGCCTACCACGGCTGGCCGCCCTGCACCACCGGCTGGGCCATGGCAAGCTGGTGGAGCACTTCTACCTCAAGGCCCTGTAGCTCTGCAACTCACCGCTGGAGTTCGACGAGGAGACCGTCTACTACGTGAACATGTATCTGGTTCTCGGTGACATCATCTTCTATGACCTGAAGGTAGGTGGCAGGGGTAGGGCACGGGGTGTTCCCAGACCCCTTGGAGTGGGATCTCCACCCACACCCCAGAGGCCTGGGTTCCAGCCTTCCTTAGGAATGGCCCAGTGGCCTCCCTGGAGCTCTGCACCCAGCTGGAGGAGCCGGCAAGGTTAGCAGATACAACCAAGCTCCCAAGATGGCCAGGCCCCACCCTCAAGAACTCAGTCTCAGCCAGGGAGGCTGACACATGAGTGGGCAATGGTGGCCTCTGGGTAAAGGAGGAGGATTGTAGTCAGGGGGGCCCTCCTGGAGGAGGTGACACCAAACTGAGTCTTGACAGTCAAGTGTCAAGTTGCATTTAACAAAGAAAACAGGGTTGGGAGAAGGACATTTCAGAGGACGGCATCATCCTCACATTGAATCCACGTTGCAAGATCCAACCCAAATCCTGGCGCCTCCTCTAGGAAGCCTGCCCAGGGTGCCAGCCTGCACTGAGTAACTCCTTCCTGGAGTCCCGAGACACTTTGAATCTTCACACCACCCAGGAAGGGTTGGGTGGGACCCCAGTGTCTTACCATTGGGTTCACAGACAGGGAAACCCCAGCTTAGGGCAGGTGTAGTGGGGCGGGGGCCCAGCCAGCCAGGCTGATACCTTGCTGGGTCGGGTCTGTCTTGAGGGGAGGTGCTGTGCTCCCTCTGCCCCCAGCCCTGCAGGGGTAGAGAGCTGGGACTGGCAGACTCAGACCTGGGGTGTCTCCACCCCTCTGCCCAGCAGGCACCACCCCTCCTCAGCATCGCACCGGCACCTCGTCAGTGCTCCTTAGGGGCTGAGAGGCCAGGGCACTCCAGTCCAGGGGCCAAAATCTTGGGGGCCTTAGAACAACATGAGGAGCTGGGGCAGCCCTAAGACCTCGCCCCGTATCCCCCACCGCAGGCTTGGGGCTGCCCGGAAGGCCCTTGCCCAGTGCTGGCGACACCTGGTGATCAGAAGTGGTCCCTGTGGCCTCCCAAGTCCCAGCCAGACAGGGAGGTGCCAAGTGTCAGACCCAGAGGGACACTGCTCACTGCCCAGGGTCTCTCCTGGGACCCAAGGGGACTGACCTCCCAGAAGAGGCCTTTATCTCACTTGGTCAAGCCTGCCGCCCACTCCCCCTGTCCAGGAGAAAGGAAAGGGCCAAGTAGTACCTGAAAGGCCAAAGTCCACGGTTGGGGTCGAGGGGCAGAGGCCTCCTTCACCTCCTTCCCATGCACAGCCCTCTGGGCCTCATCGTGACTATGCTGTCAGCGCAGGCCAGCTTCCCACAGGGAGGCCCCCTCAGAATTCCCCAAGGGCGGCTGTCTTTCCAAGGCTACACCCTCCTCCTTGTATAGGAGACCCTGGACCCAGGGCCCAGAGGAGTGGGAGAAAAAGCCGGGCTGCATGGGGCCTGGAAGGCTGGCAGAGAAGCAGAGGTAAATGGGCATCTTTGCCGATTGCCTCTAAAATGGGGTCCCCTTTAGTCTACACGTGAGAGTGAGCCCTGGAATAGGGTGGATTAGATGTGTCCTGGCTCAGCCTGCTGCTCATTAGCTGCTTCACACACTACAGGCACATGGAAATGCACACGCAAATGCACATGCACACACAGGCGCCCACACACAGACACGTGCACACACACAGGCACACAAACACGCACAGGCACACACACAAGCACACGCAGAGACATATGCTTTGGCTGGCTCCTTCCTGTTTAGTTGGGAAGCCCCCACCCCTTCAGGAAGCCTTTGCCTTCCATCCCCGGCTGAGTCTGGGGTCTCCTGGGCTTCCCTCTGCCACAGCCCGGGCCACCCTGTGTGGTCAGTGTTCACTCCCAGGTCCCTCAGACTGGGATCAAGGACGTTAGGCTCAGCCACACACCCAGCACAGAGTCCAGTGTTCGGCTGGGCGGGGGCCATTGGATGAGCAGTGGCGGTGACTCGGGACCTTCTCACGCCCCTGCTCTGTGTGTGGGGCGGGGCAGTGAGGGAATGGACTGCTGCATCTTGGACTTTCTCATTGGCCCTGGGAGCCATCTTGAGATGGCAAAGAGGAACAGGCCAGGCATGGGTCTTAGAGAGGTCCCTTGGGTGACCCCCATGTGGAAGAGGTGCCAGGTGGGGGATGGGAGGGTCAAGGAGGAGGTCTGGGAGACGGCATCCCAACCCAGGGATGGTGAGTTTGAGCCAAAGATGCATTGAAAACAGGAGTGGATGTCTGGGGAGTCACACTCCATCAATATTTCAGGGAACATTGCCAGAGAGGACACCTGTGAGATGGTTTTGTACCTGGCCTGTCCCGTGGAGGGCCTGGAAATGGTCAGCATGGACAGGGGCCAGAGGGGAGCCTGGGTCACTCAACGCTGTGCCCCTGCTGTGGCTTGGAGCCACGAGTCCTGCATGGAACTGTCAGAGCAGGCAGGATCTGCCCTGACCTCAGCCCATGGGGAAAGCAGCCACTGCCTACAGAGAGGGTGGGACTGGGGCAGGAGGCTTGGGGTGAGTGGGGCGTAGGGACACTCAGGAAGGCTTCCAGGGGTGTCAGGGTCATCCCCACCTCCTGCAGCTGAGACCACAGCAGTGTCACAGGCTTCGGGGCTCATGGGGTGAGCCAGCATTGGCTGGACATGTGGAATGACCTGGAGACAGGAACGGCCTCTGGGAAGACGGGCTCCGAGTCCCCCTTTTGCTGAGCATGGCCTGTCCCCTTCAGGACCCGTTTGATGCAGCCGGGTACTACCAGCTGGCCCTGGCAGCCGCCATGGACCTGGGCAACAAGAAGGGCACAGCTGAAGACCTACACGCAGCCGGCCACCATCTCCCACAACTTCCTCCTGGACTGTGAGAAGTTTATCCTCTTCTACCAGAAGGCCAGGACCTTCACCACAGAGCTCAACATCTGCAGGGTCAACCTACCTCCTCTGCCACTCTGCGGGTGGGCCCCCTGGTTGGCCCTCAGCCACCCTCGCTGAGGACAGCATACAAGGGAATGGGTTTTGTGCAAGGAGGATGGTCTCCTGCCTCTCCTGGTGTCTCCGTGGCTCATTTTCTGGGAAATGGAGGCATGAAAGCAGGGTTCAAATAGCAATAAATGTTTTTTTTGCAATAACATACCGAAGTCCCCAGGGCATCCTTCTCTGTGTGCTTCCTGGGCTGTGTCTACGGGCCAGCTCCTTCCCTGGTGACAGCTCTCTTATCTTGGGGATGAGAAGGACCCTGAGTCCAACAGACCTGGCCAGGTCACCATGAGCCTCGGTTTCCTCGGCGGCCAGACGGGAGATGGTGGTGGAACTCCCTGGGCAGCTCCCTGCTCTCCCTGCTCAGAGCTCTTACTGTACGTCTCGTGCCGCCGTTGCCTTTAACCTTCAGGCCACTGTGATCGGATGTGGGGGCTGCTAGTGTCCCTGTTCACCATTGAAGAAATAGAGGCACAGAGAGGTTAGGTGTCTGGCCCACCGTCACACAGCAGGTAGGGGCAGAGACGCAGAGCCCAGTACACTGACCACCACACCACCCTGCCAGCCTGTAGCCTGGATGGTGTCCCCCATTGGGACCCAAAGTCAGCTCCTGGACCTCTCTTGTGGTGTCAGGAGAGCCACAGGCCAGTGAGGGTGGCGAAGGGGATCCCTCACTCAGTGTCCTCTGCTCTCAGATTTGGTTGGGCCGAGCCTGGCCAGTCCCACCTCTGGCCACTGGTCAGCCCTGCAGGAAGTGAGATGCAGGGTTCTCCGCCTGTGTAGACGCTGCTACCCAGTATTGAAAGCCTTATCTGGGCTGACCCCAGCCATCCCCACATGCCCCTCCCCTTCCGGCCCCTGGCCCTCATCCTAGTCCCAGGAATCCCAGGTTTTCCTTCTTGGAATCTCTTGGCCCCAGGGAACACGGCTCACACGGTCTCTTTGCCAGTTTATGCAAGAAAACCGAGGTTCAGAGACTATGGGTGTCCCACGTGATTCTCACATACACTGCACTCTCCCAGGCCCCTTTTTTACACACTTTAAATGAGGTGACTTTCACATCGCATGCAATTAACTATTTCAACGCAATTAATGTGGTGGCATTTGTGCATTCACAGTCCTGTGCAACCACTCTCGCCATCTAGTTTCAAAATGTATTCATCTCCCCAGAAGAAACCTCCCATCCTCACTAAGCAGTTACCCCTTCTTGGTATCCCCCAAGCCCCTCGTTTAACGGAAGGGGAAACTGAGGTCCGGAGAGAGACTTGCCAGTGGGCGGAGCTCTGATAATAAGGAATCAGGCACCCATCTGCTGGTTCAGTCCTGGGTTGGTTTCCACCCAGCAGAGGTGACAGAATCAAGAGGTTCTGGGACCCCATGCTTGCAGCCAGAGCCCTACCCTGAGCCTCCCCACCAGGGGGCAGCAGAGAGCTTTCCAGAACCGGCCGTGCGGCTGGCGGGAAGCAGCAGCTCAGAGCTGCTGACAAACCTCATGTAGACCCCAGATCGCCGTCTCTGTGGGTTGGGCTTGGGAATTGGAGAGGAGGCTGCATGATTGGAAACGTGAAGACAGCACGGCCTGGCTGGAGCAGCTGGAAGCGCCGTCACGTTGACTGAGGACACAGACCTCCTGCCTACTGGGCCGGGCCTGCAGCCATTCTTCTCGGGGTGGGGCCCCCAGGTCCGGGTTGCTCTTGGTCCCCGACCTGCCTCAGAGCCTGGGGAGCTTTGGAACTCTGCCTCCCCATTTCCACCCACCCTGACTGGTGCCATGAGGGGCCTGGATCCTGGGATCCTGTTCCTCTTGGGCAGCAGAGACTGGGGGACCAGAGGAGATGATGGGTCTTCAAGCCCCACATTCAAAGCCCAGCCCACCACTGACAGTCTGGGGGTTCGGGATGAGGGAGTTGATGTCTCTGAGCCCCAGTTTTGCCATCACTAAAATGAGGCCGACATACTGGGGCAGAGTGCCAGTCCCCGGGCTAACAGAGACCTGTTTCCTACTGAAAATACCTCTTACTTCTAGGAACAGCTCCAACAACCACACTAGAGAACACTCTACCCAGGCCAACTTGTCAGAGGCACGTGAACCAGAGCGACTCCATCTTGAATTGGGGCTGGGTAAAGGGATGCTGAGACCTACTAGGCCGCATTCCCAGGAGGCTAGGCATTCTTAGTCACAGGATGAGATAGGAAGTCGGCACAAGATACAGGTCATAAAGACCTTGCTGATAAAGCAGTTTGCAGTAAAGTCGGCCAAAGCCCACCAAACCCAAGATGGCCACGAGAGTGACCTCTGATTGTCCTCACGGCTCATTATATGCTAATTATAATGCATTAGCTGCTACAAGACACTCCCACCAGCGCCACGACAGTTTACAGATGCCATGGCAACATCTGGAGGTTACCCTACGTGGTCTCAGAAGGGAGGGCAGAAACTCTCAGTTCTGTGAATTGCGCACCCCTTTCCTGGAACACTCATGAATAGTCCAAAACTTGTTTAGCGTATGATCAAGAAATAACCATGAAAATAGGCAACCAGCAGCCTTTGGCACCACTCTGCCTATGGAGCAGCCATTCTTTCTTTTCTCTTTTTTTTTTTTTTTTTTTTTGAGATGGAGTCTTGCTCTGTTGGCCGAACTAGAATGCAGTGACATGATCTTGGCTCACTACAACCTCCACCTCTTGGGTTCAAGCGATTTTCCTGCCTCAGTCTTCCTAGTAGCTGGGATTACAGGCACCTGCCACCACGCCCAGTTAATTTTTTGTATTTTAATGGGGACAGGGTTTTGCCATGTTGGACCAGGCTGGTCTCGAACTTCTCACCTCAGGTGATCCACCTTCCTCGGCATCCCAAAGTTATAGGATTACAGGAGTGAGCCGCTGCGCCCAGCCAGAGTAGCCATTCTTTTATTCCTTTTCTTTCCTAATAAACTTGCTTTCACTTTATGGACTCGCCCCGAATTCTTTCTTCTGTGAGATCCAGGAAACCTCTCTTGAAGTCTGGATCGGAACCGCTTTCCAGTAACAAACTTGCTTAACCTCTCAGACCCTTCGTCTCTTCATCTGTAACCAAAGACAAAGCCTCCCACGAGGTTCCAAAAGTGTGGAGAGAATGCATGGGAAACGAGGGGCACAGAGTTGGTGTGCAGAACCATATCACAGACTGGGTGTCAAGCCACTGTCATACTGGAAGTAATATCATGCTCTCCCCCACAAGTTATGAGGAACAATATCATAGGGGGGTGTGTACCTTCTCCGGTAGTGGGAGTAGTATCATCATCTCTTCCTTTAGATGACAGAAACAATATCACAGGTGGGTATACACCCCGTGTGTTTTTGGAAGCAATGTCATTCTCTCTTCTTCTAGGTTTTACGATTCATATCACAGGTGGGGTGTACACCCCTTAGTATATTGGATGGCGTCTCATCCTCTTTCAACCTGTATCTTTAGAACAATATCCCATGGGGGTTGTATATCTCTTCAATATTGTTAGTAATACCATCTTCTCCTTTCCTGGATATAAGAAACAATATCACAGGAGGTGTGTACACCCCTTGCAATGTTGGTAGTAATATCATCTCTCCCCTGTGGTTATTAAGGACAAAATCCCAGGGTGGCTGTACGGTTCCTACTTTATTGGGAGTAATATCATCCATTCACCCCCTGGATATCAGGAACCATATCACAGAAGAGGTGTCCACCCCCTTCAATATTATCACCCATGTCATATTCTTCCCGCCTGGATATTAGGAACGATACCCCGGGGTTGGGGGCGGTGTACACCCACTGCGATATCGAAAGTAAAATCAGCCTCTTTCCCGCTGGATATTAGGAACTCTATCACAGGTGTGGGCGCACCTTCTGGGATATTGGGAGTACTATCAGCCTCCACACTGCTGCATATTAGGAACAACATACAGGGGGCAGGGTGGTTACACCCCCTGTGATATTGAGAGCAATATTCTGGTCTTACCCCTGTACATTAGAAACTACATCACAGGGGTCTGTACACCTTCAACGATATTGGGATTCATGTTATCCTCTCTCCCACTGAATGTCAAAAACGATATCACATAAAGGTGTACACCCCCTGCGATATGGCCAGTAACATCATCGTCTCTACCTTTGGATACTAGGAACAACATCACGGAAGGTGTGTACACTCCACTGCAATATTGGGCATAATGTTATCCTCTCTTCCCCTGGATATTAGAAACGATATCCCTGGTGGAGGGAGATGGAGTACATTAAGAACAACATCACTGGCTGGGTGTACTCCCCCTGCGATATTGGGTGTAGTATCATCCTCTCTTCCCTAGGATATTAAGAATAATATCACAGGAGGGGTATACAGCCACAGTCCCTGTGTTATTGGGAGTAATAGTGTCTTCTCCCACTCTAGATTTAAGGAAAAATATCCCAGGGTTTGTGTACATCCCTTGTGATATTGAGTATATTGTCATCGTCACCCAACATGGATATTGGGTGCAGTGTCTCAGGGGGGTGTACACCTTCTTCGATATTGGGAGTAATATCATCCCCTCCCCACAGGATCGTAGGCTAAATATCGAAGGGGTTTTACCACTCGTGCGATATGGGCAGTAATATCATGCTATCCCCACCTGGATGTTAGGAACTATATCACAGGCGGCTATACACTTCTTGGCATATTGGGAGTCTTATCATCCTCTCCCATCTTGGATATTATGAAAAATATTAGAAACGAGGTGTACACCTGCTGAGATATTGAGAGTAATATTATGCTCTCCTCTTTGGGATATTAGGAACAATATCGCAGGAGGTGTGTGCAAACCCTGCGATATTGGGAGTAATATCATTCTCTCCCCTTGAATATAAGAAACAATATCACAGGAGGATGTAATCCCCCTGTGATACTAGGAGTCATATCATGTTGTTTGGAACAATAGCACAGTGGGTGTGTAAAATTCCTGCGATATTGCCACTAGTATTATCTTCTCCATCCCAGTATATAAGGAACAATATCACAAGGTGATGTACACCCCTGTGATATTGGGGGTAATATCTTCCTCTTCCCTGCTGGCTTTTACTAATATCTTCCTCTCCCCGGCTGGATGTGAGGGAAAATATCACAGTGGAGATCCACGCCCCTTGCGATATTGGGAGTAATATCATCCTCTCGTACCCTAGATAGAAGGAACAAGATGATCGAAAGGATGTACACACACTGCGGTAGTTTCAATAATGTCATCCTCTACCCTCTGGTTATTAGGAAAAACATCATAGAGGAATGTACACTTTCTGCAATATTGGGAGTAATATCATCTTCTCCCTGCCGGATATGAGGAACAAGCCTATTAATTATTAATAAATATAATAAAAATTAGTAATCATCGACATTAATAATGACAAAGATACTAAATATTAATACTGATTCAGAATATTAACGATGAGTATTAATATTAACACTATTAATAAAATAATGATATCAACAATTAATCTTACTTAAATCAATACTAAGTGATGCTGGCAAAAAAAAATATTAAAAATTAGTAACATTAATAAATGATATAATTATTAAAAATTAATTTTTGTCATCCATCATCTATTTAAAATAATTATCCATATTGTAAAATATTAATTAATAGTATTATTGATAATTATGACAATCGATTCTTGATGTTTAAGAATTATATCACTGTTTCCTGAGCAATACACTGAAGGTGTACACCCGTCTGTGAAAGAGTTCATTATTTCCAGAGGGGGAGACGATATTACTCACAATATCTTAAACAGGCTATGAGTCCACCATGGCTCCCAATAGCTAAGGGGAGGAGAAGGGGTGGCTATTGGGCCCCACCTCGCGGGGCCTCTGCAAAGCCTCTACCTGGGCTTCAGCTCCCACCCCGGCACCCTCCAATCTTTTCACACAGACTGGAGAGCTATCTATAAAAAACATTCATCTGATCCATTGAAAACTCTTTGCTCACTTCAAGTACACGTCAAGCCTTTCTCGAGGTTCCCTGCTCCGCCTGGTTCTGACACCAGGTCCCGCTCTAGCTCCAGCCACCCCAGGTCCTCCTGGGGCCTCTGGATATGCTGGCCGCTGTGTGCATCACATTCAGGCACAGTGATGGGCGGCAGAGCGACCCCCAAAGGAATCCCGGTCCCAATCCCTGGAACCTGGGACTGTTCCCTCATGCGGTGATAAAGGTGAATTCTGAGGACAACCCAGGTGGGCCCTAAGTGCCACGACCTGCATCGGCAGATGAGGGGTGCAGAGGCTGAAGGCCCTGGAGCAGGATGCTGCACACCCACATGGGAGGAGGCGGCGCCAGGGAACAAGGCGTGCAAGGCCCGCAGCTCTGCGCACCTGAATGGGCCACGAGGGCCTCTCCTGGAGCAAACACTCTGGTCTCAGTCCATGGCTCCTGCCCTCCAGAGCTGTGGGAGAGTGAGTATTATTTTCCAGCCCCAGGTGTGTGGTCAGGGTCTCAGCGGCCACGGGACACACACAGGCACCTTCCTCAGCTCTCACCCAGAGGGAAATGTCATTTCCTCAGGAAAACGCCGCCTGGTTTCTAGGAGTGCAAAGTTCCCTCTGTCAGGGGCTCTCGGGGCACCCCATGTCCTCTCTTCATAGAAATCACCCAGGTGTCTCTCCCTGCAGTTACCTCGTGGTTATTTCACTTGCAGTCCGCACTAGGCTGCAAATTCCATGAGGGCAGGAACTGTGGGCTGGGCTTACACCACTGCACCATCAACAGGACCCGGCCGAGCCCAAACAGCAGGCGCTCAAGAAATACTTGTCTCTGAATGACATAAGCACAGTATTCCTCAGCCAGTCGTCTGTCCGTCCGTCCGTCCGTCCTGGTCAAGGGCTGATCCTGCAGGATTCCCTAACCGGCCTCCATGGGACTCAGCCAAGAGTAAAAACATGAAGTGGGGGTGTGGACTTGAGACTGGGAGCCACATGAGAGTCTGTGCATGAAAGTTTAACACCCACTGGGAAATTTTCACTTGAGTACCTCGGATGAAATTTAAAAGCGCACTTTGTTGAATAAACATAGGCTTGATTCAACCATTCCAACCTATACTTCGTTTTTTGACAGATTCTTTTCTTCCCAAAATAATTGGTTGATGTATTCAAAACTGAATACGGGCTCTAGTTAGAGGGCCACTTTGCATTGTGTAGAAGCCGAGATGGGGAGAGAAACAGGCAATGGGAAGAATTCCCGTCTTTGTGCTTAGGAAGGACGGAGGACAGAAACCCGTCAAGGGTCCAAAGAGCCCACAACTGCCTTCTTGAAGGGCCAGTGTAGAATTCTGAGGGTTTCACTGTTCCACCTGTACTGGGTGGGTCTCTAATTGCGATCTAAGACTTAAGATGCCGTAAGGCTTTAAGACTTGCCCTTTGTCTTAGAGAATCCTGGGCATGGGAAGGAAAATGTGGGTGGGGCATCAGGATCCTCAGAGGCACAAAGCCTCATGGGTTATTTTTCCAACTGAATCTCCCCCGCAGCCCATCCTGAGGTGGGGAATTACTGTCACTCATTCAAAGAATGACATCCATCGCTTAATAGCAAAAGAATTCTGCAGGCAAAGCAGCTCTCCCAAGAGGCTGATTTGTGCCCAAGAGTGTCTAAGTTCTGGTCCCGCCAGGCTGCTGCTGTGGGTGCGTGGAACAGCGCAGCCCTGACACCTGAGCCACGCCCACGACCGTGTGCTCCTCTCAGTGTAAACGCAGTGACAGCTGGGATGGAAGAATCCGCCTTTGCTGGAGCTTAGATACAGCTTTCCTGAACTCTCTCCTCATTACCTAGATGGCATCTGAAGCCTGAATTAGCTTCTAAAAATAGCAAGTCACTCCAGCCGTGACTCGGGCAATTAGTCAAAGTAGCACTGACAAGAAAAAGGCCAATCCCAAGCATGGCCCTGCGTGGACAGCAGCTGTGAGTGGCACTCGTCAGGCAGAGCCTGTGACCTCAGCCATTCTTGCCACACAATGGGATGCGCCTGGCAGATACAACCCCCTGAAAGGGCACACACACGATCCTGCTAGGAAATTCCCCAAGGAGTCCCATGGGAGCGAGAGCCCCAGGCTACAGTTCAAACATCACCAGCACTTTGCTCTGTGGGTGTAAAGAACTATAAATTGGTGGTGAAAGATAAGGTGGCATTTGCTACAGCGTTAAGGTAGAAAAAAGCCACTGACTTCTCTGTGAGAACCACCTTGCTCTGTGAATCTGCAGGGAGACCAGTTTTCCCATGACTGGTATCCCTCACGACAGCCGAGCCTCTACTGAAGTCGGTGGCCAGACGGGGCAGGGGGTGGGGGTCCCGCCCCTGCTACAGCAAGGGACCTGCAGCAAAGCACAGCCGCTGGCCGGGGTAGTGCTGCGCCGCATGTGTGGACATCTACAAGGTGCTAAAGGAGAGCGAAGCCAGCGATGGCTGGAACCCAATGGCATTCAATGAACAGGGGTCAAGCACGGGGCCCAAGAAAGTCCAGGGAACGAGTCGGGGCCAGCCTCTGCAAGGGAACTGGGCCAGCACAGCACCAGGGAACGCAACAAGGAGAAGTCCAGGAGAGAGATGGCCCTCAGCTCGAGTGTGCGGCACAGGAGGCTGCAGCCGACCTCACGGCCCCTCTGCTCCCTTCCCTGCACTGGAAGTCAGTTCTGAAGAACCCGGAACAGAACTGCTGTTTTCCGAGGTTCTGTGCCAAGCTGAACTAAGGAGTCTCCAACAGGGCTGGGAGTTTTCACCGCAAACTCCGGAGGTGGTTTGGACGTGAACATCTAAGGTAAAGGCCAGCGGCTGCTCTTCAGAAGGCACCAGGCAGCCAAGCCACTGATACGACCCTACTTGCCAAGATGGCCACCGTCCCGTCTGCAGCTGAGTGAGGACCCTCTCTGCAGCAAAGGCCTGTGGAACTCCCACAGGTCCTCATGTCCAGTTCATGACCATAGAGGTGGGTCAGCTTATCAGGGACCGGAGGGGCCACCATGCGGGTGTCAGCACCACGCCCATGACCGGCAGGATCCACTCCTCCCAAAGCACATGTTGGTGAAGCTACCTGCCCAGGAGGGCTTGCTTTCAGCTCTCTCAAGAACCTCTCGTCTCACCAGGAAGGCTGTGGTTCCAGGCAGCGGCCCCCAGTGGACACGGCTGTGTCCCAGAGCTCGTACATACCAGGCACTCAAACCCCTTTCTGCAGGCTCCCACAGCTGGCCCTGCAGCCTCGCTAGTCAACGCAGGCAGGAGAGGCAGGCTCCAGAGAAATGGTGCTCACCGCTCCCCTAGTCTAGGTGCGATAGAGACAAGACCCTGAGAACTGAATATATCATCTCACTTTTAATCAATAAAGACAGATTCTCCCTAAGGCAGAGAAGCTACAAAATTTACCCTGTTCTGTCCAGTGTGACCGACATAAAGTCAAGCTAATAAAGAGTGGGGGTGGGGGGTGGAGAAGAGTAATAATAAATCTGGCTCATTCTTAGCACAGAAGAAACAAATTGCCAAAATAAGTGAAAGAAAGCAATGGGAGGAAACGGGGTTCTCTTACCCAGACAACAGCATTCAGGCCAGTGTCAGCGCCCAGGCTTATTTCTGTGCCCGGGACATTGTTGCTGATCGTGGCCGGCACCACACACAGGGGGATGCAAAGCTCCTGGCGGCGGCCTCACACCTCGGCCATGTCGCACGCGCTTTTGTAAGCCTGAAGCAGCAGGGCCAAGCGGTTAGCAGGGGGTGCCGCGTGCTCACCTGCCAGCCCCAGGGCCTGCGCTGCGGTCCAGGAAGGGACAGAAGGGGCCTGAATCACCAGGGGAAGCCGGTTCATGCGGGTCAAGGGGCCGAGGGGAGCTCTGGAGGCCGTGCGGTAGCAGGACAGGCCTCAGCGACACAGGGGGCTGCCTGGGCACAGCCCAGGTCCTCGTGAAAGGGGAGGCCTGCAGGCAGCACAGCAGGGTGGGTGTGAGGCAGGCAGCAGCGCAGGTTGTAGGCAGTGGCGAGTTAGTCACGAGCAGGACAGCTCAGCTCTCGGCATCTCATCGTGGGTAAGGGAGGCCAGGGCGATCAGCAGGTTGAAAGGCAAAGCCAGTCCTATAGCTTTCTGCAGGCAGGCCACGACCAGTGGGATGGGGCCCACAGCTGTAAGGACCACACCAAGTGACAGCCTTCATCGTGCAGAGGCAGCCTCCACACTCAGGCAGGGAAGGAGGCATGCAGCTGGATTACCGGTGGGCCACACTCAGCCCCACGCCACATCTCTGCTCACCAGCAGGAAGCCACACACAAAGCCACACAGGCGAGCAAGAGCCCGAGTTGCTGCTCTGGGGTTCCACTGGGAAATGGGTTCTGGTGTCAAAAAGGGGAGCGGTTCCGAAGCCCATGTGCACCGGGGTTTTCCAGACTCCACCTCAACGTGATAACCAAGGTAACAGCAGGACAGGTCTACACGCTCACTGTTCCCACCTCCAAGCGGCCCCACACAGCAAAGTATTTTTGTCATCCACTTGGCGGCAAAACCAACTGTTTATGGACTTGGACTTGTCCCGCTTACTGTGAATATCCCCACATCTGCTGCAGAAATGCTACTGTTGGGACGCAGGGCCGGGCCCACATTGCCCCAGGAGAGTTGAACAGTGAGTGACCCAGGCTCTGCAGCCCTGGTGCAACCCGAAGCATTGTGGGCCGAGGGCTTCGGACAGTGGGTGGAGATCTGTGGCAGATGAGTTCACAGCGTGGTGGGTAGGAGGGTAAGGTGGATGGGTCAGTGCTGGGCGACCACGAGGTGAGCTGTGAGCAGGGTCCCCCACACCCCATGGCATGGCCTCCACGTCCTCCCAGGCCCAGCACATGCCCAGCTCTTGGGCTGCTCTGTACAGGCTCTGCCTTGCAGGCTCTGGCCATGGCAGTTTGTGCAGGACTTCCATCCAAATGCCAGCCTGCTTGCCAGCCAGAAACACTCATCTGGGGGATACTCCCTGGTCTGGTGCCCAGGATGTGGCCCCGTCAGCACCACCAACCATGTGGGGGGCTCCTTAGGCTTTTCAGACAGGTGATGTCACTCCTTTCCTGGGGAATACCCTAGCTCAGGACTGACCAAGACTGGCTGCGGGGAGCTGGTTGCGTCTCCAAGAAGCCCTCACCGGAAGCCGGAGGGTGTGTGTAACCTGGTGCCTGAGGCACACAAGAGGGCAGGTGGGGGAGGTCTCGGCTCCTTAACTCCACATTGAAATCTGTGGGAATGGCCACATTGCTGCAAATCCTCTCTCCCCTCTTCCCTATCGCTCCTCTTCTCCTTCCTTCAGTCTCCAAAAGAGGAGAGGGAAGCTTCAAGACAGGGGAGACCCTGCCCAGAAAAGCATAAAACTCTCAAGACCGAACACAGCCGGGCCCCTGGGTCCGTGGTGGGGCCACTATGACAAGGAATTACTCACAAGGCTGTGGTCACCGTCACCTTCGTGACACCTGACAGCAGCGTGGCACCCACCTACTGTGTTTCTGATGTGACCTGATCAAGCTTACAGGACAGAGTAATGCACCAGCCAGTGCTAGGGAATGAAAGGAGTCCAAGAGAAACACCCTGCAGCCATATCCTGAGAATGTGTAACACCTGCTCTGAGGTATTTCATTCATTCTGTTCTGCCCGGAAGACCCACTCACCAGCACCGCATAGATTCTGAGGGGTTGTGGCGTCATCTAAGCATCAATGCTGGCAAGAAGGAAATCACGATTGAGGATGATGACTACACCACATCAGATCCGCCCAGGGCTGCGTCCTGGGCACAACACAGCCACATCCTGAGCCAGACTCCTACTATGGAGCCCGCCCTGTGCTTGGAGAGACATTCCGCAGCGTCCCTTGCCTCCAGCCCCAGAGGCTGGGAGCATCCCTTCTCCCAGTTCTAACCAGAAACCTCCCTGGACGGTGCAAACATCCCCTGGGGCACAATCACCCCATGAGAATCACCGAATTTACTGAACAACTGGAGCCATCCACAGACCCCAAACATAAATGCTGCCCAGGGCCAGGCCATGAGTCACAGGGCACAGAGGGTGTGGCCAGACAGGGAAGAGACGCTCCCACCCATCCTCAGCCTCTGACGGCTGCAGGACAGTGGCTGGAGCGACCCGGAGCCATCCACATCAAGTCGCCTCATGCCCTCATGTCCTGAGTTCGTCACCAGCTCCTGTTCTACAGCCAGACAAGCCCAGTTCAGACCCAAATCCAAACCTTCTCAGGATTCATCCTGTTTGGCCATCAGTAAACAGGACTCTGGAGAAAACAGCTGCCATGTTCACATCTAGGTCCCTCTCCCTTCAGGGGTCCACAGAGGGACCCTCAGCAGCTTTCTCATCCCTGTCCTGGCTCCCGAGCAGCTGTTGCATTCGCCAGGGTGACCTTGATCGGCCGGCGTCACTCACCCATCACGAGACTAGAACCACAGCACTCCCAAGACAGCCTCATTTCTCGGAGCTCAGGATCAGAAGGGCAATGAGGACACACACATACACTTACCAAGGTGGCTGTGCCTGGCCAACGGGAGCCTCAACTAACTACACGCTCCAGTTCTTTCTCTATTGTAATCAGTTAACTTAAGGCCCAGCGCGGTGGCTCATCCCTGTAACCCCTGCACTTTCAGAGGCCAAGACAGGGGGACTGCTTGAGCCCAGAAGTTTGAGACCAGCCTGGGCAACACAGGGAGACCTCGTTTCTGTAGAAATAAAAAAAAATTAGATGCGCACAGTAGCATGCACGTGTAGTCCCAGCTACTCAGGAGGCTGAGGTGGGAGGATTGCCTAAGCCTAGGAGGTGGAGGCTGCAGTGAATCGTGATTGCACCACTCCATTCCAGCCTGGGAAACAGAGTGAGGACCTGTCTCAAAAAAAAAAGAAAAGAAAAAAGAAAAGAAAAGAAAGAAAGAAAATGAAATTTTTTAACCTAGCTTTGAGGAACTCGAATGAATGAAAAACTGAATTTAAAACAATCGCATAATAAATCACACAGTCCCTCCAAGGGAAGTCAAAGGGGGTGGAACTGATCATTTGTGGGGTGTTTGCCTCACGTATTTTGGTTTTCAAATTTTGACCCTACACATTTGTTACATATTTACAATCTGAAAAACAACAAATAGAAAGTTATTTATAGCGGAGGACCCTGGAATTAAAGAGAGATTTTTTTCATGCCTGAAAGTGTACATCACATGCCACAAGGACCTATGCTTTGTGTGGAAACTTGAAAATAAAAAAAGTCACAGGGAGCTCAACACCAGCTTTGTCCCACATCTTTCAGATGCTCAGCTAACTGCAGTGACTGCTCTCAAATTCTCCACCCATTCCCTCTGGGCAAGATCCAATTAGGTAACAATTAGGGAAAAAAGAAGCTTCAATCCCTCCCATTGCCCATCCAACTTTCACAGACCCAAAAATTCAGCTAAAGCTGGTGAAAGAGCAGGGAAAGCCATGCTGGAATCCCCTCTTTGAAACAAGACACTCATGTTCATGTTCCCAGCGCGAAGGTCAGCCCAGAGCCGGGCCCGCCCCGCAGCAGCAAAGCCGTGATACCCGTCACTGGGAAAACAGAAGCAACATCTAGGTCAGAGATTAGTGACTGCCAAAAATAAGGTGAAAGTTGCCCCCAAAGCCAGTGAACACGGGAAAACCTGGGCAGGTTTCCTTCGCAAAGAAAGTGAAGAGAGTTTAAGATGCTCAGAAAAGCAAGAAACGAGTGCTAAGCATTACTTACTATAGGTGCTGTATGTTAAATACTTTTTTTTATTTACCAGTGCCAGAAATAAGTTTCATGCCAAGGGTTTCCAAAAAAGAAAGAAAGAAAGAAAGAAAAACTGAAAAATATTCCTGAGAACTAAGTCGCACAAGAAAAATTAAAACTTGAGAATTAGTGAAAAATTTTAGACATTAAAATTAAAAAAAAATGAAATGCTTCCTGCATTAGGTACGCATCTTCAGACTCCCACGTGAATAGCCGGGAATGGCGGCACGTGCCTGTGGTCCCAGGTACTCGGGAGGCTGAGGTGGGAGGATCACCTGAGCCCAGGAGGTCGAAGCTGCAGTGAGCCGAGATCGCAACACTGCACTCAAGCCTGGGTGACAGAGTAAGACCTTGTCTCACAAAGAAACAAAACAAAACAAAACAAAAAACCAGAAGAATATATTTGTATGTTTTATTATTGTCTCTTGGCAAAATACTCAACTAGCCCCAATATTGCCTTAGATGTAACTTAACATCCCCAATTTACAAAGGGGAAAATGAGGTCAACAGCCAAGACCAAAGAGATAACAAGTGCAATGGTGCGTTCAGAACAATGACTACAATTATAAAATATTCGGTTCAATTTCTACCCTCAGCATCAAGGCAGGGGTTCATCATAATGGGTACTGGAGGCTTAAAGAAATGTAGGCTCAGCATTTACAGAGAGTGCGGCCCAGCCCTCCTCAGCACTGCAGGTACTCACGGGCACTCCCGGGGTATTGGCCACGCTACGTCCCCGCCGGTGGCCACACAGAAGAAGAGGCGGTAAAACTTTTTTGAGAATGAGATAAAAAATGTTCAGAGTCTAAAAACGTAATTTTCTGGGGGTGGGGGGAATAACGAGAAGCTCTCATTCATGGTATTTGTAAAAGGCTGTTTCTAGCGCACTGGTAGATAAAAAGGGCCGGGGCCCTCGGGTTAGCGTCAGCCGGCGCCCGCCTGGTGGGGCACACACGGACTTAGGTCGGTGATAGTGTTCAGGGCTGTGTCTGCCCCGATGCTGAAATCGGAACTCGGCACATTGTTGGACACAGTAGCGGGAACCATGATCGTGGGCACACAGAACTCGTGTTTCTCCCAGGGGACTGACAGTTCCAGGAGTCCCATCTAAATTGACCCAGTATCTGCAACGCTGGCTGCTCAGAGGCCCTGGTGTGGAAGGGCCAGGTCATCGCTTAGTCATATGGGGCACAAGCACGTCACTTGCCACTCCTATCTTTCTATTTCATCAAACCCTATTTTCTCCTGAACATTGATCATAGCAAAGTCATTAGCCTTCGAAACGTCAGCTTGCTTTGTTCAAGAAGTTTAAACACACGTAAGTCTTTCTTGCCATGCTCAACACACACCACCGGCCGTTTCCGAAGTCAGTGTTTCTGGAACAAAAGCCTTGGCCTGCCCCGTGAACGTTCACTCTGAGCACACTGTCGCGAGGCTGCTTGGCCAGCCAACAGGGGCAGGAGAGAGCCACAGGTGCGGTGTGGGGGTCCCTGCAAAGGCGCCTCACTCCCTCAATCAAGGGCTGTGCCTTCTGCCAAGCCAGAGGCTTCCTCCCAGGGGAAGCGGCGTCTTCAGCTGCCACCGCACCGACTTCAGACGGCTCAGCCAACGGGGCAACAGATTCAACAGAGTTCCATGTTGTTAAAGGAAAACTTCTGTTACCAGACAACATTAATATCGGATTCAACGTAAAATAACCAACAAGGTTGTTTCCAAACCAACCTGCTACTAGTGCCTTATCCTTCAATGCTGCTTAAACACAGAGAAATATGAGGAAAAAAGAGCATGGCACTTACTTCTTAAAAAACAACACCTCTTCCAGGTTCATCTTACCCATATCATAAAGAGTTAGAACTGTGGATTCCCTACAGGAACGTGGAGTGGGGTGGATCCCCACGCTGACCCAGCCTCCCCACAGGTCAGTTACCCCCTACCACGGGGTTCACATCTCTCTAGGCCCTGTCATCTCAACAAGAAAAGGTGGCATCTCTGAGCTCTCTTCGCAGACCCGAACGGGAGCTAGAGAGAGACACAGACACACCCACAACTGTTTTAAAATCCTGAAATGCAATACATATTTAAGAACTTCATTATTAGCTTTTTAAAACAGTAAGAACAGAGTGAGCCTGGTTTTAACCTCTCTGCCACAATAACACCGTGTACATCTGTCTTTTCCTGTTTGTTCCTTCTCCAGCAGCTGCTGCCCGGCTGGCCAACTGCAGAAGAGCCTCGGGTACTCCGGGGGGAGGCGCTCGGTAAAAGCGTGAGCACCACGATCACATCTCAGGACGCCCACACGTTAGGGTCGCCCACAGACCGCCATTCCCAATGCCTAGAAGGCACTGAACGGGCCTCCTGCTCTTTGTAAATGTCAACTCTCCTAAGCTATGTTGTGTTGAAAATGTTTAACTATAGTCCACACATACTTCTTTGTTTCTGTCTTGTTTTTATCCTAGAGGCATATTATTATGGAAAATTAAGTTTGCAAGGTTGAAGAATTTTCTGAAAGTCGCCTATTAATCCTGGAAGGAAAAAAAAATGGGCCAGATGTGGTGCTCACACCTGTAATCCCAGCAGTTTGGCAGGCTGAGGCGGGCAGATCACTTCAGTCCAGGAGCTTGAGACCAGCCTGGAAAACATGGCAAAACGCTGTCCCTACTAAAAATACAAAAAAAAAAAAAAAAAAAAAAAAAATTAGCTGGGCGTGGTGACATGTGTCTATTCCCATCTACTCAGGAAGCTGAGGTGGGAGGAGACCTGAGCCCAGGAGGGGAAGGCTGCAGTCAGCCAAGATTTGCCTCACTGCACTCCAGCTTGGGCGGCAGAGTGAGACCGCGTCTCAAAAAAACAAAAAGCAAAAACAACTGTATAAATCAGTACAGAAGGGAGTTGGCCGGGCACGGTGGAGTACTCCTGTAATCCCAGCACTTCGGGAAGTCGGGGTGGGCAGATCACCTGAGGTCAGGAGTTTGAGACCAGCCTGGCCAATATGGCAAAATCCCATCTCTAATAAAAATACAAAATTAGCTGGGCATGGTTGTGGGTGCCTGTAATCCTAGCTACTCAG